>NC_044574.1:44794220-45413307 GCF_901933205.1 Camarhynchus parvulus
AAATATATGTTGAGACAACCCAGTATGATAGAGGGTCTGAAACACTGACTTTTACACTACTACATACAAAGAATGAAAGTAAATCACTGTAGGAAAAAAAATAAGATATTTTGGAGTTCTGAAAACATGAATGGAGGTGATCTTTTATTTTTTCTGTTCTGATTATGCTATAAAAGAGCATGATTTACTTTTGATGAAGACCACAGATGTTAAAAGACACTGAATTAGCCTAAAAACACAATTAAGAAGTGGTTCATAATTTAGATTCAGACTTTTAACTCTGCTGTTAACACTTGCATAACACAAGATGCAAAGAACAAAATGTTAAAAAAATGTCCTGTAGGAATGAAAGCATTGAAGATGCCCTGAGACCTTTACTCTGGTCAATATTGCCATGCCTTGCTTTATAAATCTTGTCTTATCTGCACTGTAAACTGTGAACAAGTGAGGGCTCAGCCTGGGTCCCATCCCACCCCCTTCTACCCCAAGCAGGAAAGAGGAAAAAGAGCTCTGTGTGGTCCACACAGCTGACATTCAAAGGAAAGGACAAACACACAATTGTGCTGATATGGAGTCTAAATGAATAAACTCTCCAGCTCTCCAAAGCATAATAGCAAATGTAAAAGAAATGTGCACAGCACCAGCAATGAAAATGTGAATCAGCAGAGAGATGGTTGTTTCCTTTGCAAAATGGAAAGTAAGTGCCTGATGATAAAATCTGCTAAAATGAACTTTATTGGTCTTGCAATCTTTGGAAGGAAGTAACCATGCTGGCTTTGCTGGGTTACAACTAAGATACCAAAATACTTTTAAATAAAAATAGGAGTCTTCACTTGGAGACTGTTAGACTACCACAACAAACTTATATTTATTTGTGTTTAATTATATGTAATATTTTTGTATTTACATGCTTATATAAATTCAGATTTTCGACGGTAGTCCCCACAAATAAAAAGCCAAATCTAGGAACTACCTGCTCTATCGAATTTCTATGTTCTACCTCCCTCCTGCAGACGCTATTTCTCGCCTGGCCAGCGGCCGTGGGCCACCAGAGGGAGCCTGCTCAACTTCACAAACTGCAGGCACAGGGAGAGTGACAAAAGGAAAACCGGCTGAGCTGCTCCTGTGGATCCTGAAGAGGACAACTGAAGTGTTCCCAGGTTCCACTAAAACCTTTCACACTGAACACGGGCTTCATGGGGCATTATTTTGCTGTTTCAATGTGGAAAAGATAGGAAGCTGTTCAAGGTGAATGAACACAGTGAGAAATGTTGCAGTAATCATATAGAAAAGGGGACCATAAACAACTAACTATTTCAACTTTATATAAAATTAGTAAAACAGGAAAAGAATAATTTGCAGTATAAATTCCATCCTGTTTATCTTTCTGATCTGTTTGTGCAGGGCTTAATCTGCCTACACTGGAAAAGACTTCAGAAAAGGAATTCTCTCACTTTTTGTCAGCACAACATGGGTAGAATGAATAAAAAACAAGGCAATGGACTCGGTATTTGTAATTCTCCAAATATTTGATATTGCTTCAAAAATGTCTTTATGAATGAAAAAATACTTTTAATTATTCTAAAAATAAGAAAACTGAACACAGTTTAATAATACATTTGCAACTTTCACCATCCACTGATCAGTGGATGCTTTTTTAAAGAAGATTTGTCTTTTGAATACCTTGCATTTACAGTCATAGCATTCTAAACGCATTCAGTAATTTCTTTTCAAGCAGCCCTATGAAACGCCAGGTTGATGTTTATGAAAGTGGCAAGATTTATGGAGTGCTCTTTTGGAACAAATTAGAAATTTCCTGTGATGACTTTATTGGAAAAAGATCAAAGAAACATCTCTCTAATAGTATTGATAGTTGTTATGATGGTAACTGTATTTTTCTGCAGAATACAGGAAAGCATAAACATCAAAAGGGAAGTGACGAAAGGGAGCAAGAGATGAAGGATGGGAGGGAAATGATGGCAGAAAGCCACAGACCAGAAACCATGTGCAGTGGCAAAAGAGGAAACAGACAGGACAGTGTGTATGTGAGATGTCTGCAATTCAATTCTCTTGAATTCAACCTGTTACACAACATCCATCTGTGAAACTATTGGTGGCCACTAACGCCTGATGAGAGAGGCCAGCAGCCTTCCTGAATTGCAGCTTGACAGCCAATACAACCACTCTTATTGACTGTGACAGAGCAGTATGAATAGATGGCCATGTATTCCCTCCCTGCATGCCAGAGACCAGCTGAGCTCATCAGAGGCCTACATCCAGGCTATGGTTTCTTCTCAAACCAGTAACTGTTGGATGTATGTCAGAAGATAAATGTCTTGAGTCTGACAGTTAGTGGGAACAAGAGAGCTATCCTACAGTCAAGTGTCTTCACTCACCCTTGACTCCCGCTACTCCTAGGCTGCCATAAAAAGTGTTTGCTTACTCTGTTTTATAAATCTTCACGACCTTTATGTATCTTTCCCAATGTCCTCCTACGCTATAAATGCTTCAGATAATTGGAAAAATTGTTACAGGCTGTAAAAAGTTAAAAGGCTTCTCCCCCTCTGAAGAAATACTCATTATGATTGGGGCAGTTTTCAAATTAAAAGTTTCAATCTGTTGGGAAACTATAATTTCAAGCATATTTCTTCCATTTCCCACCAGCTACAACATCAAAGACTGGCAGAATAAGAGCTAAGAAGCTTCAATTAAAAAAAAAAAGGTCCGATAATGTCTCATCTTGACCACAGAACATCCCTTGTGCCATGTCTAGAACAGCCTCAGTTTAATTGCTTCTGCAACATTGCCAATTTGTTGCATTACTGGAAAATATTAATAGTATTCAATAAATTTTTCTTATGGGTCGAATATTGCAGTCCATAAAGTCCAGGAGAATAATAGTGTTCACTTCTCAAGAAACTGAAGGTTTTGCATGGTGCAGTTCTGACTTACCTGTAGAGCATCCAGGACTGGAGAAGAAAGGAATTGAAAAGACTCAAACAGATTTTGTGTACTTTAAGTTTCCTGTGATTCTTCTGGGCTAGGCACAAGCTGTGGGCTTCCTTTCCGCCTGTTTGATTTTCTGATGAATTGCATTTTTCATTGTTGGAGGTAGTGTTGCTGCAATGACATGTTTTACCCAAAGCAATCCAGGATTTGGAGACTCTGAGGGGTGGCAAACATCACACAAAGGATTTCTTATCTTTTTTCCATCTGACTTTTCTGTTGGACATTTCAAGTGGCCACGCTACTAAAAAATTTTACAGAAAAGAAGAATGCTTTTTGCTGGGCATTTTGGTTGCTGCATTGGAAGACCTTATATTGCTCAGATCAAAAGATTTGACTCAGACAAGTCAGTGGTATCTTTGGTTCTTACTCTCCTAATCCAACCAATAATGTAACTTTGAAGGCAGTAAAGGAGGTGTTTTAAGGGCCCCAAGCCATGTGAACACACAAGCCTGTGTGTTTGAGATCTGACACTATGGCCACTTTACAGTGAGACATTCATATCTCTTCACCCTGATGATGTTTCTTTGCACATTTAGTGTATTCTACAGGGTCCTTCTGTTCTGTCCCTTGCACTAAGACACTGAAATGTTGTGTCACTGTGCCCCACCTAACACAATGTAAGTGATGCTCTGTACCCACCCACTTTGCTACAGCCATCGACACCTTTAAATAAAGAGCAGAAATTTACAAACAGGAAAAATGACAATAGGTTACTTTAAAACTTAAAATATGAGCCTAAATTTAAAAATTTTGTTTCCTGCAATATTTAAATGATCAGATTATCTCCTAAGACTTGCACTAGTTTCGCATTACAAATTGTTCTGGTGGCTCTGGTACTCAGGTTGGAGTTTGGAACTCTCAGAGTTTGAGAGAGTTTTCAAGTTTAAACATTTCACACCTAAGTATTTCAGTGTACTGGTATGTTTTGATATCAAATTGTATTTGCGTGTATTTTTTAATATTTATACAAGAACGTCTGTCTGAGATGAAATGTTTTGTTGGTAGAAACACCTGCTGGGACCTATTACAACATACTAATAATGGGAACTGTCTGCTGTACTTAAAAAAGAAAGGATTTTCCCTATAGTTGAACTGAAATGGAAAGGGGGCAGAATATGGTCTTCACTGAGCAAGGAGGTAACTCAGCAAAGGAGGTGCATGTGTGTGCTTCATAAAGGTATCACTTTTCTTTCCAAATATAAAGTAACAGCTTTGGATGTGGGAAGGAGTGATGTGTCTATTCATTTAAAAAATGGCTAATATTTATAGCATTCATATTTTCTCATTTTTAGGTCTCTATTTAAATATAATTGTCTACCATATGCATAATTCTAACTGCCTAACCCAAGCTTATTTTCCTCTTCAATTTTTAGAGGATAAACAGAAGAGGCACACAAAATCATTACATGTAACCAAACATCCTGTGTGCATAAATGTACAGCATATCTATTCAGTATCCAGAGATATATATAAACCTATGTATATGGTATTGGCAATTTATGAGAAACAAAATAAATATATAAAGCTACTTAGAAGGGCTCAATTCAAACACCAAAGCACCTCTATTATATTTCAGTTTTAAGCTCTGATTTTATTTAATCAAAGATATAGGAGGAAAACAATCTCTTACATGGGTCTACAACACTTTCCAGGTATTGTCCAATCATGAGTGATTCAGATTTCTTACAAAACATGTAAGATGTGTAGTGTGACATGAGTTGAGATGGCAAGAAATGCACCAAATTATTCATGATCGGCCTAGCAATTAAGGCATAATAAATGGCTGCCACTAAAACTATTATTCTAAAACACCATTTATCCTCACAATTGCTTCAAAATATTTTAAAGAAGTGTATATAAATAAATATATTTATTTTAATTTATTGTTTCATCCTTCTATATGAATACATATATGTTGTCAGTGGACTTGGTTAACTACATAGTTTTCAAAAGTAGAGAAAATAGAAAGTAGAGAAATAGAATGATCAATAAAGCAAAATTCCAGAAAAAACAGCTGTTTTTAGGTTTACTACTGCCTGGCTTTTTAAGCTAAATCTTTCATTTCTAGTTGTTTTAGTCAAACAGGGAAAAAGACATTGCACCATAGCTTCCACCTACGCTGTCTACCTCAACAATAATTACTATTCTTTCTCTTAAAACAGCACTGGCTACAACCACAGCCAAAAATCATATGACTAAATGGCTCCTCAGTGTGCACCATAATTCTAATTCTGGTGATAAAATCCTGGCTTTGAGGATTTCAAATACACTGTATTGCATACAGTTGCTGAGCATTATGTCTCATCTTCCACATTCTGCACAAGCATAATGGGTGAAAGGGCTCAGAGGAACAATTGTTATTTTTCTCTATCATAAATGTCAGCAACTGACTGTTTTCATTGTGTAGCTTTTATTGCATTATTTGCTTGGTGTCCAATAATCCCTACGAGCTATGATGCTGGAGTTTCACATCCCTGAGCCACTTTCACACAGCCCACACACCACTCAGCATCCTGGTGCCACAATAGTTATTTCTAAAAAAACCTGTTTTGAAACAGTCTATTTAAAAGGCAAGGCCCACAGAACTGCACCACACTAACAGAAAGACCATCCCAATTTATTTTGGAGCAAGGGAACATGACAGGAAAGTCAGCATTGCCTGAGTCCTTTGATTTTGTATTTGCACATGCACCATATAACTGTACATGTGACAGAAAAGAGCATAAATTGCTTATAGGATGGGTGGGTGAGAAATATGGCTCCACTACAAGATTATACATACATGTATATACTGCTGCATGTAGGAACTGATAAAAGGAAGGTGTGATGTATTACTGATAAGGGAGAAGAATGAATGTCTGTTGTCCCCTAAAGCACAGAAAAGCAGGCAGGAAAGGTACCATAAGCCCATATTTGACTTTTGTACATCCAATCCAGAACATCATCCCTGGCAGTAGTTGGAATCAGAATATCAGTGACTGATACCATCCTTTGTCTAGATCTAAAGTCTTGTCCTAAATTCAGCATCCCAGATTCAATGTCATTTCCAAAGTTCTTATTTCTAAGTACTATAACTTGAGATGTGTTTCCATCAGTTTTCAGATCTGCATAATTTTTGATCTCGATGCCACTCTAGCTACAAGCTGCATTAGAAGTATTTCATGAAAGTCATTTTGCTGACCTATGACTCAGAGGGGTAGCTCTGAATCATTGTGCCTCTGAGGGTTACTCACAGGCTGTGACAAGGACAGCTTCTGGCAACAGGGCTTCCCAGAACCTGGAAATAGAAAAACCTCAGATGTTTCCTCAGCCCTACAGTGCCACATCCACTTTCACTTTGACATAGCCCCTGCCCTCTTATCTGAGCTGGTCGTACACTCATGCGCTGGTGCACCAGGGCTTGCTCTGACCCTGCATGCAGCAATGCATTGCCATGCTCGGGGTAGGCCAACACTGGCAGCCACGACCTCCCAGTTTCTCTAAAAGGCCTCAGAAGGAGGCAGCAGTTAAGAAGGAGTAAAGAAGGCAGAGTGGAGCAGAGTAGTGAGAGATGGAGACAGCTATTGTGCTTCATCTTTGGAAGCTCCGGAAATCCTGCAGGTTTAGCCTGGTTGGGGTCCCCCTGTTGTCAACCACTGCAAAGCAACCAAATGTGGGTCAGTTGTGGGTCAAAGCTACAAGTCCATCCAAGCAGCATTACAGGGTGATCACACTGCTCTGATTGTGCTGACTGCAAGGGCAGCCTGCCATCAGCATAAACCACAAGAGACACTGCTCAATCAGCTCCTTCTCTGAGGAAAATGAAGCTAAGAAACCTATAAATCCCAGCAGCTACCCCACTACAGTCCAAGAGAGTCACACGAGCTTTCTTCCCCAGCTCCTTCCTTCCGCTTTCATTTAGTCAGCAATGAAATGCAGGGAGATTATTCATTGGAAAAGAACTCATTCAAATACTAAGATGAGGGCTGGTTGGTAGCTGGGCTCTTATTCATAAACAAGCTGTTTGCATTTAAGGAAGGAATTAATAAGGCAGCTACTTTCAAGCATAGGAGTATTCAATGGGGGTAAAATTGTTTGGCTCATCAGCAGATGGCACCTATTTTACCTTCTTATCACTAAAAGAAAATAAATGGTTGTTACTCTTACTGCCTGAGATAAGTAATAATTAGACATCAATTTTTATTCTAACTTATCATGTATGCACATCGGGAAGTTGAGTCTTGCTGTGATAATTCCCCCAGATCTTTGGAAATTTTTCTTAAGGAAGCTGTGACAAGATCTGACCTGTGAGACAATAAACACCTCAGATCTGTACAGGTTCTAAAGGTGGTCTGTTCCTCAGAGAATGATTTCTCTGTTCCCAGCACACAAGCTACAGGATGAATGAAGCTCTCATTTTAGTCTGGGTTTTGTATCTTGCATTTATCTTCATTTGTATTGCCTGACTTTTGCATGAGATTTATAGCCCAGCTGTGCAACAGTCCCAGCATGAAGCATTCTGTC
Organism: Camarhynchus parvulus; assembly: GCF_901933205.1. NCBI lineage: Eukaryota > Metazoa > Chordata > Aves > Passeriformes > Thraupidae > Camarhynchus > Camarhynchus parvulus. The sequence continues at coordinate 44,801,733 of NC_044574.1, forward strand.
AGTAAAAATGAAGAGCTACATGAACATGTATTTACAGCGGCAGTTACAACTGATTCACAGAATGTAAACAAACACAAAACCATCTGTAGTTCTCCATGTAAAACTAGTTAAAAAATAAAGTACAGAATTGGGCAGACATATTCTGATTGCTGTTAAATTTGTGATTGTAGACATATGCCAGATATTAGCTTTTATTCAATTTTACTTCACACAACAAAGGCTATTTGTTCAAATTCAAGGCTCTAGCCCATCCTTAGATTACAAGAAACAAGCAATGGACATTCTCCATGTCCACTCTTCAGTGTGGGTCTACAATCACTACCCAACATCTCAACAGTCTATGACAGGCTGTTTCCAGTTTAATTTAAAAGGAATTGATGCTAACTATGGCTTGCTGTGATTATGTGCTTTGTTATGTATTTCTTTGATTTTATTCTAGAAGCTTAGCTATTAGGAATATCTGGCAACTTTGAACATCTTCATCAGTTTCTCTCTAAATCTGCAATTCAGAATTACTCTAGCAGACAACTACAACACCCATCAAACAACATTAAAAACTATTGCAAGGAGAGGGGATGGGAAGACAGAGTGAAGGACAGAAAGACAGATTTCCTAGTGCAAATTGTGTCTTGTGGGAAATTACATAATTTAAGCTAAGCATGAGACAAATGCTTCTTCATATTATTTTTGTGCGTGTAAAGGAAGATAAAACATCACCTTCACTCTTGTTCATGCCTCTTCTTCATAAAGCAGAACACCTGCTGTCCACTCTAATAGCAGAAGGTTCTGGCCATTTTGTGTACCAAAATGCTACCCATAAACAACAAAATGGTAGCATTTTATTGCATTCTGCCAGGGTTATATAGTCCCCAACACTGAAATATGTTCTCCAGTGGCCTAGATATCAGGGTGTAGATGAAGATCTTCAGTTTTTAATTAATAATACATAGTGCAGAATCTAAAAGGCTATCTATAATTTATGTATCAGTGTCTCAAAAGCAGTCATTCATACATTATATATTCAGACAGAAAATTATCTTGCTTTTATTTTCCAATAAAAAGTGTAAGATGTTACTATGTACCCTCTAAAATGGAACAGTGCTACCCAGAGCTTTATAACTCTCAAAAATGCCAGGTTCCACTGGGTTCTCTTTGCTATAAGAGGCTAAAGGTGCAAAAGCATTACTCACTTAGCATCTCTCCCTCTCTTCTACTGGGCTTTTAAAAATGATCAGGCCACTTCTTGGATAAGTGCTAATTTACCCATAGAGTACACAGAGGGGCAGAAAATGTGAGAAAAATAAGTTTGTTGAAATGGAAGGATATTTTTTAACAATAAAGGGTTTCCAAGCTAGACTTAAGAAAAACTGATTATGGTAATACACCACAAGAGCTCTACAAAATAGAGGGCCAAAAAAGTAATTTTTAAAATACAAATATATGCAAAGCTATTGCATATAAAGCATGTTGAATATTAACAATCATTCTCATCATGCTGTCCTATTTTCCAAGCACCCACCTACTTATGGGCACTTCAAAAAGGAAAAATTAAAAAAAATGCATACTGTATATGCCAAACGTGCAACTCTTAAAAGTTGCTTTCAATGCCAAATTTTCTCCCTATCTCTAGCAAGCTGCAAAGCTAAAAAAATCCTGTATTTTCTCCCTCTCTCAATCAAGCCACAAAGCCTAAAATAGTGATATCAGGGTACATGGTGCAAAGAAAGTCAGTCTCAGACACCTCAGTCTTGGCACTTTTACATGCAAAGCAATGTAGACGAGATGCCAGAAGGATGCATGAGCCATCCGTCCTGCCTCAGGTGATGGAGAAGTAATTTCTGGGAGGCTGGAAATTCCAGCAGTCTGACAGACCATCTGGACTCTTTCTTTGCAGGACAGAGGGAAATAACTCATATTTACAATTGCTTTGATGCAGCTCCACCAGGGTGGATGTAGCACCAATGAAAGTACAACTATTTTTTCCAGACTTGCCCCTCTTTCATATTCTACACTCCTAAAATACTACTTGCTTTTTTCCCCCTTGGAAGTACTGAAAACAATCCAGCCTCAACAGAGAATCAGAGTGACTGAAATAAGAAATATTTTCCAATAGGAAGGCAAGGAGAGGATAAACCAATATTTGTGATGCATCATATGTGATGATTTGTATGTAGTGATACTGTGAGGTAGGAGATCAGAATTCAAAAAATAACATTCAGCAAAGTGAAAAAAGGTGCATCAACCCAGACAGAAAGGAGGTATAAAATTAAACTTTTTAAAATGTAGATTTAAAGTTACAATCTGAACTTTATTTGCGTCACTTCCTTAAATGTCTCTCATGCAAAGCCATGACAATTACTTTTGACCGATATTATTTTGGAGAAAAGAAAACAAAGACTTCAGTGTGACCTGCAAGCAAACAATCTAGAAGAGAAACATAAATCCTTGAGATTCACACACTTCACTTTCCTTTATGAAGTCATAGAATGGTTTGGGTTGAAAATGTCCTTAAAAATCATATTGTTCATGCCTTGGGCAGGGACACCTTCCACTAGATGAGATTGTTCAAACCACATCCAACCTCAGAAAACCCAATACCCAGTAAAAACATTTTGAAGATTAGAAGGAAAAAATTACAGCTGGGCAGGAAGAATCCCACTGTGACCCAAAATGTCACCATCTGTAAGACAATGTAACCTTGAGAAGACATTGCTTCTTTCTTATTGTAAAAGTGTGCTGGCAGGGACAGTCCATTTCCAGTCACTTATGCCACATAAACTGCCAGAGCTATTGATAGATTTAAGATGGGTACAGTGGCCTCGACTGGGACAGGAACACACATTTTTTCACTGCTCCACAGCTACAGGCAGCACAAGTCATTTTGGCAGCGGGAAGATGTGAAAAAGCAAGTGCAGAGCACCAAAAACATTCAGAACACACAATTTGTACTGAAGACAGTACAGCTCAGTTTTAAATTCCCGCTTAGCCTCTTTAGCTGCATGTAGTTTGGCTGCTGAGTTGTCCAGGAACATAATAGATAATGATCATTAATTACAATTTAACAGTAATGGATTGAGCAAGGAGGGCCTGCTGGTTTGGTGTTGAAGAGTCCTGAGACCAGCTTGAACAAACTATCTCAAATCACAAACATCGCAATTCCAAGACAGGTACTTCCTGACTGCAGCAGGGATGTGCAGGCACGGAGATGGAAGTGAGAGTCAGAAGTGTTGAGCAGAAGAAACCAAAGACATGGTAACAGCTTTTCCAGCAATAAAGCATCTTTTGCTGAGCAGGCATGACAACACATAATCTAAAGATGTGTATGACTGACAGTCAATCACTTTATACTGTAGAAGACCAGTCACACTTTTTCACCATGGGGATTTCTTGTATTCCTCCTGGAGGTGTGTGGTGATCTTTCCCTTGGGTGGGGATGCCCCTCAAGGCTAACTTTCCAGGCTGGGCAAAGAGATTTGCCCACAGTCATCAGTATGGGTCAGTAACATCAATCTCTACTTGATAAGCTAGCTCTGATTATATTAAGTAAAAAGTGCACTATATTAGTTTTATTGTATAGTTAATAATTCTGATTACAGCCTTTTGTTCTTTTGACATTCTGTCCTTTTGCTTTTTACTATTTTGCAATTTTACCTTTATTCACTTCTTTTTTACCAAATCATTATCAATAACAATCTAAATAAAGCACTCAATTTATTCATATTGGATATCCACATTTTGTTTGCCATCACTAATCCTGAAGGACAAAGCCATATAAAGGCTTAATGAGACCTCTAGAATCCCTTAGCCAAAAACTTTGTCTGAAGTTCCCATTCAGTTCTGTGACACTGACACTGCTTAGTTGGCCATTTGTACAGGATGCACTCACGTGTACTGCAACAGTACAGACAGGAGTATGGAACCAACACTGCTAGCCAGATATGCCAGCAAATCTGGGCCAGTGACCACATTTCAAGAGCAATACTATCCAAAAGCTCCTAAACTCAGCCTCTATCCATATGATTCAGTGTCATGACTCTAGGAAAGACATCAACAGCATCACTAACAAAGTGTCTGCAGAATCTGGACCAAGTGATTTTTGGGGATAGAAGACATCAGCTATGGCCCAGTTTTTTCTTCGCAAGTTTTTCTGTTCTGGTGTTTTAAAGAGCAATCCATGTATGCTGATTAGCATCAGTCCTCCTCTCAAATCCTTCCCCAGTTTCAGATTTCCTTACAAACAAGTCTCATCTTTAAAGTCTGGCTCGGTAATCTCAGTTTCCTGTTTGAATTGTTTCACTCCTTTCTTCCATTTCTTTGTTTAAGGACTGGCTTCAGTTTATTCAGATTTGTAAAATCAGGAGGAGGAAAAAATAAGTAGAGAAAACAAAAATCTTCTTTATCACATTTATCAGCCATTCTAAAAAATATATTTTAAAAATGCCTGTGAAACCTCAAGCTCTCTAGCTCAGGCAAATATGAAAAAGAACTATATTTTAGCAAGTAGTTAACTGCAGGCAAATGGGAATGAAATATATGCTGAAATTGCTTCTGCAATAGGAACTGTTGGATTTTCTCATTAATTGAAAAGCAAAATATTGGCAAATTAAAGTGTAATTTCAGCAAAGTTCTCTTAGGTCACATGGTCTATTTTGTCTGTTCTGCCAAGACTGAGCTGTTCATTTTGAAGTGTTTTCTACAACCTGTTTTTTGAGTAACTCCAATTAAAAAGTGGTAAGATCATTTCAGTGAAAGGTTCTTTATCATTCATTCGCCATGTGACAAATGTCTTTGAAGACTACCAAAAAGTACTTAAACTCAATGCTATTAGGAAATATTCCTTAATAGACATATTATTTTTTCCATACTGTTTTAGTTGTCTCTGAAAATTAATTTCTTACTTGAAGAATAATGACTATAATCTGGACTAAATTAATTCTATCGTCAATGGTTAAGGTATGAGCATTACTGAACTAACATGCAGAGACTGTAAATCAACATTGTTTTAACAAACCATTACATTACAATAATTACACTTTGAAAAGTAACAAATAGTTCTCCACAAATAAAATGTCAGGACTGCATAATGTTGTATCACTACTGGGAAGAAGAATAGGTCACCTTAGTCTCTCAGGCACAGATGATCAATAAGAGGCAAGTGCTGACTATTGGATGGGAGTTATGTATCACCTTTGCTCTGTTTTCATTATTGGTTATTTATCTTTGCATTCCGAAACATCAAAGTCAATACCTCACTGGTTTTAGATCTCCACATGTTGCTACCATCCCATTAAGTCATCCTAAATTTGTTCTTTGCTGTTTGCCACTTGCTACTTTTCAAGAATGCAATTCAAGCATTGCCTTCCTCTATCTTCCACACCATTCTTAACAATTCATTTTAGAGATGAGACAAGCATTCTTCCAGTGTGACTCAAGCAGTCACTACTTTTCTAGAAATACTGGCAAATCTTTTACGAACTTGAAAAAAAATATTACCATATGAGAAAAAAAAAGAGAAAGAGTAATGTATAGGAAAGTATGTCCATGGACCTTGAGGAGAGTGAAGAGGGAATAAACCTGACTTGCACCAGCCAAAAATACAGCCCAAAGACTGAGTAGGCATCAAGTGATGCTTCCAGTGGAGTGAAGAAACACACTGCTCTTGGGGGTCTGAACTGACCTCAAGAAATATTTATTTTCTTCCTGGTCATTCCTTTGTTTGTGGGTTGCATGTGGCAAGACAAACCAGCAGTTCAATTATGACCAAGCTGTACTTATAATCCATAAAGCACTCTGTTTTCTACTTAATCAATTCAATCTACATTTTTCTAACATCCTGCTGGGTACTGCATCAAGTTATTTATTAGTGGTGCAGTTCTTCAATACACATTTTCAAATAGAGGTATAAAAGAACCCTGATGTCAGACATTAAGAATTCATATTTACCAACAATTACTGTAAGATGTACAAGACACATCAGGTATTACCTTTCTAAGTGTATAAAAGCATCTTGCTATATAGCATTATATTGGAGTATTGACTTTCTTATGTTGTAAACAGCATTTGAACTGGTTTCTAACCACAACATGATTAATTCAGTTTATTATCACTGAAGGTTTAAATGTGGCAACCCCTATACATAGATTTTTGTTAAGCAAAATCTTGAGGATTAATGTGACTTGTACATGCATTCCAGAGCTTAAATCACAGACATGAAATTACATTCCATAAATGGGGGAGTGGGGAGGGAAGAATTTATTTCTGCTCTCTGTTATACCTGTAAATTTTTTTTTAAAACCCACACATGTATAATGTATCTAAAGTTTTTCCAAAACTACCTAACACTCTTATGACCACCGAAGATGCTATGGGAGGAAACAGCTTTTTTTTATACATAGAAGAATGAAATTAAAGAATAATACAAATCATTTTCATTACATACTGGCAGTGCTTTTATATTCCAGGCCACCTATTTTATATTCTCTTATGCTTCATCTGTGTCATTAACCAATTTAATCATAATGGTACTAAAGAAAGAAGCTATTAGATTTCTCTCACTTGACCCATTTTTTCTTAACTGAGAGTGTTACTGTGTGCAGTAACATTTTCTCTTAGAATCATGTTCTGTCCCAGATCTGATTTATTTTTATTTTAGTGCATGTGAAATTAAATAACAAAATTAAGGTCTCAAACACAATTTTCTTGCTTTCTTGAAAGCTATCATATAAGCTGAGCAACACTCTTTATTCTTTTCTATATCTTCATAGGATTTAACCAATATTTAGAAATATATCACATACATAGTTTTTCCTTTTTTCCACTAGACAAGAAGAGTGGACACTCAGCTAACTTCATGTTAGTTCTTGCAGTAACATCGAACATCAAAATGCAGTAGCTGTGTGCAAGGGCAGAAAAGCTGACTACACAGCACGAATTTAAACTGCATGCAAACTCCTGCTAAAATACAAAAACTAACAGTATCATCCGACATGCAATATTTCCAACTGGTTATGTTAGCAATTATAGCAATATTGTCTGTATTGTACTATAGCCTAGCAATATTGTCAGTGGATTTCACAATGAAACCTACAAGTAAAATTAAGCTAGTAATCAACAGTGAATAAAGCTTTCAAAACCATTTCAAACTCTTTAACAGAAAAAAGGCTTTTCAAACCTTAGCAGACCTGTGGAAAACAAATATGTAAGATGTGGAGGAAATTATAATAGCAATGTATTGAATGTTAATTATATCCAAAGGAAAAGCCAGCATTCCAACAATAGCAGAATGCTCACAAAGGGAAAAACAAAGGCGGTATTAGAAAGAAATTAGTTTTGACAAGATCAGTGAGAACCTGAAGCTGGAAAGCATTACAGAAGTATATAATTGTCCCCAGGTTAGTGCTATGAATCTAGGGTGTTTGGAAGTAAGCTTATATTTAAAATAAATTTACTAAAATTGAAGCTTGAAATTGATATTGAGAACAGCCAGACAACTTAAACACAACACTGACATCATTTCCAAGACATGTTTTTCATGCTTTAACATAGATTTTTTATTTCTTTTTCCTTTAATGCAGCACTGCTTCATGACACGCACTGAGGTTGCTTAATAATTTAAGTAGTTTTTTCCTTGCCTAGAAACAGTGAGTGTTCTTACACCTCCAGCATAAATTATAAATTCTGTGGCTTTATGATATATATAAAGTGCAATCATTACGAGGTTGAAGAACTGGGGAAACCTAATTCTTCTGCTGGACTTGTAGAGAGACCTCAACCTCTGCCAGACTGCACAGCAAACTTAATTTCTAAGTAGGAGTCTGCTGACACTGGCAGTAATACCTAGTCATATGCAGACACTACTCCAGAGAAAATCTTCATGACTGGGCTGGTAAAAGCAGTGTAAATTAAAGGCAATAACACTGTAGTTAGAGAATTGAGCTGTTTTGCTCTTAGAAATAATTCTGCTGGGTGTAGGCCTCAGTATACCTAACACTATCTTGAGTTGCAAATAGTCAGAGATCAGCACGGTGTTCACCATTCATGTGGTATCCTGGTCAGGCCAGTATCACTGTCTCAAAAGCTGTGATGGCAGCACCACAGCTCAGAAAAGAAACGTGTTCAAGAGTAAACCAGTTGAGCTATGTAGCAAAGGCCCAGTTGGGTCCAGCTAAAAGCACAGACCCAGCAGACTCAGCCTCACCGTCAGCAGGGAGAGGTGAAAGTGCACCCACCATGATGAGCAACTTGCACCAGACCAAGCAGTCCTTTACAACCACCACAATCCTCACCAAGTCTTATTCTCCCTCAAACTAGGATGTAACAACACAATTCCTGCCCTACCTTCCATCTCCATCTTCTCAGTAACCTGTCCCAGCCCTACATGGATCGCCCTACACATAGCACCTTGGCCACCAGAGGAGAGCACAGGTTTTGCCCTGGCCACTGCAGATCTCTGGGCATGCCATGCACACTGGCCAACGCCTCCAGCAAGGTTTCCATGTAGAGCAGGGAAAGGGATTCTCTTGCTTCTGGATTCTGCTGAAGGCTTTTCTTTCCTTGACTAGTAGCAGCCTGCCTGTTTTTCGGTTTAAAACCTCAGTAAAGCAAATCATGTTCTTCCTTTTAGGACTCATTTCCACAGTTCTGGCTCTCATAATGTAAATAATTGGGCTATCACAATCCATTTTGTCTCTCATCCTGACACCCAGGATAACCCCCTAATTTTGTTTTGTTTTTACTGAAATGAGAGTTCCAAGTTCCATTTTTGTTATTTTTATGTTTAAATACATTTGTATTTAATGATTGTTTTTCTTTTTATGAATTCCTGTTTCCACAGTGAAGATCCTCGCAGTTCAGAACGCTCAATCATCCCAACCACATCCAAGCACATCACCTAACCCATCATTTAGGAAGCAGCAATTATTGTTGCCATGGAAAAATAGATGCAGTGTTTCTAAATGTCTTATCTTTGGCATATTGCATCCTCCATTACAAGATATTTCGTTCGCGCTTATCCTGCTCACAGCTCAAGACTACTGACACCATAGTGCTGCATCCCTTGCACCCAGAAATACAGCAATGGAATGAGATATTGCCCAGATACCCGTCAATTAAATTAATAAAATCCAAAGGTAAAAAATGAGCAGCAAGCACCAAGGGGAGGCATTCCCGGCTCTCTTCCCGATGCACATTTACCCTGACATGACTGGATCTAGATCAGATTTTCCCAGCGTCCTTGTAGCTAGATGTTTCCTCTGTGTGGTAGGCCAGCCCAAGTCAGAAATTTACCAAAACCACCCACACGTTAGCAGAAGTGACTGAAAATAACCCCTGAAACATAACAAATGATAATAATCAAAAACTATCTACCTGTGTAATGATAGAAACAGGAACAGCTCAGAGGGTTCTGTTTTCCAAGTCATTCAGCTGGACATAGACCCTGCAGCGTGCAAAGTCTTTACAGAAGTAGTTCCCTGATGGAACTCCAGCCTCCTGCAATTTGTGGTTTGTAGTTGATTGCAAACTGTGAAGGTTTTGTCACACTAAGACATCAATAACGACTTCTTTTATGTGAATTTTCCTTCCTTTAATACTGCTTGAATTAATTCTGCAGCCTTTCCTTCAGTTCAGGCAGAGTCTCCTCATTTTGGACACCTGCATTCCTGAAACTGGTACTTAGCAAATTCGCATTTGAGATCTTCAAAACCTTTGCCATGTTTCGCTAAAATCAGCCCCAAAACATTAAAGGTCATGTAGAGAAGGTGAACATAGGAGATTGGGTGGGGAAGAAGCACACATCTGTGCACAAAGTGGTTTAAAAAGGTTTGCTTCCTTTGAAAACTTATTTCAGAAGGTTCTTTCAGTTTTTCTGTAATCCTGTTTTATGGGGAAACTCCAACTCCTTGTGCTGGGTCTGGCCTTTCATTTTGAGCATGGAAGATGCCACCTTGATTGATAGGTCCTAAATTTGGTAGCCAGTGCAGCAGTGAGCTGACACGTCTCTCATGGGCTGCTTGTTTTGACCTTTTTTTAGATTTTGTTTTACTCTGCACCACTCCAAAAAATAAATACGTGGCATAATATCATGGAGGTGCTAATCATACCACACCAGAACACTTGATCGCTGGCGGACACCTCCCAGGTGCCTTCCGTCCCTGAGCGGCTTTTCTCCACTGGATGAGTGTGAGAGAAAACCAAACCCCAACACTCTGGCACAGCTGGAAAGGCTCGACTCCCACCTCGTTTTCTGCCCACACCCCGAGCACCTCGACAGCAGAGGGCTCTTACCACGGCTCCCGGGCGATGCCGGCTGAGGGTGTGTGTGTTCAGGGCAGGATATGGGTGGGGCCCGGGGGCAGCGGAGCCCCGCGGCCGCAGCAGCCGCGGAGGGGCCCGAGCTTCCGTCCCGGCACCACGGCCGAGACAGAGCCCTGGGGCCGGGACAGCTCCCTAGGACTGGGACAGCGCCCTCGGGCCGGACAGCGCCCTCGGGCCGCGGCTTTAGTGGCCGGAACAGCGCCCTAGGATTGGGACAGCGCCCTTGGGCCGGGACAGAACCCTCGGGCCGGGACAGAGCCCTAGGACTGGGAAAGATCCCTCGGGCCGGGACAGAATCCTCGGGCCGGGACAGAGCCCTAGGACTGGGACAGATCCCTCGGGCCGGGACAGAATCCTCGGGCCGGGGCTTTGGTGCCCGGACAGCGCAGGCAGCGGAGCCATGAGCCCGGCAGGTCGGTGCGGGGCCGGCTGTGAGGGGGGGGGAGGTTCCCACAGCGTGTTGTGTCCCGGTGCGGTGCTGGGGATGGAGACCTTGCCCTGGAGAGTGGCCCTCAAGTGCAAGCAGTCTCTTGTCTCTCCCTGGTGCATCTCTTACGGTGTCACAGTACCAACGTGGCTGTGCTGAAGAGGAGGTAATGTAGAGCCAGGAAGTTGGGAAATTAAAGAATAAAAGTTGTACGAGCAATATTAATTCGGTCCTATATGTGTACCTCCTCTGAATTGGCTAATCATGTGTTGTGTCGTTAATTAAAAATTGATCATCCTTTTGCAGTGTCTCAGCTCTCCATATGGGATCCAGCCTGGATTGTACAGCAAAACCATGCTAGACTTGGCACAGGAATGTTAATTACTTGTTTATGCTTTTATTGGTGTTTATTGCAATATCTGGGTGCCTCAAAATTGTCAGTGTGTATTTTGTTACTTCCTTGGTAGTGTTGGAACACATCCCATTGACTGGTGGAAAAATGTGATTAAAAGTTCAAATTACTTCTGAAGTCCTCGTGTAAATCAGAGGCAGCCCTTAATCTGAACCAGAAACCTGTGACTCTATGTTGCTGTGTCCCAGTCATGTTCCCTTATTCACAGAAATACTGTCTATTTATGGCTCCCATTTCCTTCATGTGTCTTTGCAAGGCTCAGCAACACTTAAATCAAGCCAGTGACTGCCAAGCTGGGCACTCAATGAAAAGGAAATGAAAGACATGTTGCAGGATACCAGAGGTTTGACTGACTTGCTTGCGGGGAGCTCAGCCTTATTTTTGTGATTCTTTTATTAGCTGGAACAATATTTTATCCTCATTTTCTGAATGAGGAATCAAGAAAGAGAAGTCTGAGGGCCTGAGTCTGCAAAGGTGACTCAATGGTTTGTTTTTCTGTTCTGGTTCATCATTTTAAATGACTGCTTCCGATGTCAAGACAGGTTTTTTACCAAGTACTTTATATTTTGTATCATTTTAAAACATCCGACTAACCACATTAGTTATTAGTTATCGAGTGCAGCTTTGTAATGACATTAGCTTTGCACGCCATCTTCACCTACTACTCTCATTATACAGATAAAGACACCAGGGAAGAAAGGCAGAGTGACTTTTCCAGCTGTTTTATAAGTTAGTAGTAGATAAAATATCAAAACTCAGTACTGTTTTGCTTTCTACCTAAGGCTGGTGGTGAAACGGGTATGGTTATTGTACTGTTTGTTTTCTGTCTAGACCCAACATCCAGTATTGCAAGCTTCTTTAAAGAAGAAAGCTGCATTTATGAGCAAAACTACATTTAATAGCATTTCCAAATATGCATATGCTATCCCAATTATTAGGCAAACTGATGTTTGTGGATGTGAGCAGTCAGCAGGGCAGTCTGATAATGACAGAAGTATGCTCAGTGATCATTCTGTATCAATGACAGGATACCACTGTGCATGACCTGGGGACTTATAGTTTGGAGTCTGGATCTTGGGGAATAAAGGCAGTCAAATCCTGAGTATGGATGTGAAATAGCTGGAGTAATTGCTGAGTAAATATGTAAAAGCACCAAAGAGGGATGGCTGCTTTCCCAGCAGCTGCTACTCGCAGCCAGTTCCACACATTGGCAGGGGAGCAAGTAACAGTAGGCTCGGCCAGCAGAGGATGCACTGGCCTTCTACTCTGGCATCATTTGTCTCTGTCACTTTTTCATGTATTGCGCTGCCTAAGCCTCATCCACCTGCGACCTCCACACAAACCTGTCTCCTGCAGGTTTGCAACAGATTCAAACCTTTCTTTTACAGAAAGTCTGTTGTGTATAGAGGTGCATAGAGATCTGTTTTCTGCTGATGGAACAGGATCTGTGAGGTACTGAGGTTGCTTCAGGTGGATTGTCCAAGGCCTGGTCTAGCTCAAATCTAAAATCTGTTTGGGATGCTTGGTGGGACAGACAGGCTTGCTACTTGTCAGGACTCTGCAAAGGACTCTAACCTGGATTAATTTTGTACAAATTCCATTAAAGCTGCACACATTCAGGAGTGTGATTATCTTCATTGAGGTCTTCCCTTGTGAGTCCTTTACTTACACAGTGTACATTTCTGTATCTTCAGCTGTTTCTGGGTCAATGTTTATGTAAGTAGCATTCTGGGAGGGAATCTAGGCAGCGAAGAGACATAAGTAATACTTGATTTTTGTTTTTCTCAAGAATTAGGGAACACTTAAATTTTTAGTAGTAAATAATTTTTCAGCTCCTTCACTTTTAGGGAAAAAAAAGAGTTCTCAGACAATGATTTGATTCAAAATCCAGGAGGTCTAGTGGTGGAGTTTTGAAGCAGATTCAGTAATACCATCATAATATTAATATTAATATTAATGTTAATATTCAATATTAATTATTAAGTAATATTACTATTATTAATAATGTATTTGTAATTTGAGTATCAAAGAAGCCAGAACTGAAGTACCTCAAAGCTATAATTTGCCTTCAGAAGTGTTGGGATGCTCATTCAGATTCAAAAATTGATCCTAACCAGCTGTGTTCCTTATGCTGATCCTCTCCCATTCTGTTGCAAGCAGCAATTACTGAAGTTTGCATAGAAGCAATTGATCACTCACATTTGAAAAATTGTAGCACTGATACCACTGGTGTTGTGATAAAGGTGAAAGAAAGCAGCAATCTCAGTTTCTTAAAGAAGAACATTTGTGCCTGGGGACTCAAAACCCACAGTGTGACTCTTTCCCTGTCTATCTCTTGAAGCTGGTCTTTGAGGATTTGATTAGTTTATATACTCCTTTTTTTGCTTGTAGGTAATAAAGAATGTTTTATATCCTCTAACAAGCTTAAGCACCCCAATGTAAACAGCAGCAATAGTTTCTGATATAATTACAGCCCCCAGGGAGGTCCAGTGATTTCTGACTATTGTTAAAAAAATAAAGTTGTCCTGACCTTTTTTTATAAATCAAAATCAGACTACTGCAATGTGAGCTGTGATTAAAAAGAACCCTATGTTTTATTAAATGTAAACAAAAATAATAATTTCAGAATGGTATTGAAAATATTTTTTTGAAACCACCATGAAGGAAGATAGGAAGGCAGTCACGAATACCAAGATTTAAACTGGAATCTATTTCATGTAATGATATTGATGTTCACTTAGTGTTTATTGGCTCCCTGCATTGTAAAAAAGCAAGGCTTTGTATGAAGCCACAGTGGATAATTTATGCTGTCACAGGCCTGACAGTTAAAGCAAACTGCTTTTACCATTCCCATCATTACTTTGTTTTTCAATGTTTCTGTGAACTTTTGTGTACAGTTAGGTAAGAAGAGTCCCACACTTGTTTGACACTGAGGCTGTTCAAGCAGAGGTACAGCTGAGTTTGAAAAGCACCCATTACATTTGGACCACATGCTTAACAGATGGAAAGGACTTGAAACTTTACACAGGTGTTTATAAATAGCTGCTGTCTGTGGCTAAGGTTCACTGCTGTTGCTTCGGTGTAAGAAATAAAGAATTTGTGTAATACCATGAAACTGAAATGCAGTGCCTTTGTCAAGTTTCATAGTTTTTTTCTCTGTACCTACTGGTAAACTCATCTCAAGTGAGTTACTTAATCTTGCAGGTCTTCATAGCTGAAAAAAAATGTATGGCTGAAAAAAATATATGGCTGTGTCTGGTCTTTCTGTTGGAGCATACCACAGCTTCTGTCCAGCCCTGCATCTTTGGGTTTCCTTTCTGGAGAAACCAACATCAGAAAGGAGGCTTTCCTGGTTGTCAGAGTTTTGCCCTGACACCAAGTTAAGGTGAATCTGAATAGAGCAGCTGGATCTAAGAGCTAATCCTAGATCCCCTTCTCTAGAGATGCATAAAAGAGTTTCCTTACAAGAAATAATGTCAGACTAAAAGATAAACAACCCCCTGTCCCCAAACCTGACTGAGACCCTGTCACATACAGTTCAATTTATGTCTAGATGTGCTTTATCCTCCACATTTCTCAGCACTGGGGACATGCATGTGTTGTGCCTCTCAAACAAAGCAATGTATTTTCATGTAAAAATGTAATGAAGTATGTTTTGTAATGTAATGAAGAATATTTTCACTCATTATTTATTGTTATACTTGCTTCCAATTAAAAAAAAATACAAAACCCAAACCCCAAAAGAAATATTAAATTTTTTAGTTGTTCTCTCTACAGGGCAATTGTTAAATCATGAAGAATAAATAATTCAAGTTTGTTTACTGTAGTCAGTATAAAGTGGCGTTTGTCTATTTGTTTTTAATACCAGATTAGAGGAACAATTGAAATAGTAATCATTGTTTATTTTCAAGTGGAAAATATAAAAAATTCTAGAAGCTTTGGGAAAAACAGAACAATGAATAGAATGACATTTATGAATTAAACTTTTAAGAAATAAGGTAATATATGCTAAACATATTTTCATATAGTGTACCCTTCTGTTTTTCATGATTTTCATTTATTTGTGAAACATTTACAGTTTAAATAGATGAAAGAAAAAATTATAGTATGCCTGGAATGAATCGAACATGGACAATTTTTAGTCATTTGAAGACTGAAAATAAAAGCCTTAATGTTAAGCAGTGCTGTGTCCTCTGTAAAAATGAAAGGCTAAATACAGTACAGCCTTCAAAGCATTTTATTGCTAATATGCTAGTGAGCATTAAATGAAAACAAGCAGTACTTTAATCAGAAGCCACAAGTATGGTGCTCCTCTGCTTTATTAAAATTTGTGATTGAAAAGACTTGTGCACTTGCTTTTTGTTAAATTATAATATGCATGGTGACAGAAATAAATTGCTTAAATGAACAAAACCATATTAACAGCAGAAACCAGATATCTTCTGAGTTTGATTAGGTTGCCTTTAAAAATAAGAAATGCTGTGGGAAACTAGTAAATATGCAGTATTCAGTATAAAGCCCTTTAAGAAGAAATTATTTTCCTAAGGTAATTTATTAGTAAGATTCTTTTGCAATGTTTGCAGCAGCATTCCTGTAGTTCAGTTGTGACTGTGTAGTGGTGGCCAGGATTGTGTGCTTGGGCTGATGTATAAAAACTTCCAAGAAGGTGGCCAGTGTATCTCATGTTGTACAAGCAGACTGTGTCTGCCTAGAACAGCTTGTTCCTATTGTAAACTCAGTTTAGAGGAGCATTTTAAGAGGGAAAAAAAGACCTCTGAAAAATGACTATTGGATCATTATTTTTCAACTGCCTCTTGTTTGAGGGAACTGTAATAAACAATTCATGTGAGTTATAGTCTCCGTTCAAGTTTCCTTCAAACTGAGGAAGGGTGAGAGCCCACATGCAGCAGAGGCTGGAGAGGAGGCTAAGTCAGCCCTTCCAGGAGTTGGTTAGAAAGGCATCTCAGGGATACAAAGGATATGAAATAAGGAATGAAGGAAAGATAAAGGTACCGGCAAGGATAATGGAACAGTTTTTACAACCCCCAATGGGAAAAAGCGCAGGGTGTTTAACATCTTTGAAATGGGTCTTAATGTGTCTACTGACTCTGGGCTGCAGGTTGGTGCAGAGTCCAGGCAGCTTGGCCTCTGAAACAGACAAGGGTCTGCACAAGCCTGAGTTTCTGAACTCTGGGGTAAAGTAGTAGGTTCAAGGGGGGATATGTGGTAGGTGGTTTGGGAGGGCTGTACCTTCCTAGTGCCTCAGCCAGTGGGGAAGGGAAGAGGGCACCATGTGGCTGGGAGTTTAGGATCAAAGGAGGCTGTGGCCTCCAAAACCTTGAGAGAGAAAACCCCGTGTGCATGTGCCTCAGTGGAATCTCTCCCTTTATTTGTTTATTCAAATAAAATTGCAGGACTCTTCTGTCTCCTTTTTGGCCATAGACCTCTGGCATTTGTGGATTTTCCTGACAAAAGCAAGGCCTTCAATTAAGCCTGATAGAATCCCAACATCTTTATGAGAGTCTAAATGATTCTAGCTCTGTCCAGAAAGTAACCTTTAGCAGCTTAATCTTACTTGAAGTACCTAAAGGTACTTTGCATTTCAAATTCATCTGAATCTTTTAAACAGTATTTTTTAAAGGTAGGCTGGTATTATGAGAAAACTTTATAAAGATTTAATCAAATAATAGAAGTAGTCTTGCTTGGAAAGGATGTTCCATAGTATCTGGAAAATCTAATAAAAATGCACAAAACTCAATATACCTTTATTCCTCCACCCCCCTGAGATGTCTATTTGTAGATATTTCACTGAGTCTCTAGTTGCTGTAGGCTTCCTACCTCTAAACATGGAATGCTAATTCCCCAGCCTAGTGTGTCTCAGAATAGCTCTATTTAATCAACAAAGCCTTGTTGCTGTGCACTATCAAAGGAAATTTTGCCAGTGTTTTTAATCAAAACTTTAAGGTTATACGTGCTTTCTAGTTTTGCAACACAGTAATCTTATCATTGAAACTTTCAAATATGTTTCTCTCCCGTATCAATTCCATTCCCTGTTCAAGACTAGCTATTTTAGAGGAGGCGAAATCTAATTTGGCCTTGAATGAAATAGTCTGTAATGATTGAATTGGGGGAAAATGTATTTTCAGTGAAAGTTTAGGCCAGATCCTACATTTAGCAGTTTGGAAACAGAAGAATTTTCTGCTTAAAGGGCACATTCAGGACAGTTTTGTTTTAATTTTCTGCTAGTGTTCTTGCCAAGCTATTGTCAGCTGGTTTTCTAAGAGTTTAAAAACAATTATGTTTCATTTGGCAAACTTACAGCCTGTATTTCAACACTGATGCTTATAGAATTCATTAAAATGGCAAGCCATATTTCTGTATCTTAGCTGGTAAATATATAGTGTATGCCATAGTTTTTGTACTCCCACATGCTGTTAAGTCCATGCTCATTTTGAATGATATGTATAATAATAAATAACATTCATTTTGAACACAACCATGCCTTAAATAATACAGTTAAAAAGCAGAACTATCCTTTCAAACTGTGACAACTCGTTCATTGGCTGTAACATATTGGAGATTTCTGTGAAAAGTTAGTCCTTTTTATCAGAAATCAAGGGTTGAATATTAACCTAAAATACTTTAAATATTACAGAAGTCAATTATGCTATTTTATTTCTCACCACAATTATGCCACATGTGAATTTCCAAATGTCCATGCTCTCCCCTAAACAATCTGTTTTGCTTAATGAGTGAAAAAGTTTTCACTATTGTGTAACAAAAAACCAATCCAGTACTGGATAAATGATAGTTTAGAATCTAAGTCTTTATCAAAGTAGTAGAAATCTTTAGAGGAGTGTTTCCAAACTTAAGTTCCTCCACTTTTATAGGTATTTATTTCTTACTGAAAGATCAGAATGATGAGAAGTCTCTCAAGAGGTGTAAGCTCTGTCAATTTTTGAAATTGACTCCTGAACATATTGTTTTGTTTGTGGATATTTCTCTTCTTGGTATATTGCTGAAATCTGGATCACTGAATTTTGATATCATAATGAGAATTTAATTTAAGAAATGTTTCATTTTGTCGTGATCCTGATTAGCCGGGCCTGGTACCTGCAAGGGCATTAAACTCTACAGGAGCATACTGCAGTCTGTACCAGCTATAGATTCAGTAGAAGTTGCTATGCTCAGGTGTCTCCTGAGGCACTTGCTTTGGCACAAGTGTGCCTCGGAGAGTGGGAGCTCAGCTTCATGCTCATGTTAGTATGCTCTAGCACTGAGTGGGTGTGGGCAGGGAGCACTCTAAGAAATTTGTTTCCTAATGCTGCAAGGCTACTTCCATGTTGGTATGTGGTGTTCCCTGCTAAACAGGATGTGCAGGGCTCAGCAGTGAGGCCTGAGATCTGTGCGAGGTACATTGAACAGAGATTGTTTTAGACTTGCTCTGGTCTGGTCCTATGGCCTTTGCAGGCAGTGCGTGTGAGGGGTGATTCTGAACATTTGAGATGTTTGTGCAGTTACAACGTTAATCTGCAGTAAATGGAAAATGGAACAGGCAGAATAAACTCCAGAGGAGGAAAATTAAAACTGCACATTGTTTTTCATACCTTTACCAAATGTGCAAGTGGTTATTGCTGAGCAGCTGGCACTTGGTAGTGTGTTAAACTGCGGGATCCTGAGGAGTCTTACATTAGACACTAATGAAATACAAGTACAATGACCATGGTGATAGACCTATCATGGCATGCACCTATTGAATTTTTATCTTTTTCTGTTTTCTGAATGCTCAAGAGGAAAGTAAAAATGTAGTTATACAGATTTGGTCAAACAACAACGGACTTGATGATGTAAAAAGCAGGATGCTTCATAATTCTTTGGTCCTGGCCTGGCTACCTCAAGCTTCGGCGTTTTACTGTATTTGAACTACACAGGTTCTCTGACTGTAGTGGGATAAGGTTTAATTTGGTGTCAAAAACAGTTCAGGACAGATTTGTTTTCACTTTCTTTTCTGTACCTTTAGAACTAGAAATGGATGATAGTGTGCTTGAAAAGGTGGAAGTACCAGTGAGATACTTTTCTTCCAGTGTACATAATTGTGTAGACATAATTTTCCTGTTTCTATCCCACAGTGAGGCTCTACTGCAATGTAGGGTAGGTATGTATGTATTGTATGGTAAATCTGTTTGCAAGAACCTTAACATAGAGAATTGGTTTTTTTCCAGGAAGCATCTTTGTGGTGTAAAGCAGTAGTAGTTATACAAAATCTTTCTGCAAGGTCTTCCCAGTGGAGGAGGACCCAAAATTGTTACCCAGGAAACTCTCCAATTTGTTCTTATTTTAGGACCAGTAATAATTTTGAGAATTTGTTTTGCGGGGCGGGGGAAGGTAATTGTGTGTGTTAAACCAATACTGAGGACATATTCTTATTGGAAAAATGTGTTTTGGATGTTGTGCAAGTTGCAACATGCATTTGGGCATCACAGTCAATTCTGCAGGTACGTGGTTAAATTTGTGAAGGCAGGTGGGCATTCATTTAACTAAGCTGTTTACTTTATCTGACGGACAGAAATACAAGTAGTTTCTTATATAGAAACAAGTAGTTTATTATATAGTAGTTTCTTATGTAGAATCTGTCTTAAGGCAGTAGAGAGGAAGCAGAGATGGGTTTAATATAGAGAAGTCAGCCTTCAACTGAATTTGTTCCTGAGTGTTTTATTTAGCTTGGTTTTTAACTCACTGTTAGCTCTGTCATTGCTCATTTTTTTTGAAGTTGCACATTTATGTAATGATTTTCTACTTCATTTACTTCCTTCTGTGTGCAACATTAGCATGAATGCTGTTAAAAAGTTCAAAACAAATATAAAGTGCTTGTCCACCACTGATGGGATATTTGTCTTGAGTTGTTCTGTTGTTA
Organism: Camarhynchus parvulus; assembly: GCF_901933205.1. Classification (NCBI taxonomy): domain Eukaryota; kingdom Metazoa; phylum Chordata; class Aves; order Passeriformes; family Thraupidae; genus Camarhynchus; species Camarhynchus parvulus. The sequence continues at coordinate 44,821,800 of NC_044574.1, forward strand.
GTGTTTGGGTGTTTTTAGTGACTGTCATGTATTTGTCAGAAAGAGCTTAAACTGGAGGACAATTTCTTCTACAGCCTCATAACTCAGACATGTTATACATCAAAAAAACCTGCTTATCACATTAACTTGAATTTCTGGATGAATGCTCAAGTAAATGAGTTGCATTAAAATATGGATTTATAATCAGATTGCAAAGGCAGGAGAAGATGAAGCCATCTAATTTGTGAGATCTCAGAAGCCCTCTCTCAGTACTCTGACTTGTGGCAAAGGAAGCAGTAGTTTTAGAAACCCAGTAAGTGTGGATGATATGCTGGAACAGGTTGCCTGGAGAAGCTGTTGATGCCCCATAAAAGGAAAGATTGCCAGCCAGGTTGGATGGGCCCTTGAACAACCTGGTCTAGTGGAAGGTGTCCCTGCCCATGGGAAAGGACCCTTGGGCAGGGGCTAGAAATGAGATGGTCTTAAAGGGCCCTTTCCAATCCAAACCATTCTATGACTGCTCTGAGAGTGCAGCCAGATTTCTACAGATTTTCTCGTGTCAATGGTCATCTGTAATTTAGGAGTAGTTGGGATGTCACCTACGGTTAATTCAGTGTATTTAATCACATTACAAATTCAGGGAACACAAATCTGAGCCCAAATTGCAGTAAATGGTTCTATTTATTGATAAACATTGCCTGGTGATCAGTGTCTGTCAAGTCCCTGGCATACAAATTAGACTACTTAATGTGTAGGACACTTTCTTGTTTTGTACATCAGTTGCCATGGTGTGACCTTCCCAGACCATAGCTGTTGGAATCACAGCAACTTACCCAAAATTTTATTTCTTGCAAGATCAGTGTGGTTTTGTTTTGGTTTTTTTTTTTTTTTTTTTTTTTTTTTTTTTTTTTTGTTTTGTTTTTTTTTTTTTTTTTTGTGGAAGCACTATTTTCTGAAATATATTCTCTTGTGATAGAGGTAAATGTACTGAATTACAAAAATGTTTTCCCTAAATAGTATCTGCTGAACATGTATTCCATTCTTTGTTTCTTATTTTGAAGAAATTAAAGTTAAGAATTTGTGAGAAAGGGAAGTAACAATGGAATCAAAGGGGGGCAGATAAAAAAAGGCAAGAGAAGGCAAAAGAAAAAGCCAAGACATTGAATTTAAGTCAATAGAGTTTAAATGTGATAATAAATCCAAAACTGCCTGCACTGTGTCAGGATGCGAACATCTAAAGGCATCCTGATAAGAGAAACTCTGGTAATTTAAAAAAAATTCACATAAAGAGGATGCTTTGGTGTGCCCTAACAGGACACTTTGAAATTAAGGGTTTTTAAATATTTAATGTTTATAAAACCATAGTTATACTATAAGGGAAATCTTCAAGTGGTGGTTACATCTGGTAGTGCAAACTTCATACAGCTTCCTCAGGTTTTCCTGTGACTTTAAAGACTTGTTCAGGTTTTCATGTGACCTTAAGGACTTGTTCCATGGCAATCATAAAAGAGCAGCATATTACTCCAGCTCTTTGTGCTGTCATTATGGTATATTTCTTTTCATTATTTGTTCATGTCTAAATCATTTCTGAATTACCTGATTGTTTTGTGCTAAAATCTACTGAAGGTGCAATTTGCTCTCCAAGAAGTGACTGTAATGACAGATTTTACCTCTTTGCAATTGTGATAGAGGAGCAGGTCTACCTTGAAATAGAGAAATGCTTTCTGTCTTCTCTATGCCATGTTTGTGTTTAGCCTTGTTCATTAGAAGCAAGAGCCTGTGTCCATCAGTAGGTATTCAGCTGAAAGGATTCATAGGACAGATCAGAGAGAAAGGCCTAAACCAAGAAATAAGGCCATATTGCTTGATGGGAAACAGCTTTTTGGGCATAGCATTAGCTTTGTCATGTTTGATAGTCAGGAATCTTTCTGGTCTACCTGCTAGGTTGGTGCTGTGGAAGGACACCTCAGAAATTTTTTGGTTCTGTTTTCCCATTGTTACCATAGGGAAGATCAATAATTTTCTTTATAGGGAAAACCAACTAGATCAAGGGTAAATTGATGCCATTTGTACAAACATTTTTTTCCTCTCTGTAGAACCTAATTTTGCCCACTCCAGACCTCGCTAAGCTTAGTAAGAAGGAGGATGAAGTCATGAGGCTTGACTTCATACAGATAGAGCAAGTATTTGTTTTCACTTACAATTTAGCAATTACCAGCAGAAGGTACATAAAAGATGAAAACGTTCTTGTTATATGCTAGTTAAATAGGCATTTGAGAAAAGAAGTGCAGCCACTGCTGGCTGATACAGTGAAGGCAGGAATGTCCTTTGTTTTAGGATAATTGCTTTAATTGAAACAGGTGTACTGCAGCACTGCAGCAATTTTGTGACTTTGTGATCTCACTCTAAAGTTTACAAGTGGCTCTTATAATTTTCATTTCCTTTACTGGAACACCTCAGAGAAGCAGCATGAACTGCTTTGAAAGTGTTTTCCATTATCTGCAAGCAGTTCTAAAGTGCTTTCTGCTGTCCTTCCTGCAGTGAATGCATTTTGGATTGCTTCAGGGGATTTGCCTTGCAGAATTCCAGAAACCAAGGGCTGGAGTTGCATTTTGAGACACATTTACTGGATGTGTGAGAAGTGTGCTGGCTGGGAAAATCAATGCCTTCTGGATGGGTGAGGGGCAGTTTGTTATGCTAAGGCCACTCATTAGTGCTGAATTAAATGTTCTCATTTTGTTTCTGAATGCTAGGTTGCAGGGGTTGTTTGAAGTGCTAGCGAAGCTTCTTCCAGTTTTTATCATACCACTGTTAGTGATCAGGGCAAGCAGTGTGAAGATATGGTTGAATCTTTGTCAAAAGATTGCAAAGGGGCCAAGAGACCAAAAATATTTAGATTCTAAGGTCTTATTTGAAGTAGTATGTATGCTTGTCATTCTCATCCCACATACAGCCCAGATGGAAATGAATCTTCTTGAGATTAAAAGTTTTTGAAATCTCTGAGCAAAGAGGAGAGTCTGGGTTATTTTATGCTTCCTGAGATTTCTCATGCTCCATTTTTTTTTTCATTATGTCATGACCCTCATGACTATATCCATAGTTTCATCCTACGGGGTGAAGTAGGTGAGTGCAGTCAACTTGTAAAATCTTGAATAGCTATATCCTGGCAAATATGATTGCCTGGAAAAAAAATACTGCTTATTTTTGTGTGAGTTCTTATCACGAAAAGATACTCATGATAATCCTTGAGAGTGTAGTCTGCTATTCACAAAAGAATTAAAGATGCAGTGGATGTCATTCCATATCACTTATGTTGCGCAGATTTTTCATCCATGTATTATGAGAAAGTGAGCAAGAGCTGCAGTGTCTTTCCACTTCTCCTTTGAGATAGTTAACTACTGTACTTATTTTACAAATTTTTGCTGATGGACAGTAGTTCATTGCATATTGACAGAGTTCATACATTTCTTTCCTTTTAAGACTGATATTTAAAAAAAATCAAACAACCTTCCATTCCCCAAGTGAGGACATCTGTGACAGGAAGAAATAAAAGGGACAAACTTTGCTTTGTCTAGCAGTTGATCCTGTCCTTTCTCAACATAAGGGTGGAGAACAACTTGAGAGGTTGTTTTCTTCACAGAGGTGTCAAAGGCTGATGGGACTGAGGTGAGGTTTGTAAACAGGCTTGCATTACATTTTTGTTGGGGCTGACTGTGGCAGGCTTGATACATGGTTATAGGGTTTCATGGGCAGCTGAGTGAACAGCAGGGAATTCCATTGTTAGGTTCCAGTACCCTAGCTGGAAAAGGCTCTGGACAACCCTGAGAAATATGGTGATGCATCTTTCCATTAAAACTTGGGTAAAAGCTGATGTTCAAACCTAACTTTTTTTCACCAGAATGTCTTAAGGTAGTGGGACTGTAGAGCCAATTTTTAAATCCTCTCCTAACTGTAATCAGCCTTATTTAAGTCAAACAAAGTCTGTTAGTGCTGAATTATGGAAACAACTGTAGTAAAATGCAGGTCAAAGATATCTAGAATTAAAGCATTTTGCCTACAAACGTTTACAAACTCCTACAAACCTAAAAGGCCTTTTAAAAGATAGGGAGTGAATTGACACCTGTGCAGTGTCATTCTCAAAGATGAGCATTAACAAGTGCTTCTTGATTATTTCTAAACACACAGAAATTATCTTTTACAGACTGCAAAGTTCATAAACTGAGATATCTGTTAAAGAGCAGCTAATAGACCCCAATTTTCCATTTGTTTCTTTTGCCTTCCTGGTGTGTTTGGTGCATTGCAGTGTCCTTGAGATTTCCTTTAACTCTCTAATATATTTGTACTTTTTTCACTCTACTATATCTTATAATTCTTGCCATAAAAGACATGTTCTTTTGCCTTATATACACAAGTTCTTGATTCCTTCTTGGTCACAGAAGTCTCACAGTATCTAGCAGGTTTTCTCAAAGAGGCCTTCAGATGACATGAGATGTGCTTTCTTGGGCAACCATGCATCAGTAACTAGAGAAGAGTTTTACTTGTCAGAAGAAAAATTCTCGTAATGTTTCTTGTTGCTGAACTAATAATAAATTTTATTTCTACCTTTGAGTCAGTTTCCAAGTAGGAGCAGATGAAGCACAGCTTAATTTTGTCAGGATATGATAGTTTCTAATACATTAACTTTCAAGGGAACAAAACTATTCTCAACTTACATTATATTTCAAGTGCAGTAAATTCAAATAATTATTCATTAAGAGATGGAAATAATGAAGGGGAAAAAACTCTGGCTGAAAAGTTGAGCATTGTTACTGTATATTCAGTACTGGGGAGTGTTGCAGTAAATCTAGACTTGATTGGTTTTTTGTTTCAGATAAAAATAATACTGTTCTAAAGGCAGAGTTTTGGTGGACTTTAATTTTCAAGCAAGGTGTCTGTGTATGCATCTGAGTAGAATCTGTGAAGGAAAAAGCCACTAGTACATAGAGTGGATTTTTGATAGGGGACATTGTAGCTATTTGTAGGGTCAACTTTGACTCCACATTTCAATTCAGGAAAGCATTTCAAAATATAATATTTCACCTTTTAATACATTTTGGGGCAAGTAAGATGCAAGCCTTACATTCCTGCTTAATAATGAAGTTAACTCTTAATACAGAAGGCAGATCGATGTTGAGAAAAAAGAATTGCAAGCTTATAATTCAAACCATACCCACGTTTGGTTTCCCAGGGGTAACTTAATAGCACTTGCTGCTTGCTTCAATAAACATTGCAGCAAACTGCAGTATGAAAAGCCTTGCTCAACAGCGTGGCTCTTCCCTCTGTATATAGATAGAAAAGACAAATTAAATAGGGGGAGCATATTGCATTAGAGCTTTATGAGATGTGTGCTGCAGAGCCTTTATTCCATCAAGTGTGGTGTTAGATATATTTCACTCCCCCTTTGTTACACAAATAAAGCTTTCTTTCTTATGTGTAAAAATCAATATAGTTAAGAAGAAATGCAGTTGAGCCTTCAATAAACATCATAAAACCCCTTTCTCATTCCTGCTTTGCCAAGATCAAAGCTGCAGACTGGTGCAGGTATTCCATATGGAAGTGGAATTAGTTTGTCTTTTTTTATTCTTTCAATGCATGTTTCTCCCTTTTATCTTTAGAATTTTTTGAGTACCTTTTTCAAGCCTTATACTTTCCATTTGTACAGGGGTGAATGAATGTGAATGAAATGCCTTGTTTATGAGCTCATGTGCATACCCAAGGTTATCTTTTTTCTTCTCATGCACTGTATGAAGGATCCCCTACCTTGTATGCAGTTCTGGTTTTCTCAGTATTTTGGGAAGGCAGGTGGGTTCACAAAAGTGCGGAACAAAAAATAGGAAGAGTTCTACAATGTCCCAGTTGTAGTGGGTAGAGTATTAACCCCAGTTTACAAACTGTAATGAAGGCAAGGCTAAGAGTTACTTTGTGGGAATCTGAAGACCCTAGGGGATGGATTTCTGAGAGCGGAAGAACAGATGCTCTTTTAGGATTGCAGAAATATGAAATTATATTATGGCTGGAAGTTAGAACCAAGTAAATTCAAACAAAGTTTAAAGAATGAATTCTTAAATTTTCCTTTAGGTGTAAGTATTGTCTTTATATCCATATTTTTAAAGAACTGCTACAATGCTTTTACTTAATAGGGACTGTAAATAGAAGGTACTTGCTTGTTCCATTTTCTGTGATATGGAACTGTGTGGTCAGATTGAAAGAACTTTATAGCACTGTTAATACAGTTTCTTCTTTTGAAAGTGTGCAGCAATTCACAGCTTTTTGTTTCTACTTTGTGCATGTCTGTCTGAGTGTTACGGAAGATCAGATGAGGTTCTGAAAACAACATTGTGGCAAGTAAATTTTTTTTTATCCCAGCATCATAAACCGAACTGTTGTGCTCTGAGTTACATGAGAAATACGCTGCTTCTTTTCCTTACTATTAATATTCAGCATTTCATCAGAAACAGGTATTTTTCAGATTGTTTTTACCATGGGAAATACAGTATTCTTCTCTCCAAATACATTTTGACAAATATTATCCTGTTTTACTGTACTGGTAAGAGTTGGTTAACTTGAAATATCATCACCTGCTACAATGTTGAGCATGACCCTTTATGTCCTGTGACAGAAAACTTTGTGAAAGGGTGAGCTTTCACAAATCTTAAAAAGATGGCAACAGTCCTCCAAGGAGTTTGTAGACACACAATGAACTCAAGAGACTAAATGATAGAGTCCCTTCTCTACAAGTTTCAATCAGCTTTTGCCGGGTAGGCTTTGTTTCAAGTATCTCCAGAGGAAAGAATGGATGAACAAAATGTAGAAATAATAATAGAAATAATTTATTCTAAAAGAAAGGGAAGACAATTAATTCAAGCATTAATCCTGGACTGGAGATATTCGTTCAGTTTCTCCTTTTATAAGTGGGCTTATGTGGGATCCTTGACAAGTTTTTTATTCTCCTTAGCTACATCTGTACTGTTCTTCCAACAGTGCATCCCACTGCCCACATCCTTTGTGTCCCCAGAAACATTTTAACTCTGTGTACGCTCTGTTTCCATATCTCCTGATCCTCACAGTGCAGCAGCTTAGGCACTCAAAGGAGCTGTGGTGCACTGCTCATCAGGCTGCCTGGCCCTGACCAGCAGGCAGACACTGTGAAGCAGAGTGAAGGCAAAGTGCAGAAGCTGTATCTATTCCTCAGCCTCATACACTGGGGCTATTAAGCTACCCTGGCTTCATGTATATTATTGTGTTACTCATCAAATCACAGTTTTTGATGGTTTCACACGACCATCAAATGACTGAGGTTGGATGGGACATCTGGGAGCTCTCCTGTATACCATATCCAGGCACCTTTTGAGTAACTCCAAGGAGACAGATTCCACACCCTTTCCAGGCAGCCTGTGCCAGTGCTCATACTAAAAACAAAAGGTATTTCCTGATGCTCAGAGCAGCCTCCTGTGTTTCAGCTTGTGCCTGTTGCCTCTGTCTCAAACTGTCACCCTAGTAACTCTGCGGAAGAGTATTAGTTATCATGCCTTACATCTTAAAGGGAAAGAACTGGAAAAATACAGTTCTAGATTTAGTTTTGTCAGGTCTCAAGTAATTTTCTCAGAATAAGGACAGTAAAGAAAGATCATGAGTTTCTATCCTGACACCATGCTGACAAAATATCCTAAACGTACCAATGAATTTTCTTATGAAGTTGGATCATGTTCATGTGTTCAAATACGTATTCTTTACTTCTGTCATTAAAAGCTAAGTGTTCCATTTTTAATACTACTACCTATTTTTCAAGGCTTTAGGAGGGAGCAGAATATGTGAATGTGCTCTGCTTCCTACACTGCAGTTTCAGTGCTTATTTTGAAATATTAGTTATTCTGAACACAATATCCTGAGCTATTTTTCCATTATTTCTGTGGGCAATCTTTCTGCCTTGGTCTTAAAAATAAGGAGGTGGCTTTCATTTCCAGGTGATGAGCTGATTTCTGCTAAAGATAATTTCTTCAGCACCTTAAGGTTTTATGGGGGGGAATGGGGATGACGACAAGCCATCTGTCTTCTAGTGTTTATAATGTATTTAAAACACATTTGAAAATATTTTTAATGTTTTCTTCTCTTTAGAAAATACAAAGGATATCCTCGTGATATATGAACAAGAAGCAGAAGAGTGGGCTCTGTATTTAAAATCTCTTTTTGGACTCATAGTCAACAAAGAAGGAATCTTACTCTACAATCTAGAAAATTCATCTTTCAAGCACCAAGAGCTACTCTGTTTACTGTCTTATAAATGTAAACTCCTGATACTCTCATGTGGACTTCTCAACTGCCTGAATCAAAAGGGAAGTTATTTTCTGGAACAAGTTCTAAAACCTCCGGATAATGTGGTAATTCTGCTTTGTGGAGTGGAGAATTCAGAGATTCTTTATGAGATACTGACCTTAGCTGGTGGCAACAAAGAGATTTCTACTGATCAGAAACCTGAGGAATACATTTCTGTTATTGAAGAAATTATTCAACAAGGTAATATACTACTGCTTGTTTGTATTCCTTAGGTCTCTTACCTCTTCTCAGCTCTGGCTATTTAGCCAAGATTTTGTCTACCGAGCAGAATATTGTGCTTTTCTCTTTGTTACATGCAAGGTGCTATTTTATTGGAATGGGAGCTTGTGCTTGAGAAAAAAACCTGAGCTGCAGAATGTCTTACTCAGAGCTTAACCTAGTTCTGGATGCCCATGAACAACCAAGAATATTCTTTTGAACACTGGGGTAGAGAGACTCCGGCTGAATGAGTGACCTAGCTAGATGTCCCTGCTGCCTTGTGCTTGAGTAGGTAGGCTTAAATATACTATAGGGCTTTAAAACTGCCCAGAATGTCTACACACAGTCTGCCTGTATGAGATGAGTGTTTTCGAAAGTACTTTTTAGAATCCTTCTCCCCAACCATCTTCAGTATTGAATAACCTCTTCCTCGTACAAATCTCAGACTTGACAATTTGGGCCCATTTGGTTGTCTGTTTTGGTTTCAGAAGATGATGTTTGTGATTTCTGTCTGTGTCCAATATGTAGCTTCAGACTGAAGCTTCTTGGCAATTTTTAATGGGATGAAAACAGTGGGTCTATACTCTGTGTATGTGTGTGTATGTATATTTATAGGAAGCTTAGATACTATCAGTTGACACATGCACAGGAAATTGCAAAGCTTTCTGCAGCAATAAACAGTTTCCTAGAAGACACAGGAAAGTTCTTTGGTTAGGTTAATGCATTCACAGGAATACTTATTGCCTGTACTCTTGGGACTTAAGTGCAATGCCAGATGTTTAGTAAGTGTTCAGATGATCACTTTGACAGTGACCAAAATCGACAATTTCAGAGATTAGGAGAAAGCCGAATTAATGAATAGTTGTTGAAGGCCTCAGTCTCAGTGTGTACATCTTTACTGGGGATGCATAGACTGTGGCTGGGATCAGACCAGTTCAGTGAACTGAGCTAGATCCAGGACTGGAAGTGGTGGTGATGCCTGGTGTTTCAGAGGTAAGCCCTCCTCCACACTCTAAGCTTAGAACTGCTCTGGCCCTGTTTTCTGTGTGCTGGTATGCCCTGGCCATCAGCCAGGCCAGCTTAAATCAGTGCTTGATAGGAGACCTCTGCTCTGCTCCCTTTTGCACAGTGAAAGTGTTCCAAGTAAGAGATTTGCTTTCATCTAGTTGTTGATTTAAGCTCTGAGAAAGATGCCCATGGTTTGTCATTATTTACCATTGCTTAAAGATAATGGTGTCTGTATATATGATACTCTTTTGTAAAATCTTGTTGAGCTCTTAGCCTTTGTGATACCTGTGACAGGGGTTTTGACAGGCTGCACATCTGGGAAAGAAGATTTGTCCCTTGTGTTTAAAATTATTTGCTAAGGGATTGTTGAATATATACAAGGATTATTTTTCCCTTGGAGTGGTTTTTTTTTTGCCTTTCATTGGGACCAGACACACAAAATTTCCCATTTCTCTTCATATGGATCATTGTCTTCAATCCCTCTTGTTTTCAGTGCTCATCCCTAGACCATTATATTCTTGGCCCTTTTAGAAATAGTAATGAAAACAGTGTTGTGTATATACTTTGCGGTTTTTAGATTCTTTTTTTCCCACTAAACTGTTCATTACTCTTAACTTATTCTCCTAAGCATTTGTAGCTTCTTGTCTCCTCAGTATTGACAAGAGCTGTTGCTCTAAAAGTGACATTGAGTCTGAAAACTCAATAATGTGCTTTAATTATAATGGCCATACCACATGCCTTCCACTGCAACTAAATCCTGTTAATCCCTTTGGACAGTGGGCCATCAAGATCCTAGAACTAATGGATGCCAGGGCTCAGGAGTGGCCTGCAGGCAGTTAGAACAGCTGAAGGTGGATGCTAAATCAGATTGTTATCTCACAGTTTAACACACTGCTGGAGAACGCTAACAATGGCATAGCATAGGTGCTAGTAGTCACCAGCCTTCCGCTACAGATTTCCTTACTCAGGAAATCTCATGGGCAAGGTAGGTTCTTAGCTGTCTCTTCTCTCCTAGGTGCTATTCTCTTTGCACTATCCCTACAGCTTGAGATTGAAGACGTACAAAATAAGTCTCATTTTATATGCCCCCACAATTATTTCACCTGCCAGATGATGCTGGTTTCATCTTCTTGGAGAAGACAGGGCTTTGTCTGTTAAAACTTCCTTCTGGCTCTAAAGTAGTATATATACCAAATATTGTAGGCAAAAATCAAAACTAATTAAAATGTTGAGTAAAACTAAATGGAACAGAAGATGCAGGGGGTTTTGTACTTAGCAGAGAGCTTGTTTGTAATGTGGTTCAAACAAAATCTGAATGGTTTGTCATGCCTGTTTGAACATCTTCTTGGAAGAGTAAAGGGAGAACTAAGATATGGAGAGTGACCTTTCTAACATATATTTTCAGGATGCTGACAGACTTTATTATATTTGTCTTCTGCATGAAGAGGATCACAAATATTTTTATTGTTGTCAAAAGATTCTTTTTGCAGGATTTGTTTGTAAAATACTTCACTGTTCAAAAAATCAGCCACATTCAGATTCTGAGTTGGTTTTGAATTTTGTAGATCCTGTGACTATTCCCAGAAAAAAGATAACCCCTAGAGAAGGAGAAGAACACTCAGAAGTTTTATTTTTTTATGTTAACATCTAAGGTGGTCCAGTGAGACTCTAGAATTCTGACTTTTCTTTATCAGTTTTTCCCAATATTGTTGAAAGTAGAATTAGGAAATATGTTTTGCTTGTCTGTCTTTTCCTTCTCCTGTGTCTTTTTGCTACTTGTCCTTAGTCTGCTGAACTGTGTACCCTTTTTTTAGATTAAATTGACATATTTTCAATGTATTAGTTCAGTATCCTGGTGTACTAAACATAGCTGGGGTTTTTCTGTTTAATCCTGAAAGACTTCAAATTCAGGCAAGCATGTGTTTATCTAAAGGATCTGTAGATAGATATTTACATCTGTAGGTAGTTAACTTAGATCCTTAAATGTCCTCAATTTCTCCTGAAGTTGTCATCAATATTAATGATGCAAAAACAAAACAGATCTTATCTAATACAAATAATTTTGTGACACTGTTTCCAAAATGCATTGACATTTGTATTAGGCTTTTGGTGGGGCTTCTTGGTACAGCTCAGGAGTCATAAGTATCCATTACTTTGCTTGTGGTTTTATTAGGTTTCATTTTTTAAAGCTCCACAAAAGCAACTCTTGTCACTTCCACTTCCAGATTTTTCTTCAAGCAGTGATATCCCTTTTTTCTTTTAATGCCAAAATATGACAAGAATTTACTTCTACAAAATTTGGTAGTTGAGAACAGCGCATCAAATCTATATGTATCCATTCATTATCTGCTATTTTATTAAAAAGTGAGAGGTACATAAAGTAATACAACCCAACTAGAAAATGGTACCCGTAGTCTTTGACAGCCTAGGGAAGATTCTCAAAACAATTTTGGAACTTTTACCTGAGATGGCAATATGCCATTAATTTCTGATTGCTTACCTAAAAGATATTCCATGTATCTGCAAGCAATTTTAATGACCAACAAGAGTAATGTTAAGAAAACTACTTTTGCAACTAGTAGTATGGTATATATGTGGACAAATGAGATACTAGCATAGGGGGCTTTTCTCTAATAAGTAAATGTGGGAAAAGCAGGCTGGGGGTTAAAATAGGGCTTAACTCATGCAGATGTTCAGACCATTTCAGATACTCAGGGGCTAATTTCCTTTGTGCAGACCACAGAAAAGAGGAAGCAATAATTATATTTTTATTGTAACTTTTATGGTATCTGTTTCCTGTTTCATTTCTAGTGCAGTGGCATCAATTTTATTGTGATTTGATGTAACATTGAATACTGAAGTGATGTTTCACATTTTGACTCCACTGCTTTGCTTGTTCTCCTGTAAAATCCTCTTCACATTGGTACTCAAATAGAAGTAATGAATGCCAATGGGGTTCCTTAGGCTATGAGCAAGATTTGTGCTGATGACCTAAACCCCTGATTTAAGTGGGAACTTTACCATTGGCTTCAGTGGGAAAGTGCTTCATCTAAATTTTGATGCTGACTTGGAGTCTATGAGAAAATTAAGCTAAAGTGCTTAAGCTAAAAAACCCCAAAGCTGAAGAAGAAAATTACTGGAGTTTTTGGTCTTGTTTGTTTGTGAATACTAAATACTGTGTGTGTGTGTGTGGTCTTGATTGTGAAGATTTCTCCCCTGAACATGCAAGACTAAGTAAATAGAGAAAACTTGGTGGGTGGTTCTGGCCTTGTTCACTGCCAGGAGAGGCTTCAAAAATGATATCACATGGTTGTGCTTCTGTTTACTCCTTCCCCAATGTATTTACATTCAGACAGTGCATACTACTGTTGGGGTTTTAAGGTAGTGATGTCATCTGCTTATTGTAGACCACTTCAAATGCCAATTACATTTTTAAAATTAAAATGAAAATAGTCTGTGTGACTGTATCATAAGCACAAAAGCAGAAGGGACCTTTTGTTAGTTGGCGTGTGCTGCAGTATAGCTCTCATTTCCATTTTGCCCTGACAATGAGTCTTTGAACTGCTCTGCAGGGACTGCTAAGATTACCAGAGTATTACGTCTTCCTGAGATGCTGTGCTTCTCCATTCCACTCAGGAGGGACGCCAGTACAGTGATGGGGGTTGGTAATGACTGCCAACAAAAAAACTGGTTTGTGTTACCAACTTCTTTCGTCTGACATGAGATCCTGGCTATTTTAAAGCAGAAGAGAAACTGAAGTGATTGTCTGGAGGTGGTAACCCTGAATAAGATGTTGAGACTGTCATCCCCTGTAATTTAAACTGTTTGACTTCTTTTCTATTTCTTCTCTTTTTTCTGCAAAATTCAGAGAAGACTTGTTAGGGTTTATTTGTGGGGTTTGTGAGGTTTCTTAGCAGCTCATGTTCCAATCTATGTAGCTAGTCATGGTAACCTGTTCCCTTGGATTCTGAAGTATGTGTCATGTATGTGATGTTTTTCCACTTATTTTTTCCAATAATTGGATGCAAATTTATTACACCCAGAAAAGTGAGTGCACTGACATCTTAAAGTTTTTAGCATCTTTTTTTAAGAATTTTTTTAACATTTTTAGCAGCATTTAGGACACACTCATTAAAATTTAACTTAACAATAGAAGTCAGATGACTAGAACATAAGCATTATTGCAACAGCATGTACTAAACATACTGCAATTTTACTTGTTTATTTAGTTTATAAATTTTTTATTTTAAAAATAAATTAATGACTTTATCATTTTTAGTCTGCTCTTTCAAGATTTGAAACGGACATCAACCAAATTTGTATTTGTTTATGGCCCAGTCATCAGTCAGTATTTAATTACTATTGTGAGACTGTTTTTCAAGCTGACCAATAGTTTAAGACTCCCTACAATTATGTTGGCAGGTAATGCTGCAAAATGGCTGTGTGAATCTGTAGTCTTATTAGTCCTTCATGTAATGTATTATTGAGTCTGACTCAGTCTTGCACTGTGCTTACCAGTCACAATTGCTGAGAAGTTATCATTGGAAGGCATCTAGAGAAGACCTCTGTAAGGGCGCCCCTGGTATATTTTTTTGCACACAACTGTTGTTATAGCAAAATTGGTACTTGTAATTTCACCATAATGTTACTTCTGTTAGATTAGTGCTATCTTCTTGGAAATGGGATAAAATAAGGGTTGTTTTGCAGTCCAGACTAAAGAAATTGTCACTTATCCTGGAAAAAATGAAGTATAACACCAATTTAATTTTATAATAGGAAAACAGAATCAGATTTTGCTCTTGGTAGGGTCTCTGTGTACTTACGTAAAAGGCTGTGAGTCCAGAACTTGGTCCTGAAAATGTTAATACAGTATCTGGTGGGGCACAGGCTGAGAGAGTTGGGCCTTGAGAAGAGACAACTGAGAAGGGACCTCCTTGATGTTTATCACTATCTGAAGGTAGAGTGTCAAGGGAATGGAGGCAGGCTCAGTGATGCCAAGTAATAGGACAAGAAGCCATGAGCAGAAACTGACGTTCCACCTAAATATGAGAAACTTCTCTACATGGGTGGCTGAACATTGGAACAGATTGCCAGAGGAGTTGTGGAGTCTCCCTCACTGGAGATGTTCAAGAGCTGTCTGGATGCAATTCTTTGCCATGTGTTTCAGGATGACCCTGCTTGAGCAGGGAGGTTTGGACCAGATGAGCCACAATGGTCCCTTCCAACCAGACCCATTCAGTGATTCTGTGTTGGATGCTGTTTGACATCTTTTGTTGCGGCATTGAGTGCCCCCTTAGCACATTTGCTGCTGACACCAAGCTGTGTGGTGCAGTTGACATGCTGGAGGGAAGGGATGCCATTTGGAGGAACCTTGACAGGACCTTGAAGTGATCCCACACAAACCTCGTCAAGGCCAGCAAGGCCAAGTGCAAGGTCCTGCAAGTGTTGGGGCAATCCCAAGCGCAAATACAATCTGAGTAGAGAATGGATTGAATGCAGCCCTGAGGACTTACAGGTGCTGGTTGATGAGAAGATAACACATGCACTTACAGCCCAGAAAGCCAACTACATCCTGGGCTGCATCCAAAGCAGTGTGGGCAACAGGGCAAGGGAGGGGATTCTGCCCCTCTGCTCTGGTGAGACCCCACCTGCAGTGCTGCATCAGCTCTGGAAGCTCCCAGCATATGAACAACATGGACAGGCTTGAGCAAGCCCAGAGGAGGCCATGAATATGCTCAGAGTACTGGAGCACCTCTCCTGCAGACCGGCTGAAAGAGCTGGCATTGTTCAGCCCAGAGCATAGAAGGTTCTGAGGATAGGACAAGGGGGAATGGTTTTGAACTAGAGGAGGGTAGGCTTAAGTTTGGTGTAAGGAAGAAGTTCCTTACAATGAGAATGGTGAGGCACTGGAATGGATTGCTCAGAGAACGTGTGGAGGCCCCATCCCTGCAAGTGTTTGATGCCAGATTGGATGAGGTTTGAGCAGTCTGGTCTATTGGAAGGTGTTGCTGCCCATGACTAAGGAGTTGGAGCTAAATGTTCTTAGGGTCCTTTCCAACCCAAACCACTCTGTGATTGTGGTACCGTCTGTAACCAGATCTATTGTATTATCAAACAAAGCACTGTCTTGTCTTCCAAACTGAAATGTCTGTATCCATTTCAGTTTCTCACTTTAATGCACATGATTCTATTTTTTCCTTACACCCAACTCCTCTCACATTGTTTGCTATACATCCCTATTCCAGGGAAATGTCTTCCTCGAGTACACTTTTCTCACCAGCTCTGGTAAATTGAAAAAAAAAATCAGTCAAAGGGACATTTACTGAAAAAGGATAAATACAGATCTCTCTAGGCTTGTTCCTCTCTACTAGCCCTTGGATTTGTTCTAAGATTTCTTTTTCTATCTGCAGAATAATAGCTGTATCTTACATTTAAAATACATACAGGTTTTAATCTTAAAAAAAGGTGGAAATCAGTGTGATGATATCTTCTTTCTTCTTTCTTTTTTTCCTAGATAAACCATGGTATGAAAATCCTGGAGATTCTGTGTCTTACATCTATGAAGCAGTTCTTGCAGATGGTGAGTTGAATTCTCCTTGCATTTCAGAGAGTAAAACCAGTACTTTTCAGAAAATTAAATTTGTTCTCTTACATCTTGTTAGACATGAAAGGCAATAACCATCCCTACCACAACATACAGTTGTGTGGAGAAACATGCCTTGTTCTCAGACATCCACCTCCACATCAGTACTGTGAGGTGTGAAAAGGGGAGGAGATACAACAGGGTTTTTTTTTTTTTCCCTTTGGGTTTTTTTACTGTGATTTCAGTGTAGAAAAAAGACATGGAGACCTTTCCTTTCTTTTTCCCAGCATGAGGAGTTTTGCTTGTAAGAAAGAGTTGATTTAAATTTACATCAGTTCTACTCACATCACATTTGCAGCATCATTCACTGACAGCCAGTGGCTGGGAGATCTGCATCGCAGCTTCAGCCCCTGTTGACATTTGTCATTCTGGTTTATTTGTAGCTGTGAAAGTTTATAAAGAGTTTTAGTAGGAATTGCAGATTGGCAAAATCTTAACATGCTTTTATTAAACAGCTATATCGTATGTTTCCTGTCCTCAGTTCTTACTTAGAGAACTTTATTTCTGGGTTGACACTGATACAAAGTAATTGGCTTAATAGCACCAGCATGCTTACCAATGCAAAGACACAAGTAAGTTATTCCAGAATTCCTGGCATGGCAGTTCTGTGCTGCTGGACTCTGAGGTTAGTGGCTCTCTTTCCTATTCAATCCCCTTCCAAATTCTGATAAGGGTCAGTTTGTGAGTCTCTTGGCATCTTGGGTGTAATGGTGTGGTCTCAAGTAGAAAGCTGCTGTAAAGCTGTGCTGGTTTATCCCTAGAGACCCATTGTCAAGGTTTCTATGGATGTCTCTTTTGGCCCTGTGTTGGATGTGCCATGGGTCAGTGCACTGAAGTGTCTTGGTATGAAGGAGGCTTTCTGGCTTATCATCCACATGCCAAATAAGTTGACCCCACCATTTCTCTCATTCATCACTGTTATGTCCAAAAATGAGACAGTAGAATAGGGAATGGTTAGAGAAAACAGAGTCACAAGAAAAGAAAGGACTGAGAGGGGCCTCCGAGCTACTTCTGTTTTCTTATGGCTGTTTGAGGAGCAGCTTTAAGTCCAAGTTTACTGTCAGCTGAATAGTTCCTATTGAAATAAAGTGATTTGGGGACTTTCCAGCAAAGAAAGTTGTGCATTAAAAGCAAAAGTTTCACTTGAAATCTTTGCAGAAGTTCCCTGAACAGTGGATCTCAGTCAGCTTTTGGCAGTCATCCTGAAAGCACTGATTGTCTGCAGCCTTTGCTGGTTAATGATGTCTAGTTATTGCTAAGAGAACCAAAGGGATGATCCATTGTTGTGATGAGTGAAATAGCCAGTTAGAAATGAGGGATTGCCAGTAAGGCATCCTGTATGCGAGGTTATGGCTGACTCCCAGAGAAGTATAAGAAAATGCATGGCAACATTCCTTCTGTAGGGATGCAACAGGGAACAGTTACCTGATACCATTGCAGAGCTTTGGAGGGAAAAGTAGCCCAACAAGTGGAATGATTGGCATTTCTGAGATTCAGTGCATCAGTCAAAGCCAAGAAAGATAAGATGGCAGCTGCAAATTAGCCAGTATTTGTGCCCTCCAGAATGTAGGGTAAACAGACAGGGTTTGACTTTGGAAGAATTGTGAAAAAGTGTTTCCAGGGACTGTCTCTTCTCTATGCTTCTGCCTAATAAGAAAGTGTATGAAGTGCTAAATTGAATGAAACACACAGAACAGAAGTGTGAGGAGAAATTATAAGTGAGGAAAGGGTTTTTGCCAGAACCCTATGAATTCCCAAAAGAATGGTTCTTTAAGTTAGGTCTGCAGTGGATAGTGGCTTGCTGAAAGCTGAAGTTTGTTTTGTAGATACAAGCATCATACAAAAGAAAGGATAACCTGAAAGAAGATGGAATTTTAGCTTGAACTGGAATGAAAGTTGAACAGAAGTATAAATCTAAATGAGGAATCTAAAGCAACAGGGGTGGAAAGAACAGTGAGTAGATGATAGGACATATTAAAAACAAGATCACTAAAAAAATATTCCTATATTCATTAAAACAAAGATAGGGAATGAGCAAGGCGCTAACAATCAATAAGAAGTGATTGACTAAAGTGAATTGGGCATGGCCTTGAGGAAAAAGGTCAGACAGTACATTGGAGAATGGAAAAACAATATGATCACTGAAATCCTTGGGGGAAATATGACCTACAAGCAGATGTGAAAACAATTGATTTGCTGCTGAGTGAGGGAAAAGATCCAGTTGTGGAATGCTAATGACCATAATATGAATATATGAGGACTCAGTCCTGTAGGTGATAACAGAATAAATCAGCTCTTCAGCCATTCACAAATGTTTTTATGTGTTTTCTTTATTTTTGGTTTCTGTATGAGAAAAGAGCACTTGTTACAATTACTACAGAGCCATATTTTGAGACTATACCTTGTGGTTCCTCAGGAAATTTTCTGTTCCCCAAAGAATCATTATTTATAATTTGTACTAAGGTAGAAAAATGAAACAACTGTACTAGGATCTGGGAATACAGCCTTGTCACCACAATATAAAATATGAATGCATGATTGTGGAACTACAAAGTAGAGATAAACTCAGATTTAGGTACCCATTAGGTGATGCTCAGCTTCTGAAAAGGCTCCTCCCCTTCTGTGAAGCAGCTTTGTCTTTTTTAACATTTACCACTAAATGTTAAATTTAGCACTAATTAACTGAAGCAATTAGGAATGGGCAAGTGGAGCACAAAAGGTAATTTTAAAGGGTCTGCCTATTAAGTTTAACAGCAGACATGTTTTGGTCCTGCTCAGAGGTCTCAGCAAGGTAAGATGTATGTGCATACATTTGTATCTGTATCCTTTACCAAACTAAGCTGACAACAGGCCAGCATTTTTTAACAAAACAAATGGCATCCCCTCTGCAGATAAAGAGCTCCTAGAGTACCTCTGCTATGCTATTCTTTTCCTATAATGCTATCTAAAATCCTATTTTAATAAAATGTATCTGTTCTGTTAGATTAGAGGACATTGTCTTAAAAAATTAAGACCTCAGATTACCTTCTGATTCATAACTCTAACAAAAAGGAAATAATCAGGAGTTAGAAAACAAGCATGGTTTTCAGATGTCTAAAAATATCACTCTTGTGTTCCCAGGAAAGTGGTGTACCTTTTAGCCCACTTTAAGGGTCAATAGCTATTTCAAACTGAAGATGAGAGTAAATTTCAAAGCAGCCTGTCCTCAGTGACTCAGTCCTGCTGACAACTCTTTTTTTTTTCTTTCTTTAATACCAAACATGTCTGGAGTGAGTCTTTCTGCTGACAGCAGCTGTGGTAGCATGGCACAGGAGACATGTGGTCTCTTAGACAAATCCCATGTAATTTAGAGCTGTACAGATCAAGAACAGCATCATAAATTTAATCCAGACATTGATAAGAGCCCTGTGCAGGTATTGAAGCTCTGCTGTCATTCTGAGACTAAAACACCCTCTTTGGTAAATTACCTGCTGCAGTCCAAGCTAGCTTCTGTTACCTGATTGATTTAAGGGATGCTGTAACATGGAGTATATTGTTTTGTGTCAGTATACATTCTGATATTATTAATGACATGTCTGAGCAGGTTGAAGGCTGAGAATGCCTTGTACCAGTGCCTCTCCCTCCAGCCTCTCCCACTGCAGTTCTGAAAGGACTTTAGTTATGTTAAACTTCACGACTTTCCATCCATGTTCTTTTTTTATTATTTTAAAGAATAGTCTTCATAAAGAGAACAGCTTCAAACATGGCCATGAGAAAGTTTGGCTACTCAGTCCTTGAGAGTGATACCTGTAAAAACTTAAACCCCTTTTCAGCTTGAATGTTGTGCCTCCCTGAAGTATGTTTTGATTCTCAGACCCTCCTCTCTGTGTCCTTTTATATGTGTGTATTTCTAAAGGTAGCAGTGTGCCACTTCTGTGTCCAAGCACAGAGTGCAGCTTGAGCCAGGCCAGTTATGGAAGAATTGAATTGGAGATTTGAGGTAAAGGAGGCAGTTGGCAGCTGCAGCTGGCCCCTTTGCAATAATAAGTAATTTGCAGGACGATTTTATCAGACTAACAAGTTTTGGGGATTTTACAACCCTGGATGCCTCTGCTATCAGTGGTACTTAAAGTCAGTAGCAGGAGGATAGCCTGTCTCAGTTGCAGCAGCACATCTCATTATGGGCAATGTTTAGTGCTGTATAATCCTTCACTGAAACAGAGCTGAGAGGGGTGTGCGCTAATAGCACAGAGAAATGGAACAAAACCACCCAAGTGTTCTTACTGTGGTAGAACTCCAGTAACTCTGAAGTGGATGGAAGAACTCTATAATAAATCATTAGGCTTCAATAACTGAACTTCTGGTACACACAGAGGGACAGACTTCAGTTTACTTCTCTTTGGAGAAGTATGCAGACTCCAGAAACTGGAAATAACAGGCTTAGGCTTCATCAACAACTCTGCTCAGCACCCAAATGACCTCAGGCAGCTAGTTATTTCCAAGCTAATCAGTATGCCTAATAGAAACTTTTTGGGACAGTCTTGCTATGTGTCAGACTCATCAGAGTAGTCATGTTCCTAGTGCTGCTGGTGAAGCTGAAAGTCATGCATTTCATTGCAGAAAAAAATAATAGAATGAATTGATATGCAGTAAAAGATAACATCAGTCCCAAGGAGCATCTAAATATATCCATCCTAGCTAAAGCACTGACAAAATCAAACATGTCTTCCAAATCATAGGCCAGTTAGAACTAGTTCATTGTTATAACTTTAGATTGCTTCTGAATACAGAGTTACAATCATATGAAAGTATATATGAAAAGAAATGCCTACATTTTCATGCAAGTTATTTCTTAAAGATTACTGATAAACTCATGCTAAATTGCCTTTTGCAGTTTGGGGAATTATTTGAGGGCAGAATCTTTTGTTTTTACTATCAGATCCCAAAAGACTACACATAATAAGACTTTCATATTCTGTTTAGATGCATTCATGATGACTCCATTAGGCTACAGTTATATCAAAGTGATAAATTGTTGTGTACAAAAACATACATAATGATAAAAGACTAGATGAACATGTACCTCCACAGCAAATCAGTCTTTGCCTGCGTGTGTATAGTAACTCAGAAAATAATAGATGTGGGGGCTTTCAGGGATTTCTGTTACGGGAGAGAAATGTTAATGAACACTACAGCACCATTGGTTGCTAAGATGACATAAACACCAACTTTATATATAATATTCAGAAAAGGAAAAACTGTTCTTGATAGCTTTTAAAGGAGCTGTCAGTTTGATACTTATTTGCAAGAAAAGTTGTACACCATAGATACAGTAATAGAAATATTTTGGAGATGTGGGCGAAGTAGGCCAACTTACAGAAAGCTACTGTTTTTGACAGAAGAACTCAACCATGCAGGAGAAACTGGGGCTGAGAATGCTTTTGAGAAAAACAAAAATAACTGTCAGTGTATTTGCAAAAGATAGTACTCTCAACATAGAAGCATTATTTAAAGTTTGTTCACTAATAAATATATTTATCATGGTTTGGAATTTATTCATCATAGAAAACAAAGAAATTAAGAATGAAGTCAGACATTTTTGTGTTTGAGTATGTATTAATAATTTTCTGTGATTTTTGTAAACCTTTTCATTCCTAAGCCTTCTCTCACCACTGTAAAAGAAAACTTCGGCAGAGCAGAAAAGGGGACTTGCTTTGAAATAATATCTTAGAGAGTGCTTATGGTAAAAATGAGTAAATCCCACATTTATGCAAGGAACACAGTCCCACTGAAAGAAGCCCAGTGTGGTGTATGTTTTCTGCCTCCCGTTTCTCACAGCTTTTCTCGGGTAATTTATAGAGCAATTTGTGCAGTTAGAGGCTCCCTTTCAATCCCACTCTGCTGCACTCTCTGCTGAGCTCATACAGCATTTTCAGATACCCACACTTTAACGGGATTATCTTTCATAAATGTCTATGATAAACTTGTGGCAAATTGCAAGAAGAACATGATGTGCATATGTCTTTTTTCCTGTTTTTTCCCCCACATTACAGGCGGTTACTTCATTTTTTTCTGTATGGTTCTTCTTTAATCCGTATTTCTGCTGGGCACTCACAGAACCATTTGACTTCAGGCTTCTGAATTGCAGGGAAGTCACTTATACATGGCAACCTTTTCAGTTATAGCTCACAGAACCCAGTGGCACCACCTCTGCCTTTACCGCATGTTATGCTGTAGTGTGCACCTACCATACTACACAGGATGTCTCCTGCACTTAAAGGATCTGCTGTAATCCTCTTTTTTAAAAATCTTTGACACTGGAACACCCTGACTTTTCTTTCAGGTGGCAAGGTGGCCACAAGTGCTAGATGAACTTCCCGTTCCTTGTCATCTGCCTAACTTGATTTACCTATATTTCTCATTCTCTTGTACGATGTGTGATCTAGGGCTAATTGAGGACCTCTTTTGTATTGCAGTTTCGAGTTCTTCAGCTGGCATTGCTTTAGCAAAACTTGATGAAGAGCTAAAATTTGTACAGCTAGCAGGCATTTTGCTTTTGTGAAACCAGCCTAATTTTGTCGGAGAGATTCATTTCATGGGTAGCCTTAGAAAACATATAAATCTTTCATAAGTTTGTTTTCTGCTATTTTTAATGCCCTAAATCTGTCACATACATTGTTGACTCAAAACATGTAGCAACTACCCAGTAATCAAAGACAGAGAACACTTCTAATTCTCATGTAGGCTGCAGTAAGGATAACTAAAGAGTGTATTTGAAAGGTTAGAATTTGGGAGTGAGGGAGAAGTTAGATGTGGTAGGAGAGTTGCTTAGAAGCTATAGTGAAGCATTAGTTGTTGAATATACAGGAGACTTGAGATGCATTATAAGAATTTCTTAGTTTATGTGTATAGGAATACAATTTCAAAGTCATTCATGAATCTAGTTCAAAATGTTCAATTGAAAGTAATAATGTGTTTCAAAGGGTCTTATGTAAAAGATACCAAGTTGATGTTTTGGAGTTACATGAATTAGGAAAGAACACTGAAGTGAAATTGAAAACATCTGTGCTGTCCCCAACTAAGTTACAGTAAATGTGTGTTATATTTTAGTATTTAAAATTCATGTAAATGTAAGATCAGTCCTTTCATTGTGGCCATCAGCAGCAGATATTTGTCAAAAGTAAGCAAACAAAAGTAATCTGATTAAAATTAAGCATTGCCCTCTATACTTGATGATAATTCCCAGTAGTTCTGCCCTGTTTACTCAAGGGAAGATTGTAAATGATTTTTCCTTTCTTTTTAGCTTTTGGCTCATAGTGTTGTCTGTGCATCATTGGATATAGTTAATAATTTCTTATACTTTGATCCTACAAGAAAGGGTCTGGTTTTATTTATAAGTTATTTTAATTGTTACTGCTACACTTTAGAAACCTCACTAATAGGTCACCATTATATAAAACATTGAAAGAATGAGTTCACCAAGCAACAAATACCCTTTAACAAATCCTCTCTCTTACATAGTCCAGCATAATATTGATGTTCCTTTTATTTTTGAGATCATCTTCACCCTCAGTTATAAGTTCTTATTTTTTCTGAAAGCCTCAGGAATTAGTGGAGCTCCTTAGCCATTGCTTTCAGGTTAAAAACAAGAGTGTAATGAGGGAAAATAATGAAGATGTCCAAAATTGAAATGTTCAAAAACTTGAGCATCTGGCAACACCTTCTGCCTACATAAAACAAATATTGTCTATCATTGCTCCATTTGGCTTACTACAGTCTCATTATTGTTGTATTAATACCTTTATGAGCTACTTTGTTTCAGTTAATGCCAACAAGCCAAGGCTTGCTTAATCTCTGGTGTATTGCTTCTTCAGCATTGACAAATAACTTTTCATGTGGTTGTTTCATGTTCCACATTTTGGGACAGATTGTGTGCAACTGCTTGTGGGAATTTGAGGGCTGGAGATGGTGGTTCCAAACTTTGGTGGCTGTATTGCAGTGATCCTATAGATCCCTGTGGTTCTTGGACTATTGTACGTGGTTCATTGATTGTAAGGTAGACCTTACATTTAGTGAAAGAGGTCTTGCTTGATGGTTTTTAGCCAATAAATTGATAGCCACTTTCAAGTCAGCAGGGTAATCCTAATCGTCTTAAATATCCAAGTCTTTGATGTAAGAGCCATGTTTATTGGTTGTCTATTATTGGGATAGCTGTGCTATCACAGTAGTGACTGGGTTGAAGTTCTGATATTGCATTTAGATATCACTAGGCATACAAAAAATATTAAAATGCAGTCATTAACAGGGGAAAGAATGTTATCCTAATTTAAACCAACTTATTAGCAATAAGATTAATGTTCTCAGTAGATGAATTATTGGCATTAAAAGGTGAAAGTGACTGCTATCATCTTTGATAAGTAGAGTGCAGACTGTAGAAATAAAATTGTCATGAACTTTACATAGATTAGAATGCATCTACGCGATCCTTGAAGAACAATCACTGACAGATGGCTGACATCTGAGAATCCAGTGCCTTACAGAGTTGTTATTCATTCCTTTCATTTTGTCAATCTGATAGTGGAATGTTTCTTGTCTCTGTGAGACTCTTTTGCCTAAAGTGGCAGAAAAAATTCAGAAGCAGCATGTACCTCATATGAGTTATCTTCTGAAGTGGATTCTGTGTATGTAAGATTTATGAGTAACTTAAAATGTGAATACATTCCCAAAATATGTGCTGTGGGCGTACATCATCACAGGATCATAATCAAAGGAAGGTTTGGGGTGGACAGGACCTTAAAGACCATCTAGTCCCAATCCCCTGGCCATAAACATTGACACCTTTTACCAGACCAGGTTGCTCAAAGCCCATCCAACCTGGCCTTGAACACTGTGTGGCATGGGGCATCCACAACTTCTCTGGGCAACCTGTGCTGGTGTCTCACCACTCTCACTGTAAGGTATTTCTTCCTAATACATCTACTCTAAGCCCACCCTCTTTGAGTTTGAAGCTATTCCCCCTTGTCCTCTCCCTACATGCCCTTATAAAAAGTCCCTCTCCATGTTTTCTGTAGGCCCTGTTTAGGTACTGTAAGGCTGCTGCAAAATATCATAACTGTTTTCCTCAGCAAGAGTTTTGGGCTTCATTTTTCTAAAGGGCAGTGCTAAATAAAGTCTAGTTTTCACAGTGATAATCAGAGAAATTATTGCACTTGTATTCTGAGCTGGATTAGTTAAACTTCATTGAACTGTGTGTGGGTTCTCATTCAGAAACAGAATAGCCTTTGTTCAGTGTAGCTTATTTAATTTTTCAAGTAAATTAAAACAAATAGAATTAATGCTACTTTAGTAAAGTACATCTACATGTAGGTTCAGTGTAATTTTAACAACTTATGCTGAATTCACAGCTTTAATTCAGAATTATTTTGTGTTAAAGGCATGGGAATATAAGCAGGAGTAGGATGGGCAGTTTTTACTAGCTAGTGATGGTCATTGAACCTGCTTAGATTAGATGTTGAGGGAAACTTCAGCTTCTTAAAGGAACTATGGACATTTGACTTCCCTCCTTCCCTCCCTCCTTCCTTCTACAATTAAAACATATCCCTGGATAAAAAAGATTCTACAATAGGATGCCATGGCATAGCTGCACGTAGCAGACACATTTATTATAGTGGTGCTTTGTTAAATCTACGCCTTAAGGAAGGCAAGATTGGTAAGGCAAGGAAACATTCTGTATCAGATGAACTGGTGCATATAGGGGAAGTAAAGGCAAGCGAGAATTGAGAAAGCTAACTCTAGATTGCCAGCACTGCTGCTGTCTGGAAATGTTTCTGTGCCACTTGGGAGCACTGTATGGTATGTGTACCTCAGTTACTTGGGCACCTTTTCAAAGAAATGAGAAATGGCTGTGGTACTTCTTTGAGCAAAGCCAAATTGCTACTGTTCTGCATTCTGCCCATCACTAATTTATTTTAATATTCTGTATCCATTTAAGAGGAAAATATGTACGTCAAAAGTTCTTTGTATCCTTGAATGTAACTGAGTGTGAGTCTTTCATAACTTACAAGTAATACAAGACAGTGTGGATGTCTCTCAGGATATTGTCTCACCAGCCAGTCTAGATTTTTTAACTCTGGACTGCGTGAAATGATATCAATAACCTAATGAGATGACTGCAGTATACTGACTAATCCTCTGTGATCAAGAGCTGCTGCAGTCCTTTGAGATGGGTGGCAGGAGTGTTTCACACAGGGTAATAGAGTGTCTGGAAAGGAGGAGTAATGATACAGCTGAGGCATAGTAGCTAAAGGATACCTTTGCTAAAACCCAGGCTTTGTCAGAGCTCTGCGGATGTGGTTAGTTGGCAGCTCTTTTTCATGACTAAAATTCTGCAATGTGGTGAAGGATTCACTGTGTTCACTAAAGGCTCTTGGACCTTTTCTGGTACAGCCAAACTGAAAAGAAACTGATTGTAAGCTACCTTTATAACTGGCATAGCATTTCCAAGCACAGATTATCCTATTTAAAAAATATATGGCTTCCACCCATCATTTTTTCCATTAAGGCAGGCAAAGGCCATGGAATCTGTACTAAAGAAATCTGTGCCTACTGTCATAGTACCATGTTACAGGTATCACTGCCCTCACGTAAATAATTCCACTAGACAAGTGGATTGACGTTGTAAACATATATCATGTGCTTATTTACATATAAAGAAAGGAAGAGTGGTAAAAATCCTGTTTTATTCTAGTGTATGAGCATTCTGAGATGACAGAACTGGGTGATCTCCTGACTTTGCTGTTCACAACTATTTGTGAATAGACTATCAGTCTAAAGGCTATGTCCCTTTTTGTTTTAGGAAGACAAAGCATATGTGCAGAGCCTGTTCATGTAAATCAAGGCTTCAGGATCAAAACTTCAGAGGCAAGCTCTTTATCAAAGGAGGACATCTCATTACATTTACATTAAGGGAATTTTGCCAGGCTTTCATGTGATGTCCTTAATGTGACTCCAAGTCCCATATGAGTAATACATTGGAAACCACATCACTGCCATGTTTTGTTGGTTTAGGATTATTAACAATGTTCTTGTTTCACATTATTTATTTCAGATCACCAGACTATCTCTGATATTGACTTGTCAGATGTCAGGGGAGCATCAGAAGAAATAGACCTCACTTTTAAAACAGAGGTACTTTCTGAAAGATTAGAAAGTGATGAGCAGTCAATATTGGTGCTTCCAAGAAGAATATCATGTGAGGTAAGACTTCTGGATTCCAAAATCTTTGGGACAACAGTCAGTGTTCTTCCCCTCCTCTTGCTGCAATCTAATTCATACTGTATCTGCTATTTTTCCAAAATTGTCAAGGGACCAAAATGAGAGTGCACCTAGACTGCCGTGGGATTTATTTTGCCTTTGTGTTGCATCCATGCTGTAGTCAAAAGATTTGGAAGTAAAGTCATTTGGAGACAGTTCTATTAGTTATTTTGCAGCTTGAGTATTACTGTCATGTGGGCCTTATACTTCAGAGGGAGCAAATAATCAGGCACTTCTTGAGAGATGTGGGATTTGTCCTGGCAAGAATCCAGGATGGGTGTATATATACGTGCATATGTGCCCATACCATGAATCACACAGGACTTGTGTCAGCACAGACCTAGTTTGAGTTTAAATTAAATCAGAAATATTTATATGTGTCTGCATGCATATGCAGTGGACATAAATGTTCATATGTGCTTTTAATCAGAGTGGCTGTGAGGAACATGTGACAGCATAAACAGAGGAAGTAAAACATCCAGCACTGCATCCCTTCATATGAGTGGCCGCAGTCAAATATGGAGGTTGCAGTGTACATAGAATGTTATAGATTTTGTTTGCTGTCTGTCTTTTAAAGATGATTTGCACACATTATTTCATTGTTGAGATCAGTTCTAAGGGAGTGACTGCCTCTGGTTCAGGAAGCAGTAGAGGGCTATTGTCTCATGTCACTTGCTGCTTCTATCTACTGTCACCTTACTGGAAGAGGTTAAGTGGGTCTTAAAAATTTTAGGTTCGTGCATTCTTTTTAAGATAGATGTCATTCTTCTAGACTATAGAGGGGCCTTAGAAAATGTAACAATTCACCTACATATGCATTTAAAATACTGTTTTAAAATATTCTTGTGTAAGCTGAATTTAAAATCCTACATTAAATTTAAATCCTATGTTCTTATGTCTTTCATGTAAGAAAGGAAACACAAAAGGAAAGCTCATGAAATACTAAAGGAAGCAGTGAGATACCATCATATTTTGGTAGTACGATTTTTTTACATTAAGCTGTTGGTGAAGGAAAGTTCTTTCAATACACTTTCAGTATAATGTTACACTTCCAATATAATTTTCTGAAGGACTAATGGGAACATATTTTAATTTTGTAGAACCCTGGTGAAATATTCATTCTGTTGAAAGAGGAAATAGATGAAGAAACTCTAGAAATTGAATTCATAACAGATAATCAACAAATTAGAATGCAGACAGCCTCTTGGAACAAAAAGGTCAAATATGTGAAAGCCCTAGGTAAGAAAAATATTCTTTACCTTTAAGAAAAACTAAAAAGTTTCAACTCCCTTCACTTTTTCTAATAAGTAGTTTCCCTTTCTGCTATTTAGTGGGTGTTTCCTGTAAATGAGTTTTGCACACATAACTTATAATGTAGAGAAGCAAGGCCTTGCAATTTATGGGAACCTAGGTTCTATTATGTTGGTTTTCCGTGGTTAAATGGCAGGTGGCAGTCTTAAAATATCATTGATTAGTTACAGATTAACATTCTCCAAAATTACTGCCATAAAATGCAAACCTAATATTCTTTTCTTATTACTCTGTTACTAAATGTGTCATTTTATATTTAATGCAGTAAATCTGGTTGTTCTCCTCTCCATAATTCTTAGTGATGCAGGAAATAGTTTCTTTTTGCTGTTCACATTCACGTAATTTCTCTGTATCACTCATCTTTGCTAGTTCCTAATGGTTTTTTCTATTGCTCCATCCATAACTAGTTGATAACAATTTCTCTTAGAAGATCTGTGTAGATTTAAGGGGCCCACCTATCCCCATTCTTGATGTGAGTTAAGAGTTAAGACATTTTTCACCTATGTATTCAGAGTGTAGTTTGCTATTGAGCTGCATGCTGTGAATTGCCAGAGGAACTTACATAATATTTTATTATAAAATTTTTGCAATATAACCTTAGATAGGAGGAAATACTACAATAATGGGCTACAATTTTCCACTGTGGCTTCTTGGAGCTATGTTTTGGTAATTCTGTGACTTGATGATTTCTGTGGCTTGGTCCTGGTGAGACTGCACCAGTCAAATGCTGTGTCCAGTTCTGGGCCCCACACTTTGAGAAAAACACTGAAGTGCTGGATTGTGTCCAGAGAAGGATAATGGAGCTGGGGAAGGATCTAGAGAGTAACTCACATGAAGAATGGCTTAAGGAGCTGGTGTTGTTCAGCCTGGAGAAAAGGCTGATGACTCTCAAAACCTACCTGGATGGAGTCTGTGCCAGGTGGGCTTTGATCTCTTCTCCCAGGCAGTCAGTGACAGGGCAAGATGACATGGCCTCATGCTGTGCCAGAGGAGGTCCAGTTTGGACATCAGAAGGAATTTCTTCACAGAAATACTTGTTAAACATTGAAACGGGCTGCCCAAGGAGGTGGAGCAGTCACATCCCTGGAGGTGTTTGAGAAATGACTGCATGTGGCACATGTGCCATGGTCTTGTTAACAGGTTGGTGGTCCATCAGAAGGTGAACTCAATGATCTTGGAGGTCTTTTCCAACCTAACTGATTCTGAGATTTTTATCCTGATCACTGTCCAGAGATGATGGCCACATATGGGCTGAGAGTTCTTTATCCTTGTGATGGTGCAGAGAGTTTGTTTTTAGAAACCTGACTGGAAAGTTTGTAACAAGCACGGAACTTCCATCTGCAGCTGGATTTCAGAGAACAAAAGCTGCACTCTTCTTGCACAGATCTTAAAAGAGTCTTCCAATTTTTTTTTTGTGAGAACATTGTTGATCACAAAAAGGTTTCTGTAGTAGTTGAAGAACTAAAATGCAAAAAGTTAATGAAATATGAAAAAATTGTCAGAGAGCTGTAGCTAAGTTTAATTATGTTTCATATATCATTTGTGTTTGATGTTTATTCTGTTTTAAAACCTGTAAAAGTGGAAATTTGGAAATATCCTTGTTTAGGTTCATCCAATTTGATGTTATGGGAGAAATGCTGTGCTTTGTTGGTTTTTTGTTTGTTTTTTTTTTTTTTTTAAGCCCACTTTTGGGTAGTTTCCATTTAAGTGATTTAATGTGATGTACTATTAGTCTAGCTTCTCTGGCCCTATTCCTCTTCTCCGTTTTCAGAATTGCGCCTTTTTTCATTGTTTTTTTTGGCAGAGTTAGTATTTTAAGAAGACTATGCTAGTATGTTCCAGCAGAATGCCTGGCACAACAAGCACTAATGGGTTGGGAAATGTGCTCATAAAGTAGGCTTGTGCTGTGCACACAGAGCAAATCATGCCTAAGTAACAGACTACAAGTGCCTCTCTCCTTGGCTTTTGCAAGGTAAACAACTGGAATGGATTAATTATACTGCAATTTCTGCAGCCTAGCTCAAGTACAATTTTGAGAACCTTGACTGCAATTAAGAAAAATGTTTCCTAAGATGAATAACAATTGCTCTATTTGTGATAAATGCACTTTTCCTTAACAGGTAGGCATAAGGGAGCTGATTATAGGTCATCAGTCTATCAAAGGGCAGTTGGAAATTTTAAGCATTCTGTTTTCATCTCCTTTCTAATGTGAAGCAATATAATGCCTTTGCTTTATAGAGATTTAAAGATATCTATTTTCTTTTGTCAGCTTTCTGATGTTAGACTGCAAGACTTGAATAAAAAAACTGACTACACTGAATCACCTGTGAAATGGAAATGCAGTCAGTTCATCAACTCTGTTTTTCTGTGATATTCTCTGGTTTTTTACTCATTGCCTGAGATTTCTTGTCTGGGACTGTAAAATTTTTTCAGCTGGTGCTCTGATTTGTTCTTTCATAAGATTTTCCTGCTGGCCCTGTATATGTAAATGTCTACTGTGGGGGAGTCATTAAGAGGACAGCACAGATTGAATACTATACTGCACTAGAGGAAATTGAACCCATTTTAAAGAAAGTGGCTGACCCAATAGCTTTCACTTGTCAGGTAAGTTGACTTCTCAAATTTTAATTAAAGAAAATAGACTGTAAGTGACTTAATGAATTAAGCGATAGTATGCAATCTTTTGATTGCACAGTAATTCGTAATGGCTCAGTAGCAGGCTCAGGATTAAGAAACCTGCCTCTGAGATGTCAGGTTATAAGCAAGTCAGGCAAGAGAAAACAAATTTTACATGTTCTTTTTTTTGTTTAGAGAGTGATGTAAACAAACATTCTTTGCGCAGTATATGCCCAATGAGCAGCATGCTGCACTCCAAAGGTTGAAAATAAGAACAAATATTAGTGAAGTCCCTCTCCATTTAAAGTGTTATTTTTTGTATGTTCTGAAACCAATAGAAGCAAGTAATCTTAAACCACATTGGGAGGGTTGTTTTTCAATCACCATCAAACCAAATTTTTCTGGCATAGCTTGTATGGGAAGCAGTAGGTTGCTGTTCATGTAGAGTCCATTTACAGCTGCTGAATTCTCATTCATGTGATTTGCTGGTTGCCATGCAGATTCTTTGCGTATATTTAGAAAAAATCAGGTTTTGAGCTGTGTTTCAGATCAGAACAGCAGACTGCAGTGCTCTGCAGCATGTTCTTTCCCAGTGGCACATAAGAAATAACAGGAAAAGAAAGCATATATTAAGAAAGCACAGAATCTCAAGTGTCATTTGTTGAATGGTGGGTAGCCCAAGCAGACCTTGCACGATGTCTATATTATAATTGCAAAGCCAGAACAAAAATAATAGATTGTTTTTCCACTGCAGACAATCTCATTTTCCTGTGACAAATATACCTTATCCACCACCTAAGGCATTACGCTTATAACAAAAGGATTAATAAAATATGATGGATTGCATTATTAGTGTTCTATTAAGGATGAGGCTAGGCTCCTTCCAAGTACAAGTTACTTCTGTTCTAGAAAAAGAGGCTGTTGCACAAGAAAAATAGTGCAACTCAAAGAACAAATGTGTTCTTAAATTCTTTATGGTATCCATCATTTTTTTAGCCTGTATTTTGAAGTATATCTAAGTAAGCCTCTAACAGGTTTCATTTAAACCTGTATGCATAAGAAGTATGCCATAATGATTTAAAATTTATCATTAACATGGTAACCTAGATACCTGCAACACACAATATATTTCCACAGTTATTTGTGTTATTCAGGTGTTTGACCCTTTGTTTAACCAGCATGACTGATATTTATTAAAGTACATGCAATTCAAATCATATTCAAATGCAAAAATAATTCTGTGCAGAGCAGTAGTGTTATGAAGTATGTTTAACATTTTCTCACCTTTACTCCTCTGAATAATAAGCAAGGGTTTAAATGAGGTGACAATGCTATATGCTGTTATTTTTGTTTTAGTAACTGAAAAACTAATGTTGAAAGAATTTTTTTAATTGGGTAAGGTCTACAGTCAACACAATGTCATGTGTTTTGACATGTCAACACAATGTCTGTGGCAAAGTATTCTGATGGTAATTCCTCTGTAAGTATTCCTCTGTGTCCCATTTAATTGTACCTGCTGGACCTCAGAGTGCAGTACAGTAACTACGTAGGTAGCTAAAATTTTTCTGCAAACTTCTAAAATGAGCTCCTGATTTAATGTCAACAAGCTACATCATAAAGATGCAATTTACAGAACATAATTTAACTTAATCTTTAAAATATGTTCACAAAAGGAAAACAAAACAGACTTGATACTAATTAGAATTCCCATCAAGTAGCAGCAGTAGTAGTAACTTCTGTTTAACCAGGATAATTAAAACCTTTGAGACTATCCACTTGTTTGCAAAAGTATCCTGGGGCAACAGTCATTTATCTATGCAAAGTAACAATCAAACACAATGGAAAACAAATCTGATAGAAAATAGAAAAGGTTACAGCAATTATTGATCAAAGCAATATGACTCTGTGATTCAAGGGAAAGTTCAAGATTTTCACAAATACCTGCAATCTGAGAAGTATCTCCATATTAAAATTCTGTGGTGAAAGCAAATGACTTCATTAGTTCATACCAAAGACACAGTGCTTGGGTAAAATGCTTACATTATTTTCTCTATTGCTTGCCAACCTTTCCTGCTCCTTTGAAATGCTCCACTTTGTCCCCCAATAAAGCCAAAGAAACAAAACCCAACAGCTATTGGGTTACAGCTATCCATTCCTTTTAGTGATGGTCAGATGAATTCGTGCATCTTAGTGGGAGACTATCAAAATATGGTACTGCTGCGTTTATGCATCTGGTTTTTGCAAGAAATTAAAGATTTGCATTAGCTAAGGTTTAGATTAAACATAATCTAAGATTTTTACAAATCATGGTTTTGTATAAAGTTCTTTGCTACATCTGATAGATTGTAATTTTGAGTTCAAATTTTTTCTGAATTTAAAAAGCATTTACCAACATCAGCAAGACATTTTAAACAACCAAATAAATATTTAAAATGTAATTGAATAAATAATTAAATTAGTTTCTTTGCATGAGTTTTGAAGTAAAAAAACCTGAAATGTTGAAGTAGGAAAAGTTGGGATCATAATAACTGAATCATAATGCTGAATGGATTTGCTATGAGAATGTAGGAGGGTGAAAGTTGGCTAAAGATCATTATTTTTGGTTCTCTCACTTTCACAATTCTGCATTCAAGAAACTCTCTTTATGTTCTTACAGTAACCTGATATACAGAATGATATTAAGGTTTTTATAATTCATAATTAAACTTCTTTATATTTCATGTTTTACTTTACATCAGCTAATCATTTCAGCATTCTGCTGGATTTATATGCTGTATTGATTTTTCTCTCAGACTTTCTACCAAATGGAAATATTGATTCAATTATTTAGTGTTGGGGTTTTCTGGCATAGATTTATTTGGTTTCAAAATTTAAAAAAAAAAGAAGCTAAGGTCATATCCTTATTACTGAAGCTGGTAAGTTCATGTTAGCTTGAGTGACTTAGAATATCTGGAGAGATTGAGGAAGTCTTTATGACAAGCTTTGGTTGAATAATATTTGTATGGTTGTGAGATACTTGGTATCTTAAATGATGTTTTTATCATAGTCATTAAACAGGATTCCAGTTACAGTTGGAAAAGAAGAATGAAAATAAACTGCAGCCTCCTCTATGAAAACTTGTAAATATCTATATGATTTATGTGGTGGTATTTTGTATGCACCTCTACCTGATCCCCAAAGATACTTCATTTGAAGCCGTATTTAATATTTCAATCTTCTCAGCTTACATCAACAGCTGTTATTTTGAAATGTTTCTTTCTTTTCCTCTAGGTATGAAAGCTTTTCCTATTCTATCACTGGCTAAAATTGTCAGAAATGCCTGACTGTTTTTAAACCTAGCCCATTCTCATTGGCAAAAGCAATCCAAATATGGAAGTGCATATAAAGTAGTGTCTGATATGTAAGAACTAATGAAGAAGTTGATCTTTATGTAAATGTTAGCTTGTTAGTACTACCAAAGCCAGTGGAATACACTAATTTGCTGGCTGTGGATGCTGTGTTTCAGTGGCACACATTTTCAGGGCTTGGTTAGCAGTTATTAAAGAAAGTAGGTAATCCTGTTCACAAAAGTAGCAAAATATATTATGCTTGGTGGTCTCCTTTTTCAAGGATGCTTTTGGAATCCCAGCTGTGATGGTCAGCACTTGGGGCTTTTCTGATCACAGCTGCGTCCTGTTGCTCTGGGAAGGGGTGAGGGAATAGAGGCAGTGCCTACAACTGGAGAGGTGGTGCTGTGACAAGCAGTGAGGCTTGTGGAAGGATTTCCAGTACTGGAGCAGAGAAGTTGGCTGTGCTTCAGAGAGTGTGGGAAGAATTGTCTACAAGCTCACTAGCTTAGTTCTGGAGTGCTGCAAGGGCAAAGAGGGAAACTAGCACTATTGTGTATTATCTCTAGTGTTGTAAATCTTTTTTTGGACTTTCTCAAACTCCTGAGTGGTTCAGAGTTCTCTTGCACAGTGCCTAACTTCAAGTTCAACTTTAAATACAGTTCTGCTTCTGTTGGCCATTGGTGAAGCTTCCCCAGGAACTTCAGGTTTGTAATGTTGGTGAGATTTCTTGGGAAGATTTCTTGGGCCTATAGAGATCTGTATAGGGTATGTTAAAATACATAAACACAGCAGACTTGGAGTCTGTGAGTGCTCTGGGACAGGAATGGGCTGTAAAGTAAAAGTCTCTAAACTGAATTGTTTCTTGAGGAGAGACCTTTTATGATATGGAGCTGGATAGTGCAGAGTGGCCCTATTCCTACTTCTGTTTGCCTGTTGTTTTACCTGTTATCATCTAAATGCTGGAACTCGCCCTTCTGTATGTGAGATAAAAGACATAGATGGTGGTTTGTTTTTTTTTTTTTAATTGACTAATATTTTTTTCCTTTTGTATCTTTGCTATAGAGGAGCACAATGAAGCTCACCATTACAGTTTAGTTAAGAACATAGCAATGATTTAAGAGCATAGCTTAAGTCATTGCTTAAGCCCTCAGATTTTACATCCCGAGAGTAAGAGGAAAAACAAAATGTTGAGGTGGAAAACTTGAAGCAATTTGTGCTGATAACTTTGTATAATAAGTGCATTGTTCCTGACTTGTAATTCATAGAAATTGATAGGCTGGTCATTAGAGGGAAGGCCTGTTGAACTATGAGAAATTTTAAAATATTAAAAATATTACTTCAAACTTAGTTTGTCTAGAAGCCCACTTAAATTCTTATTCTCTGCATAGTGGGGTATCTACTACACAATTGCTTCAGTGAGTACCAATGGTTTTGAGCCTCTTTATTCATGACACAGGATCTGCCATATACACTCATCTGAGCTAGTTCCTGTGTTGCGTGATTTTGTCCTACTCTAGATTGAACTCTGTTAAGGCAATGTAATGATAATGTATCTAAGATCTATTTGGAATGAGAGAGGATAGTTTGGTTTCCTAACTGAATTTTTGTATTTTTCCTCTTAATAACATGTAAATGTAGTGTTGTTATTCCTGTTAATAATTTGTGGGTTTTATAGATATTTTGGGAGGTTTTGCATATGCTTTCTGAATTTTCACAGTAAGTCTTGTGCTCAGGATAGATTTTTATTCTTTTTTCCTAGGTGGAGTCTTTCCTTAATGCTTATTCCTTTCCTTATTGAAGATTATTATATGTGTTCATAATTATTGAATAAAAATACTGAGAATGTAGTGTGACAGCACAGAAATGGAGTGAATTATGAAAAGAAATGCAATGGTTTTTACGTGTCTTAATATTGGAAGGGACAGGGTTAATTATGGGAAAAATAAACAATAATATTGTTAGCTTCCTGCATAAATGGCTTTTCTAATTCTTGGTAGGAGTTGGATGAAAATTATAACCTGCCTCTGCATTCCACATTTTCTGATCATGCCATACTTACTTTTCTTATTCCCTTTTAACAGCCCTGGGAATTAAACTTCATGGTTTGTCAGTACACCCCCCTGTCATTTTCTCCTCAGCATGTCAGTCATAGACTTTCTTTTCAAACTCATGTGCTAAGCATGTCTGAAGATGTTCCATTTTAGTCATCCCAGAATGATCTTGACCAGAGACAGTCCAGTTGTGGGAAGGTGAACACAGGGCTACTGACCCTGAGCAGAGTAAAGCAACTCTCTCTGAGCTGTGGCTCTGCTGTGGCTGAGCTCCTTTTGGTGCCCAGTGCAGCACAGACTGGGGTACACAGCTGTAGTGCTTGGTGTAAAATGTCCTTACTCTTCAAATCTCTGTAGTCAGGCTGCTCTTGTCAGGCCAGACAAAGAAATATTTAATTCTGGCTACCTTGAAAGTTATTAGGCATAGATCTTGACTTTCTGTACAGAAAGAGGCGCTCAAAAATCTCCTGGCAGTCAGTGTGGATTTCCCTTGTCTAAAGACTGTCTGTTTAGTAGGAAGCTGATCTATCTGGTTGATATCAGTTTCTTGTTCTGTCAACAGTGTTTTGTTTTGGCTGATGAAACTGAAGCTGCTTCCTACCTAGACAAGTCCACAATCTTAATGTAAAAGTTTTGGGTAACAGAGAGTAACTATAATCTTCACACTCACCTTGAATTACCGCTGTAGTACCACATAGATCTTCCTGTCCTTACACTTCATCCAGAAGTTTTTAAGTCATGTCTGAACTTCATATGTTATAATGCATGTTTATGTACAGTTGGATCATGTTGTCATATTTTTTCTATTAAAATATCTCTTCTATCGTTTTCCAAAACTGTGCTTCTCTTACTGAAAGAGATTTTGCCATAATACTGTTTTGAGTAATTTGATTCACCAGCATTCTGAGGATAAAGTTAAAAATACATATGCAACAAATGCACTAATTTTTTTTCTGGTTTTTTCTTTCTTTTAAACAGGCATTGAAATTTTCTTCTGTAGAGAAGGTAGACAATGTTCTGAGTTCATTACTCAGAAACAAAATATCTACTTATGAATTCAGCCTACTCCAAAGTGAAGAAGAGCACTATCACCAAGCTAGTGAGTCACTTGTTCTATGTACTGATTTTTATTACTGATGCTATGGTTGTTACTTATAAATGTTGATAAGACAATCCTGAAGTATTGAAAGCCTCTGGTGAAATGGAAGAATCCACAATAAAGGCAACATAAGCAGAAAAAATGGGAGAAATAATTCTGTAAATCATTACTTTGTGGCTCGGTACTTTGTATTTATACTTCCGTGGATTGTTGATCAGCTTTGGATTAACTGCAAATTGACAGCTTTGCAGCTGAGCAAATTCATACTTACAGAGAAAATGGGCAATAAGAGTCATGTGGAGATGCCTGCACATGATATAGTTTTTTTACTAATTGCTCTTCTGCAATGCAGTTTAAACTGCACTTTTTCTAAGTACAGGGGAAATCTGAAAGTTTTCTCTATCTGAAAAGAATGGATGGCTTTTGATCTTAGAACAGCACTAAACTTCTCCAGTCACTTTTAGTACCTATGCACTTAATGGTTTTCATTACTTCTGGCAAAAAGATAATTTTGTTATTTTTAATTTTTAAAATAAAGCATCCCAGTGAGTATAAAATAGGGTTTCTCTATAAAGTAGATACATTATATGGACAATTCAGTCATGCATCAACAGAAGCTGCTGTTAGTACCAAATGCAGGGCCATGGTTGAATTCATTAGCCACTTACTAGGGATTCAAACTAGTTTGCAATAAACCAAAAGTGTGCTTATTTAGCTTGTGTTTTGAAAGCATCATTATGATATTTCAAAAGAATATTAAACATCAGCATTTTTAGGAAACTTCTGGGGAAAGACATTACTCAAGAAAATGTGTTTTCCTTCTAAAATGCTTGAGAAAGGTGTGTTCAGGATGCTGCTTGACTTCTGTTTTGTGTAGCTGGACTTTGGTTTTGAGAGAGAAAAGAGCTCTGTACAATCAGCGAACCTGACACTTCTCATAACCAAACACAAACAAGTTTTGAAGGTAGCACTATGGGGATTTCCATCATGTTTCCTTTTCTTTGTTGATGCAATTCACACCTCTGTATTAGATAAACATGATTCAACTTGTAATATAAAAATGAGCTTAAACATCAAAGTTAGTGGGAGCAAATAAATGAGTTGCCTGTCCTTGACACTTTCCTGTGCACAATTGCAGGATGGGGGTGGATAATACAGATTCAAGAGTCTTTCCCTATCTGAAATGTTAGTTGATGAGCAGAAGATTTTTCACTTCTCTAATAACTATTAGAACTGGTGGTGTTTTTGAATGTTGAGAATAATGCTAACCAACCTGCTATGGCCCCAAAAAAAGCCTGTGTGTTTCAAGAGCAAATTGACTGCTTGAGCCAGTAGTGACCTTAAAATGAACTGGTTTGATGCATGGCCCAAAAAGAAGGTGCAAAATTGGATTCCCAGATTCTTCATGGAAAAAAATGTGTTTGCAGTGCTGGAAGCACTCAGAATGTGGGAGGCTTAGACTCTCATCCCTCTTCTGCCTGAAAGGTATATAAACCTGTGTCTTTGACTCCCATAAAAGCATCCCAAACAGCCACTAGACATGTCCAGTAGTGGATGAGAGGAGTGCAAGCTTTCAGCATGAGGTATAGGGAAGAGAAGCTGTATTGTTCTACATGGATGCTTTATTTGAACATTCTTGCACATCAGGGTGCAGCTGATAAATTGCTGCTCTTGAAAGATCTCAATATGACCTCAAAATGAACCAATAATGAAGAACTTAGGATTAATTTATTGGATAACTAATGAATTGCATGGTTTGACTTCTCACAAATTGTGATCTGTGTGATTAAAAACTTGGAAGTCTAAAAGTAAATCCAAGAGACTTAAAATGTAATGAAATTAAAATGCAATATGATACTTTCCTGTACAGACAGTGGTTTAGATCAAAATATGATGAGATGCAAGTTTGCTTACATAATTTTTAAGCTGCCAGTCCCATCCCCAAAATGGCTGTTCTACACTTTTTTAGTATGACAATGCAGTATTTGTGAGCAGTCAGTGTCTAGGCTGGTAATGTCAAGATAGGTGGCAAAGGTGCAAGAGGTTAACTCTGATAGTGATGAGTGAGCTAAATGCAGACTGAATAGAAACCATTGGAAAATGTTGTGTTTAACACACAACTTTAACTGCAGACAAAGCCAAGACTTGTCTGGGATTTTTAGTGATGGTGTCACCTCTTGTAAAAGAGTGTGACTAAAGGTGGAAATACTGTCTGAAATATTGTACCTTCCATACTGAATTGATTTCATGTATATTGTGTGCACATTATTCCTTTATATTCTGGTAATAGAATCTAATCAAAGCATACCAACAAATCCAAACTCCAATTTCAAAATATTTATTGAGAAATACGTTTCTTTTTGGAAAGCCCTGATTCTCAGAATCTTCAGATTTGGGAATTTTTGTTGCATTGTTTCCTGTCCAAGAAATAACAATTTACTTGAGGAAAACCTGCTTCTTTTTCCACTATTAATTAATTTTCCTTTTTTGCAAGTTATCTATTGCTATTTGTCTAATTAAACTCAACTACTGATGCTTATGAAAAGTCCTGAACTTGCCTTATAGAAAACAGTGTCTTTTGTCACCTGAAACTGCTTTCAGCATAACAAATTCTGTCCTGATTTCTGTAATTCTTTTTTTCAAGTAAAAACATCTATCCCAAAAGAAGAAATAGAGTCTGGGTTTTTAGCTTCTGGCAAAATAATGGGGGGAGAGAGAAGGTACTGGTATTGGCACTGTAGAAGTCATCTTAGGTGCTATTTAAATTGCTAAGAAAAACAACCATGTCCTGTTTCAATAATTTGGGAAATAAAAGAAGGATGTCTTACAAGATGTGCCGAAATATCACTGTAGGCTGCTCTGTTTCCTGACTTCAATTTTATGAAAATTCCCACAGGCTAAGACAATGCTGCGATAGAGTAATATTAGATTTTATGCGCTGTTTTATAGCTGAGGTTTTGCAGAATTCTCTGCAGATAAGAGAAAGGACTACGACAGGACAAAACATACAAAAACCCCCAGCAATTCACTTTTAACCTTGTGTATGTCAAAAAGAACTTTAATTAAAAGCAAGCACTGGCCTCAATGTTAGTTGAAAGTCGAAGAAGCCACCTTAAAGCACTTAATAATGTGACAGTTGAGGACAGTTGCCCTTTAACCTTTCCTTCCAGCTTGTGATCATCTGCTAACTAGTTCTTAGTGTAGGTGCCAAACAACCACAGCTTTTCTCTGTTAACATTCTCCATTAAAGGACTGATGATGAGTAAAAGCTACTTTACCCCTACTAAGCCCTTACTGCTTTTGCTCAGTTCTATATAGTTAGCTGAAATGAGTTGTTCCAATTTCACAGCAAACAAAATTTCCAGCAACTTTCACCAATTCTGTGTGACAAACTTGCAAATTCAAGAATGGTATTTTCTACCTGAAGCACATGGGCTTTCAAATAATTACAGCCTCTTCCTACTGTGTATAATGCAAAACTTTATTTGAAGTGGTTAAGCATGGTATGATGGAATTTTCTTTACAGCAGAACATCTAGTTTATCTTAAGAGCTCAGCTCAATTTTGAGAATTGGCAATTTAAGAACAGTTATAATTTAAAAACAAACACAAATAGATCTTGTAGTGGGCTTTTCTTGTCTGTCATTTTGACAGTGGTACCTATAGCTGTCAGTGATTTCTGCTGTAGAATCTGGTGGAAGGAGAAACGTTCTTCACATTTTGCTACTGACTTGGGAGGGATTCAAACAGTTAGTGATGTCTCTCTTCACAATGAGGGCAAAAAACAAAGACCAGAAGGCATCAATCATCTCTTTTGAGGTCATTAACCTTACTGTATTTCATAATTACAAATGGATTTGGGGGAGGAATTTCTGAGAGGCCAAGTCCAAGGACATCTTTTTCCCTTCACTGCATGGGAGGCAAAGCTATTAGGTTATGTTATTATGAGCTAATTATTATTAGCAGAGAGTGACTACTGGTACCACAGCATGCAGAAATGGTCACTGAAATGTTGCTGAGGTTATTGAAACAACAGCAGCCATCTCCACTGTCAGTATTGCATTTACCAAGACAAAAATTTTACCAAGGTGGCCTCAAGTTTTTCAGGCCTTTGAGGGAGGGCTCCTCAGCAAGACTGGGAAAGTTTGGCCCTTGAAGATTGCATCCTACTTTGTGTGAGTGCAGGGTGCTGCCAGTTGAGTGCCTGAAAATCAGAGTATTGAAAACTGTCTGAAGTTAGTGAAGCTCAGTCGTCTGTGGCTCCTCACAATGACTTTTTGTCTTGTGTCACAACTCGATGCCACCAGGCTTCAGGTTTGGAAGCAGAAGAGACAAAAACTGTCCATTTGAACCACTCATTTCCTTTTTGAGTTTTATGTAGATCTCACTATACCATCAATGTTGCTTTTAAAGCTTTCCTGCCTTTGCAATTTATTTTCTAAGCAGTCAGAGTATCTCTTCTTCATGCTGTACACTTGGCTTGGAGATGATATCTAGCTTTTCTTCCATTTTTTAGTATTTTAAATACATGCTCAGCATTATGTCATTTACA
The DNA here is from genome assembly GCF_901933205.1 of Camarhynchus parvulus. Taxonomy (NCBI): domain Eukaryota; kingdom Metazoa; phylum Chordata; class Aves; order Passeriformes; family Thraupidae; genus Camarhynchus; species Camarhynchus parvulus. Next base: position 44,864,250 of record NC_044574.1, read on the forward strand.
CTCAGTGGTGATAATTACAGATACATAAAGAGTAAACAACTTTATCTAATGTCACAGTAGGAGTGTTGCTGTAAAGTATGGGGCCAAGGGAAACTTAAGGCTCAGTGCTAAGTGAATGAATACTGAATGTAATCCTATTAAAAAGTTGATTACAAAAATCTGAAATGAAATTGCAAACAAGGCTCTCTGTATGACATATCCCATCCAGGTTAAGAACCAGCTGAATCCTACAACCAATTTAGAGAAAAGCAATTGCAAAGCAAACAAGGACAACAATTTTTTTTTTCCTGCTTACTAGGAGCAATATAAAAATAAAAGTTTGTCTTAGGAAATTGGTTTATAAATTTCTTTCTTTTTACCATCCTCCATGGCTGGCTAAGGTATTTCATTTTTTAATGATGTAGTTTCCTGTAATGTTCAAAGTATGTAAGCGTAGGAGTCCTGCCTGAATATCAAACTCAACTAGGGAGGAGTTGAGTGGTGACCAGGCAAAACAACTCAAGTGCAAGGAGCTGAAGGGATTTTGGAATACCTCTGTGTTACTTTAAGAGTGCAAAAATGCCTGCCTAGATCAGGCTTATGAATGTTACCTCTTCCTCTCTTTCTATTGGTGAAGAAATCATAGCATCCAGTCCATTGGTAATGTAGACTTGAATACCATTCAGATTTGTAACCAGCTTTTTTTTTATTCATTAGTATGAGTGGAAATTCATTCAGACCATGTTATTAATACTGTGTTAAGGCTCTTTTTACTGACTATATTTGACCTTGTGGTGTTGTCTAATAGGGTGCAAACTATTGAGTACCTATTGCATTGCTAGACATCTTAAAAACAAATAGCAGAACCCACAAGTACTAAGAAAAGCAGTTTGAGCACTTGTGGAAGTTTTTTTTTTTTAATATTAGCTCAGGTTTTAACACATTTTTAAAGAGAATCTTATTTTTTCTTACATTGAGAAAAATCTAGACAAAAATAACAAGTCAAATGCATATACTCTGGGCTAAAAATGATAGTTCTTCAAATGACCAAATCAAACCTAGTTTGTGGAACTTTAATTAAAATGTTGAGCAATGTTGAGTAAAGAAGTTGTGTACCATGTACTTGTCTCAAAAACCTTAGCTGCTATGCAGTTTTACAATTGCCTATTGTAGCCCAAAGGATTTTAAAGCTTACTGCAAAATACATGGGAATATAAACTGCAACACATACTCTTGTTGATGGAAGTTCAACCTGCCAAGGGTTCTAAAACAAGTGGCTTGATTTACACAGGTGCTGTGTATTTACAGTTTCTTGGTTAGATTTTTCTTTGCCTGGTGGAAATAAAAGTCAGGCAACATTAAATTTGCTTTAAAATCAGTTTAGAGTTGTTAATGATACTTTTGATTAAACTGTAGCCCACTCAAATACCTTCTGTCAAAATAATATTGGAGTAGGATAGTGCTGGAATATTCTTTGTCCAAAATGCAGTCAAAATTGTCCTAACATTTTTTTTCTCAGTTAGTACTTAGCTATGCCTATTCCAAGAACTGCTCTTGTTCATTTTATTTAATATTGGGGTGAGATTTTACTCTCTCCCATATTATGATTCTACTGGAGCAAAAAGGCTGGGCAGGGGAGGTACAAAAATGAGCCAAATTTCACTATGCAGAAGAATGTAAAAATTAGAAAGTTTGTTAAAGACTGGCAGCTAAGAGATTTCCATAACAAGTCATAACTTCTTCCAGCACACTATGGGCTAAAAATGTGCTGGCTAACATGTAGGACAATGGATGACAGGGATATAAAATAAAACTCAAGAAAGATAGAAAAAACTGTGTAAATTCCCAAGCTGTAGTCCTGGATGGGAGATGTGGAAATAGACTGTCTGGAGTTGAAGGGACCATGAAGTTACTGCAAAAACAGGCAGGTTGAACACAAAGAAATTACCAGGACTAACTGGCGTTCTTTAAGAGCTCTGAAGAAATTTTAAAGTAGAATATCTGGGTTTCTAACAATGCAATATTTCATTTTTAGTACTAGGCAGTGTGACCAACCAGGAGTTGATGCCCAAACCCAGCTTCTCAGGCAAGCCTGTGACCTAGAAGCAGGTTAATGTATCATTTCTACTGGACAAACTAATAAAAGTGTTAATAAAAAAAGTCTTCTGTAATGTGAAGCCTGACTTTATGAATTTCTTGTAGATTTTTTTTTGAGTCAGTAAACCTGGTTAAGTCAGTAACTGACTGGGTATGGTTGGACAACTGACCAAAGCCAGGAGACAGGCAATTGGGAAAAATCTTTTTTTGCTAGCAATACAAAGTGTTCCGTGTAGCAAGGAAAAAGGCTAATGCGGGCAGGGAATGAGACATTTAATCTCATTTAGACATTGACTGCATTTATGCAGTAAAATGTCAGATGATGTTCATTACAGGTAAAACCAAAGCAGTGCAAGTGAAGAAAAGCAGTCCTATGTTATCATCCAAAATTAGAAGATTTGAGCAGGCTCTTAGTGCTGAGGAATAAGACCATGCGGCTCCATGAGAACATCAACTTGTTGCTAGGCAGCAGATCAAAAAGCTAATGAAGAACTAGGAATTATTAGAAAAGGAATAGAGAACAAAACAGGACATAATTATGGCAATGCATGAAATATGGCTCATCCCAAAGTTGAGTATCATGTGCAACTCTTCTCCTGTCATCTCAAAATAGTTACAGAAAAGCTGGAAAAGGTTGAGGGGAGAGCAGTGTGTGTGGTGGAGTTGTTTCTCTACAGGGCCCAATTAACTAGACTGGAGCCCTTCAAAAAAGAAATTATGGGAATGAGTAAATCTTTGGAATTGCATAGAGGGCAGACAGTGATGGAGAATAAGATGAATAAGAGACTGGTAGTTGAGCCCTAGCAGGAGCCAGGCTCAAAGCAAGCTAGGGGGAGTGATGCCTTGTGAAGGCTGACCTAAAACAGAGACTAGATGGAGCGAAAGATAAAGTAGGTATTTATTAAGACGCCTCAATAGATCCACCTTGGGCAGCACAACCCAAAATGGCCACAAAATGGATGACTGGTCAAAGGGTCTCACACTTATATAAGTTCTGGTCCACTTGCATATTGGAGCTAATTGTCCAATTACAGCTTTAACCCATGAAGTCCCATCCTTCTTGTTTTCTCTCTTCAGTCCACCGTTGTTTATGCCTGAAATTTGGATCATTTGTCCTTGGTCCCTGGCTAGAGAAGGAATTGTTTTGTCTACCTGTCCTGTGAAGAGAGTTTACTATCCCCTAATATAAGCCTAGACTTACTCACTAAAGCAGATCAGAATCTGAAAAATATAAAAGCTAAAACCTGAGGCATCAGGACCATTCCTTCATGCATTGGGTAGGAAAGACCCTCAAGGTGCAAAAAGTTGATGATGCCTGGGACAGGCTGGGTGCATGCTTGGACAAGAGATACACTGTGTGCTGATTTATAGACCAGTGGGTACAGAGCCAACCACAATTAATCAGGAAGTAGAGTATGAATGTAGAGTAGAGAAGTATTTTCTATGCTTGAGCTCGTTTTCTTTGTTGTTACTTGTTTGGCGGTTGTTCTGTATGTAACTTGTGTTCGCTCATAGAGTTAAAATACAGGAAGATGCTGAAATGATAAACGGAATGTCCCAGCTGTCCAGTGTAAAAGTGATTTTTGATAGAAATTAATATCAGGTTATTTCTGATAAATCCTAAAAACTTCTATCTAATTCATCTTTAAATTCTCTGATTTTTCATTGCAGGGATAAGCAAACTTTTCCAGGTGGCTGGTAGTCTTTGATTTTTCAGAAATTATTTTTAATATCAAAACATAACATAAACCTGTAAAAATGTCCCCCTCAAAAATATTCTACCTAAGCAAAGGCATGTCTTGGCTGTAGAATTGTCTGCCCTTTGCAAGAAAGCTTATTTCTCAGAAGAACTGAAATGCTTTAATATCCCTCTGTCAGGATAAAAATTAGATTTCTCAGTCACACCCGAGGCTCCTTTATTGATATGTGTATAGGCACTGTAAAACTGTTAATTGAAAAAATAATTCTTTGGCTGTTAGTTCAATACCAGGAGCTTGAAAACTGTGATTCCACAGCACTAATATTCAAAAGACATTTATAGAAGAAGGTGTTCTATAAAAGCAGAACTTTGTTTCTTAAGACTTTGTTTCCATTATACAGATAGCCCTTTGGAAGAATTTCCTACCCTGCTTCACTGTGCTGCCAGATTTGGCTTGAAGAAACTTGCAGCATTTCTACTCAGTTGTCCTGAGGCCGCACAGGCTTGCAAAATAACCAATAAATATGGAGATGATCCAGAGAGTATTGCGAAGAAGCACGGGCACAAGGAATTAAGAAAATTAATCAAAGAATTGTCAGTAAGTCCATGTGTTTTCCATATGTCATCTACAACCAGGGGGCCAAGATATTGTACTACTGAGATCCCATAGCATCACCTCTTGTAAAGACTAATACGTTGTAGTCCTTCTGTCTGAAAATATTGTTGTACTCCTGTCTCAGAAAGAGGGGTCAAAATGGGGTACAGCCACTTTCTTTGTGTACTGATTGTGAAGATCAGAGCTTTTCACTGCTCAAGTCCTAGGCATGTAATGGAAAGGAGAACAGTGAGCCAGAAGTACCTTATGTGGCCTGGTTAGATTGGTACTTTCAGTGCCCAAAAAATGGTTATATTGTAAGTAGTCTAGACTAGCTGTCTGGAGTAGGAGCTAAAGACTTCTTTAAAGGTCACTTTAAAAGGGACTTTGAACTCTCTTAGCACTGCTGTTCTTCACCATTTAAAAATGAGTTGTTTCCCTGCCATGGTTGTTCATGCCACTGTGACCGAAGGGTAAATTTTATCACCTTTAGATGGAGTAAATATTTCTTCAGCTGGGTATGCAGGAGGGATTTGGAGCAATAGTTGTTCTTCCACGTGAAAGTTAATAGTGAAATGAGGGTCTTTCCATAGTTCTACCATGTAAATTATTGCAAATGAAACCTAACAGAATTGCAGTAAAAAAGCAATGTACTATAGTGACATTTGAGTGCTTTAACCTATTTCAACTCTTTTTGTGCTAACTGCAATATGTACAGATATAATTCTATGGTTTTTGATACTGCGATTGAGCTCAAATTTAACTCAAGAAAATATGTTCCTCTCTACCATCCAGTATAAAGCTGTACATAAAACCGTGCTGTCTTCCTGGATCACCATGTTAGTAATTTCACATTTAACAATTTCTAGCTGCTGTAGTTGCCCCACAGTCATCCTTGCACTGGTCAGTCTGACATGTAAGGTCAGGCTTTTCAGTTCTTGGAGTTTATCAGTTTGGTTTGAAGAGAATGGTACTGTATTCCCTAACCTCCCTACCTGTGTATTTGGCTAGGTGCTGGTTTTGTATGGTCAGATACTCCCAGTAAAGTTGTGTGTAAAGGATTGGTAAGAACAGGCAGAATATGAATAAGGTGATACTTAATTCTTGGTGAAATACCTTGATTTCTTTTCCAAGATAATCATAGGAGCTGAAGTGTTGAAACATGGATGAAAAATCATTTTGGAAACATGGTTTCCTTTGATAAATTTTCATGTTTAATGATAATGAATAATTCCATAGGGCATTTTTTTTACACTAGTGTTGTAGAAATTCAATTTCTGATGTGTCTTTGTTGTGCACTCCACGTGGAACTGGAAGTTTCAGAAAATAGGTAATTTTGTTTTTATCCTAATGCACTCACACTCTGGTCTGGGGCTTCTTCAAGGGAAGACAAGCATGCATAGTACAGGCAGACTAAGGTGATACACAGAGAGTACGTGGCAATTCTACAGTCTTTTCACATTTTAATAGACCTTGTCAGTGATGGAAGGCAGTGCTTGTGAGGGTGGTTTATTTCACTCTGAAAAGTGTGTAAAGCGTGTGCATAACTCTGGTTAGCTTTTCTTTATTAATAAGATTATTAATTGTCCTAATAAAGTCTAAGTATAAATTTGTCAGTCTAAAACATGTATTTAAAATGGCAACTGAGCTCTGCAATGCATTTTTCTTTAAAACGATTCTCTGATGGTACATGCCTGCTATTGTTTGCACATAAACAGTTAAAAACAACTGTTCTCTACTTTCCCAAGGATGAACGCTTATACCAGTATTGAAGTAAAAACTACTCTTTGAACACTGTAAATGTGTGTAGTCTGGATAGGACATTCAGTTGTACTACCTGTTTTCAGTTGATTCAAATGGCTTTGCTTACTAATGCAACACAGGTAAAAATCTGAGTGTGCTTCAAGTCTGCCAAATGTGTAATATGATACTATAGAAACGTTAGCTCCAACCACTGGAAGAAAAATGGCTTATTTGTGTCCACTGTAATAGTGCACTTAAGCAAAAACACTTACTGTACCTCTGTAATTGATGGGAATATGGAAAAGAAATATTTGCATGGCTCTGAGCCAAGAAGAATTTAGTTTAACCATGTTCCTGGAACTTCCCATTACAGCTGTAATGTTGACATTACTTATTATTAAAATACAAGTACTTTTGCATTTGGCATACCTCTCCCTGTTTCAAAAGTGTTACTTGTGTTTGGTCGTTCCTTTAGGGAATAGCCCCAAAATACACATAGTAAATCATTGCTTCTATCTTAAAGAGCAGTAGGGTTCCAGAAAAATGAATGCATTAAAACATACATTTGATTTTTCCAAAATCCTGCAAAGTGTCTTTCATTTGCTGGAGAAAAACCAACAAAACCCAAAAGTGTGATTTTGAGCTGGAGAATTCTTAGGGGAGTAAGAATTCCCTGAGATGATTAGAGAGAGCGCATCAAAAGATGAAGTGGCAACAACTCAGCTACTCTTTCTACCTTCAAGCCCAGCGGGCTGTACAGCCCTTTTTGGTGTCTGCTGAGCAGATCAGTGCTCAGGGCTTTTATTTGCTACTGCTTTGTTGCTAAGGCCCTCCAGCTTCCCTGTCAGCAGGCTTAATGGAAAGGTGCTCAGGGCTCTGTTGGCAAAGGTGAGCCATGGGAGCTGGCTGGTTTTCACAGGGAGTCATCTGAATGGCATAAGTGCCCTGTCTCTGTTTAAAAGGAAAACCTCTTTTTGCAGCTGGACACTGACAGTGTCAATGTGGGGAGTGTTACAGCCACAGAAAACAGATCTGGAGATCTGGAGTGCCTGGTGGCTGTGCTGGGAGCTGATCTCCTGATGTGTCAGAGCAAAGCACAAGGGAAGGATCCCACATCTCGAGGCATGCTCCTCAGCTGTATGAACACACACAGAAGAGATTCTTCTGCTTTTAGTACCAGTGTTAAGTGCAGTGCAAGGTCATTAAATGCTAAAACCTCACACCCATCAGGATCCTGTATATATCTGTGCTTCCACCATGGTAGTGTCTGCCTTCTCTGTAAGAATTTCTGCATTTCAGATGCTCCTTGAAAATGTCTGCTCTGGTGAGGGAACAATACAATTCTTAAATGATTTGTATTAAAGGTACTAAATTGGTGAAACTGTGCCTGAAAGAGTCTTCAGTGGGGATTATAATGAAACTCAGTTTCAAATGTACCAGCGGTTTATTAAGCAAATTGTATTTTTTTGCATTTTAGCACAATGGGCATTCATTTCTAATTTCTACATGTTTCATTATAGTTCAGATAAAGTAATTCCCTTTTCTGTAGCATAAAAGAGGGACACACTTAACACTCTGCAATAACATCCTGAATTTGTCAGTCTTTTGATTTTTATTCCTCTATGCCTTCAAGTATTTGAATGTTTTCCACAATTGCCTATAGGCTGAATTGCTTGAATCAAGTCTGTCTATTTAAAACTACTAAGAGACATTTGGTAGGAATTCTGGCAGGAGTCCTTGTATTTGAACCTTTGAGACTTGGTTGATCCAGCTGATAGCTCAAATGCCAGTAGGAAATGCTTTCCATTAGCCACAGGTCAAAACATATCTGCAGGCAGCTGTTCCAGTACCTGTGACAGGTATTTGTAAAGTGACAGTAGTTCTCTGGCATATCAGGGCTCTATTTCAGATGTTTGCCTTCTGCGTATGCTCAGTCTCTGAAAGCTGCTTTGACATGAGCTCGTTCTTCTTGCCACCAGCTGTGGCTTTCTAAGTCTGTGTAAAAAAATCTACCTCCAGATTATAAAGAAATCACTGAAATTATGTTCTTATCCAGTACACAAAGTAAGACTTAAAAAATAATGCTTAGAAATTGTCTCTCATCTAGGTGAGTAAGGAGGGGGGAGTATGTTCAATTTGTGACCTGACCGTTTAAAATTGGAGGTCACACTGGTAGCCAGTTTAGGCGTTTGTGCTTTGGCACAGGAATAATTCTTTGTTCCACACTTTGGGTTTCTAATTTCTTCTTTCTTTTAATGTGAGCTGTGTAGCTGAATGTGTCATAGCCAGGAAGATTACTGTGTACCACTGTGGTATACATCACAAAAAACCCACAATTCAAAAAGTGTTTTATTGGTTGATTAATGCAAATGCTTTCTGATTGCTGACTTCAGCCTTTAAAGCAGATTCCTAGAGGTGGCATAAACCTGCCACCTCTATAAAAATTGAGGGGTTATTTCTTGTCACCACACATTTGAGACAGCATAAATTAATTTTTATTTTTAAAATAGCTTCTGACATTTCAGAATTGGTTACCAGAAGTCTAAGGCAGAAAAGGGAGGTCAATTGACCTTTTTTTCACCTGCCCTGTCGCCAGGTAACAATCTGCAGCAGAGCAGGAGACTGATGGAAAAATTTTCTTCCTCTGCCACTAGCAAAACTCTGTCTGGATTTCTTGTTTAACCTAATTTTCTGTCTGCCTGCTTGAAGCACCCCTTAGGCAGCTATTGAAAATATAACAGGTATTTAATTCTGTACCTATTGGTGGAAATTCCTTCAGAATGGCATAGATTGAGATTGCCCTGCATGGCTGTTCAGAAGCAGCTTGTTTTCTTTCCAGAATGCAGAGTTACAGCAATTCTAACTCATCTGAGCTACATCCTGCAATGCCTAGACCCTGAGTTACAAGGTTCACTGCTGTTAGAAGTTCCCTCAGTAGCAGAGAGAAGCACAGTCTTACAGCTGGTCATAATTTTCACTCAGAGCCTGTTCTATGGAAGATATATGTTTTAGATGGCCGGGGAGGGAGGAAAGACATTTTTCTTCCTGAAATGCCAAGCTGTATTTTTATAAATCATAGCAGACTTAAAGGATGGGCAGAAATGTAGTTTGAGAAGTAATTCATCATTGTTCACCTCTCCCCTTTCATGTCTTACTTTGAAGTGCATGGTTGAACCAGAGTACAGAATCTCTTGAAGTATCTTCAGCTTGATGAAATAGAAAGCAGTCTACAGAAATAGGGTGTTTTGGAAAATGAGGGTACTTTTCGTCTCAGTTGTTTTATGTGAAAAGAATCTTACTTGTCTTTGTAGCTACTATTGCCAAATGACAGGAAATCTTTAGACTTCACGAATCCCTTCGCCAAGGATTCTCATAATTTGCTGGGGAGTTCTAGAAGCTCTTTAGAAATCAGCACTTTCTGAACACAGAAGTATTATTCTTCCATTTATTTTTAGCTTTGTGTTTCTGTAAAAGGCTATGTAATGTGGCAGAGCTCCTCACCAAGAAGCAGATTTTTACATCCGTTGGCAACATCTTCCTCAGCTATTAATTTTCTGCCAGTGAAGGATCTTATGTAGAAAGATAAAGAATCTTAGATGAATCTGATTGCTGTCAATAGTTCTTTGATTAGTTTAAATGCTATTGCAGTATTGCATGGGGACATAGCTCATTGCTTTCAAATATCTGGTAGACAATGTGACAGAGAAGAGGATTAGTCTGGTTTCTGAAATTCCTTCTAATCCACCAGTGAGTCCTTGGTGAAGCCTGCTGGATTTAATTCTTGCCACAATATTTTAGTGCACAGAAATGTCAATTGCATGCATTCTTTGGTACACTGGAAATTACCTAGCTGAAATAAATAAGTGACTGCATTCTTTGATACTCTTCAGTGAGTGGATATTCACAAATCAAATTCTTCAAGAGAGTCTTGCTATTATCCAGTCTTGGTGTTTTATATTTAAGATTTGGTTTGGGGAATTTGGTTTTTTTTTCATGTGTTCTCAGAGGGATGTGCTCCCTGTAATAAAAACTTGCTAGCATATACAGCCTTTTGAGGTCAGGCAATTTATGCTTTAGTGAAGAGATAAGATACAGACTGAGCACCGAAAATTTTGGCTTCAAGAAGGAAAGACTAGATTTTCCATTTTGAAAAAACAGCCATTACACTACTACATACATTTTTTAAGTTTCTGCATTGACTTTTATTCAGGCTAGAATCTTGCACCTTAACTGTGATTACATTTCCTGTCAATAGCTATGCAAATGAGTGCAACCTTCTTGCAAAAAGAATAAGTGGAACTGCGGATTTGGAAACCTTACTTTTGTATAAGATGCCTATTGAAATTTGTGTGTAATTTAGAATGAATGAGAATGTTTTTTCCAAAGAATTGTCTGGTATTTTGTCTCATCTTCTGATATTCCATAACTATAGCAGTGACACAGTGAAGTCAGTTTGCATTATTTGCAATTCACTATTAGTAAAAGCTTTTACAATTTTTAATGGGAACTTAAATACTAATGGAATTTCACACAAAATGCTTGTGAATTAGAAGTCGGGAAAATGCAAAAGGATTCTGTGATGATATCTCAGTTCTTAAAGGTATTTAGGGTTGTAATAGCTAAAATGGATTTTCACAGGTTTTTCTGACTGTTTGTTGGTGTGAGATCAGCAAATATACATGGCTAGAGGGGACCGTTTGGGAAGGTGGGATGGGGGCTGTCCCATTTTTCAGAAGTACTCTGTAGGCTGAAAAGAACCATTCTTATAATCTACCTGGATTATTATTCTTTGAATTTGCTTGAACATCTAAAAAACATTTGACTAAGCTTTTTATGTTAATGAAAAATGCAAATGCAATACTTTATAGGAAAGAGAGAAAAGAAGTGACCATTTGTTGTTGTAGAAATAAATGGCATGCCTATATCAAATCTAGCCTCTGTGTCTACAAACACCTGTGGATGTGAGTAAGTTGAAGTAGATAAAGACTCTGCACTAGTTTGAGGATGTGTTAGAAAATGAGCTGCTTCTGCCTAACCTGTTCATTGAAAGTGACCCAACTGGACATGAAATACTGTTGTGTATACGGGGTAATATTTCTATTCAGCCTCTTTAGAAACTCCTGAAGCTAGAAACATAGGAAGCTTGTAAAAGGTTAGAGATTTTTGTGGATATTGAGAACTTTCAGTCACTATGTGGTGTGTTTTCATCATGAGGGCATGAGTTATCTATCCAAATTACAAACCAGTTGCATGAAGTTAAACAAGGAATTTTCCCAAGGAGAGAATACCCCACAGTTTTCTATTTTAACAGATGTTCCTTTCACCTTTCAATCAACCTTCCTGCACTGATGATATCACTAAGTGTATTATTAGGTAGGGAGATCATCTTCCCTAAATACAGACATCTCAGAAGCCCTTACAATGCAAAGAAAAAGAATGAAGTTTTATAAAATTGTCTGCTTGCCCATTTACTGCAGAAGGAAGGATTGCTGGGACATTTCAATGGGAAGTCTAGAAGCAAGTTTTAGGTCTTGCCTCTGTCAGTTGCAGCAACTTGAAGGTATATTTGTGGCTCTCATGAAGCAGGTTTATCTTTACATAGCATGTGCTGCCAGCCTGATTATCTGGAATATGCCCTTTGTCTGCCTCCCAGTGATCTGTGAGGAATCAGACACTGTCATATCTTGCAAGTTGTTGAGTACAAAGAAAGATAGCATATCAGCAGTGCCTTTCTCCAGCCTCTCAGAAGGAAAAAAACACCAGAATTTAAAAGAAATACAAATAAAAAAAGACCACCACAGAGAAAAAAAACCAAAAAACACCAGTAATAAGGCTCTTTCAATTTCATGGAGGAAAATGAAAGAAGAGTAGGAGAGGTAAGGAGCTGTTAAAATTGTTGTGGTAATTATAATCTGCAAGCCAAAACCACCTACATTTTGAGTGACATTGTGAGGTCTGAGGGAAGTGTTTTGATCTCAGAGCCCTAAGAAAAACTAGGTGGAGAAGCAAGAATTAATGAGTAAAGTTAGGTAAGAGGCTTGCTGAGTCCTTAGCAATCTGAAGTTTCAGTGCTCTGCACAGAACTAATAGTGAGTTACCAGGCTTTGCTTCAGCTGTAATTTATTGCTTAATTAGAAAAATTGTCTTTGGGCTCTACATCAATAGGATGACCATTAGGGAAAGGCATTTCTCAAAGCTACCAAGCCCATTATATGGAATCTACCTAAGAAAATCCATTTCTGCCCTGCATAGTGTTAGTTCCTTTTAACACAGCCCTCCAAGGTCTCAATTTATAATTCTGTCTGAGGACCCTGCACAGAAGGAACACTCTTTATTTTGCCTTTGATTTTTCCTGTCCCCATATGTTTTACAATAAATTATTTAGTGTTTCATTGCCAGAACCATAGGGTGTCTAGTAATAATAATTTCTTCTGTTTGATGACAACTTAAAAATGTTTTCTGAGTTCCCACACCCTACCAAACTCAAAAGGACCTGCAGCAGTTGACATAAAGATGTCTCCTTCTGTGGGGGAAAAGCCAATGTAACTACTAATAGATTGCTTTATAATACGTGTTAAATAACCATCACAATCACTGTAGTTGAAATTTATGCTGTATATAGCAGACATGTTCAGGTCTCCTCAACCCCACAAGCCCCATGCCAGAATCTTCATCTTCACATGTTGGAGTTTTGGGAGCTGTTCTTGGGCAGCTGTTAAAGGCTCCCCACAGCTCTTACTTGAATGTGAGACACATAACTGGATCTTAGCACTCTCTGATGATGCCAACCTTCAGAGCCATGTTGGTGTGATTTTACTTGCTCCTGAGATTTCTGGTTATTTTGCTGCTCCTGTATAGCCTTGGGATGTGACTTGGGTGCCAATATGTTGAAATATTAAAGAGCTGCTTAGGACCTGTAGTTAGCCACCTGTGGCCTTCTGAATTCCAGCTGAGTTCATCTGCTGTTAAGAAATACAGCTTTCTAAGAAGCCCAAGAATAAAAGTAGGCAGAGATGGCTCCTGCCATATGAAAGAGACTAGCAAGTCCTCCTTGGGCTACAGAGGAAAACAGAAATGAGGATCTGTGCCACCATGGAAGAAATAGAGTAAGTCTGACTCCTAACTGGATCATTCAATCAAGCCTTCAAAGATCCTTTTTAATTAGAAGTATTTTAAAAAATGCTGCCAGTTGGTAGCCTGTACTGTCTTACATAAATGGGTCAAAGGATGGAACAAAAGTTTCCATGGAGACTTTATATGACTGCAAGGTGCTTTCCAAATTAATTAAAGTCTTGTGTTGGAAGGAAAAAGGTTAAAAAGTAACAAAATCTAGTACAGGTATATAGATCTGCAGTCGATTCTGGCCACTGGGGCACTTGTCATCACTGACAACACAATCACTTAAGTTTTAACTGTAAATCTAGTGAATATTATAGCATTCTTTCTTCTCTTCATAACAGTTAAACAGGACAGACACAGGTGCAAGGCTGAGTTAATCATGCACATACAGAACAAGAAAAAACCCTTCTTCTGGAAAATCCAGAAAACATAATTTCAGAATTTTGAAAGTAGTCATAATAAGTGAGAACTATTCATATAATTTTTTCTAGATTATTAATTAAAGACTAGAGTTATTATTTTAAACTTCTTTTTCTTTTGTGCATATTAAATGCACCTGTGTAATGCAGAGAGAAAGATGATATTTCCTACTAGGTTTTTAGTAAATAAAACAACAAAGAAGTAAGTTTGCATATACAGTACATCTGAACTGCATTGTGTTCATAACAATTCATTCAACATTGAAATGTTAATTGAATTCTGCTTATTTTTTTAGATAGTAACTGTAGATTAATCCACAGATTTTTCTGATTGCAGGAAGTTAGATTGGTACACAAATTGTTGTAATGGTCCTATCGGTGTTATTGCTTCTATTGATACTCCACCACGCTCATAACATGTCAGTATAGAGGGTAGAAATATGGTTTAGAATAGCCCCTGAGTAAATATTTCCATGGTTATTGATGTCTTCAATTTGTGATCTCAACATTGAGAGGAAATATATATGAACATCCCTATATCTAAATTGGTGTCAACAGTGTGATTTAACAAAGTTATTCTAGCCTTTGGCTCATAAAAATTGCAATTCTGTTTTTAGCAAAACATTTTGTAATTCTAAAGATGTTCTTCATTTTATCCTTCGAGTGTTGCTTTAGATGTAATATTCACATATCAGTGTAGCTTATATGTGATGATCTTTTCTAGAGCTCAGATACATGAAACTTTATGCATTAAAATGTGATATTATCAATTAAAATTTGAATTATCTCATGTTACAAAAATCTGTCAGTATTTGTCATCCTGTAGATCAGCAGTTAATTGCTGAACTGTATACTAAATTTTTATCCCAGCTCCTGTCTTTTTTAAGAATGTCGTGCTCAGAGTATACTAATTTTTTTAAGATTCAAGTTGGAAGTTTATTTGGTAAATATACAAATTAGAGAGATTAGTGAGATCTGTTCCTGTCACCTTTAATGGTCTGCAGAAATGACTGGAAATCTAAGTTCAGAAATCCCAACAAAATTATTGCCCCTGACCCATTCAGATCATATATTATGTCTGGGTACAGAAAAAGAAGAATTATTTGAATCACAAACTTAACATGGGATATTCCACAATTTTGCTGTCTGTAGGTGCTGAGAGGAGAGAATGTCAGAGCGGTGTCTTCCTTTGTATTTGCAAGCCTCTGAGTCTGGATCTGCCTCACTGTTACTCCCATACCAGCTATTCTCTGAAACAGGGCAGAGCCATGAGGATCTAACATACCTGCCTCAATAACATGCCATATTCTATTTGGGCTTTTTAATCTATTTCACATTATAATCACACTTTTTGATATGCTGTGGATTAGGAATGAGATGCAGTTTCATTGTAGGTTTTTCCCATTAACACTAGGATAGTGTTTATTTTAGCATCATCCATAAGAACTTTTTTCTATCCAAAAAACCCCAATACCAACAACACTCAAAATAAAAAATAGTGATGTTCAGCTTTTGAGTAGCATTTGCAGGAACACAAAATTCCGTGTCTCTTTTGTGATGGTGGATCCTCTTTCCCTTTTTCCATCTGTACATGATGATTAGATATTATGGCTGAGTGAGGTTGGTTAGTTTGAGATGGAAGAGGTCTAAATGTTGTCCAGGAAAAGTATGTTCTGGGAGAATCCTTTAAAAGATATAATTCTGGGTAGCATAATATTTTGTTGAACCCAATTATGTGAAAAAATGAAATTTTTCCTCAGAGTGGCTCCTAAAGACACGTTTTATTTTTTGCCAGTCTCTTTCTTCTGTCTTTTTTACAATTACTTTAACTTCATGCACTGGAAGTTGGTAAAAAAATTGTTAATGTGTCAGGCATCTTTAAACCAGCTTCTGTTTCAGATTAGTCTTAGACTGTGCTCTACACTCTGGCAGACTTATTCAGTCTTTCAGACTGCTCAGCAAATGGAGTATTAGACCTCTGAAGAGGTTCAATCAATGCCACTAGGACTTTGGAATGGAGAAAATCTCTTACAGAGAAATTCTTCAGTCCTTCAGAAAAAAAACCAAAACACCTTATTTCCCTAACCCTTTTATATGAAAAGGGCTGGAGTAAGTAAGTAAAAAAAAAAAAAAAAAAAAAGAAAAAAAAATTTAAATTAAAAAAAGATGACAGTAAAGGAATTATTAGGTCAGAGTCCAAAAATTATTTGCAAAGGACAGGACAGTGCAGAGCAGAAGGCAAAATGTAGATGTGACACTAATCCATGGGCTGTGCCAGGACCCACGGGGGGACGAGGAATCATTGCAGAAATCTAATCTGATTTCTATGCTACCAATCAATTCTATTTCACAGAAGTTATTTTTGTAAAATTTATGTTGGTAATTGACCATTTTGTTTGTTTGAATAGTGATGGATTTGTGAGCATCTACCCAATTCTTCATAATTTTTGCAAGTGGCAGTGCTATAGTTTGCCTGTGAGTTTATGTTCTTTGGGCTGAGCAAGTAAATGATTCTGTCCCAGGAGACTTGGTAAAGAGTCAAACCCCAGCTGAATACAAAATTATCAAAGTAACTGAGTAATTTTTTTGTTACACCTGGTTGCTATTTTCATTGTAGACCATTGTTTTGATTATTTAAAATATCTATTCCCCTTATCAATTTATTCACAACTACTGCATTTTGCTATGACTTTGTTCTATAGTTCCAAGCCCTCAATAAACTTGTGGTAGTTTAGGTGCTTTCACTGTCATTTCCTCTTTGTCACTTCTTCTCTCAGTCAAAATTATGTTAATCTTTCTCTTAATCAGGGTAGTGCAACACTTATTAAGAAAAAGATGAACACCTTTGGGGCTGTTGTGTTTTATTTTCTGCACAGAAGTAATGGGAAGGTGTTTTCTAGGATTTGAGAAAAATAAAGGGAGTATAAGTCTGGAACTTTTATTGTATGTATGCATAGATTTTTTACGTATGTGAGTTTTTTGGTTATTGCTACTACCTAAATTCTGTATGCTAACAAAATGATGGTGTTTGCATTAATTAACAGATTAATACAATCCTGTTGTATTAATTATGCATGATATGTGGATATGTTAAGAAGATGTAAAGCTATTTTAGTCTACTGTTAATTTTCTCTGACTTAGTAGTGCTGACTGGCGTAATTGGAACATGACAGAGCTGTTGTTCAGCCTTACATGTTCTTATTCCACATAGAGAAATGTTTTACACCTTCATATCAGAAGAGTCTCTTTTAGTTTGAGATATGAGTCCTGACTTCTCTCTCTGTTCCCCTTTGTAACTCCTCTTAATGCCCTCAGTGGAGCACAGTACATCTAAATGATAATACCCTTGGAAGGTACCTCTTAAATAGCTTCTAGGTCTGGAAAAAAGGCAGCAAATCTGCCCTTTTGAAATGATGGGTTACCCTGTCCAATACTGCTTGTACTGCTTATCAGCGCACAAAAAGAGGAAAAGAAATGGCTGGAGCAGAGGTTGGAGCATAGCTTCATTTCACCTGATGTTTTCTGTGATAGCAAGCTGCAGTGATCTGCTCCAAGAACAGCTATATTTGTGTCTGTTTGCTGCACTTGGAGGAGTATCAAGGCAGCCAGGGATTTGATGTTCAGATCACAGAGACCTGATAGTGTTTTGAACACAGGTCACTTGACCTAGGCAGTTACCTGATTGGAGGGTAATGCAAGTTAGAGCATTATTTCTGAAGAGAAGGAATCTGTTTGTATGACACATGCCATGTCTCTCGGGCTCTAGAGAGGAAAGCAGACAACCCTTTGGGAAAACAATACAGCTATCCTAAAATAGGGGAGAGGGGAAAAAACAAAAAGGAGGGATTCTGTGGTTAATAGTAATGGACAAAGAGTGATAGAAGCATTTTGGTCTGGTTTTGTATGCTAGTGTGGATGTTGTCAAAAATTTTGCAACTGAACGCTTTCTCTAAGTGAATCAATGTGTTTTTCAAGAAAATTACTGGAAGGATTAACCAGCTTCACAGCAAAGGAGACATGACTGGTAAATTCAGAATTAAAATTCAAGTCTGTCTTTCTTGTGAGTTCATGGGGGAAATAGCTTTTTTACTAGAAATTCTTGTTTCTTGTTACAGACATGCTTTTTTGATCATATTGATCTTCTGAGTGAAATACATTATTCTCGAGGTAAACAGCAGCTGTTCCACATACAGGTGTTATGATTAAACTTCTGTATCCTCACTTAGCTAAATAAACATAATATCCTCAAGAAATTTTCTCTGTTGTGTTGAAGCTAGCAGTGCAAGGTGTTCCTGTGTGTGTATGTGTGTACCCTGTACATGTCCTTTAAAAAAAACTTGGGCAATTACATGACAACACAGAAAATTTATTTTATGCGTTACAGGTAAATCTGCAGTGTTAAAAGCTGGCAGACAGGAAGACATTATTTGACAACCAGTATTCTTTAGGTGCTTCCAGATCTCAGTCCTGCTGTAAATCTAGCAGTAGATTGGAGATGGACAGCTTGAGAGGAGTATACCTAAAATTACTTATGTAAGCCTCTGTTTGCAGATCAAATATATTCAAAAAGGATACCTGTGCAGATGGGCTCAGATAAATGAAAAGTTTCAAACTTCTAGGTGTGAAGGACTGAGGAAGTAAAAACTGTATTTTGCAGAAGTAAAATTTATTTTGAAACTTATGAAGTCTAGATAGAGTTTTGCATTTGTTTTGGTGTGTTTTGCCTGGTGCAGTTTCTCTTTGTGCTTTTTCCCTGCCACAAAATCTGTGAACATGTAAGTGGTTTAAGGACCTATAGAGTTCTCATTCTATGAATTCCACTATGTGTTACAGTGATAGTTTGAAAACATTTTTTAGATTAATTAAGTGTACAATCACAAAATTCACAACCTTATTATAGGAACAGAGTAACTTCAGTGACAACTGAGCTGTGTTATCAATTCACTTGCAAGTAGATTATTTGTTCTATAATCTCTAATTTGCTGTGTCTTTATCTAAAAGCAACGAGTAGCTAGATCTAGGTGATGAAAAACAGTGGCAATCTAGATACAAAATATCAGAAGGAAGTACTCCTGAACAAAATTAGTCCTGGAATCTGTATTTCGCATCTGGTGGAAACAACATGTCAGGGCTCCTCCTTGGTTTTTGTACTTCCATGACCAATAAAACATAGTCAGTAGAGAAAGGTTTGTGCTTTTTTTGGCTTCTGAGGCATGTCCAAAATTGATTTGCACATGTTACCTCGCCTCTTGTTTTCATAAGAAACTGTAGGCTGTTCTTCACAAAACTGGAGGAAGTGGCTGGTGTGTTTTCAAGTATGCAGTGAGTGGGCAGGGGTTTTTGAGAGGTCAGACTGCATGTGAGGAGCTTGAGGAGAGGTTATCACTATCCAATCTCCATTCCACAACTGAGTTGTCAATGAGGGAAAAAGTAAGGCAAAGGAAAGGAATTTCTTTCCCTGCTACTTTTTTTTGCTTTTCCCCACCACTCTTCCTTCTCTGGATGATTTTGAAGGATCCAGAGAGCAGCAGATTGTGCAAGTCTATTTCTGTGTTTGCAGTTCCCAAATCTTGTGGTATTATCAAGATGTTTTGATTGGGGCTTTCTAAGTGGTGTTTACTGTAGCTGATGGTTCAGTCACAGCTGTTTCAGTAACTGTTACTGTATCATTTATACATTTCATACTAAACAGACAAATTAAGTTTGGCAGGGATTCTTGCAGCAGGAGCTCAAGATTTGTAACTGGTGCAGTTACAAATCCCTCTCTCTGCAGAAACTGCAGGATAAGGAAGGGGTTTTGACTTCAAGGAGCATTATAGTTTTCATTTCTGAATTTCATTCTGAATTGTGGATCTGCCATGTCTCCTACCAAAGGAATGATGGAGGGGAAAGTCTCCCTGTCCTTTTCCTGCTTCAGTGGGAGGGGAGGAATGTTTTGCTATAGATGTGGGCACACCTGTCCAGACCAGGTTCCCTTATGTTGTAGTGTACACTCAGAAAATCCTTCTTGTCTGGGATCACAGGAAAAGGCCTGCAAAGGATTCAAACATGGGGAGAAATTTAAGACTGCCTGCAGGTAGGCAAGCAGAAATTTTACCACCCTCTTTTGATGCTGATAAATTGCATAACTGAATTTGTGATTTTTGTACTGCAGCAGTTTGGAAACTTAGACTAATACACGTTTACTGAGGATTTCAGAGTACCATAATGGCATTTGTTAGTATCAGAACTGCTGGGGCTTGTGCAGAAGGTTCCTTCTGGCTCCATTTTTGCATGCTAGTATGTGTATTTTTAATCCAGTCTAGAGACCAGTGCCTATCTCAATTTGCCAATCTGATGTTTGCTAATCCATTTTTGGGGCTTGGGATTCCCCACTCTCTTCTGGGTTACTCATTTCATGTACAGAGATGAGTCATACTCTTCTTGTTGAGACTATTAAGACTCTTGGCACTAGAAATGGAACTAAATCACAGAGAAGGTTCTGCAGAATCTTATGATAAGAAGAATGCATACCAGTTGTTACTGATTGCTTGGGGAACTTCAATTGCTTGGGGAAATAGCTACATCAGTTAATGGTTCAGAATTGAGGAGGCTGAGAGAAAAAGGAGCTTGACAGATGTGAATTTAAATTCAAATTATTGGGTTTTAGCCTAATGGTAAGAATTGCTGGGTTTTAGTTCTGAACCCACAATAATTTTAACTAATATAGCACCATATTATGGCCAATCATTGGTAATATGCTCAAACATTAGTGATGGTGCTAATGTATTATCCTTATGCTTTATTATTCATCGAGTTATTCCCTTGGATATTTCTTTTAATTTAGTTTCCCTTACTCCTGAACTTAGTCTGTCTTTAGCCTATTGTATGCAGGAGATCTGCCTACCATTAGCAAATTTTACCGATTTCTCAGTTACAGAGAATTAGTTTATGCTTTTCCCGAAAGGTCCCTGTATTAGCAGAGAACTTCCTCTTTATAAGATACTTTTTAAGGAAGCTGAGAGGTTAGACATACAAACCTGCCACAGATGTATTTCTGAAAATAAAAAAAACAAAATAGTTTTTAGGAAGAAAAAAATTTACTGTGGTTATTTATGAAGTGTTTCGTGTTTTCTCCTTATTTAATTTTTTATTTGCTGAGTGTTGCAGAAAATGATGAAACACCAGAAATAGCTAGAACTTGATGCAAGCAGAGTAAAACTTTCAGAGAGTGAAATATCCCATTATGGAGTCGCCAGCATAATTTGTTATGACACTTTCATGGCAGATTTTAGTAGTGACTCTCATTTACACCCATATAAGAGATTACAACCAAGGCAAACAGGCTGGTAGGGAGTCTTCTCTATAAAGCCGTGTTATCTTTCTCTGCTGTATAACAATATTTAACAAAATGCCTTTCTCTGGGTACTTTAATAATTGCTAGTTGAGCAGCTTCACTCCTAGGTGTTGCATATTTGTTCATTGGGGCTTTTGTTCCTATTTGATTATTCGTCTTAAGCTGGGAGCAAAATGATGCAGGGCTTCAGTAAAGTCAATGCAAAGATGATGGTGAACTTGTAAGGAATAGGAGAGCTCTCAGAGAACATGAGGGTGTTCTAATTTTTAAGTTACTTGGCATTTTTTCAAATACTCTTACTGATTAGGGCCTGGTTCTTTATTGAAGATTCTCTGTGTACTGCATTCTTAAAATGCAGTATTAGCTTTGATTTTTAAGATAGCTTCAGCAAAAAATATTTAATGCTGACTGTCAAAATACTGTGGGGATGAATCTGATTTCAGATGACTTGATGATGTTTTCTAAGCAGGTGTTTCCAGATTTTACAATAATGGTGATCTTAGCAGCACAGTCTGAACTGGTCCAAATACGTTCAGATGGCTTATGTATGTGAGAAGTGGTTTTGTCAGAATGTCTCAAGCATGCTTGTTTGAGAGATGTGTATGACAGCAGCTCAGTATTCATAGCTGAAATTATTTTAGAGCATAGAATTAATTTTATTTGATAAGTGGCAGAAGAGATCTGACATCTTTTTTTAAAATTATTATCAGCAAGGGTTTGTTTTCCCCTATCCTTATAGTTTTTAAATAATAAGAAAATAGGAGAAAAAATAATATTAAAACTTTTCTGATCAGAAAGTGTTGTCATTTTACCTTTTAGCCTTAGTGCTGATTTCACAGAACTTTGTTTAAGCCATCCTAATTGTGGAACTAATGCCAGTAATACAGTTCTTCTCATTCCATCAGACAGGCTAAAAGATTACCATTTTCTGCATTCTTCTTTTTCTTTTTTTAGTAAAGAAGAGCAGTTATTACATTTCTCTAATTTTTAGAAGTAAAAGGATTTTGCAGAATGTTTCAACATTAGCTGGAGTTATTTCTCATTTGGAGATGAGGAAGTTCCTGACCTGTGTCAGAAGTTATCTGAATAATGAAACAGTTTCGTCTAACCTCTGCAGAAGTTGCAGTATGAAAAGAAAACTTTCATAATTCTAATGCATATAAAACAGAGTATTGGAGTGCAACTAGAATCTTATGCTCTTTATTCATGTCTCATCTCATTAAACTGGACCTGTTCATACAGATATATCTTGGGTTTTAGCAGAAATATTCTATATATAGGGCTGCGTGGGTGGCTTGTGTCGTATTTGCTCTGTATTGGTTACAGTAGCCATGCACAGAGCTGGAGAGAGACGAGTTGTACTCCACTTTGCTTCCTCTTGCTACAAGGATGCCAAAAGATAAGACTAGAGAATCTGTTTCCTGAAAAAAGGGTTTTGGGGGCATTACACTCAGGAGTATAAGGATGAGAAGTTAGATATTCTCCAGTGTTTGGAGTCAGATACTGTGTCATTCAAAGCCACACATCCAGCCACATCAGCATGGTTCTCCTGCACCTCGCTGGAAGCACTAAAGCAGAGGTTTGCATATGTGTCCTCTGGCCGTGGACTTGTGGGCTGCTCAATTTGGATGATTCATTGAGGATCTTTAGGAGTGTGCAGGCAATCTTCCATTTTACAGATGATGTGTTTTTCTGGGAAATATATGCAATGTACCCCTAATGCAGAGGAGACCTCACCCCCTCACCCAGTGGATGTAAATCACAGCTAATGTTCATGTAAGGCAGTAACTTAGTGGTAATGTTGTGGAGAGGACTGTACAACCTGAGCTCATATTTGAGGTTCAGAAGAGGCAGAGTTCATTATATAAGTACCCTGCATTGTTTATTCATCTTGTACTGATGCTGCTGTGCTGACCTTTCAGCTCTGGAACTGGTATGACCCCCAGCATTAAGGCAATGTACTTCCTCCAATTTCAATTGTGTCTGACAGAAATACCTATGCTAAAACAGTGCTTCCCATAAGGCCTGCAGGTAGAAGGAGAGGATTGAGGTGTTGCATAGGGGTGATTTAAATTGCTGAAAGCATCACAGTCAGAGGTATTAGAAAAAGTGGTTTTAATGTGCTGTTGTAGGAGTGCAGCTCAATGGCAAAGTTCCCTTTTACTGCATAGCACAAGTGTTTGAACTATGATTCAAGGCACAAATGAAAGTTACTATACTACAAGGTTATGTGTGATATTAGTCACTTACCACTAATCTGCCATAGATAAAATGTCTTCGCCTCTAGGACCAAACTCAGGAGGTGCCCCAGTTCAAGAGGAGATCATCACCATGCAGCCATGGCTGCCTAGCAGGGAGAGCTCAAGGTAGGCTCATTTGGGATGAACTCATTGCCTTGCAGTCAGATTACATGCAATGGGAAAGGTGTGCATGAGACTCCTTGTAACCCACAACTTCCTGTGCTCCTTGATACATGAGTCTTGGAAAAGGCACCTGCTATTCTTGTGTTACATGCATGGTCAGTGTTCCAAGCTCCTGTGTATTGATGGTCACAGAGTCACTCTGCTCCTTTATGTGTTTTCAGAGAACAGATTGAAACTAGAGGAGTTCTTGGCCTGGCTACAGCTCAGGCCTTTACCAAAATGTTTTTGGTTTGGTTAAGGTTTCAAGTGCATCTGTCACACAGGATTTTATGAACTAGTGTATTTATTCCCTTTCTCACCTCCAGAGTCCCAGAGAAGGCTGGGTAACTCTCAGCTGTGGCAGAAAGAAAATTCTCAGAAGCTGGACAATACAGAAGACAAAAGGCAGGGCAGAAAGAAGCATCATAGCTGCTTTGGATATTTTCAGATTTCATTCCTCTGAAGTCTGAAAATGGATGCTGGCAGGGAGTTTCTTTCCTTCACTTCTGAGTTTGTAGGTGGAGAGGGAACAGATGATGGACAGCAGCAGCTCAAATCTCTCTTCTAGCTAAGCAGTACAGCACCATGCTGGGCACTCATCATCAGTGTTGACAGCAGCAGAGATGGAGGTGGACAAATGATACTAGAATAACATGTACATCACCAGGAGGATGTAGTCCAGTAAATGTGGGAGCTCTTTCTGCTTTTTGAGATGCTAACCAACTCCTTACTTTTAATTGAGATTGGCTGTCCATTACCCAAGGGGTTAAGCTGTTCTGTGTTCAAATCATTCTTTTACACTACTGTAGGGGTGTAATTGTCTGCATTGCACAGTATTTAATTTCCTTGCCTAATTAAACTAGAAGGAAAAGGAGCGCTGTTGTACAAAGAGTAAATTCCTCAGTGATTTACTTCATGTTAAGTAGATTTATACAGAAATCTGTGGTATGAAGCTAAATGGTTTCTACCTGCAGTGCCATCTGTCTAGATTAGCTATTCAGGTCAGCAGAGATCAGCAGAAAGGTGGCAGCTAGAATTTATTTTAGCTTTTGTTCTTTGTATTACTTTTGCAGAATGCTGTCACCAGTTTGGTTACTTGATGTCTTTGTTGAACATCTCAGTGAAGGGGACAAAGCTTGTTCTTTTTGGTGATGGACTTCTGATCTGCAGTATACAAGCAGAACAGTGAGAAAAATCTGTAGTTTCTCTCTCACAGCTAAACAAACAAATGAAACAACCTCAACTGATTATTTGCTATCTCTATGAGACATGCACTGGATGTTTTTTAAATATTAAAATAATGAAGTCTACAACTCTTTCATCCGGTAACCATAAAAACACTTGAAGAGATTACAAGCAATGCTATATTGGGATGCTGTAATTAATTTTCGTTAATATAAAATTGTATATATAGAGCAGCTTTTCAGAACATTATTTGCCTAGTAACTTGACTGAATGGAAAAATGCAGTCATATAGCAGAATTTTAGGGAAAGACAGGAGGCAGCAGTGAACTGAAGAAATCACCCTGTATGGACTCATGGATTCAAGAGCAGAAACCTATTTCTTAGTCTGTGACAGCATGTAGAGCTCTAGGGCTCTTGTCCATGATGAGGGATTTGCAGTAATATGTGTTAACATTATGGTTTATTTTCTACTCATTTCATTGAGAGTGAAATTTCATTTCATTTCACTTCACTGTTCAGCCTGATATACGGTAGAAGAGGACTTTTCTCTTGTTTTAATTTTCTTGACAGTAAATCTCTGTACTTTTCTGAAATTTCTGAGCTCTAAGAGGCTTTGGGGCCTTTGTTTACTTAGAGATGATCCATATTTGCACACTCACTTCTGCTTATAAGTGATTGGGGAGATTATTAAAGAAGTAGGGATAAATACAAATACATGGAACTTAGCCTCTAATGGGCTTATGTTTACTAAACAAAAACAGAAAGTGGAAGGTTTCATGCAATTTCATGCAATGGGTGGGGAGAAGCAACTGGGAAGGAGTTTTGATACATGCAGTATTTTAAACACATGCTAGAAGAGTGTGATGCATCCAAGCGCAGCATTTATTGCTAATTATACAGTGATATAAAAGAAAAAATTCAATGGTGTCAAAATGTGGATGGACTACCATCCTCAGAGAAGTGTTCTACTCCTCTTAGAACATACTCAAATTACTTGGCTACAGAGTTGTTTGGACAGATGGTCCCCATGAATTATTCCAATAATGAATTGGTAAAATCTTCATTACAAGGTTTCTTCACTGAAGAACTCCAAGTGAAGCTCAGCACCTGAAAGGCACTTGTGTGCTTGTCTGTTCCCATTCATGTCTGGATGGAGGTGATGAGATTAAGACACTGATGTAGCTGCTGTTCAGAGTTTACTTGGTGTTATAATGCAATTGAATAAAGAGACTCACATTATCTCCACCTAGTACATTAAGAACAAAGAGCACTGAACTGGAGTCTGTCAAAGTGTAGTAGACTTAAGAGAATACAAAGCATCAATTGATAAATTGGGTAAGAACAACATTTTTAGCATGCTAAAAAAGTTTTGCATTTGGCCAAGGGAGTGAATGCAGCTTGCTAAAGTTACCTTTTTTCTTTCAGAATACCCAAAACTACTTTCCACTTCACAAAATTATGATATGATGCTTGCAGAATTTTATTGCATGTGGCAAAGCTTATATCAGTTATACTAGTGTGATTTAACACATTGGAAGTAATGTTCTTCAAATTAGAAGGGCGTGAGTCAGATTTCAGGGTGATACATTTCGCTTAGATACCATTGGGAATTAAATAGCAGGCTTGAGTTTAATTTTCTCTTCCATATATTTGGAAGGCTTATGGACACTGATTTTTATGCACAAACACAGAACAATAAGCTGGCTGCCAGAAAATAACAATACCTCCAGTTCATGTTCACTGACCACTGAACTCTCAATATGTCATAGTTCTATGTACAGGTTAAGGTTTGTTAATGTTGATTTAATTTTTTCAGTTTCCCATTCTGTCTTTAGTTTTTGGGTTGTTTTTTTACATCAGCTGAACTGGTGAACTGCTAACAGTAAAAATATGAAGTTGACTGTAAACAACTCTGGCAAGCCCAGTGGATCCCAAATACTGGCACTTTACTGTTTTCCTAAAAGTAACATATAAAAGGAAGAAAAAGTCAAAAGAATACTTCACTGGTTTGTAGAAGAATACTTTCATAACAACAGAGCTTAGTTTGCTAAAGAGTATAGATTTGGCTTTTGGTCTTGGACCTTGCTCTCTTACATCCCTTTTTCTTGTCTTGGATGAAAATTACTCATATACTATATAAGAACAAGGTATGTGGTGTAAAAATATAGGAAAAAAGTATGAATATGGATAATATGAGTTCACCAGTTGTCATTTGTCTGCTTTGTTCTTTTTTATGTTTCTTCTGTGAGCTTTGTTCAAAAATACAAAATGGAGAGCTTCTAGTCATAATTCAACAGATTAACCATAACTTTAGAATTTAACCATTTGCAGAACACTATGGGTCTTTTCACATAATCTGTGTCAAGGACTGATTCAAGAACATTGCAGAGACCACACATCCATTTGGCTGGATTTCCTAATGTTTATAGATAATTCTTTTGGCCTGTACACATTAGGTAGCAGGGAGTGACCTGTGAATGCAAGGCAAACACTTCTTGCCAGTTTTATATTTTTAATATTGTGCTGTGACTATTACTCATCTTTGTAGTCTTTTGAAAGCTCTCCATGTTCATGTGGCAGATGAACATATTTGACAATCACTGACTGTTCTACAGCTCTCTGATAGGACAAGTAGTGGTAAATTTGAGGTATTTCTCCATTGCTAAATGAACTTCATGATTTAGGTTTTTACCTTTGCATGTTATTGAGGAGTGATCTTCTAAGTTTTAAGTTTGTAGAATTTTGTTGAAGGCTGTGTGGAAAACAGCCTGTTGTGAAACCCCTGTGTGTGTTACGAACACAATCCTGCATTTGCTCCATTCAGTGTGAACTAGTAGGATGTTTTCTGGTATTAGTTTATTTGAATTGTTTCAAGCCCTTACGCTACCAAAATATTTTAGGTGAATCTTATTTGAGAGGTATAACCAAGATTTAGGTATTCAACATTCTTCTTCCACATAAGCACCAAATACTTGCTTGGTTTTCAGTGGAGTTAGTTTCCTCTGTCAGGTGCTTGCAGATTGCAGCTTTGTGGCTTACTTGGAATCTGAAAGACAGAAGAATAAAGTCTTGAGAGGTTCAAACAAATGTCTTAATGACATGTTCCAAAGATTATATGTATTGTACAAAAATAGCAAGTATTTATAAGTGGATTTTCTCAGAATTGCTTCTTATTATTATTGTGTAGAATGGCAAATGCTTTGATGGTGTTATATAATCTGAAAAAAAATACTTTTAAAAATTTACACCTTACGTGTTTTACACTTACTTTGCAAACAGTTCTATTGTACAGTACTTAGAAGAAAGGCAGCTCCATTTTGTATTGACACCAGAAAAACAGATTAAAAAAGTCATCTTTAGATCTTGTGCAAAGAAGGTATACATTAGATAAACAATGCTGACCTATCCAAAAAATATAATTGCATCTACCTTTTTAATACATGTGAAGTGCCAGTGTTGTGAATTAATTTGTTCAGTGCCTGCTGAGTGATAGGTTTCCACATCAAAGTAAATCCTAAAAGCCAGGTCTGAAGAAGTTGTCACTGCTTTGACAAGCCCCTTTGTGCCTGGCTGCTGGGAGGAGTCCTGCAGCACTCCTAACCAGTTGCGACAGAGGAAAGCTCATGTGGCATGCCTTGTTTGCCTTGATGGTGTGAGAAGTGTTTTTTTCTTTTATAAAATGCAGAGCTGAAGAAACAGGGAAAACGACCTACCACTCTTAGCACTTTTACATGCAGAGAAGACTTAGATCTCACAGTGTTATTGCTAAATGCCACCACATTTAAGACATCAGTTTAGAAAAAGAAATTTGAACAGCTGAGCTATACAATAGCTTGGATATATGCAAAGGTAGAATAGCAAGAACATACTGTAAGAAATTGGTTTTAGTCATGTTATTGTCATGTGAATACATATTTCTGGAATTTTATTGTGTTCAGCTGGAAATACATAATGGATGGTAGCCACTTTTATTGATGCATTATGTGTATTTCCAAAGTGTCTTCAGGATGTCAATACAAAGGCTTTTTTCTGGTCATTTGTAATAGTTCACATAGATGATTTGGTAATCCTGAAAAATGCATGAGCATAATCTTTTCCATGCAAGTTTCACCACAGCTATGAAAGCAAACCTGCTCTTAGGTTTGGCAGTCCATTTCCAACTGACTATAATGAAGGGTTTAG
This sequence comes from Camarhynchus parvulus, assembly GCF_901933205.1. Taxonomy (NCBI): domain Eukaryota; kingdom Metazoa; phylum Chordata; class Aves; order Passeriformes; family Thraupidae; genus Camarhynchus; species Camarhynchus parvulus. The sequence continues at coordinate 44,893,006 of NC_044574.1, forward strand.
CATTTGGTGCAAAGGAATTTAACTTACCATTGCCTTGTAAAGGTGTTTGCTTTCTGCAGACTTTGTAAGAAGAAATGACAAGTGTGGAGCAGAGACCTTTGGGATTGTACTCCAGGAATGAATTCCCATGTGAGCTCATGCCGTGTTACTCAACACACAAGTTGTTCCATGTGAATGAGGAAAAAGCTTTGCTTGGAGTTTGACTATACCAGATAGCGGAAAGTTCACTCCTCATTCCAGCTGTCTCTGTTTCCTGTTATTTGAGGCCAGTTCTGGGGATGGTTATGTTGCAAACTTAATATTGGTGCAATTAACCCTACCTTTAGGAGCAGAGACCACAGCTAAATCCATTTCCACTTAGCATGACTCATGTAGTTGTGTACAATAAACAGATCACATGCCTTACCTGTGACCTGAGTGCACACATGCAAAAAAGGACATCCTCTGGTCAATATAATCTCATTGAGGAAAGTTAAAATCAGCTGTATTTACTGTACAATTTAACAGACAAAATAGAATATAGAATACGTTTAAAGGAGGTATACTGAAATATGACCTTTTTCTAAGGTGTCTTTTTTTTCTCTTTTGTGACCTCTGGGGAAAAGTACATTCTAGTTTATGTTCATTGCTACTGTTTGTTTCCTTAGAAATAATAAGACACTTGTCTATTTATATGTGGTTCCTTATCTCAGTTTATTTCAAATTGACTCCTTTGATCTTCAGATATTTCATAAAATGGGACATAGGTCTGCACAGTGTCTCCCCAGGATAACTCCAGTAGTATGAACTTTGAAAGTTTTCAGTGGAGCAAAATTTAGGCTCAAATGTTGAGCCTCTTCAGTGGTGATTCAAAATAGTATTTTGAGCTGTTTATTTGGTCTGACTTGGTCAAAACCAAATACAATAGAAGGATGGTGTGACTAGAACTGATTTTGCACTTAGTGTGTGTGTGTGAAATAAGTATCTTAGGTGGGGATCAAGCTCTTCTGCTTCTTCAAGCTCTAAAGTGAGCAGTGTTGCATGTACATGGGTGATGAAAATATAGTATTCATAAGCACAGAAAACACACACAAAATAAGGGCCAAAAAACTGCACAGGTGCAACTCATTTCCTCTTCTACTTCCTTGCTCTCTGAATGTTAGATCAGCTCAAGACTGCTTATCTCACATCTATTTTCAACTCAGTTCCTGTCCATATTCACAGCAATACTTATTTAGCCTGATTATTTTCAGAAAAGTTGGTTTTACTGGGTCCTAAGCTTTCAGGGGCTCAAAATAGGTGCAGCTTAAGAATCTAAATCTTAAGTTACCGTGATTAAAAGCTAAGCTGATGTCAGAACAACTTTGCAATTGTAATGCTTCTGAAGTGATCTCCCATGTGACCCATGAGACTAAAAGAAAAACTAGAAAAGAGTCAAATATTGACATTTCCAGGCCAAAGATTAATTCAGATGGCCAGATCTGTCAGGTGCTGTGATCACGGTGGCTGTGTATGTTGTCAGCCTGAAATGATATTTCCATCCTTAGATTGTTAAGCCAATCAAAAAATTGTGAAACAACTGGAAAGTTTTGAATAATCATCTCCCAGTTCTTACACAATTACTTTATAGATTTGCTATCTTGGAAAATAATGCAGTGGGAAAGGTTAAGAGATTATAATGTGTAATAATTTGGAATTAACATTCAGAATTATCACCATTTTCAAGCCATGCAATTAAAAGATTTTTTTTTTGTTACACCCTTTGCCTGAAAAAACACTCAAGCCTAGTTAGTGGAAAGCCACAGATTCATTTTTTCAGTTGCAAGGACAAAAGTAGTTGTCAAAGATTAATACAAACATGTATTAACATGTCTGTTTTGAATGGGACTGGCTCTGAAAGCCCATTTATTCATTTCACTCCTCACAATACTCTTTCTTGCCTCTCTTATGATGATTTCTGAGCTCACTGTATATCCCAGTGCTTCACTTCATTGAAGCATGACAAAGACCCAGGCTTCTGATTTTCTCCATGCAAGGAACTCCTAGCTGTAAAATCCATTTGCTGATTGTTCTGCCCTCCAGGGCCAAACTGTAGTAAATGTATTCTCACTAGGTGTGATTTCAAAACAAAATGCTCGACTAATGCAGTGCTCTATTCTAGTGGAATGATGTTTAATATTGTTTGGGTACTTCAGCAGAAAAATGAGCTGAGGCTCATACTAGCACCAAAACACAGCTGCAGTGCTCACAGTGTTTTTTAATAATGAGCTCACTGGCATTGTCTCAGGGTCACAGCAGGTCTCACTGTGGCAGGTATTTGCTGGGGCTGATACCACAAATTCTGGACAGTGCTATGAGAAAATGAAAACAGGATTGCCAGCCTCCACTGTGCTCATTTGCAACCCTTTGACTGGCCAGCATGTTTTGATGTCTCACTCTCAAAACCTGGATTTGATGCAGGAAGCAGTTGGGCATGTTCATGTTTCATAGCTTTCTATGTTTTCTGGAACAAAATAAATTGTGTCCTTTCAAATGAAATTATGGTACCTTGCATAATGTCAGCTCCAAAAGTGTTTGCTCCTGCAAAATGAGGAGACCTGATTCAGCAAAAGTCTCTGTCCCAGATTCATTGCAGTTCACTGCTGAAATTGAAAGCAAACCATGCAAAATTCATATGCTCCTGTCTACCTGCATGCAGTGCGTTTGCAAAAGCATCTATGACTCTAAAAATTATAAGTGTTTTTGATGGGACTTGTATATTTAAGTTCTTTGAATGAGAGGAATTGTTAAAAACTTTCCCTGGTTTCATCCCTGTAGCAGAGCTGTAATCTTTGTATTCTTTTTAACTGCTAGGCTGCCAATAAAAGTGAAATCAGAATCAATAAGATGTTTTACCTTAAAAGGATCTCCTAACTTTTCAGAGTGGAATTTATAGGAGAAGTCCATTGACCCTCACACACAATGATGGCAATTGTGGTGGACATATTCCTGACTTAATTCATTCAAATTTGTGGGGAAAATCAAGTCTAGAGAGTTGGATGCATTTTCTGGGTGTTGGAGGGTGAAGAAGCAGAAACTGATCCTGCCTGACAGCTCAGTGATGTGAATTGTTAAGGACTGGTGTTGATTTCATTACAACTCTTTGGTCTGTGCTGAAATTGCTGCTCTGTAAATCAGCTGAAAGTTAGGCTGAAACAACCTAGGCAAGTTCAAGACACAAGGTTTTCTTGACAATAAAAGTGAGTGCAGACTAACACAATATTCATAGAGGCACACTGAAGTTATGGTTTGCCCTATTCACTGCTTCCATAGGAATACTGAGATCTAGATTCCAGGTATGAGCTAAGAGAGCAAAGCAACCAAAATAATTCTGTGTTTCGTTCATATTATCCCACATCAATCTATTGAAATAAAAAGTAAGGTTTTCTAAGAAGTGTGTGGCATAACACAATAGATTTGCTGCTCTGTATGATGAGAAAGTTTTCAGTTAGGTGAATTTTATTGATGAAAGACTGTCATGCTGACAAAAGTTATTCCATGATTTTATGACTTAGAAAAAGTTGCTTTATAATCCAGGTCCCAGGAAAATAACTTATTACATCTTTTGAGCAGGAATTTTTAATGTGGATAGAACTGAAGAATGCTGTTTGCATTTTTATATTTTATAATTCAGAAAGAGCCGGAAGGAATTTTATTACTTTTTTTTGAAGTTCACATGAATAAAATACAGTTCTGTCAAGAGCTTGACAATACTGTTGAGAAGAGGTTTTACATAAAATAGTATGGTTACAGATCTTTTTATTGCTTGGTGCAATTTACTTAGGAAAGTCACATCTCTCAGGGCAGGATATTTGTGTCATCTCAAGAGTTTATGGTTTATTTTGGAAAAGGAGGTAGTATTATATGAGCACTGAGCCAGATATTTTAACTGATTTTTAATCACAGTAAAAACAGTGAGAATAGGTAAAACTAGGGTTTCTTTAACAGTCTTGGGGCAATACTGATGCAGTTTTTTCAGAATGCATGCTTTTGGAAGAACTTGCTTTACATAAGTAGTGTTTTTCAGCAATGCATCTGTAGGTGGGGGATAGAGAGGCAGGGAGTGGGCAGGTGAGCATCCCTCCATCAGCATCTCTCTGGCGCAGGAGCTAGGGAGCACTGGGTGAAACTGGTAAGAGCTGAGTTTAAAACGTTGCTTTTCACACAGCAGGTATTGTACTTCTGGAAACTATTCCCACAGCGTGTTGTGCGTGCTCAGAGTTTAAAAGTGTGTCCCTTAGGTCAGCGGGAGGTTGGGTTAGTACTTGGAAGAGAACGTCATGGTGGGTGGGTTAATAAGTGAAGGGAAACAGGAAATGTCTTGAGGTAAAAAATAGTTCATACAGAGAGTATCTGAGGTGGTTGTGTCCTGCTGGAACTGGTTTGAACCAGTCTGTTCATTTTGGTTTTCTAATGGAATTAAATGTTCTAAGACGGTTTGTTTGCCCTGGGGTGCCAGATGAGTTGGTGAGCAGTAGTAGCAGTGTAAAAGTGAGTAGTACACAGGGGTCTAACAGGGCAGCACATGGGGGTTACACCAGTCTGTCACAAAAGGATTTGCAACTGGAGCTTATGTCCAAGCCCTTCTGACACTGACCCTTGACTGACTTGTTGAGTGGAAAAGGAAAGTGGGTTCAGACTCACTAATATTCTTTGTTTCTGATGCTCGAAAAGCAGAATTTTCCTGCATGGTTTTACCTTCATAAAGGTGATTACTTGACCCTCAAACTAAAAAGAAGCAAAGACACTTAACAGCATTTAAATTTCAAAGAGCAGAGCAGAATTATGCCTCTTGTGAGATACCAGTTCAGTCTTTACAGGGGTATTCTTTGACAGACATCCAGAAATGAGTGCTAGCTGTGGATTTTCATAAAGTACTGTGTCTTTAACCACAAGTCTCCTGTGGTTAAAGTTTCTTCCTGCTTTTTTCAGGTGCCTATGTAAATTCTCTAGCTGGGCCAGTTTGCTATGTAATTTGAGATCTGAGGCTTTTCTGATTTCCATATGTACAAGAACAACCAGAAGATGATAACTTTATAGAGAGTCATTTTTTTGATCAATAAATTTTGGTGCAACATTTCACTTGCAACATAATCTTTTGAAATACGTGGTTTATTATACATTACCATTGTTGTGATTTTAACTTTGCCATTATTTCTTGCTGTCTGTTATTTTTATGAAAATGTCGGATCCCCAGATTAGAAGAGCCTATTGGCTGGAATCCTCCTATTAATCATGTTTTGCTACTTGTTTTATTGCTTCTGGTAATTTATCATGGAATTTATTGGTTTAGATCAGAAAACTCAATTGAGCTCACATCTTGTAGTGTATGTCTTTCTTGTTTAGACTATATTAAAAAATATTCTCTCCTGAAGAAAATGTGTCCACAAAATTCTAAACAATGAAAGCAATTGAAAAGATTGCAAAAGTAGTCATTATCAGTAGATGACACAAGCTCTTTGGTGCAGCATAGCTTCTACCGGATTCCATTTTGAGCATGAAATGAGGGTCCTCTACCTGTTGGATTGTTATTTAGCAAAGGGGCTTTGTTCAGAGCGCAGAGGATTTTGCTTTAAAGAGCTGGTGGTGAAATAGTGCAGGACAGATCTACACTTTGTTGCTGCAAAATAGGAAAATAGGATGTGAGGGTGTATGTGTGCTTCACACATAGTTTGCTTTGGCAAGGTTGAATTGGGTTGAACTGTGTTGAGTAAAAATTGCTTCAATCCATGAGAGAAGTAGAAAATGCAGCTTCCCTTGCACATCAAAGTAGGCACAGAGGTATCCAGAGTATTCTCTAGAAAGTCACCCTGGGAGCTACAGTTCCATCTCTCTTAACCTCAAAATGGGAGAGTGGCATTTAGTTCCCACTTCTTCTTTAACAGTTCCCAAAATGTTCCCTGTAGGATTCAGTGTTTCATGTCTATCTACCCTCACCTGGAGTTTACTGCTCTTTAGGTTTGCGGGGAGGGCAATGTTCTGTAGTGTTTTTAGGGAAATGAGGCAGTTTCATTTTGGGCAATTGAGACAAACCCCATGGTCTATTTGCAGGCTTTGGGAATGCTGTGTTAATCTCCCATGTCCAGTCACCAGCTGGACAGGGAGAGCAGGTTGGCTGTGGTTTTCACTGTGCTGCATGTGCCTTCAGTGAGCTGGTTTAGATGTTTTTGTGCAGGAGTGAAACTCCATGCATGTCTGTGGCTGCTTCACATTGAGTTTGAAGATTTCAGTGGCCTTGATTGTGGACAAAGCAAGAGCTTGGTAGAGACGGATTTATATCAGATAATATTTGCAGTTTCTTTGAATATTGAAAAAAAGAGAGACTAGCTAATCTCTTGCATTAACTAGGATGCCACTTTTCTTCCCAGTACACTGAATTGATATTTTGGTAAGAGGGGACTCTGAGTGTGTGATATAGCTCAAAATGTAGGCTGAATGCAAAGATGATCTGAGATCAGAAGGGAAAGTGAACAGAGCTTTGAAACAACTTCAGTTGATCAAAATCTGTGAAACTAAATGCAAGGCATGTGTTTGACTGCAGCTCTGAGACTAGTTGCCCCAAGAAGATACACATACCAATCTTTCATGGAGTAGTTGCTTTTGTTTCTCTTTGTTTTTCCTAATGTACAGTAATTGAGGATAAAAGTGCATTTTTCACTCAGAACAAAAAATCTTACTGGCAATGTGAATGTCATTCCACTGGGTCAGAATTAGCAGTCTGTGTGTGTGTGTGCATTAGGGAGTTAATGTAACCAGTCAAGAAAATAGGGATGCATTGGGACATTGGGTTATGCAACCACTTGTAAAAGTTGCATTATGTACCTCAGTTTCAAAACACTTAAAATAACCCTCTGAACAATACCAGTAGCCATCAATATAGTCCATTAAATCCCCTGAATAATAATTGGACTGCTAGTCAAGAGGTACAGAAGTAAGTGCACTGGTATTCTCAGTTTAATAAAAGTGTCAGACTCTCATAAGGCAGCTCCTCAGATGACATAAATTGGTTTCAGGACTCCAAATCGCTATCTGAGGATCTGCCCCACAGAATATAATACAGTCAAGGGTTGTGTGCACAGTCACAAACATTCAACATCTTTAAGCTATAATTGTTGCTTAGAGAGAGCTTTCTATTTTAGTTTGTGTAGTATCACTCCTTACTGTGTTAACTTCCAGCTTTCAGCATAAGATATTGATAGCAATAGTAAGGTCCCTTGTGGAACTTTTATCTCTTCTCAGTGAAAAGCCTGATGGTTTTTCTTTTTTATTTATTATTTCTTCTTTTTTTATGCTTTATTGCAATTTCATTATTGTTTCTCAGTGCTAATTGAGGTAGGATTTTGAGAGGTGGAAGCACAGGTAGAATAGAGACAATGTAATGTGTTGAATGCTGCAATATAAATATAGAAAGGAATTTGTTTTCAGAAGGAGAGCAAACTTTACACTCAGTATAAGCTCATAAATCACACACACTTTGCTGCACCCTACTAGCCTTTTTAACGTCATCACCTTGTTGGTAATCTTGAAGAATCCTAACACCAATAATAGGGAAAAAATCCTGGCCTTGACCTAAATTCCCACCTGGCAGACAGTTTCTCCTGACGGCAGTGGTGGCGGGCTTGGATGCACACGGTGCCTCATGGCCCTCTGCTTCTGGGTAATAAATGGTTTTCCAATCACCCTGCAGACCTCATTCCCTTCTGTGACTGTGGAGACATTAGTGACAAATGCATGGCTTCCAAAATAAGAGTTTCCTCTTTAGACAGCGTCTGAGAAATACATAAAGGCTGAATTTACAGGGCAGATACCCTGCCGGGTGTGTGTCAGTCTGGACTCCCAGGCAAGGTCTCTGGAAGTCCTCTTGGTGGGAAATGCAGATGTACATGTGGGAAGGGAGCAATTATGCTTGCTGGTCAGTCCCCTCTGTGGTCACTGGAAGTGGTCTAGACAGATGACAAAAACTGCTTTCCAGGCAAAAATGGCCTCTGGAACAGCAATCTTGAAACAATTTCACATGCAAGTTCTTTCTGTGGCCTTCCATCATTTTTAGCTATTTTAGATTGCTTTTTGTGTATTTCTGTCAACCAGATTATTTTTAACATTGTTAACACTTTTAACCTTGTTGAGACCAGAGTTTTCATGCCTTTACTCACTGTCAGTAGTCTTTTATCTTGCAAACACTTGCATTGTAAAATACAACAATATAACACTATCTGTGGAAAATGAGGAAATAGTTTCCACAGTAAAGATACTCATTTTTGAACCTTGCACTTAATATCATGGCTCAGCTTACTGCTAAATTAATTTTCTATTTCTTTTAAGTTGTCTTTTTTTAAGGGCCTGATAGTATTTTGTTCTTAATTGTCCACTAAATTCATCTCCCGATGCTGTAGGAGTAACATCAAATTCCTGCTGAAGACAGTTGAAAAACCCCTATCAAATTATTTGGTAGACAGGGCAGAAGCAAGATTTTTGCTACCGCTCTTTAACAAGCAGCCTTCTGTCTTTGTTTTAGAAGTTATTCCATATGCTTAGTTGGAAAAAAAAGGTAGCAATTTCCATGCGGTTAGGTGGAGAAAAGCAGGCAATGGCTTTGTGAGGAGTGCCTGTTGGGTGGTATATCTGCAAGGTAAACTGGCAGCCAGTGTTCTTGCCATCCCAAGCAAAAAAAAAAAAAAAAAAAAGGAGGAATCCAAAACAAAAGCAGCACAGCATTTTGTATTGCAGTTGTAAAATTCACGGTTGGACATAGGGAGGAGTTTGAAAAATGTTTTGTTGCAGTCTGGGAACAGTGACAGCCTCTCTAAGAGCAAGAGAGACATGAGTCTAGTACTCATCAAATCTCTTGCTGTAGACAGTTTTTGCCTGCAGGAATCAAGGAAGAGGAAAAAAATGGTCTCATTTGCTCTTAATTTCTCGATTCTCCACTCATGAATGCTCAGGGACTATAAAATAATTCAGGGGAGATGAGGGAATTAGTAGGGTTTATGACTAATAACTGAGAAATAAGAATTAGGCTGTAACTGCAGATTTTGGGGTAAAAAACCTGGGAACTTTGGAAGATGCTGTGTACGAAGGCCAAATTGCAATGGATTTGAGTTCTGATGCAAACAGAACAAATCCATCCATAGAAGTCCATCCATTTGCTACAGCAAAGTACAGCTGGCATGATTAGCTTCATGTAAAGCAGCAGTGCCTGCTCTGAGCATGTTCTCCATGTTTGTCTCATGCTATTAAAATGGGAGGGATAGGATGGGCTCTGGGTTCACTTGTTGTGCAGCTTGGGACTTCAGTTCTGGAAACAGTCTACAACAAGCCTGTGAACATGGAGCTTGGTTTGTTTCTTGGCACTCTTTTGTTCCTGTATTGTTATAAAATTTACCAGGGAGAAGAGGGAGAGTATCTGCAATGCCAGGGAGCAAAAATAACAGGTCATTTTAACTACAGTGAACACATATTTAGAGTGATATTTTACAAAAAGTTGGCTGTTGCCCCAGATAGATCATTTTTTGAGTCTGAAACACAGAGGAGTAGTAACTTAGCAACAGATCAGCTGGTGGGACTTGGCTGACCTAAGGAGGCTGATGGAAGAGTCCCCAGGTGAGGAGGAGGGGGTTATAAAACAAAAGTGGTTGAAGTAGTGAGGTTTGGAGAGGAAAAGAAAGGGGAAAAATGCCTTTAAAAAAGGAAACTGGTGCTCTTTTCTCTTGAAAAGCTGTGTGCTGAACCTCTGACCTAGCCCCAAGGAATGCTGAAATATGGCAAGGAATTTGGAGTGCAGTAGGGCATGTGAGCATCTGTTGTTTCACAGATATTTGTAATTTTTCTATGTTACTTCACGAGGTAAATAGTCTAAAAACCTTGAAAAATTTAGAGATTGTATGAATTTAAAATTTTCCCCTTATGCACAAGGTTGGAGCTTGTGACAAATTAATGCCTAAGGAATTTCAGGGTCTCAGGAGCCAGCCCTGCTCCTCCAGCCCTCACACTGCAGTCCTGGGAAAGATGCAATAACCAGTCTCTACTGAGCAGGAGCATCAGAGAAAGAAACTGGAGGCTTTGTAGGGACCTAAGAGATTAAACCAAGGAGCCTAAACGTTGAGGGACACCAAAGCAAAGATGTGGCTATCTGGCACAAGATATAATTTATAGCACCTTGTATAAACAGCTAAGAACTCTAGTTTTCAGAAAAGGAGTAGAATTTTATTCTTCTTTTGTTTATAAAGTTGTGGGGCTTTTCAATGCCACACATTTCAGCTTCAGCTTTCTTTTTTAAATCATCTTAAAATATGATCAGAGAAGGAAAAAAAAAAGTCACTTTCTCTCTGTATTTACCAGAGCTTGTTTTTATATATCTGCAGTGATAAAAATGCAGGGAGATGGTGTACATATTGTGAGTCTGAGTAGAAGATAGCATGGTTTTCTTACCACTGAAGCAATTTCCCAGTGATAATTCTTGGTTTTGGAAGAGGAAGTTTAAGCGGTGATGTTTGTGGTTGACAGGAGATAAAAATGGCATCAGTTCTCTGTGCAAAACTTGTTTGCTTCAGTGGGTGTTGGGGCATGGTTTGAGTACTTCTCTCTATTTGTAGGAAGTTGCCTCCTGGTGTTTATACCACTGCTCTTTTTGTTGGCCAAGGAAGGTCTGCTGCTACCTTTTATTTTGTGTGCACAGGATTGTTCATCAAACTCAGCCTGTACATCGGGATGGCTCCTCTGCTGCTCGCTGGAGCTCCCACAGGATTTTCTCATTTCTGGTGTTTCCAGCTCTTTCCCAAGGGTCACAGCAGCTATCTCCAGATACTCTCAATGTCCTTTTTCTTTTTTGAACCCCACAAAAGAAACAAAAAGCTTGTCTTCAGCTTCTCTGCGAAGTGTAAAGGACTGGAGATGGCTGTGATGTTCCACTGATGTTTAAGGAATTACTACATTTTCAAAGTACTGCTTGTATCACAGGGACCCTTTACCTTCAGCCATGGATGCCACAAGTGGTGTCATAAACATCCTGTATGTGTACAAACAAGGCTCTCTTTTCGTATGAAGAGCATGAATTATAGAACTTGCCAGATTTGTGGCTTATCTTCTCTTAAGACTGCCTGAAGGCATAATATTCTGACTATTATGTTGAAAAACAACATAGCTTGGTTTGAATGTTATTTTTTCTTTCTATATACATTGCTTTCTCTTCTTAATGGTTCTCATTTTTGTCTCTCTGTTTCATTTTCTCTGGTTTTGGTGGCTATTTATATTTTTCTGGTAAAACTTTCACTGGTTTGGGAAATTCTTTCTTTTTTTTTCCCTCATTTTCTTTTTTCCTATTTTTCCGTCTTCCAGTTTTTCCCTTTCTTCTTTCCTGTGACTTGGGTATTCCACAAGTTGTGGTGATGCAGATGAACTTCTGTAATTAAAGTGCATTAATACATTCTGTATGTTGATTTGGGGTATGCACAGTATTTCAGGTTGTGGTATCTATATTCACACAGATTCATTTGACAGAAAACTACAATGAAAGACACAGTGTCTTTGAGAGACTGGTACCCTTGCTAGATGCTTTGTGAAACAAAAGGTTTACATGAAGAATTTCTCTGCCCACTTTCTCTTCAGGCTCTACAGGACATTGCTCTAAAATCTACTGGGCTGATAAAGGATATTCTGGTACATTGATTAGATAAGAGACCATCAAGGCATTGAACATGAGACAGCTCATTCCCTAAAATTTCTTTCTGTTGGTTTTAATAGGTTTCTGCTAGTTATTTGCCTCCATTTTAACTGGGTGCATAGCTTGGGTGCGAGTTTAAGGATACACAATCCTGCACTGAGAACTGTGAGGACAAATTATTTGTTTCAGCTTCTCAAGCTGTTTGGAGGCAAAAGAGCCTCTCCCCAAGCCCTTTTTGTGACAATATTTAGAGTTCTGCGGAGCTCAAGCTTACTCTTCTTACATTATTAAAAGCAATTTGGATGTTGCATATTTTTTTAAACTCTGCATTTGCATCTTGAACATTGACTGACAGTGTTTTATTATACGAGACAATCAAAAAGTTAAACTGGTGAAGAAGGGAAATCTGAATGTCCTGACTAGTTCAACATCTGAACATGTAGAGCAAAATGAAGTGAAATATAAAAATGTAAATAAAAGCTGTTCCTAAAGCTTCTAAATTGTGTATTTCACTGAATCAGGCTGAAGAGTCATAGTTGCTATTTTAGTGTGAAGATATAGGTTATGATGAACACCATCATATTTCCTTAAATAATCTCTTGAGGCAACCTTTCCATCTCAGATGAGTCTTTTGTGTTAACTTTGGCAATTTCCTTGATATACTACAATGTACAAGTAGTATTAAGTACTAAAACTTCCTCTCCCTAGAAACATCAATGCCTTGACACAGAAACAGGGTTGTCATTCATCTGTTAAGGTTTTAATTGAGCCAGTGAACAACCATCCTGAGTTTCTACAATGGAGGACTGCTGAAGTACAAAAACCTCAGTTCAGTCTCTTATGTGGAATCATTTGCTGGTGGACACTGAGTTTGGTAGTATGTGTTCATCTGTTCTCTCATCCTTCTCTTTAACATTTTATTGCCTCTTCTGTTCACTCGCATCACAGACAAACCTAGGTCACAGAGGACTCCATTGTTTCCAAAACTGTGCAGGAAAGAGGTTGGTTTTGGGCTTTTTTTCCAACTTTGCCTTTTCTAATGGGAAGGGAAATTATGTGAGGTATGTATCCCTTGGGCTATAGAGTCCTAGTTTTAGATTTGCTTTTGGCAGCATGCTGGCAGGTTATGAGTCATGTACAGATCTTGGGAAGAACTTCCCAAGCAAGAGAATCTGCTTGCATGTCAGTGCTTTTCTCCTTTCTTCCAGGTGTGCCAAATCACTGTCATCCTTAGTGAAATCTCTTTTAGCAAAATGTCAAAATTTAACTTATTCCATTGCATCAGTCATACAAAGCACTTGTATGTCTGCAGAGCCTGCAGTTCTGAAGGGGAGGCATCCCATTTGAATTGATAGCAAAGAAATTATTAAATCAGCTGGGGTGGGCTCAGTACTCGTGAGCTTGTGTTCCTTTATTAATGTAAACTCTCCTAAAGTACAAGAAACATGAGTGCAATAGTCTCAACCACCCCAGGGTAAGAAGAGTGAACAAATTGCCCATGGAACAGTGAGCTGCAGGTGTGACCAAGGGTCAAAGCCCCAAATCTTCTGTATTGACCATCTCTCTTCCTGGGTGGGGTTTGCTGCTTGCTAGGTCAGCACGAGTTAGCCAGGGCCTGCTGCTCCACAGTGCAGCAGACACTGAATTCATGACTCAGCCCCAAGGTCCTTGTTTATCTCTCAGTCTGTACCTCTCTCTTCTGTCAGTCTGTCCTGCCCTTGCTGCTGAAGTAGAGACAGCCTGGAAATTGCAGGTTTCATATTAATCTCTGATGTGACTTCCTGTTTTTCAGGAATGTTTAGGGTTTTTTAACCAGTTTGTTAAAGCAAGACATTTGGTCTTTTGTATCTCTTGCCTCTTAGGTCTCAAAACAAAGCCAAAAAAATTTAAAAATTACTTTTTTTTTTTTTTTTTTAGTCTTGGGTTCCTCAGCCCTCATCTATGCAACAATTCAGCCAGCACTCAGAGAACACAAACCCTTCAAGCATTTTAGACAGGAATAGAAATCCCAATATGAAGTACACTTGGGTCTTGCTGGTTTTCATATTCTTTAAACTGTAATTCCTCTGAAATAGCATTGTCTCTTCTTTATGGTTTTACTAAAGATTTTGAATTTCAAAACATATTGAATTTTAAGGTTTTCTATTCACACTGCTCACTCATTCCTTCATAACCTGTAAAATTCTCTCAATGTTCTACAATTGCTTGCTGTGACAATAAACTCTCTTCAGCATTAGAGATTATTTTAAAATAAATCCACAATAAATCCAATTTCTAAACATCCTCAGCATCACACGCTGCATGAAGTTACACATACTGTGAGTTTGTTCAGTGAAATGTGAATATCCAAAATTTACCCATCACAGGAATTGCATGACAGAGTTTGGATGCTTTATTAAATTTCCACAAAAGGGAATTTGGACTCTAACATGGAAACAAAAAGATAAGGCAGGACACTAAGCAGTCAATTGAAAAACAATACCAGAGTGCCATGGGCAACAGGTAATAAATACAGTGCCATCTCTATCTTTTTTTCTTTTATTATTTCTGCTTCCCAGGGTAACCACATTTAATAGGAGGTCAGTTGTGACAAGTAACCTTCAAGTGAGACACAGTAGTCCATTTGTAACTTTTTTTCTCCGCAGATCCATATTTATAGGTGCATTATATACATCTTTAGATTCAGATATTCTTCCGCCACTGTTATACATATTTAGGAAAAAAAATAGGTGGCAGTGCTTCATGTAAAATGTCACAGTCCTTTTGAGGCTGACACACATTTTACTACCCATGAAGATCTGCCCCAAGAGTGTTGCCCAGCATGCACATGCAGCAGAGTGTGCACAACATGACTGGCAGAGGCCTCAGGGGAAAGAATAAAATGAGATTCCTTTTGTAACTGACTGCTACTTTTCTTCCATCTGCTGCTTGGGTCCTTTTACCTCCTGAGTTCTTGTAGAATTACACAGTCTTTACACTCAATAGCTACTTTCTGTGTGGTGCTGGGGACAGAGAAGATGAAGGGGAATGAGCTAGTTAAAAATTGCTGTATGTCCTATTAGGAAAAAAACATAAATTCTCTTTAAAAATGAAAGTGAAATGGTAGAATCCAACTGCTTAATAGTAACTCCAATACCTCAGCTTGCTTAAATTGCTTTTCTGTTATATAGTGTGGTATTACTGATAGTAGTGGCTACAAGGTGTCTGAAAGAGAGATGGGAGCAGGAGAAAAGCCCAGTCCACTAATTCATTACATCCCAGGTTCATCAGCATCTCATTCTACACTAATGCAGCAGGTGTGTCTGCATAAAGCAAGGCTTGGCCCACTGCTGTAAATGATAAACCTCAGTAACTACACTTCTGGATCCTGACTGTGGATTAGAAACACACAATGGACTGAGCAGGTAATTGCAGGAGACTAACATTGCTGGTATTAAACAAGAACATGATGCTGTAGCAAACCCCACACTGAGTGTCAGATGTAGGTTGCTTTGCCCTTTTTCTCTCTCATCTTTTAGTCTTTTTCTACCTTGGCTCTTTTTGTCATTTGCTCCTTCTTTCTTTTCTTGCAAACTGAAAGTGCTTACAGAAAAGGTAATATCTGAGATCTGTATTCATGTCAAGTTCTAATCTTGCAGCAGCTGCCATTAAAATGGCTGTCAAATACAGTTTTAGTGAGCTGTGCTTGCTAAGCATTTCCCAATAGTGATGTTACTAGCATAGAAGCAGGCTGATTACTCCAGTTTGATTGGCTCCCCCCACCCTCAATTGAGAAGAAAACTTGTTGCTCACTTTTTTGAACAGAAATTACATAGATCAGAAATTACATAGTTATTTGTATGTCTCTCTTGAAGCAGAAGTAGGTCTCAATGCATATCATACCATCAAAAGTGATTTTTATGGCTTTTAGCAGATACTCATTTACCTTCTGCAAGCAGCCACTAATTGTATTTGAGTCATCAGTCAGGGAATATATTTCCTTTGGATTTATGCAAAACACCTATATTTGTTTAGCCTTTCCTCAGGTGAGACAGATTTTATGATATATAGCACACAATTCAGTGCATTTTGTTGTTTAACTCACATTTGTTCATGTAAAATTCTGAGAGGATACAATGCTGAAATCTGCTTTGGGGGATTACATGGAAAGCAGCTACAGCTGAAGTCAGGCTGTGGTGAAGATGCAAGGAATGAAACAAGTAGGATCAAGTAGGCTGGTCTTGTCTAGGGGCAGAGACCCCGTACCACAGCAGGTTTCACAAGTGTGTGTGATCCCAGGTACAAATCCCATAGATCTACTCTCAGGAAGACCCTGAAAGAACAGGTGGCTGCTTACTGTTAGTTTGCTACTGTTCAGTAAGCAAACAATGCTAAGAGAACTTGGTGTTTTCCTTAAGATATGTGAGCATTTCAGAGAGAAATACCATGTAAAATTACAACAAATAAACCTCTGCTTATTTCAGTAGCATCTTCTATTAACCCACGTTTCATGTTGTATAATTTTTTGCTCAAACATCAGGACTTTCTCTTCATAGCCAACAAGATGGTTGGAGAAATGGAGTACCTCTCCTATGAGGAAAGACTTGAGAATTGGAAATGTTCAGCCTGGAAAAGAGAAGGCTTTGGGGCAAACTAATTGTGGCCTTCCAGTGCCTGAAGGGAGCCTACAAGATAGCTAGAGAGCCTTTTTACAAGAACGTGTAGGGACAGGACAAGGAGGGGGATGGATTCAAACCAAAATAGGATAGTATTAGATTAGATATTAGGATCAAATTCATTACTGTGAGAGTGGTGAGACACTGGAACAGGCTGCCCAGAGAAGCTGTGGATGTGCCATCCTTGGAAGTGTTCAAG
This sequence comes from Camarhynchus parvulus, assembly GCF_901933205.1. Classification (NCBI taxonomy): domain Eukaryota; kingdom Metazoa; phylum Chordata; class Aves; order Passeriformes; family Thraupidae; genus Camarhynchus; species Camarhynchus parvulus. The sequence continues at coordinate 44,909,537 of NC_044574.1, forward strand.
GCAGGTTGGATGGGGCTCTGAGGAACCTGATCTAGCAGAAGAGGTCCCTGCCCACAGCTAGGGGGATGATCTGTAAGGTCTCTTTAAACCCCATCCATTCTGTGATTCTACAGTGGAAATATTCAGGTGAAACACAACGTGACTTTATGTACATAACAGATTATTGAAAATAATTTTATTTTGCTGAGTTGCAAATACTTTTGTTAGACTCTTATAAGGAAGCTTGGCGTTCTTTTTCTCTACTGCTGCCTTCTTTCCTGGATTGTTTCTGGATTGTCAGAGGGTTTGTAGAAGCCAGGAAGATGAACTTCATATTGCTTGTGTGCTGTATGAAAAATGGACCCAAATAAGATTGGATTTCTGTCTCTTTTAGCTGTTTTCTGTGAATGCAGGGTGTATCTCTGAGACAACTGATACAGTTTGAATGTAGTAAATATACAGATATAGAATAAAACCAGCTGTCACTGAAACATGTGAAATCAGCAAAGCACTTTAAAATGAGATTGTTTGTCTGAACACAGCAGTGTAGAGTCACTGACCAAATGCATAGATTGTCTTTTTGGGAGACAGAGAAGAGCTTTCACTTAAATTGAGTTACACTTAAAGAGTTCTCAAAGTAGTTTACTGATTGTTACCAAGTCCTGAAACTTGTTTACAGAATGAAAAATTATCATCTCTATTTTAGGGAAAAAAGAGGCAAACTCTCCTGTAGAACCTGTCATCTCATTTGCTTTCTTTAACTACAGTATCACCATCCTTCAGTTCATAAATTGCAAGATGTACCTGAACTGAAAGAGTAGTGCAGAATGGCCAGAGTACTCATGGCAAATTTATAACAGTTGAATCTGAAAGCAAATGCATGCGCTGTGTGTAGATCTATTTAGAGTCAAGCAAAAATAAGAGAAGGATCTTACTTGGATTGGAAGACTAAATTCTGCAGTGACTAATTATCTATCTGATTGACTAAGGGTGTAATTTACATGACACCTGTTTCACAGTGGAAAAGGTTCACTTTTTTTTAACGTTTCTTAGGTTTGCCTTTTATGTTTTTCCTGCTTTTGTTTATTATTAAGTGCCTGATATTACCACATGCTGTAGCAGTGTTTTCCCACAGAAGTGCTTCACTAGATAATTCTTGCTGGTTTTGTGTATGGTCTATGTTTTAATAGGCATAGTTGAATGCAGTACAGGTAATAACTGCTATTTCAACTGCTTTTCTCATTCTTTAGCTTTCCTATTGTTTAGGAACGCAAAGATTTTAAGAACCTGAATATTAACACCCATATCTGAAAACTCTTGACTATTCTTAGCACATTTATGTAGAACATATTCTAGAAATACCATGGTATTTCACAGATTTCAACACTTTATCCTATTCTACTTTAATGCAATATATTTTTAAAAGTTGCCTAGATAGAGCAAAGCTCCTGATAGTTTTTGTAAAAAAAGAAAAATTTCTGAGTGTTTACCAAGATTCAGGGCAGAAGGGCAGAATCTCAGATGTCACCAGAGAATGCAGAAATTTCTGTTACTTGAGTTTGAATTACAATATGGTGACTCTTGGCATCTAAAATATAGTTCTCATGCAAAATACAGCAGCTGTTTATATGTTAGGGTAGCACTCTGCAGTGTGTAATGGAATACAGGGTAGAAAATGAGGAATGATGATGTGTTAGTGCTAGAGAGCCTGAGACCAGTGATAAATCATAAATGTTCTGCCAGGAGCATCTATGCAAGTTAGAGTACAGTCCGTGACATCCTTGTCAGTAACCTGGAGCACAGGGCTTTGAAACAAACAGTACCGCATGTTCTTTTGCTCAGCCAGACCATGTTTTCCTCATTACATGAAAAGGAGCTGAAAGTTGCCTGAGCTGGGACCACATTCAATGCATTTTCTCAATGCCTTCTGCACCCTCTTCCTTTCTTTCCAGATAGTCACTGATTCTTTCAGGAGCCCAAAACCTTGCTAAATGCCTTTTTTTTTTACTCTTCTTACTTAAGCATCAGCTGTTCTGTTGTGCTAATCTTCAGCCTTCCAGAAGTGTTGCTCTTCCACTTGCCCATTACCCTTTCAGGTGCATTTCTGTCTAGCTGTTACTCTGCAGTATTTGAAATATTTCACACTTGTGGATGATGTTGTGGTCATCCAAAACATATTTATGCTTTACAAAGGCAAAATTCTTACCTGCTTATGTAATTTGCTAAGAGAATCTGAGATTTTCAGAGCCAATTACTTTTTCTTGTTTTGGATTTCAAAAAAAAAGCTTTCATATGTGCCATCTAGGAGAAACAAAAGCAGAAATAAACAGGTATGAGATGTAAAATTCTGTTGTATTTCCTGTCAGTCATTCAGGCAATTAATTTTCAACCTCCTCTTCCACTACCAGGGACCTGAGCATCTATGAACTCTCCTGCCACTGAGAGTGTATCAGCACCACAGGCAGTGCTCACCAGCAGAAAACTGCTGCTTGAAATTAGTATTTTAATGAACTGATCTCAGCAAATGTAAAGCAAAATCTCCCAGGCATTAAAGAAATAAGTGGAGGGAAAATTAATAATGGTGAATTTCAACAGTGCTGGCTTGGCAAAGGAGTGGAGCTGGTTCAAGTTTTGGTCCACAGGCTGCCACAGCTCTTAGGGGCAGGGCCTAGTGGGACTTAGCAGTGTTAGGTTTGTGGTTGGACTTGATAATCTTGAAGGTCTTTTCCCAGCCTAAATGATTCTGTGATTCTGTACTGCTGGATCTGCTAAGGGAGTGGTAATTTAGAAACTCCACTGAGAGTTCAAGCAGTGTAATCATAGTCATCAAGTGAAAGAGAAGCTCTCTGGAGAATGGTTATTGTTTTGCCCAGGAAAAAAAAAACAGAAAAGCAAGAAAAAATTCTTACTCTGCTAGATTGAAAAATTAACCTGTGTGAGAGCTGGGAGTGCTTTTGTGGAGTTTGCAATGATTACACAACCTGTCAAACAGTAGTGGATATTTTTTTCAGCAGAATCGGTAATATACAAGATTTGAAAGTCTTTCAAAAAATTGTGTGGGTGTGTGAAAAGTGAAGTAACAAGAATTGTCATTAAAGGAGAAATGAGCTAAAATGAGTCTGAGGAGAAATTTTATTTTTGAATGTTCAGAAGAAAAATCCCTTGATGCTCAGTAGCTAGATTAGAGAACAGCATAAATGCATAGAAGAGGGAAAGTGAACACAAATTCTTCAAATGGAGACTGCAACAATTTGATTTTTTAAGAACATATTTTTGTATATACCAGTAAATTTAGTTGTGTGAGTAGAAATCTCCTTTTGTTTCTCTTGCAGTAAATGTTTCTCTCTCACAGCCATAGTCATAAAGGCTGTATAAAAATAAGTGAACAGTTATCAACATACCAAGCCTTTACTTACTCTAGGTCTTTTTGTATATTTGTTTCCCAGTGGGTGTGAATTCCTACAAAGAGAGAGCTTCCCCCCCCCCCAGAAACTCAGTGAAAAGCGGGAGTTAACAAAGTTGCAGAAAGTTTGCTATGATTTGATAGACAAGCACACAAAGTAAGTGTGAAATTGCACAAAATAATGTTGCAATTATTTGGGATCAGTTCAGGGATGCTGGCTGATATGCAGTGCAGCAGATCTGCTTGTAATGAAGTTAAAGTAAACGTGCAAGTGAAATGGTTTAATAAGGGAGCCCAGAAAGAAATTATTTAAGATTACTATTTAAGATAATTTCAAATGAAACAATTCCTTTTTCCTGTTATTAAAATCTCTGAGCCCAAAGTTAGGTATTCATTGATGTTTTAATTTGTTTAGTTTCTTAATATAGTACAAATACTTTGTTTCAGTCATACATTTGCTCCAGACTGATTACAAAATCATTAGATTTTGGCAGTGGAGCATTTTATTTCTCATTTATTGTATGTAATCTCTTTTTTTTGGTAGTTATTTACATTTTATGTACCTTTAGCATAATGGAATGGGAACGCTAGGATTTTGTTATCTTTCATTATTGCAGACATGGTAGCAGCTGAGACTTGGGACAAATTTTAGGCAGAGGGAATTTTACAAATTACTGCAAATGTCACAGTATTATTTTTACTGTCATTCTGTGTCCTTCTTGGTTTTATACCTTATTTAGTATGTGGTTTTTGTGTTCTAATTTGTTTGGATTTGTGTGATCAGCACATAAGGATGCCTATCCACCAGATCATGTGATATTCCTGATTTGAATTAACATGAAAAAAAAGTAGAAAGTGTTGGGTTAAACTGAAACCCATACAGATAAGTGAAGCAATTATGCACACACCTATGACCCCACAAAAGAAATCTGGGAATGATAATGCTGAAGTTTTACACAGCAGGAACATGCCTTTGAAGGACACAAAAATCCTGTGTCCTGCTCAGGTAGAATCAGAAGGGAATTTTAAAGATCATCTAGTCCACCTCACCTGCCATTTTCCGCTAGATTATGTTGCTTGAAGCCTTCTCCATCCTGACCTTGAACACTTAAAACTGTTGGAATTTAAAGGCCTAATGGATGTATGTCAAAGGCAAAAGGAGATGGGGGTAATATATATTTAAGATTCAACAACACTACTGTGTTTATTATGTCCAGACATCTAATAAAAAGCCACATGGTGTAAACAGCTGTGTGAGGAAGGCATGAGGGGTTTGCAGTAAGTTATGTTTCCCTGCTACTCTGAGAAGTCATTCTGACTAACAGATCAGTCATTGCCTTTTGTTCCTAGAATGAACAGCTTTATTCAAAACCAGTTGCTGATGTTAAATACCTGTTCTTTTTGTGGTCTAATCTGTGTGGCACACACAGTTTTAAGTCAGTTGCCTCTTGCCCAGCTGGATAATGGATGCTAGAGAGACTTTGAGATCTGACATCTGGTGTTGATGCTGCCTCAATAAGGCACAGTAAAGTGAAGGGAAATCATGGGAAGCACAACCTTGAAAGGCATCAGTGAGAAAAGTCCCAGGGACTTCTAATGCCCTCACACCTTTCCTGTAAACAAATAGAGCAGGGAAGGGTGTTCTAATTCGTTTCTGGGAGTTGGAAGTGCTGATCTCTCTGGCTCAGCAGCACTGCATGTGCAGCTCCTGGGCACAGCCTGAGATGTGCAGGAGTGGTGTGGGGCTGAGGCTCTGCCTTCTCTCCTGTGGTGAAGCAGAGAGCAGAGCTGAGGCCCAGCTGGGCAGCAGGGTGGAGCACACAGGGCTGGCTCAGCTGTGCTTCCTCAGAGGGCAGACTGCGTTGCACATCAGCTGGCTCTGACACATGGGAAGCAAGCAGATGGCAGCAGCAGTTTTGGCTGGAAGGATAATACATGCCACTCTTGGCTTTTGCTAAGACAAGTCTTGCTTAGGACAGGAGGGTGAGTTCAAGTGTTTCCAGGGCTGGATTCAGCCCACACTGCTTTAAAGCCCTGTTTGTTTCAGTATTGCATGGCAGAACATGTGCAGGAAAGTTTTTTTCCACCACTGCTCTTCCCACCTGCCCAGCTTTACAACCAGGTTGGTTTTTGTCTTGGATTGTAACACTGTATTGAATGATTCATTGCCCTTATGCTTTAGGGTTTTCTCATGGGTTTTTGCAAGCCTGAGTTATCAAGCAAGCTAATAGGGTACTAAAGGTGTTTGATATTAACAAAGCTAATGAACAACAATGTTGGAGTTGTCCTCATGCATGCAATCAATTTTATGAAGCTCACTTCCTCAGTCATTTCTCCAGGTGCTCATACAGGACCCTGGGAAAATGAGTCATAAATACTTAAACACTTCCAGTACTTTGATGAATATTTTACATTGTAGAATATGTGAATATTTGTAATTAATGCAGACTTGAGAGTTAGAAAAATTTTTATGAGCAGAATAGCTGGTCGCTAGGCTCGGGGATGCAGTTGGAACCTAATGAAATAAAAGTGTTTGCCAAATTGCTTGCTAGCAGTTCATGAAGACTGCAAGCAAATGGAAAGTATTTCCTATGGTATAGTTCTAACCTCTGCATTCTGGAAAGCTCTGGCAGGACAGTGATAATGGGCATAGTGTAGGCTACACCACAGTGAGGGTAAGAGAAAAGGAGCAAAAGCTGTGAAGGTAGATGCCCAAAGGAAATATATCCCTTTTGCTTCAGTTTCTGCGTTGAGAGTCAGCAGAACAGTGCTGGCAGGTCTGAGGAGTGGTATGAGCAAATTACGTGGGGCTGGGGGAAAAAAAATCCAACTGCTGTGTTTCAATCCAGTTTGTCTGAAAGCAAGAATATTAGAAAGCAAATCTGGTACACCTATGACAAAGAAATGGTGGAAACATCCAGCCAAGGAAAACAATTTCTTCTGTCTTGAGGTGCTGAGATTACCCTATTTACATCCCATTTTGTTCTGTGCTTAAATTTGCTCCCGGTGGGACGATGTTTTCAGTGTGTTTGTGTACCAACACATAGGCTTTCGCTGAGGTCCAGGTCACCAGCATCTGTCTGGAAAGGAATACAGCAAGAGACATTATCCAACAAGTTTTTAATTGCATTGATAAGGTTTTGACTTTTTAAGTCAAGGAAACGGCTAGAGGGCTCTTTTCTGTGTAAACAAAGAAGAGGAGATAATTTGAAGTTGTCCAGACAGGGTAACCTTGGTGAGAGCAGCCTAAGATATGTTATTGTATCTGGTTTCTATGACAGGAATGAAAAATAACAACATAATAGCAGTTTTAAAAAAAAATTAAAAAGCATATACGAGTGCATACTTGCCGCATTGTGAAGGAAAGGTTGAAAGAGTAGCAAGAGAACAATCCCAAGTAGGATTATGAAGTCCACAGGAAGTAGAAGCTGTATCAGGTTGCTAATGTCATGATAGAATTGTAGCATAGGCACTTAAGAATACTGTGAGAGGGACCAAGGCACAAAATGAAATGGAGCTAACAAGAAATCAGAAGTAATAAGAAATGGTTTTTAAGGGTATTTTTCAACAATTCATTGTGAAAATAGAAAGGCTTATTAATTAGTATCATCTTGGCTCTTGTACTATTCAGTACCCTGTTAGCAATTTTAATAATAGAAAGATTTTTCAAATTCCTTCCAAGTCCATGATCCAATATAGTGATTTATGAGTAGACACACTCTTAATACAGTTACATGAAATTTTGAAGTGTTTGCAGTTCACATCAACTTCTAGGTTTTCCAAGCTGTTGATTTTACTGTTCAAAGAGGACTGTTTGCCTCATTGAGATGTGCACTGAAGAGAAAAAAAACAAAAGGTGCTGAAATAAAAAGTACAAATGAGACCATCTCCTCTTAGTTTTCTTTTCTAATGATATTTAGAGAAAATGCTTATTTTCTTTAGGATGCCCTGACTCCAAAGACATAGACATCCACATACTGCTCAGTTGGTATGAGATACTTTTAAAAGCATTGCTGCGCTTGGATCTTGGCTCTATATGCTCTTGCAGCCTTTCTAGCAAGCCCGTATAGACTGTGGTAGCTTTAACCAGCATTTGACAACTTGTTTCTCAAAATCCCAGGAGGATCAGGGCTCCATATCAGCAGAGGGAGAGGGCAGCTGCTGGAATCTTTTGGACTGGTGCCTCTCAAGAAAGTCACATGGTAGAAATTGGTGTTTCCTGGTGATCAACACAGGTTCAACTGCGGGTGACTGGCAGTGACTTGAATGTTATCTTGTTGCTTAATAGTCAGAAGAGGATGCCTAAAAAACTGTACCTGTAAGACAGCCATGCTGTAGTTGTCCTCTGCTCTGAAATGCTGAACTGCAGAGCAGTGGGAGACAGACAAATGAGCAACGCATTTCTTGGCAGAACTGCAAACTTTGAATGTTGAGAGTGGGATAAGAAGGAATGTTGTGGTGACATGTTATAAACAAATCAGGCAACCAGATTTGTCTCAGCCTTGGAAGAACAGGCCTTGGTGTGACTGGAGGGTATTTTTGGGATGTCTCCTTGCAAGCCTGAATTCTATTCAACAGGCAGTTGGAAATGCCCTAGAATCCAGAAGAAGATTAGATTGCCCTACACAAATCAGAAGTTCTTACTTTGTTTCTAGAAATATATGTTATGGATGTATTTTAGATATAGCCATTTATATTTTATACATAAAGGCTAATGTAAGCTGTGATTGTTGTATTTACCTGTGAGTGAGTAACTGTTTATAAATGAAGTGCAGATGTCCAGATGCTTCTCACTCTTGCCATAACTTGGTACAACATCACTGTTGGGTTAGATTCCTCTGAATTCTTTAATATTTCACTACTCACTGTACAATAAGGTAAATGCCCCTAATTTCAATGGTGTCAGCCCCTGCCAGCATGGATTACTGTATCAGTTTAACAAGGAGAAGTCTTCCAAACACATACCTTACAAAGCTGGCTCTTTGGAAGAGCATTGTAAAAAATTCTGACAAGATGGTTATAATAATTTTCATAATGAATTCCTGAGTAAGGTACTGAGATAAGCCAGTTTAAGCTTTGTATAAGTGGAACAGTTTTGAAGCTGTTAAAAAACTTTACCTTTTTGAAAATCAATAATAAAGATGGTTAAAATGCATAAAAGACAGAAAATTAGGTATCTACATTTTGACTTTGAGAGGCGGCATTTAATCTTAGGACTTGAAGCAATTTCAGTCTCTCAAAGGACTTTCAATGCATCCTGAAGTAAGGAAATTATTTTGAATTATTTTGCTAACTCATAAACTAGTTTCAAGCATTCAGACCCCTTTTCCATAGTCCTTTGTAAGCAGTCTTGTGCTGAGAACAACTTTTTTTTTTTTTTTCTAGTTAAGCTAGTTCTTCCTTTGGAAGGTGTCTTGACATCCATAAGAAATCTCTAGAGTAAATCAAAGATCCATTTTCAGCCAAGCAGGCTCAAACAACTTGGAAGTTCAGCTATGCTACTACATTCAAGTTACATGACCCAGCCCATATGAAAGATACTTCAAACTTAAACAGCAATGAGCATTCATTCAGGGCATGAGGGCAAGGCTTGCAAGCTGAGCCATGGCATTATTCCAATTTAGTTATGTTGATTTGCATTCTTAAATAAGGACACTTTCTGCTGGCTTTGGAGACACTGCACGATTTTCAGCTGCATGGTGTCAACATGCTCAGTGTCAGAGGAGACTTCTGTCAATAATTTATTCATTATACAGAATTTTTTCCTAATGTAAACATATTTAGTTAAAAACTGTTTCCATCTGTTCAGCTTTTCTGTGTCTCACAGGTCCAGGAGCCTTATAGAAAGTGTAGTCAGGGGCTAAACTTCTGAATTGCATCCTGAATTCCCTACAACTCAGCATTATCAGCTGAGTTGGAGCAGCTATAATCTAGCAGGACAGCTGACCTTCAGTCTTCTGAAACATTCAAATTTCACCTTGAAAGAATTTCCTGGGTGTGGTACTCCAATGTCATAGCAGAACTTAATATATCTAGATCTCTCCTTGCTTGATTTCTTCTACACACGTCTTCTCTTCACAGGAAACAAATCAAAGTCCTTTTTTACTCCTACAATGTACACTTACATTTAGATTTAGTCCTGCACGTGCAGGACTAAATCTTTTGAAAATAAATATTCTGAAAAGCCCTAACTTTGGGGCTTTTGAGAGGTATCCTGTTCCTGTGAAGCATAAAGGAACTACATAAATAAGAGGGAAGTTCAAGAAAAACAAAATTCTCTCTCTGGTGCACACATTATATGGGCACAGGAGGCAGAGATGAATCTTCTGTTGTTGAAGGGGAATATAGATGTGTATCCAGGTGTGTTTGTAAAGCAACAAAGCAAGCCAGGGAGGCACCTGTTGCACAGTCTGGTGGCTGCAGTGCTTCAGACTGGCATTCAGGAGATGGCTATGTAAAACAGCAGCAGGGAAGAAGGTATTCTCAGTTCCCCAGAAAAAACTGCTATTTCTCAAAATATTTTCCTCTTTCATGCAGTGAGAACTCTGTCCCTGGTCAGTGGCTGTGGGTGCCACGAGGCAGCAGGATACTTGGAACAAACTTCTTCAGAGTCCAGCATGAGCTCCTGAGAATCACTTTCTGTGCCATGCAGAAGCTTACAAGTTCTTCCTCTTGACTTCACTGTCCACTATTCTACTTGTAATTAACCTTGCAGTCTGGACGATACATGGACCATGCTGTTTCCCTATCTTCTTTGGGGTTGGTGTATTCAAACCCCTGGAGTTAAGATTTTGTGATTCAAAACTCCTGAGTAATTATTGAGGGCTCCACTGTGTCAATAGGGTATAGTTTTGTATCCCACTTACATTAGAATCAAGGTCCTGCTGGGTTTCTTTAAAAAATCTGACACTTTTTGAAATTCCAGTTGTTTCTGAAAATCAGTGATTAACAAACGTGTGTTCTATATTCTAGACAGCAGAACTTTCTGTAGTTGTGTTAGAGGCTTGCTTTTCACTGGTGAGCAGAAGTTCACCTCTTCAGCTTGAGGAAACACACAGATAATGTTTTAGAGAACCCATTGTTCTGACCCTCCTTGGGCTAATTTTGCACAGCACTGTGCGAACTAAGAGCTTCCTAGAGGAATAACACACCACACTGCCACATTTGGTCACTGAGGTAGAACTCCAAACATGCTTTGCAGTCCCATTTCTGGTTTTTCAGCACACACATGGCTTTTGGTACAAACCACTGTTTGTAATGAGCTCCCCAGAGATTTCTTGCACCCTTGATCTCTTCAGTCATGGCCTATGAACTTCGTGTTTTTCTGTTGCTGATCTTTCTCTTAATCTTTGAGTGCTTCACAGCTGGGAACAGAGTTGGGAACTGTCTGGACAGCCCAGCAAAGTGCTAGGGAGAGGAAAAAGCCAGTGACTTTAAATCTTTGCTGTGCAAACTTGGTGGTTTGTGTCAGAACATGGTGTTCTTTCACTGTGAGATACACAGTCCTTTTGCCTGCAGTGTGTATACCACTATAGGCAGCAAATGCATGATGCTTCTGTCTTCAATTTCCTCCTAGCAGAACACTGTATATTATATCAATGGCAAAATGTGAGGGCAGGAGATGATGCTACTAAAACAAATATTCTGCTTTGTTTTTCTTTCTAGAACAATGCAGCAAGTGACTTCACTAATTGCAAGGAGGAAGTGGAAGACAGCGACACTTACAAGCTTATGTTAGGCTCAGAAGCTCCACCAGGCATGGGTAAGTCATGTTGTTGGACAGCTTTGTTGGTACTGCTCAAATGAATGTATCATGTGATGCATCAAATGAATGAATTCCCAGGCAGAGAGGGCAAGTTACTCTGACACTTTCAATTTCCACATGTTACTGCAACTTCCAGGGAGGGCAGATGTCCTAAAAGGAGAAGGCAGCTGAGGGATTCAATAAAGTTCTTGTTCAGTAAGAGAGACCTCAGTGCAACCACCCCTCCTTTTAAACTCTGTAAGTTTGTGATCTCCACTCTGAACCTACAAAACTGCTGAATTCTTCAAGCTCTCAGAGAAGAACCTTCATAAAAGGGGGGTGCTGCCTACAGGTGCAGTTGAGTCCTGTGTGGAGGCACAGATAGTTGACATTTGCAGCTTGATGTTCCTACTTCCAAGCACAGACTGGTGACAAGCCTGTTGACGATCTGTATGTGTTCCCCTTGAAAACTGCAAAGTTGCTTGTTTGCATTTACCAATGGCATATATTTTTGCATATATCTTACAGTATCATGGATCTATGAGACTAAATTTAATCCTCTTTTTATCTTGTTGACAATTTTATTTTTTCAACTGTCTCATACATATGAAAAGGACGTTTCTTACTCACTAAGTTCAAACTGGTTGCTTTAGCACATAGAGGTAGATAATAGACACTGTGAAAAAACAGGTTTGCTCTGATAAAATTTTCACTGTCTCTGTCACATTGTGTATGGGAACACCTCAGGGTGAACACCTGGAGAAAGAGCATGAATTGTACCACGTTAGCCAGGTAAATGCCCTAACTTCCCATTTGAATCAGTGGTGAAAGGCAGGCTTCACCAAAGGATAACTCAGAATGGAAACCTACCTCAAGGGCTCAGTAAAGTCTGCTGAGAGATCGTGTAGTTTATTCTGTTACATTACTGAGGTTGACTACTAAAATTTTGATGCTGTACATAGTGATTAAAATGTACACTTTCACGTCCTCCACTTTGTTCTTGGTCTGTGGACCAAAAGACTAGAGAGAGAAGAGCTCTGTTTCCACAAGTCTACAGTCATGTCTCCCATGGACCATGTCTATTTCAGTTTAGAGAGATTCAAATCAGCACCCAAATCCCATTGTACAAAAAGCAGTAACACAGATGTGTGAGTTACAGCTTTATTTTGCAAAGTGTTGCACTGTGCTGCTTTGAAAGTCAGATAATAGAAATTCTGGAGGCAGGGAAAATGTGTGTGATTTCATTCTGACAGCCACTCTAGAAAAGTTTAACATTGCACACACGAAGATGATGTGTATCAGAGTAGCAAGATACAGCAAAAACTTCCACTGTTGATTTAGTAAATATTTAAAAAGCTCTTCACTGATGGTATGAATTTGACAGCTTTCCTGCTGTACCAGTTCATAAAAGTTTTATTAGCCATTGTGTTGCTTCTGTAGGAATCCTTGAAACAAGAAGTGCTTCCAGATGGCAATTTTTAAATGAAATAATGCTTTCTCTAATATTAAAAGCCAAGCAGAACTCAAGAGATCAGTATGCAGTTGGATCGAGGTGCCAACAAGAAGTTGAAGTGGATGAGGAAAAGAAGGATGACCTAAAAGACAGCAGAGAGGAGACAGAAGATGAAGATGAAGAAGAGGAGGATTCGTACAGCTATCACAACAGTCCTGGCAGTTTGTATGTCAATGTAAGGCATGAGCTCAAAGAGAGCAGGAGAGATTGCTTTTTCTGCAAGAGGCCACCCCCTCCTCCCCCTCAAAATCTGCCTGGCATCCAAAGACAGGACAATCTGCAGAATTCATCACAAGGTACGATCTTGGGAGGAAAATAACCCCAGATGCAAACACGTGCAAGGGCAGACAATGTACTGCTGCAGAGATTGGTTTGATCACTTCTAGAAGTAGCTGGGCAGGGTGGCCCTAGGGCTACAAGGCAAGCTTGTGCATATGAGGCCCTATCTCTGCAAAACAAGCATCTGCAAGTGATCTTTGCTGTATCAAAATACTCATGACCAGGTTTGTCAGGTAATGCTGTGGTATGGGCTGCTGGGTTCAGCTTTCCCTCATTCCACCCATCTCAAAGAGCTGCCAAATAGTGCATGGTGCGCTGGATTTACAAGAGAGCCTTGAAACAAAGATGAAGCCTGTATTTTTGTCAAGTTGACTTCACTATTTACCATTTAAAAACATTAAATGCTATCATGAATTTATATACAAATATTTAATTATATTTAATGTACAGCTTGAAGTTTCACAGGTAGAATTAATAGAAAGTGGCCACGCAAAGAGAAGTAACAGTATCTTACTACATTTTAGCCAATGTTGTAGTTATGTAGAAGTAAAAAGTTATATTGCAGATTAAAGAGAAAGGCAAAAATTCTGACAAATGCTTTTCCTTTTTTCCTTTTTTTAATACATCTGTCCCAGAGTAAAAATCTAAAATTTTGTGTTGTCATTTGATTAAAGGGATGAGAAACTCAAAGTAATAATTCATCTGTTTCAGGAGGGATGATCATCAATTTTTCTTATTGCAAAAAACAAGTATGCAAAATAATTCAAGCTTAAATAGCAGTTTTAAATAGTTGCATAGGGAAAAAAACCCTCCTTATTTGTTATAGACACTGCTGATAAGTGTGCACACAAATTGCTTTTCAGCTTCTCCACAGTTTATTACTGTTAACTATGTTTTCAAACATAGTGTAACCTATTAGAGTCTTAAATTACCATCACCAAGCACTCTGATGTTCACATAATTAGGCAGAAATAGCTTGCTATAGGTAGGGTTTTATCCTGTGTTCTGCTGTGCAGGAAAGGTATAGCTATAGGTAAAAGTCATAAGTGAATTCTATGAGAAAGAGGGGCAGCATAAAATTAAAAGTACATCTATATGTGTGTATAAATGATGGATCAGTTTTGGCACACAGGATTTTTTGGCACACAGGTTTGTTATAAATGCCTGTCTTGGAATAGTTCTTATATGGCTACATCACCACAGTAGTGTGACCCTCTCTGCCAAATGCTCTCTGTCTGCATGTGGGTACCAGCAGAGAAAGCTTCCTGGTGTCCTGTGCCAGCTCCTGTGCTGGTAAAGCAGAGTTTATCTAAAAATGCTCCTGTGGGACTAGTTCATTTAGAACATGCTCTGAATTGTTCTGTGTTTAGCTGTGGTTTCATCACTGGCAAATGGGGTATCAGAATTCCTCCGGATCAGGATGATGCTTCCTTTCAAAGAGGAGCTGTAATGAGTTACTGCTACGTATTTGCAGCCAGCTGCTTGCTTTAGGAGTTGCTGTGCAGTACCTCCAAGGCCCTCTACTTCAAGTCTGTGTTTTGGCAGTGGCCTGAGAGTGCCCCCTGTGGGAGTTGAAAAAAAGAATATCCTACAGAGAAGGAAACAGAACTTATATAGTGACCTGGAAATAAAATATTATTCATATTATACACGGCAGGTGTATTAACACCACTTGTGGTTTTAAAATATTTATCTCAGCAAGAATGCATGTTAATGGTACATACTATTATTAATACATCCCATAACAAATATATCCCACTTATAAAGGTTGTTTATCCCCTCTGAACCAAATAAACAGGTAATTCTTTAAATAGCAGCTAAAGGATTGAAAACACCAGTAGTGGCCACAGCCGAATTTAGCAGATACACGTATGTGCAGGCAGTAAATTACAGCACGAGGGAAACATGAGTCAGTACAAGGATTCCAGGCAACAGGTCTACTGTTTTTGCAGGAAAGATGGGTAATCATGCCAAGGAAGTTATAAACATTTATGGGAACACCAGACACAGTGACAGCTTCTAACTCAGCAGTTTGTGGGTGTTTTAAGGCAAATCAAAACAAACCCAAGTATCGGGGAAACCAACAATGCCTTTTAATGCTGTAAAAGGCAGCAACTAGAGAAAAGTAAGTTCTGAGTAGTAGTACTATGAAATATCTGAAGTATAGGGAATACAGAGAGAGGTGGAAGTTTTTGGAGGGGAGAGGGTTTGGTAGTCTTAGCATAGATTGTAAGAAGTCATACGTTCTACCTACATTGTAAAGGGCTTTTCAATTTCTTGTTCACCTTGGCCCACAGTAAAGTCCTCAAAACTCTGTGGGATATTGAAGAGGTAGGAAACACAAAATCCAACATTTCCTAAATTAAGTTTCAATTCTTAAGTCATTTTTGCAACACGTAACAAACAGCTTGACTTTCCAGAATGCCAAGGGCCACACGTACCTCTTACTTGGCTTAACCATGAGTTACATGTTAGTTACATGTTGGTGTAACTCTCATGAGAGCAACTGGGGCACTCAGTGTTTCTGCAAATAAATCCCTTTTTTTGTGGCTAATAGCTAAGCATCTACATTTGATAATCAGGTGTGAAATCATGAAGAGGCCCTGAAGTTGGAATTATTCCTTTGGGACATCCTCTCTACTGAGTTAGATGATCAGAAGCCTCTGAAAATGAGCGTGCTTTAGTTTAGAAGTGAAATGAGGTCTCTGCGCTACATTAGGAAACTCTAAAGCTTTAACATGTCATCATCTCCTCTCTTTATCCTGTATGTGCAACATAGTACCTTCCTTTTTCAGAGAGGACTTTTGTGGTGGACAGGAGTAAACGAGAGTGGGGTGATGGAATCCCAACCCCATACTGTGGAGAAAACCAAGGTAGCTGTGAGAAAGACACTGAGGAGGAGCACCCCTACACTTGTGTGGCACAGGATGAAGGAGTGTACGACCTCATCCTGGGGCAGGAGGAGCAGGAGGAGGAGAAAAGGAAGCACTGCAGATCCTTCATCATGAACAGGCCGCCAGCCCCTGCGCCCCGGGCCGCGTGCTCGCTGGTCAGGGAGGAGAACATTCCCTACATTGTACAAGGTTGGTGCTGCTGCCGTGTAAATATTTTCTGGGGAATGTAGTCTCTTCTCTTGGTCTCTTCTCTTTGAGCAGTAACATTTTCTAAAAGACTAAGATCCCTGTTCAGCTGCCTTCAAACCAACACGTTTGTTTCAGTCAACCTATTCTCACCCTTCAAATGAGCTGAGAACATCTCTGAATAATTTTTCAGTTTGCATCAAAGTATCACAGTTTTTATTTAGCTTTTAAAAAATTATGACAATATGATAGAAAATGAAGAATTGCTGGGCTAGCTGTGAGTGTGTATGTTACAGCAATGCAATGTAGAATGTGCTATTTGAATTGCCTTTCTTTCCAGTTTCTTTATCAAAATGGTTTTACTTAAGGCTGAAATCTCTCTCTTTGATTTTTTTTTCTTCTGATGAGAAGAATTTTCTTTTCTGGGATAAATGCCTGTGTGAGGATTCCTCTTTCAAATACCTTCTTCTTTCAAATGCCTTTCTCTTTCAAATACCTTTTCTCCAATTTGAGGTGCTAGGAATGGGCGTTTCTAGATAGGATCATTATATTTCTTGAAGGAAAAATTATGTCTTTTTACCACTTCTATGAAAACTGGGAAACTCTTTTGAGCTATTTCATGGAAATACAAGACCAGAAGGGATTTCAGATATCTTTGTAATCCAATTCAGACTGAAACCAAGCTTGAAAGTAACAAAAGGAATTCAGTGGATCTACTGCAGAGATCTCTTTGTAAGTCCCAAAATCCATCCTACCTGCATCCCCACCCTCTTCTACAAAAGCCTGCCAATGTATAAGAATAGATGGTAAAAAAATAGGCTGTCAAAGGACACTATTAGGTTGCTTACTTCATGCTGTGCATGTTTTACACTAGAACAGAAATAATACTACCCAAAACATCCCACTAAATACAGAGTAGCACCTCCTCTTTCATGCCTATCTGAGTCAGTGGTTTCTTTTATTCTTCCTAGCTAGCTCTCTTGCTCCAGACTGTGTAACTCCAGGTTAGGGCCAGAACGCATGGGCTAATGCATTCGTCATTAAGTTTCTCTTTCTTCAGCATATTCAGGAGATACAAGTATAAATCATTGCAGTGTAATCCAAGAATGGATGGGCATAGGGGGCCTGTAAAAGCTACAGAAGTCATGAAATGGCTGCTTTTACTGAGGTTGCTGGAGCAGCGTCTCAAATCTTGGTCCACTGTCACCATAGACAGTCCAGTGACTTGGAAACCCTTAGTGGAGATGCTCTATTTGGGAGATGGCTTTTACTGCCTTTTATGGTACTGGAGTGTTTCTGCTTTGTTTATTGGCTAAGGCAGATGCTATCAGAGGAGCTGCTCTGAGGGGGCTGTGGTTCCCCATGTGTATATACATATATTCATATGTTCACACACAGAGGTTTTTTACCTTTGCTTTCATGAACATGTAGTGGTAGACAGATTATTTTCCAGTAGTTCTGTGAAATCAGCCTCTGACTCATGTTCATTTGCTAAACAATTCATGAGGAAAAATGGAAACACTTCAAGAAAGCTTCAGCTGACCACTCAGGTGTCTGTTATCCTACCTATCCTGCTGGTTCCAGACCTAGAATGTCTCATTTTTGTCCAGGGATTCCTGAAATAGCTAGTGAAATTCTAGACAGAAGGGATGTATCTTCAGCTGAAAATTTTTTTTCTTGCTACTTGGATTGGCAATGTTTTCCTCCACACTGGTTAAAAAATTCTCTCTCTAGTCCAGCAACATTCCAGTTTCCAATTTATTATTTTAGGACTGCTTATATTTGATTAAAAAAATTGTTTCATCTGTATGAACCGGGAAACTTCATTCCAGTCCATCATTAAAACCTGCATGTCTCTGCAGTCCTTCCTATATAATTTTAACAGTGTAAAATACTCTAGTTATGCATATACACATTTTTTATCCAGCAAATAAATTGATGGTGGTTTTGGCATCTGTTTTCATCTATTATATAAATATATTGCAGATATTGCAAAGTCAAATAATCAAAAAGTTAGAATTGAGGTAGTTTTCCCCTTTCTCCCTGCCAGGAACATTTCAATACAGTAATAAGTAGGTCGCTATATGCAGCTATTTATCTCAGATATTTTCTTTCATTTCATCTAGTGCTTAAAATGGGTGAGCATAAAAAATCTTCATTGTTTTTCATTCTCATTTTGTTTAAAATATAATTCATGCCTGCTCCTAGGCCCTATGTGTTATTTCAGACCCTCCTGTTACAAACCCTTTGATTCTGCATCCACTGAGTTTTGGGATGCCCAGTATGAAGTAACTAAGATTCTTGAGGTGAACAAAATTACATAACACTTTACTCATTTAAAGCAGAGACACCATTGATTTCAGTGGCCACTAAGAGTTCTCAGAACTTCAAATTAAATCCTCACTGTGTCTGGTCAGTACTCTGATATCAGGCAGTGCAAGCTGGATTGCTGCCTTAAATGACTTGTCTGAGCTTTGGCCAGGGCTTTGTTGGAAAGAGAAGAACTGTCCTGCAGAGCAACTTCTACTTGCTTAACTGAGCCATCCTTCCCTCCTCTATATTCACTTTCTATATGCTAAATACCTTTTAATTTCTAAAACAAATTATTTAATATCCCTGTAAGAAACAGATTGTCTTCACTGCACAGTTCTGGTTGGTCTTCAGAGCTGTTCCCTTCTGGCATTCAGTAAGAGAGGTCCTGTGGAAAAGCAGAATGGAGTATGATGCACAGAGAGGGGCTGTGTTAAGGCTACACATTTGCTCACAGATGGATCCCCGTGTACTTTGGGAGTTCATGAAAAGTTTCATGCCCCAAGGATGGCAGAGGCTGATTGTGCCATGCAGATATGCAAGAGGAGCATTTTTTTCTTGTACTTTATGTACCCATAGATGGGCTCATTTATTTGGTGGAGGGAAGTAAGCATTGCATAGCAGAAATGCCCTTTGCCTCCTTGATTGCATGCAGGTGACTCTTAAATTTATTTTTATATCCATCTGGAGAAATTAAATGGCTAAATTTCCGTGAGTGCTTTCACCACACATTGAATGAAGGCCATGACATCACAAAAGACTGATGTCTCCTTTAAACAAAAGTGGTGATGCTTCCATGAGAATAGCAGCAAAGAAGAAAGCAAGCAAATATCTTTCTTTGTAATTAGCAGCTTTCAAATACATGGAATATCAAGTTTACACTGGGCAGAAAGCCTGCTCCCCGTAGATTATCGCACTTGGTGTTCTGCAGAGCAGGATAGGGAAACTGTTGATTAGTAGAAAGCAAACATGGGACTTGACAAGAGTCACTTTCAGAGCAAGATCTACACTTCAAAACCTAGGCAATAAACAGTCTGTGATGCAAGTTGTCACAACTGAACTACCACAATTTACAGTTTGAGCATCTGCCTTGAATTTGCTGACATATAAATTTTGGGAAACATGGGGGAGTTGAAAGATTTAAACCATAAATGTTCTAATCGCTTTTACTCAGTTTCATTTATTATACTTTCAAATTTTAATGAACATTCAAACTGCTGTATTGAACACTGGTAAACAGACTGCATTATTAACAGAGAGTAGATTTGTTCTTTAATTTAGTCCACTGCAAGAATTTTATCTTGTGTGTAAAAGGCTCATCAACCAGTGGAGCTGCAAATTGGTGCCAAGTAGCTCATTGTCCAGATGGTGTGCACTCTTACTGTGCTCCCTTACCATTCCTTAGGTGCTTAGTATTCCTCTGAAGGTTATTTCAGTGTTTTGTTCAATTGTCTACTGCCAAAACAACTGTTAAGTAAACATCTGAAGGTGTTGTGTTTTCAGTTTAGAGTGCAATTTTTAATGTTCCCTATTGATACCAAGTTTGATTGAGCTGGAAACCAAAGTCCTCTGTGTAGTTGTAGGACAGATGCATGAGTTTCTGCAATGCCCCTGCCATTTCTGAAGCCTGGCCTACCAGGACTCCCTCAGGGTTAAGGATTACATTACTGTCCTGGTTTAATCATTTACCTCTCATCATAGACCACTAGTATGAAAGAGTTTCTCTGCAGCAAGCATACCTTCCCTACAACAGCATAAATTTCCTATGCTATAGCCTTTATTTCTTTGCAAACCTCTCACAAATCCCTGAAGGAATCTATTTTCTCTTCTGTGCACTGAAAACATTTTGTTATTCAAAGATAGCTGTCTGTGGGACCTCACCGTAGGTTTAAAAATTAGAAGTGAAAAATATATTTTCCAGTTACTGTTCCAGTGGAGAAAAACATTCTCATTGCTCATCAAAATCACAGGGTATGCAGAAGAAGTAGCATCCAGTGGATATTTTTAGGGAAGCAGAATATCTCACCTACAGAATAGACAGCATAAACCCACAAGTGAATAAATAAAATCCAGAACAGAACTGTTAGTGTCTTGGAAACTTATCAGGCTGATTACTGGGAAATACAGTGATCACAACCTGAGTCAGTAATTCTTATTAAGCCAATTGTTTAAATGCTCTAAAGCAGGGGTTTCCAAAGTGAAGCCTCAGAGGCCATGCAAATTGCAAAACATTTACGTCCCACTGAGGGATTTTGTAGTACTCTCCTACAATGAGTATAAAGTACTGCACTGCAGACGAATTTCATTATGTATTCCTAACTTAAGGGTGTTTTTCCATGAATGAAATACTAGGAAGTACTCTTTGGCTGACACTTAGACTGTTTTTACAGTCCTGGTTGGGAGTGATATACCAGCTTCACCCACTGTCTTCATTCAGTCAGATTTTTTGCTATCTGAACTTTGGTAGATTGAAACAAGTACTGAATAAGGTGCAGAGAGAAAAAAATATTTATGGGATGCTGTCTGACTGCAAACCAAACTGTTCCAAATACCATATTTCTAGTAAAAACATGCATAGAGTCCTTCCCTTTTTGCTTTTCTCTACTCAAGAAAAATGGGACTAAAGAAGTATATTCAGGTTTTACACCCTGGCTCAAATACTCCTTGAGTATGTCACTAAAGTCCTTCCAGCTTCCATGATGCACTAAGTTCAAATTCTGACAAGAGCAGAGATGTGAGGGCTGTTTTCATTGTGTATGGTACTGGGGTGCATAGTACATTGGCACCACCCTCTGAACAGTTCCTTAAACTAGCTGGTGCCTCTTCTTCTCACTCACTCACTCACTCACTCACTCACTCACTCACTCACTCACTCACTCACTCACCTCACTCACTCACTCACTCACTCTTTACCTCCTCTGTAAGGAGGGGGTTCTGGTAATATTTATATTATCTTGCTTCTGTGTAGGGGAGTCATCTCTGTAGAGTCTCCTGAGGTCCCTCTGTGACCAAAGTTGCTGGGATTTTAACAGATTTGAGCTCATATTTGTCAGACTCAGAATCTCACTGCAAATTGTGAAGGGAATTGCTGGTGAGCATATGTTTATTTTTGGATTCAGATTTTCACATCATCATTACACTGTAATTCCTTTTAAAATAATTTTGCTTTTGGTCTGAGAAAATGTAGTGGTTCATTCTCAGCCAACTAAACAATGGTGGAAGGTAGAGGCTGGCAA
Organism: Camarhynchus parvulus; assembly: GCF_901933205.1. Taxonomy (NCBI): domain Eukaryota; kingdom Metazoa; phylum Chordata; class Aves; order Passeriformes; family Thraupidae; genus Camarhynchus; species Camarhynchus parvulus. The sequence continues at coordinate 44,931,081 of NC_044574.1, forward strand.
TAGCCTGGGGAATTAGGGTGAGTGGATGTGACACTGTCACTGAAAAGCCCCAGCAATGTAAGGGAGCAATGTGGCAGGTTGGTATTTCTGCAGGGGCACTTGGCATCACCTAGTCTTTATTCTGATGAAATCCCTGTTGTGTGTTCTCAAAAACCTCTTGAGTGTCAGGCTGCCCATTTAGGCCTGATCAGAATTCCTGTACCAGTGTAGATGTGATTACTCATTTTCCTGCACTGATGCACTTAAAGCTGCTCAGTCTTTTTCCCTTTGTCTCATCATGGTGTAGATGTACCCAGACACCAATGCTGCCCTCACAGGACAGCTTCTGGGACTTGAGCCTTTGTTGCCTTGCACCATACAGCCAACCCTTCTCCACAATGCCTGGACCTACCTAGATCAGATTCTTGAGCCATGATGATATGCTTTTAATCCATGCTCAGCTGCCTTGACTTGTGAAAAGAAAAAAGTCTGTTTACAAGGTCCCATTTCCTTAGTTGATTTCATGTTATGAGCCACTGGAATTTTTTGTTTTCATTTTGAATATGTGAAATATTTTGTATAAATTTTGGGAGTCTTCATTAATCATCTCTCACAAAACTTACTGGTTAGCATTGCATTGGTGACCTCTCTTGAGTCCTCATGCTGAGTGATGTTCGGTGTGTTAGCAAACAAAACAGACAAAACGAAAATAGATCTAAAAAATGTGAAAGAACATCTGCAGAGTTCTCCTCTCCTGAATAATAAGCATCATTCTACTATATTCCTTCCTTAGTATTCTCTGTGTATTTGTCATCTCTTGCTGTGCTACATCTAATTTACAATCCAATCCCTACCAGAAAAAAGAACTTAGAGGTTTTATTTGCCTAGGTGCTATGCATACACAGTTTAAATGTTAAAATGTTTAAGTAATGTGGAAAAAATTGAATGGACAAAGGCAGAAGTCTCTCCCTGCAAAATATCCTAAACAATAATTCACCCCTCCCTCTCCATTCTTCCATTAATCACGAATTAATTACATGATGATTCTAAAATGAATGAAGCAAAAACCTACAAAGAACAAGGAGGCAGCTTGCAAACCCACTGTAATTTGCAACTGAGTTGTGTTACTAAGTGAAACCCTAGTGTACTAATTAATTTGAATTATCACTTAGCCACGTGTTCATATAAAGATTTTGTTTTCCTGTATTTAAATTTTAAATCTTTCCTAAGGAAAACAGTAATAGATAATTTTGTTTGGAACATCAGCTCAATGAAGCTGATGAATAAATGCATCTTGAATTTCCTAAGCAAGCTGAAATCAAAATAGTGATATTTATTGATAGATTGTTTTAATCACTGTCTTTTCTCCTTTGTGTTTGTGCTACTGAAAGTGTCAAGTAAGTATGTATTAGGTGTGATTAGCTCATATGTTCTTTCAGAGGGTAGGTTCATCAGTCTAGCTGTGATTGAATCACTAGTGCATAGTGGAAACTCTCATTTCATTTTTAGAGGTAATGTTGCCAATTCAACAAATCAGGCAACATCCCTCATAGCTGAGATGAGTAAAGTAAAATATAAATTAGAAACCATATCTTAGTTGATCATTGCCTCTGAGCTGATATGAGTTCTTCTCTCCCATGATCTAACTCGTCCCTTGTTTTGATTTCCTGTGTTCCTAATTATGTCACTAACCAATTTTTAAATGTCATAGTGCATCTGTGACTCCTTAATATTACAGCTTTGTGTTAGAAATTCAATTAATTCTGAAAATCAAATTCCTGTCCCTTTTGTCAACCTGCAGCTACTGTAAAAACTTTCAGTCTCTTTTTCTAGACCCTTTATATTCACCACAGTTTCTTGCAGTTTGTTACTATAAGATGGTCTTCTTAGTTCAGAATTATACACAAAAGACTTAGATTTCAAATTTTTCTAACCCTTTTGTACTGCTAACCATGAAGATATTAACCAAATTTCCAGCCTCATAGCATTATTTACCTGCATGTGCAGACAGCCTGAAACAACATCTTTAGTTAGTCTGAGATAAAACAGGCAATTCAGAATTCCTTGGATCCCACTCACTTTCCAAGACTTAGATTAGGGATTTTCCCAGAGCTTTGCATATTTGCCACAAAATTTGTATTTTGTCCCACTTTTTAAATGTTGTTTTCTGGTTTCATGTCCTATTAGAAAATATTGCAGTAGTTTCATTCTCTCTGAGTTTGCTTTGCTGGAAGACTATTGAGGTTCCATTATATTCCTAAAGAGAGGTCTTACTGCCTGAGACATAAAAATGTATTTAGGGCTTGCAAAGAACTTCATCTGTATTCTGTAGCAGCTGAAGAGAGGAGAAGGAATGAAGTGGAATTACTTATTAGCTCTCTCAGCCTCCTTTAATTCTGAGAAACTGCAACAGAAGTTTGTTGTAGACAAAAATTAAATGGCATGTATAGGGTCAGGACATTTAATAAGTAGATTTTAACTGGTACTTTAGCCAGTCATAACATGAGTAAAAGTCCAAAAGGATTCTCCTTCTGATCATACAGATGTTATTGAAGGGTGCACAGTAAGTATGATAGAAGTACTGAAACATTTTAATCAGACTATCTGTGCCAGACAGGCCCAGAAAATATATATATAGCCTTACTTGAAGGACTGTGACATTCTGACACTTTCAAAATTTGCTATATTAATGTCACTTTACTGAAGGAATATTTACTTTATCTTCCATTAAAAAAATAATGGAATATATCACTGTGCAAGATTACCTGTATCTTTTATTTCCCTACTGTGTTCAAGTAGTTCATAAGTAATTGGAATGTGGGAATGAAAGGGTGAATTGCCAGAGTTTTCCCTAAATTTATGGCAGTAGTACAGTGGAGTGTTCCTGCCTTTCCAGGCATTCCAGAAGCAGGCGTTTGTTTTCACTGACCTCACCCACACTGAATACTTGCTGCCAACTAAAATCATTTCAGCAAGATGCAGCACATAAAGTGGTTTTAACAATTTTACTTTTCACTGGAAGAGTAATTCCATTTCTGATTACTCCAACACTGCAAAACTCAGCAGAAATTTCAAAGCCTATCAATTAAAGTGCTTTCCAATCAGGCACATTGTTGAGTACGTCCCTTCTCCTCCTTATGCAGTAAAATTCAGGCTGCCTGCATTACCTCTGTGCTCTCATTGCTTTTATTTCATCTTTTAAAGGAGAATATTATTTCAAGTAGAAAAGAAAACACTGCAAACATACTTAGTAGGATTCTTTGGTAATTACAGAGAAGTATTTAAAAAGTTGAAATCTATCAGTGTTTGGCTGAGCTAGGGGCATAAGTGAGAGCGTGCCTGCTCTGCTGCTTCAGCAGAGCTCCCTTGGGCTGGGCCTTGGTCCCCAGGAAAATATTTGCTCCATTGAACTGGCACATTTGCTGCATTGCAGTGATGACAGAGGATTACTTAATTGGAATTATTCTAGGTTCCAGAATGTCAATTTGTTTAGTGAAAATCAGAACTGAGACTTGAGAGAAAGCAACTGCTACACAGGCTATGTCAGAAACTGAGCAATTCCCACCTTCTGGGTGTTACATATGCTGCCAGCAAAAGTTTGAGCGCTGCATTGCAGGGTGTATCCACTCTGGGCACTTCATAGGAGTGGGAATGATGGGCTGCTCTAACAGAGGGGCTGTGCTTTGCTGTTTCTAGTGCTTGAAAAAGTACACACAAACATACACACATCCTTTTTTCAGCAGTGTCACTATTCTCACCTGGTACTATTGTGTTTATTCTGCCTGAGTTTTCCTCATAAAATAAGGAACAGGCTAAAGTGTCTATACCATCTGCAGAACTCTGAGATTCTGCTGTTTCTTCTAGACACATAATATGCTAGTGTGATAAATCCTTTTAATTTTCTTCAAAGTGTCTTGTAATGGTTTCTGTAACATCAGTAATCCTGCCATTCTGTGCAACAGAACAATTTTTTGAGTAATTAGCATTAGACTGACAAGTGGGTTGAAAAATACTCTTTGACTAGAACAAAAAATGTATTCCAGCCTGTTTTTATGAGTCTCCTTCCTTCATTGAGAATGTGATGGTTTCTATTGCCATTTTATTGCCATTCCTTATATTCCTAATTTTGTTGCAGTGTTCCAGCAAAAGGCCTGTCGAGTGACCAGTGACAACAGCAGGACATACTGCGAGGCCAGGAACCCTGGTACAGAATTTAATTTAGCTCTTTAACTGCCGTGATATTTTTCAGTGGAGCTAGCAGAGTTTTGCTGTGACTTGATTTTGGGTGATTTAGCATCTGTTTTGCCACCTACGATTTATATCCTTAATGGTATTGCAGCATTAAGAGATCAGATTAAAGAAAGAAGACTAAAAGTTATAGTCTTGTAGGAAAGATTTGTAGAGTCAGAATTACTTTACACTTTTCTGTTTCCCTTCATGATTGTGATTAAAGCCAAGGCAAGGAAGGACAGGAGGGCTCAGCTGTGCAGTAATTCCAGCCATGGAAAGACAGAAGTGGGGAGAGCAACAGTTCTCTTCTGGGTACCCCAAGATGCATGTAAAGTTGATTACTTGTGGCAGTCCAGTTGTTATTTGAGTTGTAGCACATTACAATGTTGCTGCTATAGATTACATTAATGGTACCCCTTTGAACAATCCTTCCTTGCTTGAAATGAAGATAGCGGTGCATGATGGAACAGAAAAACTGACCCAAATCATATTGATGGATTAAACTTTTATCCTGGCCACACTCCCCATGCAGTGAAATGGGTGCAACAGCCTCACAGAGGGCTCAGAGCCCCTGTTCCATGGCTGCTCATGTGTTCTGCATCAGCCATTCCAGTATCTCCTGGGGAGAAGCAGTGCTACACCTCCCTGGAGCAAGCTGTGAATCTGATAATGCCCATCTCCCTTCAGCTGTGTATGTACCATAATCTCCAGGAACACTGGGCTGCAGTGTTTTCTTGGTGCTGCAATCTATTTAATAATGTATTTCCTTCCTTGGAGGAAGGCAATCTTTTAAAAGTTCATGATGCTTCCTGACCAAATTTTATCCACAACTTTTGCGATATGTAATGTGTGATGTTGAAGAAGAAAGGATAAAAAGGTGCTGTGGATATTTTCTATCGCAACCATTTCCTTTAAAATGTCAGTACTGTAACTGTAGTGCTAGAAGGAAATGATTTTATGAACCAAGACTAATGGAGAATCCATGGACCAGGGCAGTAGTAATGAAAGAAATGTTTGGGATGCTGCTCTGCTGCAAGAGAGTAATGGTAGAATCCTCACTGATTTGTTGCATTTCTCACTTTGTACATTTTGTTGTAGAAGCACACAGAGGCCACACTGAGGCAGTAACTTACAGCACTGTGGTACACAAGATCCCTTCTGAGCAGGAAGAACTCATCCACTTGCAGAAACAGGTGAAAAATGGGGCAATTTCTGTGGATGAAGCCCTTGACAGATTTAAACAGTGGCAGAACAAAAAGCAGAGACTACCATCCACTCAACAGGTATGAGTTTGAAATTTGTTCCTTGATAGAAATCTTGTTCAGATGTTCTAAAAGCAAGTTCTTGTGTTTTGGCTCCTGCATATGAGGTGAAAAGTAATAATCATGATTTCTCTGCAAATCAGCTCCCAAGAAGCTTGCTGGTTATGGTTCTGAATCTTCTAGATACCTGTTTCCACTGTTGGTTGAGAGGTTTTCTGAATTTGGTTTAAGTCCAGAGTTAAATATGCTGTTCTCCTAAGACTTGTGTTTTACACTGTTGGGTGATGTGCATCTTTCATGAAACCACAAACCTTATGTCACCAAACCAAATGTGCTACTAAGCAGTGTCAGCTAAAAAAACCTGACTATATCAAGCATACATTTATTTTGGCAATTACAGTGTATTAACTTACACCAGGCTTTATGCCTGTCTGAAAGAGTTGAATATACTTAGTGAAATCCACAATTGTTGGCAATGCTCTGCAGCTCCTTTGTATTCAATGTATGGAGCAAATTGAGGTGCACAAAAACAGGATTTACAAAAGCCCACACACTGAGTCACTGAAAGAACTGCATCAAAGCTGTAAGTCATGGAGAGGAGATTTGTTAATTACTTCTAAAAAGACACATGGAGGAAGAGGTTATGCCCTTGTTTTATATGAGATCATGCCTTAACAAAAATAATTTCTTGTTGTCCTTTATGTCATTTAGTAGAGAAAGGAAAAGCAAAGCTAGTCTGCTGCTTTTCAGAGTGAAAGAGCTATCAGATGCTGCCAGCAAGGAGAGTGCTCTTTGTGTTTGCATCTACTTGAAAATCTGAGCTTTGTCATCACAGTGGAACACTTAACAGCAAAAGTGCAAGGGCCCGGAACAGTTTGAGGGCCCTTTCCCAATCTGGGCACCAGCAGCACAGCACTAGGATGCCACCTTCCTAATCCATCTGCAGCCAAGCATGCAGATGAATTGCTGGTACTGCTCTCAGTCAGGGGCATTTCTGGTGGAGGAAGATCATATCTAACCTCTACCATGATAGCAGCACCAAGTTATAAGTCTTTCTTTTCCTTGGTGAACTATAAGATATCCATATTTCAGATATAAGATATCCATATCCAGATTTACTTGGCCTGTTTTCAGTGCTTCAGGAAAAAAGCTGCTTTGTAGTGGTGGTTTTTACCCTGCATTGCATGTGTGAGTTCTCTTTGGTATTGCTCCGTAGAAAAGTCCTTTCTTCTTAGTCCTCTATAAACATGATGAACTGACTTCATGCTGTCACTGCAGTTTTTTGTCCTTCACTTGGATTTTTGGGGAAAAATTGCTTTTCCAAAAAAAACTAAAACAACCCCAAACAAACAGAAAAGAACACCCAAGAATCTGTAATGTAATGCCAGAATCATTTTACGTTACTGCTGGTGGGGATAACTCCACAAGAGTCTTAGATAAAAATGCTAAAATTAGCATCATAAACATTTTTTAGTCCTTTAAAATTATTTTCCAGGAGAGAGATGCTTGGTGTTCCGAATGCTACAGAATTCAGCTCTTTATAGTCTTACTGTTTCTACAGTAAACTTCCAATACTGATTTCTGCTGCTGGTTTTCTGCTTGCTTTTTTTTACTTACAGGAAAAAGTTCATCACCTGACAGACACCACTATCAGAAACAGACAAGAAAATGAAAACCTGAATGGTAAGTTGTTCTTTTTCTGCCTTTAAGGACTCTGAAGCCGTGAACTGTAAGTGTAGTGCAGAGGTCTGATCCAAACCCTTTTGGATTGGGCATTGAATTTGTAATGAACATTTTCTGTATCTGATCACATTTATTTTAGCATAATCAGGCCTTTAGCAGTGTGAAGATTTCATCCCAAAGATGAACTCACTGCGAGTTAATGGGGCAGAAAATTTACCAAGTCTCTGTGGCTCAGCTTTTCTGTAGCCTATTTCTTACTGCATCATCAGAATTTGGGTAGATGGCTTCTTTAGAACAATTTGCTTGATGACTTCAATATCTTATTTGTAAATCAGCCATCAATTTGCAAATTCTTGATGAACTTTCTACGGCTACAGCAGTTTTTGTGAGTATTGTGGTCATTATTTAAAACAGTACCACTGGTGATTTAAGATGCTTTTTTCCCTTTTGGGATAAAAAAGGGATTTTTGGGGTTGCCTTGTGCAGGGCCAGGAGCCAGACTCTATGATGATTGCGGGTGCCTTCCAACTCAGAATATTCTATGACTCTTTGTGATTGAATATCATCTACAATAGTATGAAGCATCTGCTTTTTCTGCAAGTGGTTTTCTCTTGCTGTTGCAAAAAGAATCTATTAGAGGATATTGGTTTTAGGCCTTTGATTTCTGTAAACTTCAGTACATATGCTGAAAGGAAAATTGTGGTTTTTTCACATTGGAATTAGTACCATATGTATATCTCTGTTAAAAATTATGACCTAAATGCATCATTTCCTTACTGCAAGAGAAAAAGTACTGCTTTCATTATTCTCTTAGACAGCATTGTGTTTATGTGAACTTGTGAGGTACTGTAATTAATTAAGGGAAATTTCTGGTGGCCCAGTAGCAGCTCTGCAGTCCAGATATTTCAGCTTTAATATCCTCTGTGGCTGGTAGGGAGGCAGTGTCCTGAGTAAAAGCCTTCACAAGGTGCTCAGAGCCTAAGGGCTTGGGATTACTGCAGCTCATGAGAAGATGAGGGTGACTCTTGAGAAGTATTTGTCTGCAGGGTTTCGTTTTAAGGCCACAGCATCAGTCCTGCCTCTGTGGCTGTCCTGCTTCTCCAGAGTTCATTGTTGAATCATACCAGCAGAAATGTAGTATCACCACCAGAATTGTTAATTTTGTGAAATTATCCAGTAACTCAGATAATGATCACTATATTCCCTTCTGCTCCTGACCTCACTGCCCTCTCTTACACTGTCATAGAGCCTGGGATGCATATAAATCAGCAGCTTTGCACTGCAGAAATACAGGGGGAAGAATCATTATGGTCTGTGTCCAAACACAGAAATCAAATATTTCAATGCTTGAAAAAAAAAAGGACTTCCTCTAGAACTGAAGGCATATCAATGGCAAGAGTAAACAAGGATTGCAGAGGGAGGATATCTACGTCCAGACATAAATTCTCTGAAACAAAAATGACAGTCACCTTCTCTTGTCCTTTGATGTTCCTAAGGAAAGCAGACTAGAGAGCATTCATTTGAGAGACATTTTGTTTCACATATCATTTAGTAAAGTGGTATGTGTGAATGTCAGCTGTCCTCAGATTTATTCTAAGAATGCTAGTTTTTACATGTAGGTACAGACTCTCCCTGCTGTACCTTTAAAATCATGGGCCTCCTTCTCTGGATCCCATGTTTGAAATCAGGATTTGGATAGTCTTTTTCATAGACAGTTTTTGAAGTCTTGATTGAGGATTTAAAGAGATCACATGTGAAGTCTGTTAGAAAAGGAATTTGATTTTATTTTAATGAGAAAGGAAAATATCTCCTAGAAATTAGTATGGAATATAATTTTTAGTTTCTTGATAAGTTTGATCTTGCTTCCACTGTAATGAAGTTATTAATGAGAGTGGCACTCATTTCAGTCTTCCATTATAACATTTGATGCTATCTCAAAGTTCATGTCTCATTTTGTAACAGTTTAGTATAGGACCGAATAATGCCCTAAAAAATAATCAGCTGCAAAGCAAAAGGTTCTGCCACTCTTGGAATGAAATGTCTACAAACACTGTTTTCAGAACAACTAAATAAGGCCTAGGGCAGGGACAATGCTTTAGCTCAATACTGTATAATACATATCTGGTCTGACATGTAGACATTGATAGTATCTTTTTTTTCCCAAGATGTTAGCCCACAGACCAAAACCAACAAAAACAAATACCTTAAATAAAATCTCAGGGAAATACATAGAAGATTTGTGGACAAAAGCTCTACTTTTAAATCTGAGTGGAGATTTAAAAGATTTTTAAATCTCCATTCAGATTTTTCAGGGTGCACCGCTGAAGTACTGAACTAGAAGGAGCCTATTGTCCATGGGAAACTTGATCTTTGAGCAAGGTTCCTTAGGCTTAGGTAAGGCTGGAGAGTGTTGGGTTTGTGCATATCCACCAATACAACAAATGGCAGCAGCTGAGACAGTATTTAGGCAAGGATTACTAGACAAGTTTCCTATGAATTCTAAAAAAACCAACACAGCTTTCATGTGCATCCCACATCCTTACTTCGTAGAAATGGGAATATTTCAAAACCTGTGTGATGCCTACCTACATCACTGGGCATTTGAATTACCTATGTGAATCTCAGCCATTTCTGAACGTGGAATTTCAAAATCTGCCTACTATTGCAGTTACATTATGGCACCTTGTGTGTCACATCCCACAGATTTAGTCATCCAGCCCCTAAAAATATGCACAAGTGTTACTTAGCTATCCTCTCACAGCTAATCTCTGTAGAACCTTGAACTTGTTTGTTAGGGAAGGAAGTGCCAGGTTCCTCACCAAAACTGGGAATGACTGATGCTCTGTTCTCCAGGCTTGGCATAGCAGCAAGAACTGAGTGTTAGGTGTCCCTGCTTCATTGCTAGGTAATGAGCAAGACAGAGGCCACAAAGGACAATCTATAACTCAGCTGGACTTCAGGAGACAAATACTGCATTAAGCAAATGTTAAGCTTGATTTATTATTACTGGTGGTGGTGTTGCTACAACTGTTATTTTTTAATGCCAGCAACTTCTATAATGATTGAAGGTAGGTCTTGGAAAAAAAGTTAGATGTTTTAGTAGTCTTCTAATGACAAATATACCCATGGGACAAATGAGCAATTCAGTCTTTGTTTCATCTGTTCAGTCTTGGCCTCCCTGGCAAGACTGGCAAGGTAAGTGGCCTGCTGTGGAGAGGTCAAAGTTTTTTCCACAGGCTACTCAACTGCAAGCATTTATTTCTGAGCTGTTAAAATCAGTAGGTACTGACACTGAACATGGCCTTCCTATCAAGAAGGGAAACTTTACTAGCTGTTGCTGTAGACATTTTAATACTGACCAGCTCCTGCAAGGTCCTGTGAGTAGCCAGGTAATCCACTGCAGTAAAGGCATCCTCCACAGAATTTCTTCTGCCACATTTTGATTTCCAAATTTGTAGATGCCCAGCTTGCTGCCAAAGACCAAATCTCTTTCCCATCTTGATCCAAAAAACACCCAGAAGAGCACTATGCACATTCTACAAACTGGCAGGTTATTGATTACATTTGCTATCCAAAATGTCTGGCTTCATTCCCCAGCCCTCATCAGTGCCTTGTTTTTAGTCCAAGTTGCTAACAGATTGCTTATTCATCAGTTGATGCCTCTCCAGCTTGCAGGTTGTGTCTAAGTAGAGTTCCCTGAAAACTAAAAAACACCCCTTATTTTTGAGAACAGTTACCAATTTCTGTTTTCTCTGCTGGGTCAACAGGAAGATGAACAAAGACAGACCCTAATTTTGGCATTTGGATTCACAGGCACTAAAACTTTAGTCAACTTAGCAAAGTTGAAATAACATGGGATCCTGAAAGCACATATAAGCCTTTGTATGTTTGGACAGTGAGAAAGTCATAGAAAAGGTGCTTTTTTCCTCCATGGCTTTAACAGTATTTCAGTCAGGACTTGTAGTCTTGAAAACACTTACTTGTTTGTAGTTTACAACACTGTCCATTGGACTTGTGAAGGAATATCTTTAGCCTGGCTTATTTCCAATTTCTTGAGCTTCACATGATGCTCAAAGTTTAAATCTAGAAAATAACAAAAATCAGTTTCCTGCCTATTTGTCACCAAGTCAGGTCTTCATGAGGCAAGCTCACAGTCCTACTGCTGACAGGAGTTCACCAAGACAATGAATATCCATGCAGCTCTCACCTCTCCTAGTTGTCACCAAGAGAGACCACCCTTGCTGTTGGGAGTAAGATTTGTACAAAATCCACCTCATGTCATTCTCCCACACAACAACTGCTTATTTCTGTGAGTGTCTCTTGCTCCCCTGCTCCCAGGGACATGTGCTGTCTTCATGTTTGCAGTAAAGCACAAAAAGTGTAGGAATGTGTTTTCTGAATTATTCAACTTCAGAAAATATTTTGCACTAACTTATTGATTTCAATGATTATTGATTGCATCTTTTTCTTTTTAGTCTACAACTAGGAGGCTCACAGACCTGGAACAGATGCCTAATTACCCCAGGTAAGAGCAGGTATATGGGTGTACACACACACAAATGTTTTTTGTCATGGAAACAAACACTTGTCAAGGTACTTTCCATCAGAGTGCATTTGTGTAAGAAGAGGGTGGAAGTACATCTCAGACAGAGGCTCTGATTTCACAAGATAAACTATTGTCATCACACAGTCTGGTTTGTACTAGAGCTTCTTTTTTATCAACTATCAACCTACTCTTGTTTAGTGCAGGGCAGATTAGCAAGCAGTGAGGCACTGAGCTCAGCTGTGGGTGCAGCTGAAGAGAGTTCCTGACAGTTATTGCCACTAAGGCAGGGTATGCACCTAAAAGCTGTATCAGAGACCAGTCCTACATCCTGATTTCACAAGCACTATCAAACATACTGAATAAAGTTGAAAACCATAGATACAACGTGTTCAGACTAAACACAAGACCAATAGTCTTTTCACTGCTGGGAAGCTTAGAGGTTCCCTGTCTCCATAAACAGCAGAATTTTCCAATGGTTGTGCTAATGAGTTCCTTGGGTTTGGGGCATCTAATGACCTCTATAATAGTTGAGGGGTTTAATTATTACCATCTGCTACGTGTGTGCTTCCATTTATACTCATTATATTACTATTATATTAGGATATTGTTATAGCATTAATATTTTTGTTGTTATTATTATGTAATATTATTAATATTATGAAGTAATATTAGTTCACAGTAGCAAACTGATGCAATTTATTCCTGAAGACAACTGTAATTTTAAAGGCTTTGTTAGCTAAGTTACTGTGATTCAGTTTGCCTCTCCAACTTTCCCAAGTGAGAGGAGTGCAGTGTGGTACTGTTGTTATTTGTTTGAACTGGAACATGGATTCTCTTCAGTGGGGTCTCTTCTACCACCCTACTCTCATGTGAAGGAGAGGGAAGTTGCTTCTTGCAAGAACTGTGTGTCCAAGTCTCATTTCTGGAGCCAACTGCTCACTGGAGTGCAGTGTCCACACCATAGAGCAATGGGTACCTCCTCTGCTGCTGCTTATCCTCTGAATCACTTCTTCACATCCCCCCTCTTCAGAAGTTCTCATCCGAACAACAACAACAAAAAAAAAAACCAACAACAACTAAAAAATCTTATGATCTGAGCTGAAAATGAAAAACTATTGCTCCTTCAGGAGGCAGCTTAACTCCTACATGGGCATTCCTAAAGGAGCTGTTTCCTTGAGTGGAGATGAAGTCACCTACACTTAATGAGTAAAAAGGGTTTGGATTTTACAGGCTCTGAGGCTGGAGAAAACTATTACAAAAAAACTGGATAATATCAGAGATGCTTATAAATTCCAGATTGCTAAAGTGAGATGAATCATGCAAGGGGAGAGGGGGAATTACCTCTGGGATGAGAATAGGTGATTTCTGTCACTTTAAGAAAATAATGATAAAGTAGATGTGGGAGACCTTGCAAATACAATTTATCCAGAACATTCAATATATTCTGTTTGTGAATTATCCACATCAAACTGCAAGGTTCTCCTCCTCTGCAAACTATAGACTCTCCATAGTCTTCTTGCTGTTTTCTGTCTTCAGATTGGTTCAAAGAAACCAATTCTTTTTTTAAAGACTAATTTCAGGGAGATTTTTGAGTGTTTGACTGTTACAAAAAATAGCAGATACACACTCAAGACCTACCTTTCTATTGCTCCTGTTTTTACTCTCCAGACAGTTGAGTTTTCAACTCCAGTGCAAAGTTCTTAGCTAACTTAGCTAAGAATCACTTTTTCTTTACACAAGGTAGGAGGAAGATAAGGGAATTGATATTCAGCTGGGGGACCTGAAGGAACAGGATGGTTTTGATTCTCCACACTCATTTCAACAAATACACTTTGATCTTGTTCTAAACAAACCTGACCTATGGAATAACAGGCATTTTTCATCATTACCTGCAGTGTGACTCGCCAGCCAGCTGCACACCAGTTTCCTCTGCTTGGCATCCCACACATGTTCCAGCTGTGCCCTGACAGCCTCAGGCTCCAGCCCATCCTGCTGTGACACTGCCATGGGATCACTGCTGTACTTCCTTGGATCCTCTTGCCAGGGCCAGCTCTGGAAGACCAGTATCACTAAAGCAAATTAATAAGGTTTCTTGTAAAGTCATCACCGATTTTACGCCTTTTTCTTTGCTTTTTTTTTTCCCCAAGATGACAGCTGACAATTTATATAAAGATGTATTGCGTGCTTTGGTTAATAATTTTTGAAGTCATTTCAGTTTTTCCATTGTGCTTGATAAGTTGTTTAAAAGTAGATTTTATGCACAAAAGAGGAAGATTGTAAAAGGCTATAGCGATTATTAAGTGAAAGTAAATAAAATTTAGCTTTTGCTTTTTGTTGAAGCATTTTTATATTAACTCTGTATAAAAATTTGTTTTTACTAGGAATAAGGGTATTTCATCATCAGTTTAAATAATTGCAGTCACATTAAAGCTAATTTCTTAAGCCAAACTTTGTAAACCAGTACTAATTACCTGCTAACGCATTAAAGTGATTCCAAGAATTTGGTTTACAAAGGAAATTGTGTTTTGTTTAGTACGTTGACCAAGGTAAATTATATCCAGAACAAAACCAGTATTTTCTGCTGCATTAACACAACAACAGTAAAGAAATATGTATGGTTAATGGGTATAATGGTCTGCCTTCCCATAGTATTATTCTACAAAATTTATGTGAGCATATGATGATACAAGAGTGTGTAAGATGACTTGCCCTATTTCATGCACAAAAACAAGAAAAAAAATCTCCTTAATATAAATACGTTTTCCTCCTGAACTACATGTTAAAGTGACACCCAAATTTGGAAGAGGGGAGTGGATTTGAAGTTCAAGCCCTCAAAGCTCCTATTACTTTTCCAATCCCAATACATTATTGTGCCAAGTGAACTATTAGGAATAAAAATAATCCAAAAAGCCAATGTTTAAATTTTAAAATGATGCCAGAATCTTGAAAGCATGTAGATTTAGACTAATTAAAAATCTCTTTTCTATTTTAAATGGGTTGATTAATCATTTTCAGTAAATTATTAGTTCTCTGGGGAAAACCTGCATTTCTGTTAGAAACACTCCCAACAAATACTGCAGATGTATTGCTATGAAGTCATAAATATTCAGTGACTGGTGTATTAGTGTGGCAACATAGCTTTGTGTACCATACACAAAAAAAAGCCCTGAAATGTGCAATGTATTCCAGAGCTGGAAATATAGTCAGTGTCTGTGAACTGAGGGCCATGAGGCTGTCAGGCTTTATAGGGGAGAAGCTGGGATGTTTTAAGACTTACCTGGCTACATGGAAAATGGGAGTGGGGAGAATTATTTGGAAATCTAAATGAATATAAGCTGTTTTTTCCCCCTTAAGAGGGCCTTCTCTCTCCCCTCAATAATATTTTTATTATATATAAAATATATAACATTTATATCTTACAAACCTAGCTAGTCAGTGTATCCGCTGGCAAGCATTCCTGAGTTGACAACATATAGATGGAGAAGTAAATACAAAAAATGAAAAGGTTCTTCATGTTGGTACCTGCTGTCTTTTCTGCCATTTGTTCATTTGGGTTTTGTTTCTATAGCAGAGGAGATGAAGGGACCTTTTCTGGGAGGGGGTCAGTCCTCCCAAACCTCCAGGCAGGATCTGGATGCTCTCTGTGCTGCCAAGGGAGAGGCTGTGGCCCAGTGGCTCCTGTGCTCCAGTGAGAGGGCACCTGGACAATGCAGAGAGTTGTGGTCAATGGTAACAAACTACAAAACTGGAAATTTGCAAAAATAAAGCACAGTTACATCAAGGAAACAGTATGTTTTTTCCTGGGGAAAAATAGAGTGTAACAATCCAGCAACACTGCCAAACACACAATGCAGAAGCCTGAGAGTAGCTCCCCTCAGGAAATAGAAGTTCACTCTGTGTGCATGAGTGTATTTGCATCTCTAATGTGACACTCCACAGTTTCCAGCCCAGGAGAATTTAGGATTACCCATAACAAAGCAACTCCTGTTCTCTGCTTCTGCTGCTTCATCCAAGCCCTGCTCTGGGCATCCCAAGTAGGGCAGCACCAGCATTACAGCTTTAGGCAGCCCTGTTTTACAAAAGGCAAGAGTATTTTCAGCTCTACTACAGAAAGCACAGCCTCAAAAGGATGCAAGACAGCAATAGGGAAGACTTGCAGTTGTCACTTTAATGAAGAACTACTTCTGCTGCACCACACATATTCTTGGTTCATCACTCTGGTGTCCTCTGACTCTTAATATTATAATGAAGAACATCAAAAACCGAAACCAAACAAAATACATCCCACCAAAACCCAGATCAACTCTTGCCAGTCTACAAAATCTTCCTGAGAAACTGTGTGTCATCCATAAAAATGCAATTTCTATGGTATTAAATTCCACAATGGCTAAGCAACAAGTTGAAAAGAGGGCTTTTGTTCATTCGGGTTTTGTTTATACACACAGAATTCCCACCCACCCATACTTTGAGGCAGTCAGCCAAAACCCAGAGGAGAAATGAAGGGATGGATTCCTTTTTTTCTCTCCAAAGGGAATTTCTTCATCTCAGCATAGTTAATTTGTTCAAGCTACAAGTAAAATCATTATATTTCTGCAAAAAGAATGGCATCTGTTCCCCACCCCTCTCATATTCAGTGTTCAGTCTGTTTGCTGCTGCAGGATTTCCATACCTTTCCTCAAGGTGTGCCACTGAGCTTCAGACTCGTTTCTAAACAGACATTCCAACACAAAGGAAGTCCTGAATTCTTGCTAACCCATGTCCTTCACTAACAGGGAACATCAGTAACTGCCTGTTAATCAAGTAAATCACACGAGCCTGAGAGCCTAACTGGGGCAAGATCCCTGTTGTAGGTGCTCTAAAAGATTAGCTAAAACAGCTAAAATATTAGTTTCACTTATAAAATATTAGTTTCATTTCATTGGTAAGCTAGGGCCAAGTTTCAGTAAGCTTCAGTAGCCAACCCATCAGCAATAACACCACTCCACTCTTCCAGCTGGCAACGTGTATTCTATTAAACTTGAACCAATAACTCATTGAAAAATAAATTCTTTTAACACAGTGACATCCAGGAGAAAGGAAAACAATGCAGAGAGATCTGCAGTGACTGCAGTTATCAGCAAGTTTGATCTGCCAGGAGCCCCATTACAGGAGAGGTTTCAGTGAGGCAGCAGTGCTCAGGGACTGCCCACTTTTGCTGGGGTAACTCACCATCTGGATGTGGCCTGTCATCCATGAAGGGGTGGCATGGCCTTGCTGGATGTTCACCCTATAAAAAAAAATACTCATAGCATTTCAACACCAGTGTAACATGCAGCAGACTGAGAATAAATATCAAGTCCTACCTTCATTTTACTAAAGAAGCTGCCATCTGAGCAGGAATGTAAATGGTGCTGAAGATTGAAATCTATCTTCACAGGAAACATCTACTGTGAGAAGAGCAGGAGCAGAATGACAAGAGTTGTCCTGACAGTGCTCCAGGGAGTGTGAATAACAAAGAGGAGGCAGAGGCATGCAGACAGACTGACTGCTCATCCCCTTCATTTACTTCCTGACAAACTTCAGAGTCACAATTCAGTAATGCTGGAGTGAGTCATTCCAGAAACAGGCCCCAAGACAAGCCATCAACAAGCAAGGTGGAGGGACATACTCAGCCACTCTAGACACACTGGGATGCAGGAGCTGAAATTAAGAATTGCATCAAGAGAGCAGGGAAGAGTTTAATGGAGGCAGAAAGTGGTCCCAGGGAAGCAGCAGTCAGTTTGTGCCAGAATCCTGGTACAAGAAATCAGAATACCTATACCAGCAGCACTGTCAATTCTCAACAGTAATTTCAAAGGCTTGGATCAGCCTCTTCTTACAGGGAAAAAAAAAAAACCAACAGGAATAAAGCACTCAGGTCTCAGCTCACTTCTGCAAGGACCTTGCATACACACAGAGAGTAGGGGTCCCACAGAGGTGAAGAATCCATTGAGGCTGCCCAACACTGCAAAAAATACACACAAGTTGCCACTTGTTTGCAGATGCAAGTGACATACAATACTAAAATATTCACCAGAAAAAGCTTACTGATACCATCTATACAGAGAATGCACCTAGTCTGGTTTAAAACAAAACTACAAAAAGCAGCATTTTTGATCAGTCAGCATTAAAGTCCATCAATTGTAATGCTAAAATACCTCATTATGAATCAGTGTTTTCAGTCCTGGCAGAAGACAGGCCAAAAGATCTCACCCCAGGGCACCAACCTGTGTGGCTTGGTTTGTTTACAGCAACTTCTTCAGAAAGTAGCTCTGGATCCAGTGCACTTCAAGGCAAGACACACACGTCTAACAATTATCTAAAGGACTTTTTCCTAGCATGGATTTGGGTAATTCAGTCACCTTCTCTGGAGCTTGCAATACCTTCCTTTGCTAGATTAAGTGCTGTTATCAGAAGTCTTTTCATACAATGATATTTATAGATAAAGAAAAAAAACCCCAAACTTAAATGGAGATCACAAAGCAGACTTGTTAAACTTTGCTGTAGTTTTTGAGGTTATCATAAGCAGCTCTACCTGCAAGGTATGGGCTGGCACAGGCCATTGCTGTTTATTACACCACAGGAACACCCACGTAGGCTCAGGCTGGAGAAGAGGATCCCACAAACATAAAATAAATTATATACAGCTTAGGTTTCAGTCACACTCAGAAAATGAGAGTCAGGCACCACAAGGTAGCAGTAACTAACTGATCATACAGCTTATGGCAGATGATCTCACCCTTCTCATTTTTCCATGTTACTAGGTTCATCTGTGCTTTTCCACCCAAATCTGGTATCTGACCAGGCATCAAAATCTAGACATCAAATCCTAGACAAGCAAATGCCAGCAGCTGCCAGCCACCAACCAGAACCTGCATCAGCTGCCTTTCTCCCAAGTCATAGTTCTGGCTCACAGCACACAAGTAAATGTGGAGGGACACAAAGGAGATGGAGAGTGGGAAAGGATTAGGCAGGGGGTAAATTGCACCATTACCACAAGAGGGAAGCCTTCATTTAAGTTAAAAACTCCATCACAGACAATACAGTCAAGTACTTACATTAGTTTTCTGTTTTAGGGTGGGTTCAGTGAATCTATAACCACAGGAAGCAACAAACAAACTTCCTGATGCTGTCTCTACTGATCAATTACCTTTGGAGCCAAGCAAGCTTCCTCACTAAAAAAAAAAAGGAAGATAAAAAGTATAAAATATTCTAAAAATCACTTTTTCCAGCCCTAACACACTGAAAACTTAGGGATTGATGTTACTACACAATGGCACACCGGTACCAAAAATTGCAGTGCATATTTTATCTTGCACAATTTCCACTGCCTTCCAGTACAGGAGTTTCAATACCACTTAATGGATCAGGCCCAACAGTAATACAAGTGCTCTGGTAAGGAAGAGTGACCAAAAAGTGATGAGACCAAAACAAGTGAGAAAATTCTAACCAGCTCTACAGAGGATTCTTCTCCCCTTAATCCATTGAATGAGTTTTAAGTTGTCTTTATGCCATACCTGACTCGCCTTAGTTTATTGAGAAGAGGCTAAAATCAGCCTAACTCCTGTTGGAAAAGACTGAAGTATTTTTATCTCTCAGTATCAGACACCTGTGGTCATTCCAGAAGCAAGAGAAAGAAAGAATGATAATTTCATTGCCTTTTGAGCACTGTCACATCATTTCTTATTTTCTCCTGCCCACCTAAAACAGAGCTTTACGAGATGTGAGCACACTGTAAAAGGAGTCTCAGGAAAAGACACATTATAACAGGATTATTTATTTTATTATTATTTATTATATAGGATTATTTATTTTCTGGATACTTTTTGATAATATTTCCTGCTATGTGAGCTTGAGCACTGAACTCAATTGCCATCATTCAGTTATGTGTTTCCTCAATTTTTATGGGTTTGTTTGTTTGTTTTGCTCAGCTGTCATTAACGAGATCTTGCATTCTGTTTCTGACTGGTGATCTGAACACAGTTCTTATTTATTTTACTAGCTTTACATATTAGATGTCAGATTTGTGACTAATTGTATGCCTTGCAAGATAAACAGAATTGCACACTGGAGGCATTTCAGAGTAAAAACACTAACTGCTTGCAAAATTAAGCTGAGATCAGGATACTGACAAAATCAGCTCCCCAGAGCATGGCTCAGCTTCCCAAAAGAGTCTTTGAGAAAGTTACACTTCTGCTGGTGCTTGAAACAGAATTACTTCCTACAGTCCAGTGCGGTAAAACACAATTTTGCCTTGGAAAACTCATAATTTAGATTTTTTTTATGATGCCGCTGAAGAAGAGCAGAAATTTAACCTGCACAGCCTCTCTGATCACTGTCCAGCTGAAGTCAAAGCAAAGTTCTAACAAATTCTGTGTTATTACAGCAAGGTCCACTTCTCCAAGCTAATTTAAACAGCCCCATTATGTTCCAGAAAAATACTGGAAAAAATGGTAGTGGAGTTCCCGAGGCAGCACATGGCTTGAATTGCATGTGTGGGAATGTGGGCATATTCTGGGACACCGACAAGAGGGTGAAAAGAAACTGTTTTACCTCAGGAGGAGACTGGTTTAGTTCACTTACAAGGTTATTAACTCTAAGGTTACAGAGTAACCCCAATGAAGAGCTCAAGACGCCTGTATTAACAGGTAGCTGACAGAAGGCATTTGAAATATGGCTCCATTTTCCACAGAATACCAAATTAACATAAACCAAAATCAAAGCAAATGAGATTAGATAGGGCTGGAACAAGTTATGCACTACAGGAAGGCATCCAAGACCCCTAGTTCAAAGGAAGTCACACAACAATAATGTTTGTTTCTCTCCTGCCCAACCTTGCTGGAGCACTCACTGCATCTGTAGGAGCGGCTGAGCCCCGCACGCCCTCCATTCCCTCCTCCCTCCATTCCCTCCCATCTCAGCCTGCTGCATGCCCTGAGGGAGAAAAGCTGCGATATCCACACACACACTTCTTACGTCTCCCTTCTGCTTGGTTTCCTTCCCAGGAGGCCGAAAAGGACACGCTTTTTCCCCATGGCATGCCAGCCAACACTTCTGCAACCACACACAAATTTCCCTTTTTATTCTTCCTTAAACTTCTGCAAGCCAGCTACAGCCAAACCACAACATAGCCCAGAGAAAAACCAGCTCAATGGTGGGAAACAAACTTTTTTTTTAAACCCCCCATGAATAAGACACAGATAGCATCAAACTGAAGAGACTAATGAAACATCCTCATGTCTGTTTTGCTTCACTGACCTAATCTATTTGCTAAACACTTTGGGTTTTAGGATATCACAAAATCCCATAGTCAGTTGTTTGCTCAGTCTCACACAGCCAAGCTGTCCTTATCTAGCAGCTTTCCATGGAGCATTAAGTTAAGCAAGACTCCCTGCACTCACCACAGAAGCTGCAGTTTATTTATTCAGAAAATTTAAGTACATTTTTAAGAACACTGGCAACCAGGGCATTTTTCCCATTCCTAAAGGGAGCATAGAAGCAAAAATTTGTCCAAAACAAAACCACAATGTATTCCAACAGCTGGGGGAGTAAAGACCCCTCCATTCTCTTCTCACTTGTATACCTCACTGTAAAGAACACATTAAAGTGGTGGGTGAGCTGATTCCAAGCCTTCTCTTTCCACCCACAGCTTTAATTGCATTTGCCTCTGCTCAATCATTCATTCATGCTCCCTCAGCCACTCGCCCACTTCTATTCCTTGCTGACAGCCCAGCTGCACACACACATTCCCAATTACAGGAATGGCTTCTGTGTTCCAGTGCTGACAGAACAAAAGGAGCAGTGGGGAGAGAAGGCTCTGAAAGGCCTCAGGATGGGCCCTCCCAGGTCTGCAGCATCCACGCAAGTTATGTGCCAGTGCTCAAGCTCACTCTTGTACAGCCACTGCAGCAGCCCCCAGGGGACTATTTGCAAGATCAAATTGTTGCTGATTTTAGATGCAGAGGCAGCACTGCTAACCATGAATCATGGAAAGAGGTGTTTTCAAAGAAACTGAAGGCAGGTGAGATTGAAGAGCTTGAACTTGAAGAGCTCATCCTCAATAGCCACAGAAAAGGCAGAAAATCTCCCTGTTACAGTCCCTTCATTAGAGGTAACCCTGCTCATCTTGTCACTGGGCACTACTGAAAGCATTCTTTCCCCACCCTCTTGACACCCACCCTTGAGATACTTGTATGCATTGATAAGATCCCCTTGGTCTTGTCTTGTCCAGGCTGAACAAGCCCAGCTCCCTCAGCCTTTCCTCATAAGAGATGCTCCAGTCATGTGATGCTTGAAATTTTAATCAGTCATGTGATGCCTCACATCCTAACAGAGTCATTAGTGAAGAAATTAAATACAACAAAACTTTAGGAGAGAAAGCATTCATCTTCCACAGACACCGTTAGAACTGTGACACCCAGGCACATCAGGCCCACTCTTTTCTGTCTCATGTTTTTTTAGCAGCCTTTTTCTCCTTTTCCCTCAGGGTTCAAGACAAGCCTCAAGACAATACAGTTTTGCCTCACACAGCAAGGAATCCAGCCCACCCAGCAGTGAGCCACAAAAACAGTCCTGCAAGGAGCATTTCAAGTTCTCAGAGACCCTCCTGATTAACCTGAGCATTATCAGCACAACACGATGGATGCAATAGCGAAGAAAAGACATGATGGGGCACAGACAAGGAGCATAATAGCAGGAATGGCATAATTCCCATACTTTATCTTCATTATTTGACAGTTCACAATCTCTTCAGGATGAAACCCACAATCTTATCAGCTGATATGCTCAGCTGATTGCAGTGACACACACTACATTAAATTCTCCAGCAACCAGAGTGTAATAGCCTTCATTGCTGCGACAGATTGAAAGTGCCATTTTAAATCTATTTGATTTTCTCAGTAGATATGGGTTTCTGATGAATCATTATGTCTCAGTGTAGCAGAGGGGATGGGTTCCAACCCAGCTAGATAACCAGCAGTGAAAACAAAAGATTGTACAGCAACATGATATGCACAGCATGGACGAATAATGATCAAATGAAGGCTTTCCACCCTGAATGAATGAAACCAAGTTTCTAAATTATACAGAGCATTAAATAAGTATGCCAATTTAAAATGTGGTGACTACCTGCTAGGACTATATAGCAACATTTACTCTCACTTTTAAAGAAATGAGGAGGAAATTGAAGGATGATGCTGTAGCTCTCCAAGCCCCAGCTGAGATTTGGGCAGCAAGGTGTGTCATCTGAGCACAGCAGCTATTGCATGGAGCTTAAGTCTATTCTGGGATTGCAAGATGCCACCTGTATTTTTTTCAGGGGGGCCACAGCCAGTGTGGCTGTCACCACCCCACCACAGGTGCTTTGTCCCTGGGAGTAGCACTCTCACAAGGACCAAGAATGATGGGCTCAGAGACTTACCCCAAATCCCAGCACTGCACGTGGAGCCCAGGGGACACCTCTACCCTCCAACTTGAGTGCTTTGGCATCACAGCAGCAATTCCAGCCCTCTGAGGCATTGAAGTCCAGCTGTACTGCAGGAAGGACTAAACACCCTCTTGTATGGAATTAGGGATGCAACACCCACAAGCTCAGATCTCAGAAGCTGTCCATCATCAGGCCTACAGTCATTTGGAAATTTGGCCCTCTCAGATCTCTTTGGTAAGCAGCTGTTTTAAACTTCTAAAAAGCATAAAGCTGCTCAGATAGAGAGCCTGTATCTGCAAGGTTACAGCATATGCTAGATGTCTTGCCAAGGACAGAGAACACCAGAAAGCTTGAACCAAAAGTTAAAAGCTTCATTTTATGGTTATTCTACCTTTAATTGTATACTGTTGCTGAAATGTGTGGCACCTTTTCAGCTCAACAGCTGGCTGCGTTGCAAGGATCACAGAATAAGATGAGTTGGAAGGGACCTACAAGGATCAAGTCCAGCTCCTGGCCCTGCACAGGACCATCCCCAAGAATCACACCCTGTGCCTGAGAGCATTGTCGAAACACTTCTTGACCTCTGTCAAGCTTGGAGCTGTGACCACTTCCTTAGGGAGCTTGTTCCAGGGCCCAATCACCCTCTGGGTGAAGAACCTTTTCCTGATGTCCAACCTAAACCTCCCCTGACACAACTCTCATGTGTCCTGTCACTGAGGACCACAGAGGACAGATCAGTGTCTGTCTCTCCATTTCCTCTCATGAGGATGTTGAAGACCACAAGGAAGTCTCCCCTCAGTCTTCTCCAGGCTGAGGAGACCAAGTGACCTCAGCCACTCCTCATATGACTTCCCCTTCAGAAGCTGCACCATGCTCATGGCCCTTCTTTGAATGCTCTCTATTAGTTTAATATCTTTTTTATATTGTGACACCCAAAACTGCCCACAATATTTGAACTGAGGCTGCTCCAGTGCAGAGCAGAGTAGGACAATCCCATCTCTCAGCGGGCTGGTGACGCTGGGCTGGATCCTACCCAGGACAAGGGTGGCTCTCCTGGCTGGATGGCTGAATGAATTTGTATTACCCTCATCCACTGCAAGCCTCCTGGAGTTTAATTTTTCACTGTGGAAGGCATCTAGCAAATGTAAGGTATTTCTGAGAAGGAGCAGGGGAAGATAGTCATGGGGAGAGCACTCTTCAGATGGTTTAAGATATTTAAATAAATGAGGCTTAAAAGCCATTCATTTTGAAACTACCCTTGCCAGTGATTAACATGTTGTAACAACTCAGCCTGGTGTTAATCTCTATGGGCAGACAAAAAAACATTAGCCTAGACTGTTTGTTCATCATTTTTAAACTGAAATTTCATAAGATACTTTGGGATGCAGTAACCTCTAGAGGACCCTTGTAAATTAATTTTTTTTCCAAATATCCACAACCTAAGGAGAGAGGGCTTTAAATTAGTACCTTGCATTAGATGAAACAGCTTCTCATTGTGTTCACTGCAAAATGTGAATTTACAGAGGAACATCAGCAGCTGTGCTAGCAAATTATTTTATAAAAAATCATTCTGTTAGAGGCATCCTTTGCTTTCTCTCTCCTACATTCACACAACTGCATTTTAGTAAAGCCAGCAGAGCCTTGCCTTATCTGAGGAGCCTGTGCTTTTGAAGGCCATGCTGTATCAGGATAATTCAGACATATGCAAGCTTCAGGCAGGAGCTTGGGAGGAGAGGAGGCAGTTTGAAAGTTTGGGGGTTTTAAAGCACCAGCATGTGAGGAAGTGGAATACTTCAGCAGTGGGAGCAAGCAATGGATGACTCAAGAAGTTCTCCCTGTCTTAAGGGCAATAAACTAAAGCCCCAAAAATACCTAAATTATAAAGAAATGGAGAAGGCTTAACTCAGCAGCTATAACTGCACTTGTCAGTCCCAACACTAGATGTGAAAGCATAATTTATGATTAACATTTCAGCAGATACATTCTTTGTTAGTCCCAGTATTCATCCAGATAATATATCTGCTCAACATTCTTTTGTAATTTTGGCAAATTGGTTTTGATCAATGGCATTCTTGCTGACAGCCCACTTCTTAATTGGCATTGCAGCATAGCTTCAACTTCCTGTCAGGCTGGGGAGGGAGAGCCCCTTCAGCTACAGCTCCTGTGCAAAGTGCTCACAAAGGCTGCCTCCAATGTGAAATGAAGAGTCACCTGCTTGTCCAGGTCCCACCTGCAGGGAGTGGCTGACACACATTGAACTCACCGCCCCATAAACATGGGCAGAGCTGTCCAGGCTGTGTGGGGCAGCCTAGGAGCGCTGATTCCAGAGACCCAACAAGCTCATCTACCTTCTGACCAGCACTGGGCTGTGATGTGTTGATCAACCAAGTCACACAGTAAGCCTGGAAGAAAGATCCTGACAAGCTCCAGGGCTGAAGTGACAAGGCAACAAAATGCCAAGCTGAGTTCACGTTCTGAAATCAGGTGCATTTTTGTTTCCGCTATGAGTGAATCATACATTCTCCAGGAGCTGGGATGAGTAACCTGGAAGAAATAGCTTGCAATCACTTTAAGTTAAGCAATTCAGAGAGGGTCTGCTGAATCTGCAATTCTTGCTAAAACATCAACAAAAACCTTACACTGAAGTAAGAAAATGATGGAGGATAAAGATAAAAACACATTGTTATTTATAGGGAAAAAAAAAAGTTGTTCAAAGTTGTTTCCTCTTTGGACAACATGGTTGAAGCTACTTCCACATACAGACTCTTAAAAATTTGTTGTTCTTTTCCATGTCTTCTTTCATGTGCAAGTGACTTCCATGATGAGCAGTTGTGAAAGATTGGGAAGGGTTTGGTATCTTAAAATCAGAAAGTCAAGTAAGAAAGAATAACACCAGAATAAATCTAAATATACAGAAAGTATTAACTTGACATGCGTATCACCTATAACTTCAAAACACAGAAGACTGAACCCAAAAAGCGGGCTTGATGGAAAGCAAATACATATAAATTAGTCACTGCAAGTGTTGCTAAAAATACAGCTGATTCCAGGAATCCATCAATTTGAAAGCATATTTGCCATGCATACATAGTAGGAATTACACATTCATAAACATACCTCAGGACATGCCTCAGCCACTGGACTTGGGGAAAAAGAAATTCATCTCTAATGAATGTTTATACCTATTTGCATCCCAGTTCTTATGTTCCTGTCTATTCTTCAGAGCGAGCATGAGATCAACCTATGGTTATTCACCCCACCTCACAGAACACTCATCCCCAGCTATCAGAAGGAAAAAGCCACTTATCTCAGTAACAGAAGCTGCTCTACTCTGCTCTCATTTTAGTCTGGAAGCAGATGTACACAAAAAAACAACCATAAGGAAGGAATTCCAAATCTTGTTTCAATTCAACCACAGGATTATTTATGATGCACATGATTTTTCAGCCTGATTTCTAAAATATAGGGGAAACAGCATTTGTAGACTAAAGTAAAACTAGAAAAAAAGGAAGAAAGAATGAAAGAAGACAGGAACAAATGAATGCTACAAGCCCTGGTACCAAATGCAAACATTCAGGTGCTGTTTTGAAACCCACTGGAAGGTCAGGAGTAGCAAGTGGCTTTGTTACCAGGTGTCAGTGCTGGGAGAGGCACCTTGAAAACAGCAGGAGCTTAAGCTCTCCTCCTGCCCCTGCTGAATCAGCCAAAGGAAACCAGCACTGCGGTGGCAGTGATTCACAGAGGGCTCCAGGATGCCCTGCTCCACCCTTTGGAAAGAATGGATCAGCTACTCATGTCCCAACAATAATCAAAGCAACTTCAGGGAAGCCAAAGGAAAGGCTTAGCAGAGCAGCACCAGCAGATCCCATTGGAAATAAGTGCAGATTTGCAAGGCTACCTGCCCATTACACTGGATGCTTTATTGGTCAGAATATGCCTACGTTGGAATTTCTTTGCCACTTAATTTTATGGGCCATGGCCCAGAAGAAAACAGAATCAGAAAATTATTGCAGTGAAGTAAATTAATTAATTACAAGTTACAAGGAGTACCAGTTAAGCATTAAGGCTTTTGTTTCTTCTGACTTTATGCATTTGTTGAGCAATGCACTCACACTCAGCCCTTCCTACCTGTTCTCCAGCATTATAGGACCTTGTGAGGCTGTACTCATGCCACCTCTCCCTTAGACATACACAAGTTTGGAAAAGGAATATTTACTGTAGAGTAAAAAACCCTGTAGCTGTGGTTGACAGATGTTCTTTTTGTTTTGACGTACTTCGTCTAGATCCCTCTTCCTCCACTCTAACAAAATGAAACATTGTATTGTTTTCACCTCAAGAATAAAAGACAGCTCCAAATATTTGTCCTTTATGAAAAACAACCCTGTCATTTTCCTCCCTTACAACTGCTATTAGAGCTTTACTATCATTTGGGGTATTTAATGATCATGCTTAAAGATACAACACAAGAAATTTACTCACCTTCTAAGTAATCCATTACACATTTGGTTTGTGTAATTTGTTGCAATAGGGAGGCATTGAAGAAATTCAGTTTTACTCCACATCTCCAAATCATGCCTGCTTTGCCAAGAGGCCAACAAAATTCCCCATAGGAAGTTTGGAGACGTTAGTAAAACTTACCCTCTTTATAATAGAGAATCTGGCTGCTTGTGCACAAAAATGCTACACTGCTTGTGTAAAAGTGCTTCCAGTAAGAGTTGATGTGATTCATACCCATATTAGCACCCTTTGACAACAGGTTTTTTTTTGAATTATGCAATATGTATTTGCACAAAAGTGCAGATATGCTCGTACCATTTTTTTCATGTATAAATTGTTTACTATCTCATCTCCAGACTCTTAATTTTTTGGTTTTTTATTGAGCTTTTCCAACTAGATTAGTTTTGGCATACCTGCAAGCTCTGCTTTTTCATTTCAAACCTGATGTTACATGTGTTATTCCTGTGTTACAGCAATGGAGTATTGCAAACATGCTTTTCTTTTGAAGCACCAGCCAGTGCACACACAGAAGTGTTTACCTGGAGCCTTAATACCAATTGTCCCCATCTTACACTTGGAATATTCATTTGTAGTTGGGCAGACAGGCATAAAAATGTGGCTGTTTAATTTTACTGTTTTATATGAACAGGAAGGTATTGTTCTCTTTTATTTTTTTAAATGAAGATGACAAGGTAGAGGCATCTGCCTAATCACACTGGCAATTATCTATTTCAGCATGGGGACAAGCTCGTCAGGGCATGGTCCTACCTGATTTAATTTGGTTTAGAGGTGGCTTTTTTACCTAAGCAAGTGACAAAAGTCTCAGCGTCATCCTGCAAGTGACGTAAGTGCTGGATAAAACCCAGTCATTTACAGCAGGCAAGGGCTACTGCTGGGATCAGGCTCCACTGAACAGAGCTGTACTTCCAGATGGCGACTGCCAGTGCCCAAAGCAGTTTACAAGGGAGAAGGGAGGTGTTATCTCTGTATTCACACAGCTGCCTTCAGGAAAAGGTAACATGACAACACTGCATTTATTTACATTAACCAGCATACATACCACGTCTGCAAATGTAGGTGAAAACTCTCACAATATATTACAAGTTTCATTAGTTAGAGGCTTAAGTCCATTTTCAATATATGTTTGGTTTTACTGCTAGTTGTCTTATTTTCTTTCACCTCATAGCAAGAAGTAAGATCACAGCAGGTTTAAAGTCAAGCACATCTTATGTCCTATCAGGAGCAATGTCAAATTCTCCATGTTGGAAGAATAACTGATTGCACATTTTATTCAATATAAAAATCCCTGTCTGGAAAACAGAAAAATGCTGTATGAATATTCCTGAATATTGTTTGAGATTACAGCCTGCAGACCAGAGTGCAAGCTATCTCTCTTTTAGATTCACAGCCCCTCAGCCAAAGCCATGGCACTTGATCTGTGCCAGCTCTTACCCAGCAGCAGCTGAGGAACAAGTGATCTTTCATTTGCCAAGCAGTAAAACCCACACAGAATAATTACTGAGCAACAGCCAACGTGCTGTAAATCAAAAGTTGTTGCAGAGCCACCCTCTCAGAGGCAAGGAATTTTCTGGTTGTGTTTCAGAGGTCTAGACTAGTCTGAATTTGGAGGAGACCACGTGATGGTACAAGCACAGGTCTCAAAGAATGTGTGTTCTCCCTGCTTGGTAGGCACATTGGATTGAATGGCTTTAAATCATATTAAATCCCACTGCTCTTAGTAGCTCCCAGGCATTAAGAACAATGTTGAGTTCGAGAGCAAACAAATTTTCCTTTCTCCCCTTATGGTTTCCAAAGCCTGTGCTAGTGACAGCAGAAGGTACTGGAAAAGAGTAGGAAACAACTGGGAGAAATAAGAGTAGGCACAGCGGGAAGGGGATGCCACAGGACAAGGCAGCTCCCAGGCAAGACCTCTTTTCCAGGATCTCCACTTCCATGTGAGCTTATTGCACTAAGGCCACTGGAAACAGAAGGATGCCACTAGACTGCAGACTAGGACCCTGCTATCGGCACAGCTCTGCTGCAAGATTGTCACAGAATAAGCCTTATTCCACAATCTCCTCCAAGCAACATGAGCCACAGCATTTAGTATCCTTTCAGAAAGTATCCAGTAGAAGACAGTGCTTTTTTTTGAAACAGTAACTAAACTCCCATGGATGGCCCCAAGACTGTGAGAAAACAGCCAATTCCCCAGTGGCATGTCACCTGGGATAAATTCAGCAGGTTTGCTCATTGCTGTCCACATCCATCCCAGGGCCTGTCTGGGGTGACACTCCTCCCCAGCCCTCCCCACACAGCCAGGTACAAGTTATGGGACGCCTCAAGTTATATCTGGCTTTTAACAAGGACTTGTTAAGACAGAGTCCCCACGCCAAAGCATTTATCAAGTAGAGCATCAAGAAAGATGCTCTACTTGATAAATTATTGTGTTCAGACCACTTAGAAATTGGAGAGGTGGATTGAGAGGTACTTCATAGTTACAGTTTAAAGAGATTCTATCACCGCAGGCCCAGAGTGCTGATATGCTCAGCCCTTTCTGCAGTTTCATCTTGGTACTGCACACACACACGTGGCACACATTCACCCTGGAGTTTTTATCCACTAAAATCATAAAGAGCATTCCTCCTTGCACTTATTATTTAATTGGCCAAAATTCTGCAAATGTATGAAAAAAGTTTATAGACCACACCAGATTTAAATGCGATTAATTAAGATGGTTTGGGGTCACTTAATCAGGACATGCAACTATTTGCAGAGTTAGCATTGCTTTTAAGAGCAATTGTTCCATATTTCTTTTAAGAGTAATAAATTACAAGGTACTTTCCTTGCCTTTGTAATCCAATTTCTTATTTTATCTCTTGACTTTTATTCTCTCTCCCACATGTTCCTCCCCTAATTACAACTTCAAACATTAGAGAAAAAAACTGTCACAATGAATCAGACGGTTAGTCCATGAGGTGTGATATTCTATTTAATACTGATGTCAGACTGGCAGATCCCTTGGAAACAACACTGCACTGCAAGTCAGCTGAAGAGAAATTCTCATAAGCTTTTCCAATAGTCAGTTCCTTTGGCTGATTCCATAGTGGATTTAACCAATGCAAACCACAGGAAAGCCAGAGAGACAGCCTGTAGCAGTTGCAACACTTGGGTCATTTCCTATAGAAAAGGCACAGCAACTGGGTCTGCAGAACATGTTTATACACAAAATTCAGCTTTCTACCAAGGCAAGGTACTTCCTCTATAGCATACTATTCTGTATGCTCAGGAAGACGTGAGAAATCCAATTAAATGTATGCACTGTCCTACCAGAAAGGTGTTAATCCCCTGAGAATCACATTTACACTGTCTTTTCAACTCTCTGCTTCTCAAGAAACAATATCTCCTAACATTTCAGTGGTGTGAGAAGCTAAGCAACAGACTTAAGGTAACCTAAAGGTCAGCAAGTTCTGCCTGAAGTCACAAGTAGTGCCAGGTTTGATTTACTCCAAGGCTGAAAACACTTCCCAATTCCAAGTTTGCGAGCTTTGAGTTTGAGTAACTCTGGCCAGAAATTTCAGTTTAAATCTATTTCAGTGTTATCCAGTTTCCATAGCTTCCCCTAAAGATTCCCAGAGCTAGAGTTTTCAGCTTGCTCCCTGGTGTGTTCCAGGGAGGAGTAAGGGTAATGGCAGTGTAGAACTGCAGCCTAAAAAATTGGTTCTGCAGTAACTCTCCCTTCAGTTTCTGACTTCATGCAAACTGGGTATTCCACATGGTTTTTTGAAAGGTAAATGCACATGTGAGAAACCTGAAGTGAATAAGAGAAAAAAGACAGAGATAAGAACTCCCATGGAGATGCAGTTAAGACAAATATTGGGTCCCACAGTTCATAATTTGACAGCCTCTTCTCAATATCCTGTTGGGTATTCAGTGTGATCTCTCAAGAAAGTTTTAGATAAATTAGGCCTTAGTGCAGCATCAGGGAAAGCACCTGCAATCAGCAAGGTGTTTCCACTCACCTCCATGAGTGCAAAATGAATAAGCTTTCTTGTTTATCATACAGATACAGGCTGCTTACTTATTTAAAAGGCTGTTCTCTCCTTCCTGCCTCGGTAGGTGCTCAGCAATTGCTGCACTCCTTTAATACAGCTGGAATATTTGAAGCATGAATCAGAAGGCAATACTGCATATAGTGTTTTGTTAGGTATTTTATGATAGATTACACTCATTAAACCTGTGATTACTGTTTGTATTTATTGTGTTCCAAGGAAGGATTACAAAACCAGTCCTACAGATCTGCTAGAAGGCTTAATTGCACATTTGCTGCATTTGCACCAGAAATTAAAAAGCAGAAAGTTATATTCTTTAGGCAAAATTAAAGTTTGCCCACACATACATAATTTCTTTTTTCTAGTTGCTGGATTTACCCATACTTTATTGTAGAGTCCTGACATATAAAAGGCTCTATTTCTATACTCTACGTGATGTTTCAGGGATTAGAAAAGGAGAAATAAATGCAGTTGCACAAAAACTTAAAATTATTCACAGCAGTAATAGTCACTGCTAGTAAGATCTTTACTTATGTGAGCTGGCTTTTTTCATTTATTGATAGACTTGAGCTCAAAATCCAATTGGGTAGTTCTCCTAAATTTTCAAAGTGTTGCACGAAATTATTTGGTTCCAATTAAGCAAAAAAAAATTTTAAAACTTCTTGTTATCATGAAAAACTTACAAGTCAGGGCAGGATGGGGGTTGGAGAAAAGGATGAGAGAAGAGATACATTATAAAAAAACCCCACCAAACCCAACCTTTTCTCCAGTAGCTAACAACGTGTCTTTTACAGGTCAGTAAGATTCAGGCATTGTCAGATTTCATCCTTTGGTGCTGTTTATTCATTACTTCAAAGGGATGTGACTTTGTTTCAGCCTCCAACTGTGACCTCTCATTTAACAGTAAGAAAACCACTTCAGATTTGCAATTGATTTTAAGCTTTTCTCCCTAGCACAGAGATCTTTCTATGTCATATGACAAGCATGGAATTGATCTACACAAGACAGGTAGGGACCTATAAGACTCCATTGAAGGGAGCTCTTTAGCAAAAACCCTTGTAACACCATCATTTTTCCCTCATCAACTAATACAGCCCTAAAGCCATGCTCCAAGGAAATGACACAGAGAGGTTTCCAAGGAACATACATGAGCAACACCAAATTCAAGTCTTCATACTGTGCAGTATGCATGTACTAAACATCTGCAGTCTACCAAATACAAAAGTATGTTGCATAAAACATATCTAGCCATTGTTTGAATTGCTGGCAAATTCCCTGTCAAAACTCTGTAAGGTGGGTGCAAATTTTAACAACTGATCCATTTTCATTTATTTCCGAAGGGTATTTTTCAAGAAGGTATTAACAGGAACTTGTCACACATGTGAAGATAATTAATTGTCTTTTTCTGTTTGTGACTTCATTAAGAATTGGGGTGATGCAATTAAGAGTGTTACTCTTCTCCAAAACAGGCAGTATTTATAGGAGGGATCCTGCAGAAAACCTCAGAGCTGCTTTGAGCTCAAGGTGGATTTAAGCCAGGTGAGGAGCTCTCTCTCCCCTCAGCCCATATTATGCAGTTTCATAATCAATGTTACTTTTCTGTAAGAAAAAACACCTCACACAGAATCCAAAATGCACAAACAGATGTGAACCAGGTATTTCAGTGGCAATTCTCCCACAGAATCATTAACTGAGTTGCCAGCAGCACTAAAGGCAATAAAAACATGACAGCTATTACAAAAGCAGCAACTGATCTGTAACAGAGACAAGCATTATTCTTTGTTCTCAACAAAGATGAGAAAATTGCAAAGAAAATGGAATTTGAGGCTAGGAAACAAGTTTCTCCAGCTGCTGTATCAGTCACCCAGATCAGAAAGCCTTCACTCACAGTTGATAATAGCTCTTTTCCTCTTGATATTCCTTGGAAACTACAACTAAATGGCCAACTGTGGGAGGAAAAATAAATTCCCTATATTGTTCATTATTTCCTATATTACTGAGCTGAAGGATATCTCATGAGCAAGGAATTTTTACCTTTATAGAATCTATCCAAGTTTTTCAAAACCATACTGAAAGTCCTATTTCAGTTTGCCATTATAAATAAAATTTACATTTCCTTTCTTTCCTTCTCATTAGTAGGTCAAAGGAAACACTAAGTCAGGACTTGTCTTAAAAAACACCCCTTGATTTTTGTGAAGAATGTGTGTGTGATCCTGTGCAGCAGCAGCTTTAGGAAAGGCACCTCAAATAGAAGTTGTCTTCAAGATGCTCCATTAGTTTCTCTTCCCATACTACAAACCAGAACTTTGACAGCTTCAGATGGCATGAAGAACTCACAGCACTTGCAGTACTATTTCCTGACACAAATTTTCCCATGGTGGATGAAGTTTTTTTATCTTAATTTCAGGCAAAAATTATGTTGTTCAATTTTAAGAGTAAACAGGGTAAGAATGGCACAGGTGATTTAACCAAAACTTTTTTCACCAACATTGAGATCAAACAGTTCCCTCAAAGGGAACAGGCTAATAAATAGTCAAAACCCCCAGTTTGTTTTACCAAAGGGGAAAGTGACATCAGACACTCAAGGATATCCAAATGTAAAGTTACAGTACATATGTCTTCAAGAAGAGACTTGCCATTCCAATTTCCTTTGCTCCTATTTATTTTGCAAATGTTCAGTACAGCTCTGGAAGATTTTTGTAATATGAAAAAGAAAGGGAGATTGCAGTATTTATTGTTTCAGGCTTAAGTACAACATTTATGTAATAGTGCTGAGTTTGAGCATATCCTCAGCCCCTTCTGTAGGAAAGCACAGTTGCACCCTGTTGCTAAGGGAGGACAGAGTTGTCATTTCTTACCCAGAAAACAACCTAAGCAAGTACCAGCAAACTGGCAATCAAATCTAGCTCTGCTTTAAGCTTCCAGACTCCAAACTCCAGCCTGCTGTCCCCCAAATCACCTGGTGTAGGCTTTAAACAGCTCTGAGCTCTCAGCTGGGAGCAGTATGGTGCAATGACATCTGCTTTATTTCAGTCCAGACTGTCTGTTCACATCCTTCATCACAGATATCCCAGTGCACACATCTTTCCTGGGATCTGAGCTTTCTGGTTTATTCCATAGCTCAGCCATTCCTGCTGTCCACTGCTGTGTGACTCAGCACTCATTTCCCCACACCTGCAATCCCCCTCTAGCCCTTAGTGCCTTGGCTCAGGACTTGGAAGCTGCCCTGACCCACAGCCCACACAGGCAGGTTGTGCTGCCAGGGCCTGGCCAGTCTCGTTGTCCCAGTCTGCAGGCACCAAGTGCCACTCTTGGACTGCCTTCCAACTTCCTTTAACTAGAAAGGGCACAACCAAGGTCTCATCTACTCAATGAAAAGGAAGTGTTCAAGGAAGCAAACAAAGTGCCACAAAGGATATACTCTACGTAATCTTAAAAGTCTTATAGGAATTATATTGATCCCAGCCTTCAAGTTAAGTCTGTGTATTTTTGATGAAAGGAGATTTTGACTTGGCTGGATTCAGCTGAAATATATGGTCTTGCTGAAAAGGAACATTAGCTCATTTACTTTGACCATGATATGAACCAAATCATCAATCTAGACTTGGACCTAGATAGACAGGACATCCTTCCAGCTTTGCAAAGCCAGTTAGGCAGTTAGGACTCCTGCATTTGTCTATCCAGGTTAAGAGAGATTCAGTGTTCTTTATCTCTTCTTTGAAAGAATAAAAAGAGTTTTAAAATACAGCCTATACTGAGCAGTTTACTTTTGTAACTAAAAAGATGTCACCTTGTCATCTTGGATCTCAGCGTCTGGAGTAGAGAAGACCCTTTCATTAGTCTGCCAGACAAATAAATGTTAATAGCAGCAGTCAGCCATGCTAAATCCCACTCCTGGGGGAAAACCCAGGATCTGGCTGCAACTACTGACCAAAGTAACAAACATGGAGTTCTGACTTTCAGAACTGTGCTGTATCTGTGGGAGGGAATCTCCTGCCTGAGGGAGAGCCATAAGAGGTCAGGTTAAGGCAGGGTTTTGATACCAACTAGTAGAAACACAGAAGGGCAGAACTATGAGAGTACTGGGTATCCTTTATAGTACTTCTTCTTCCTGTTGGCTTCCAGAATAACACGCATTGTTTTGCCATTCTCAAGACTGTACACAGAGGGCTAAAATTTTTTTCTCTTTTTTAATAACCACCTGAGAAGCTTCCCTGAAACTTGCCTGCTGAGGAGACAGAAGGAAAGAAGTGTTTTGCCTTCAAGGTTTGAAGCACTTTGGCTTGATTTGTGTATTTTTTGAAGAACAGTCAGCAAGTAGGTCTCCTGCCACTCTTATAACTGTGAAATTGCCACCCCAGGAACTGGCCTCAGTATTGTCAGGCCTAGGGTCAAAAGCAGATCTGAGGCAAGTTGACATCGACATGCTTTTATTTCTGTGGCAATAGCAGAGTGGCAGCTTAATCTCACCCAAGATGGCTATCCATTTTCTAAGTGTTTTATAAATATTAACAGTTTGCAATGCTCTAAACTGATACACAGGATGGACCATTATTCAATCTTTGCCATTTCAGGGAGGCAGAGAAAATTAAGGGTGAGGACAGACTTAAGTTGTCTACACAAAACCACAGCAGTGCCTGAACTCAGACCCATCTTTGTCTGAAAGTCAGCAAATGTGCAGGTGGGATCACATGCCAAGGACTCACCAGTGTGATTTAGGGACTATTGTGGCCAAGTTTTTATTGACTTATACCCCATTCAAGCAGATACTGGCTGCATCACCATATGAATACAGTCAGCCTTGTTATAGGCACATGCTGCTGCAGACCCAGGAAACCTGGGCACCTCTGTGCTATGTTCCCCAGGCTTTCACTAAAGAATCACTGCAAACCAAGCTGAAGGCTTCTTTATCTACAGTGTCAGCAAGCCATATGGTCTTACTCCTCTTTGATGTCTTGTTTTCCAGAAGTGAAAACAGAAAACATTTGAAATCACTAAATTTAAACATTACGTGTTATTTTCTGCATTATAGCCACTATGACATACCTATTTAGGAATTTTGCTCATATCATTCCTGAAGTGGCAGGAGATTTTCAGCTTAAGGCCAAAAACACAAGCAGAGAGCTATCAAGTGTCCTTGCTTCTCCCATCTTAAATACAGTATCTTCCTTGCTATTCATTCTTTTTGTTAATTACTTTTCAGTGATTTGCTGCTCCCCCCCTCCCAGCCAACAGTGAGGAAGTGACAGAAGTTTTTTCCTAAACCTTTCTCCAGGAAGCTGCATTCATATCCATTAAAGTTAAGCAAACACACTAACATTTAAAAGGGTTTCAACTGTTTAAGCTAGCAGGCACCCTTGAATGTCCCTAGACTCCAGTGGTTTCATTCCTCATAGTAAAATCTCAGCAACTCAAAGGTTATCACCCTCATGACAGAGTCACAGAAACATCCAGGTGGAAAAGGCCTCCAAGATCAAGTCCAACTCTTGACCAATCACCACCATGTCAACTAGACCATAGCAGTAAGTGCCACATCCAGTCATTTTGTGAACATCTCCAGGGATGGTGACTCCACCATCTTCCTGGGCAGTCCATTCCAATGTTTAACAACCTTTTCTGTGAAGGAATTCCTTCTGATGTCCAGCCTGAGCCTCCTCTAGCATAGCTTGAGACTATGTCCTTTCATCCCATCACTGGCAGCCGATCAATCCAGCCTATCTAGATCTCTCTGCAGCATTGGGGAAAAAAAAACCCCAAAAATACACACACACACACAAAAAAAAATCCCCCCACCAAACCACATAAAAGAAAAATAGTGACATCTTCATAAAACTTCATTATGCTCAAATTAAAGCAACCAAAAACTCAGTAATCGTTCTCAGAAACCACAGTTCATGCACTCTTGAAAATAACAAGCCCCAAAAAAGAACAAAGATAGGAAATTACAAGCTGTAAACACATTGCTTTTAATTAGCCCAGACAGAGGATCATAGCAGGCCCACTATTTCACTTACCCCATTCCTGATGCAGCTCCAGTGGCAGGCATGTTGCATCACACCCTGCCTACCCTGCTGAGCAACCCTGTGGCATCGGCACAGCTGCAGCAAGCAGGGCAAGACATTTGAATTCAGGTACTCAGGCTCATCTTGGACTCAGCTGGACACTGATACACAGCTGAACATGTGGACATGGAGAAATACAGGTGACCTGCAGCTACTACCATAATTTTTATGGTGTTCACAAATTATACCCCACAGCAACCATATAACTTCCAGCTCTTTGTGCAACAACTCAGAGCAATGTTGTATAAAGGCTTTGTTTCAGGATTCCCTTGGAAGCGCTATATGCAGCAGCTACTACTCTAATATTCTTGCTCCTGGAGAAACTTGCCACAAGTCCCTTTGCCTTATGCTTCCCTTGGGTTTTCTACACGCTGGGCTGGAGCACAGCTCTCCAGCCAGCATCCTCAGCATTTCAGAAAAGCAGCAGCACCCAATACAGGTTCAAAAAGGCAAACAAGAACAACTCAGCTCCACACCAACCACAGTGGCAGAGGCTCTCCAGGTTCCCTACCTCACGGTTTCCAGCAATATTGCCTTCTTACCTGCTCAGCTCAAATCTACACAGAAGTCCAAAGCAGTTCAACCTCCTCTCCAAGGTCTTCTATTGTGATGCAGATTCCAGTCACTTTGTTTTCAAAGCCAGGTGTTCTGCTTTCTCAAAAGCCTTCAGGTAGAAAAGTCTCTCTTTGGCTCATATTTAATCCCAACAGAAGCATGATCAGCAGCAAGATGCCAGCAAAACCCAGGAGGAACCATCTGTTCTATTTTAAACATCTTTAAGAGTTCTTCTTTAATGCATTTCTGGTGTATCTTCATCAAATTTTTTAAGTTTTACAGCAGGTTGTTTCCTGGCCCTGGCAAAAAGCCTCACTCAACCCTGCTAGAGAAATTGTGAAGTCAACTACCACAGTTAATGGCTTCATGCACCACCTGGGCTGGGGCATGGCCTGGCACGTGCTGCCTTCCACAGCACTGGGAGCCTCCTCTGTTAGGGCGCTGGTCCCATCTGCAGCCCACACTACAGCACAGGTGCAGGCACTCACCTCACCTTGCTGATAATATATTCCCCCATGGTAACTCTCTCATGTGCCTAACCCAAGTCTTTCCCACAAAATAGGGGATCTTATATGCTACTGTCTTTCAATTCTTTATAGCATGTGCTTCAAATCCATGTGGGGCTACCAGTAATCAGAGTGTAGGCATGACAAGCTGTAGTCACCTACCTATTCTACTTGCCCTTTTCCAGTCTATATAAGGCATCAGCAGTTTTCCCATTTCTCTTTTCCCAAGACATCATTCCCCACATTACCAAGCCCTGCCTTCTCAGTATTCCTGCCCCCAAATCCTCCAGCTGACTCTTCTTAAGGAGTACTTCCCTCCTCTGAGAAGCACATTGCCAGACCCAAGCTTTTCCTTCTCTTCATTATTTGGTTTCTCAAGAGCTGGCAGCCTCGTTTTCAGCCATAGGATCATTTAGCATGGAAAAGACCTCTAAGGTTGTCAAGTCCAACCATTCTCCTCACACTGGCAGGTTCACCACTGAACCATGTCCCTAAGTACCTCCTCAATTCCCCTCACAGCAGCAGCAGCAGTAGGCGCTGTGCCATTCCCTTCCCATATTGGCATTTCATCTTCTTCCCAGGGATTCTCAGATGATCAGCTGAGCAGACTTCTCCCTCCTTTGCCCTCAGTGAAGACTGAACAGTGCCCAGAGGAGCTAATGCCTTCCATATGTTCCCATCTTTGACAGAGTTTTTTTTTAAAAACTGATTATTCTTGTTTAAAGTATAAAACTACAACATTTTGTAACATTAAAAAGGAAGTCACTGTTCACCACACAAGGGGAAAGCTCTCTTTGAACCATCTTTCACTTCACAAGCTAGAAATCACAGTGTGTCCATGACACTAATTGCAGCATTAAGTGTAGAACTCAATTAATGTAAATAAAAGTAATTACAATAATTATTGCTACTGTGGTGCAATTATATTACTAATTGTGCCCTCTCAAATTATGATCACCCTGACTTGCATTTCTGGTATCAGCTATGTCTTTATATACTCCCTGCCTCCCTTCTCCTTCAAAGGGAGAAAGACCAAGAAATTTCCTTCCTCACACACAGCATTCCATCCCCTACCAGCAATCTAACCAAGCTCTCCTGCTCTCACCTGCTAGTACAGATATACTAATCTTAGTTAGGTTTAGTTGTTCAGGAGACAAATAGAGTAGATACGGGTGGGGACAAAGCAGAAATTGTGGCTCACAGAGTGCTTTCTACCATGTAGTTATGGATAAATTTTTTCTACCAATACCATTATTTTCAAGTTTCTCGTAAACCACAAACTAGGATGCAGTTTCACTTTGAAAATATAGAAGAAGAATGTTTCCTGAGCCCTCTAGGCTGGAACTGTGCAGGTATTTCACACCCACACAGCACAAGTAATTACCAGTCAAATGTGGTTGCAGCTCCAATTATTGCTCTATAACTATGTTTGTACCTATGTTTGTGTCTAAATCACAAGGTAAATATGCTCTGGAGAGGAAATCACAGTCCCTGGTACACCAGTTGCCTGAAGCAAACAGTTACACATTTACCCTTTCTGAGAAGCCACTTTCTTTCCAGAGGAAATAAGAGTGGACACAGAAGATGAGAGGGTGGAGAAAGGATGTTACTTACGTGGGTGACACCTCAATGCGGCATCATGACGAATCTGAACACCGAGTTGACAGCTAAGAAGTACTCTGAAGATGCACTGCTGACATTGTCTTATAAATAGACTGAAACCTCTCTGTTGTGTCCTACTCTATGAGCTTTCTCCACAGCATGGCTAATTAGACAAGGAAACAGGATGTTGGTCAAGAAGTGAGGTTGCAAACCAGCAGCAAGCAATCCAAAAGTCTTCAAGAAGTGATGGCATATAAAGTGTTGTAGAGAGCACATGGAACCAGTACAACATTGTGGTATTCTAAGTGCCAGTGATGCCTGGAGAGGTTACCTGGAACCAGGCTAGACAGAGTGAAAGGAATAAAGTAGGTGCTTATTAAAAGGCCTTTAAATGATGCACCTTGGGCAGTACAAGAGCCTGGCCATGGCTCTACCCAAGATGGACACAAGATGGATGACCAGTCATGAGTTTTCACACTTTCATAAGTTTTGGGCCATTTACATATTGGGGTTAATTGTCCAATTACAGCTTCAGGTTATGAAGTCCCATCCTCCCAGACTGCTCTCCTTAATTTGCCCTTGTGTACACTTTTGGGCCCAAAGCTGCAACAGTGTCCTTGGTTCTCAGGCTGGAAAATTATTGTTTTGTCTAACTAAACTGTGAAAAGAACTCACTAACCCTTTATAGAAAAGTTCAGAGTTACACACTAGGGCAGTACAGAATCTGAAAAATATGAAAGCTAAAACTTAACGGCATCACCAAGGGTTATCATTTTTCAGATGAAATGTAAAATGCAGGTTCTGCTTGCTCTGACCATTGCTAGCTTTTCAAAAGTCCGAAGCTTTACTTTCAGTGTAGCAAAAGATCCTTATGCCATCCATTTTTACTCTTTTGTGGAATTGTTTCGTGGAATTTTCCACATTTTCTGGAAAAATCCCTTTGCCCAGGATTTTTCTCCTAGGAAACTGAGAAGCCTCAGAGAAAAAGGAAAACAATAATTATCTGATTTGCTTCTCCTGTGTTTTGCTCCTTTGGAATGTGTTTGGAAATTGTTTACCAACAGGTGGTTGTTTCATTGGTTTCTGCTGTGAGTTGTTTTGACTCAATGGCCAACTGGGGCCAAGCTGTGTTGGGACGCTGAAGAGAGTCACGAGCTTCCATTACTATCTTTTTAGCCTTCTGTAAGTATCCTTTCTGTATTCTTTAGTATAGCATAGTTTAGTATTCTTTAATATAATCTAGTATCATAAAATAATAAATTAGCTTTCTGAGAGCATTGAGTCAGTTTCATCATTCCTTCCTGCCACAGGGCACCCTTCAAAGACAATCATTTCATACTACCTTGTAGCTGCATTCTATGATTAAAAATAAAATAAAATTAAATTAAATTAAATTAAATTAAAAATGAACATGCAAAACTGAAGAGTGAGGATGTTGGTCTATGGCAATTTTCATCCCAAAGACGTTAGAATACAGTCATGATAGAACGAGTTTTTAGTTGTAAATATACATTTAAGACAAAAAATCTTGTGCCTAGAACGCACTATGCAAATATATACTTTTACCACTTCATGGAAGTACACCATCACTGTGTCACAAAGAGCTACTGTAATTTCATGACAGAGTAGACCTTTCTTATTAGGACTGACTGCCTTATCAGCATGGCTGTCCTTCCTGCACACACTGTGAAAATGAGCACACACTGCTGGGTTTATCCTAGCTTGTACAGATCTCTCCCAACACAGCCCTTCACGGTGTGGCATGGACAGCCCATTCCACTCCTCAAGGAAGAAGTCACACACACTGCAAGCCCAACTTTACTATGTACGTTCCTAAGCTCACAAAACGATCTTGGCAGAAAGCAGTTCAAGCATAAAATATTGTGTGTGTGATCATATAGAGAAATCACTCAATGCTGCCTCCATACACAAAGTTCTCCCTGAAGTATAGAAGAAATCTTTTACAAATACTTCAGTGAACAAGGCCCTTTGTTGTTACCAAAGGAAGTCCTTCATTTCATTTAAGCTGCTATGTGATTTTTCTTTATGGTAATAAAAGGAATCATAGGATTTGCTATGACTGGAAGAGCAATAAAAATAATAATTTAAAAAGGAGTAATTTTTATGGATTTATTTTTTGAAAAATAAAAAAGGGTCAGGGAACCTCATCTATTTCCTTGCCAATTCATAAAAGATGTGTCTTTGATTTCTCTAATATACCAATGAAATTAAAAGTTAATAGAACTCTACCGAAAGAAGACA
The DNA here is from genome assembly GCF_901933205.1 of Camarhynchus parvulus. Lineage (NCBI taxonomy): Eukaryota > Metazoa > Chordata > Aves > Passeriformes > Thraupidae > Camarhynchus > Camarhynchus parvulus. The sequence continues at coordinate 44,973,757 of NC_044574.1, forward strand.
ATTCCTCTGCTGCCACAGAGAAATATATTCTTTAATACATCACCATTCATCATGACTGAAGAGTTTTTTTGCACTTGGGTCTGCTGTTTGTAAAAGGAGTTTTAAAATCACATCATAACTTACTTCTAATGAACACATACCTATTTGAAATCATTACTAAGATTTTCTCAAGCAAAAGGGCATCTGTATTATTTTACTAATAGCTTATTAAAATTATCAAGAGCTTCCTGTAGAATAGAAGTTATTAAAAATAAGTGATGTAAAGAGAGACTGTGATAAACCTTACTAGACCTAACCAATTTCAGTATACGAAAACCTGAGAAATAATTTCAAATTCTTCTTAACATCACACACAAATAGGATTCTCTCAAACAAAAATGTTCTAAAATAAGTTTTCATTTGCAAGTCATTGCAAGAACAAAAAAAATACAAATCAGCGACATAGCAATATTTTTTTTGTCTTGCAGAAACAACTTGGAAATTATTTACCTTTCTCCAGTCAGTTTTTTATTGTTGTATTTACTGTGAGACAAGCACTTTATTAGCTTTTACCCATGAACTGGAGAAGTGCATTTTAGTGCAGTTTATATATCCTTTAGGCCAATGCCATCAAAGCCATTTTGTATTCTCTAGCTAACTAAATCTGCTTGACTCATATAATCTTGTTTCATGTTTCTTCTAATTAGATTGTTTTTTTCACTCTTCAGCACTAGAGGAATGCCTGCTGCACATCATCTTCTCAAGAACCAGCCCAGACAGAAACAACTGCTGCTGTTTTTCCAACTGACTAAGGCTAGCTGGATATAAATACATTTTCTTCTTGTCTTTGATTGTCTATATCACTACTGTTCTACATAAGAAAATATCTGGTATAATAGGTAATGCTTTTATTGAACAGGATTACAAGGTTTTTTTTTTCATTTTAATAACTCAGACATTGCCAAGAACAACTCCACAAAACACCACGAGGCTAATTTTGGCAACTTCATGGGTCTGATTGTGATTTAAAGGACCAAAGAAAGACAGAAAGCAGTAGGAAATTAACAACTCTCCACAGAGGTGGTCAAGGGAGAATGTTTAGAGTTTTTGTCCTCAGACTCAGGAACTATTATTTCTCTAAAGGAAATCAAATTTGGATCCTAGGAATCCTTTACAGTGCTTTCACCCAGAGCAGCTGTATTATGGAGAATTACATTACTGCATAAATTCAAGTTACATCTTCTTTGCAGTTCACTTCCTGTGACATTCTGTATCTCCTATTTGTACCTCAAACCTTACTGTAGAACTTACCTTTTAAATGGAAGAAGATGCAGGAACTGTGGAGGGTATTTAAATTAGAAGAAAGCATTATGATCATAATATCAACCACAACACATGTAATTACATTATCTTCTTCAAAAGCACTGTAATAAGGAAAGGAAAAAAAAAAGGAGACCATGTATTGGGTACAAAACAAGTATAGTATGGATTAAACTCCCAAAATAGAATGCAACCTTGCCTTTGACAGGTACATTACATCTACTGCCAGTTGATATATGGCGTTCTCTAGTCTTCATTCCAGCAACCTCTGTCAGCTTGACACACATGTACATTTTGAGTTGAACTGCAAGATAAGGAGATGAGTCTCTTCTCAGATTGTAGAGATAACTTGTGCATCAAGTGTAAGAGCTGTTAAGGCACCTACAGCATTCCTGGAAAGGATGGGATAATACAGTAAAATAAAAGTCAAGAACTACAATAGGCATTTGGTGTGTTTGCATATATGAGATTATTTGCTGGCACCTACCAATCCATAGAGTAACAGCCTGCAGAAGGAAATCCAAGCCAGTGCCCTGTTATTCAAATCCTGGAAATCATTGGGAGTCCTAGAATAGGAATAGATGTGTTTTGTATGTACTGGACAAGGATCATAGCAGAGATGTACAGACAAACAGGTTCACACAGAAATCAAAAAGCTTTCTTATGTGCTGAATATCCCATAGCAGAATAGGCAATTTGGTTTGTGACTAAAGCATTACTCAAAATCAGACTTTGCTCCATCTCTAGTCTGCTCTGTGATCTAAAAGTAGGTTATTCCAATGATTTGCTTGTCTCAGTTTTTCCTCCTTAGGGAATTAACAAAAATCAAGTCTCCTTTGCAAATATTTGGATTTAAAGGTGAAAAGTACGATTCAAGCATATTATTAAAATAATCTGATGAACTAGGAATGGTCACATTATTTTAGGAAGTCTATGAACATTCATAATTACTTTAACACACCATTGTCATACACAAGAAATGTCATTTGTCATTTACAAACAGCTTATATACCCAAGAAATCAACAAAGAATTAAAGGAAAGACACAGTGGACTCCTCTTCACAGAAACTTAGAGGGCACAAAATAACTAATGAATGTTTCTTTCCATACAGCTACTATATTTACACTTTATTATTTACAACATATTTTGAAGTATTATTTACAACTCCTGTGCAGTTTGCCTTAAAGCTTTTATTAAACAGACACTTAGAGAAGTTATTTTTTCCTGAGGTAATTACAGATGATATTCAAATAAAGTAGTAAAGTAAATACTTTGCCTGGTAGAAAAAATATTTTAATAAAGAATTAAAAATAAAATAGTTGTACCTTCCTACAGCAAGGAAATACATCAAAAACAGTACCTCCTTTGAAGCTGTAAAACTTGCTTAAAAATCAATGAAAAAGTAACTTACTGGAGAATAACAACAATTCCTTCAAAGCAAAGTGGTGATTGAAATGGAATGTATTTTTTAATGAATTTCCTTGTGCTCATCTTACAGCAGATTCGTAATGAGTAGATGAATTGTTTATTTCAGAAGAACTCATATATATATAAGCATGATTTTAGAAAGTTCACACGCAACAGATTGTGGTAAGAATTTGTATATTTTATTATCATTTCATTCCATCCAACTGCACACAAAGAAATCATTCAAATTATGAAGAAAGCATACTGGAATGTTGATTTTAGCAGGTTTTTTTCCTAAATTCTCCTCTGCAAGACTAAAGAACTGATTTTTAAAGGGGTTATATGGGAAACTTAAGTATAAAACTTTATTATTTTCATAGAATACACAAAACTTGAACATTTTTAAAGTACTCAATGTTTCTAAAATATTATGGAGTTGATAAACAGTCATAAATTTAACACAGGTTCCCTCTAATTAAAAAAAGTGGTTCTCAAAATAAATCAACAATTCCCTAGTGCATTTATAAAGAGAAAAGATCAAAAGCAGGAACTGATACTTTTCCTTCCAGTGTTAATTAGTAATTAAAAATCTTAGCTTCATTAGTACCTACTCTGAAATGGTTTGATTTTTTTTTTCTTTTTTTTTGGTGACGAATGAAGATGTTACACAGACAAATCCTGCAACAAAAGTCATAAAAATTAACCAGTTTTGAAACTGCTTGCCTTCATCACAGTTAAAAAACTATATGAAACTGTATTATTTTCTTTTAAATACACATCTTCCTTGTAGACCTCAGCTTTCAGTTGGTCTGGATTTGCACGTAGCTGCATGTATTGCATAATTCTACTGGCCAAGTAACACCCTTCCTCTATGACAGTTCAGATATGTCTGATAATTTTAAGTAGAAATAAAAATATTAGCATAATTTTTTGGCATCACACAGAAGCTGACAGCTCCTACTATTTGGTTCAACTGCAAGTCCTAAAGAAGAATTGCCTGTATTTGGGGCAGGAGGGACAGGATGAGCCTTGCCACTGTTTCAAAACCGAGTAGATGAAATGAATGTCCCTGTATGGATTTCAAGTGTCTTCCATTTGCAGTTTGCTTGATGTCTCCACTCCTGATTCCGTCGTCACAGCTCGATATTTTCTGCATACAAGGTGATCAGCAGGATAGCAGTAAACCCCGTGAGCAAACCAGCATTCTGAATGAGGAAGAATGTCAGATCTGTCTTTCGTCCCGTCACTTTCTCCCGCAGCATATCGTTCATCTCTGGGAACTGAAAAAATAGGATATTTTTAGGTAAGTATTGCCATCTCGTGGTAGCATGCTTAATTTAAGGCATTAAGAAGTGAACCATATTGCTACTTTAGACTGAATATTAGAACTAACAGCGTGAAGGCAGTCACAGGAAAATATCGCACTCATTACCCTGAAAAACCACTCCACCAAGGATGGTAAGATGAAATGGTGTTTTGTTCCTCTCTACTGTGGCTTCATCTGGCTGTGTCTCATGCAAATTTTCCCTTTTTGATTCTAGCAGCCTCCTAGGTTCCAATTGTTGGTCCATGTATTGCTAAGAGCAGCTGCCCTTGTATTGCTAAATGTTTTGTTTCTTCCTTCACTGCCATAAAGAGAAATCCTTGTTTGGGAAACAGAAGATTAGGATTCTTCTGCTTCATCTAAAGGAAAATGAAGTGAAGATGAAAACACGGGCAACTCCTCAGAAATCAGAAACCTTTCACATGTGGAAGGTCTTGGTGGGCTTGCCAGGTCAAGTAAGGAAGAAGAGGAAGACTACTGGTGTGAAACTGGTGGTAACACATGCAATATGACATTACAGTGCCATGAAGGGATTCTTCATTCCATAATATACGTCTTAGTGGTATAAACAGAAGAGCAAAGGGTGATTGATCTGCTGCTAACTGCAGAAACAAAGATACTGCCTCTGGAGCCAGTGGAGGTGATGGCAGAAGAGCACAGGTATGAAGTTCTCTGCATGGAATGATTCAGGGTATGTGTTAGCTGCAGGTAAAGTCAGCTACAGTGGCTTTTGAGAAATAAGCCTTAAAGTATTCTTCTGTTCTGCTGAGACTAGCATAACCAGAATACAACGAAGACAGTTTATTTCAGCCCTAGTCAGGAAGCCTTCAGGCTGGGTGACTCCAAGACTGTATCTTTATTTGATCTCACAGTACAAAAACAGGTATTGAAGGTACTGCAATTCTTGAAGAACAGGCTAAGGTTAGTGGGAAAAGCCCAAAGTTTCCCAGAAATGGTTCCAGAGTTCCGTCACACTCTTGCACAACAGGGCAAAACCAGATTAACTTCATGCCATACAGCAAGGCTCATTTGTGCACACACCTCAGCATACATTCCCACCTGCCCACAGTCTCCCCACTCAGTGATCCCATTGGCAGAGGTTGGACTATGCCAATACTGGCAGAAAAAAGAACAGCAAAAAGAAAAGGAGGAAGGTATGACATTCCAGTTAATCCTACCTGCTTCTGGACAAGCAAACCAGAAGTGTGTGAAAATCATAAGAAAGTGGAAAGCCAGATCTCTGTACAGAGCACTTCAATACCCTATTTCAGACTTTTCAGGGGGAAGAAAAATTCAGATAGGTAACTGATACAATCCAAAAACCTATAAAAAGAAAGAGAGGAGGGTACAGGGAGAGAGACAGATAGAGAAGAACAGAGAGAACAGAACAACAGATACAAAGAAAAGAATGTTACCTACTTTGATGGCTTTAATAACAAACTTGAGTCACTATGATTTATGCCATGAATTTTACACATCAGAGTTCAGTGCATTACTATTCATTATATGAGTGAAGCTAAACAAAAAGCATTAGCAATTAAGGTACTGCAAGCTTATAAAATAAACTACTTATATTGTTCATAACTCTAACAACATATTAAATCCTATACTATTACCTAAACTATAACAGTATTTAATGAAATAGTCACTATAAATATATGACAGTTCCTAAATGCACATGGAACCAAACTGAAGTCTCAAATCTTTTCACATTTGGGCCTCACTCTTCCAGTTCTGCACTCAAATGGATTCTCATGTGGCAGATGCAAACACCTTTGCACCTGTTGCATCTTAAGTCAGTGTTCTTACAACACTGACTTAAACATAATAAAACTTAAAACTCTTGAAAGATCTCTCTCATTTTGAGACAAAACATCATTGTAAGAGGAAATTGTGGAATATTGCTAAGTGCCTGTGAATCCAATGTCTAAATACAATCTGGATTTTAGCACAATTTCTTTTTCTCATATCTTCTAGCACACTTTGAAAAATGAATGGTAGACATACTATTTTGAATAGAACCCAGCAAAATTTTTAGTCTGAACCATTGAAAATGAGGCTGGCACTCTTTGGTTTAAATCAGGACAGAATTTAAATCAATTTTTCATTATCACTGTGGTTACACAACACCTTTCATTCAACTCAAAACTTAATATTTAACTTTATTCTGTTTACCTTTCTAGCTTTTCCTCCACAACATGGTTTAAATAGACAAACAAACCTTTTAAAAATAATAAGGTGAAATAATGTGACACTTTAAAATGCTGAAACAAAGTATTTATACACTTTGTACTCTTTGATTAAACTAGGTCAAATTCATGAAAGGCTTGTCTCTGTCTAAAACCCCTTTTCAATATTCATATGATGAGGTGAAAGGCTGTAGTGTTTCATGAATAAACATAAATTGTTATCGATAGGTGAGGCTTTATGAAGCCTTACCTATCGGTAACAATAATTATCTGTGCACCTCCATTAAGTGTTTAAGTGATGATATTCTATTATTATTATTATTATTATTATTATTATTATTATTATTATTATTATTATTATTATTATTATTATTATTATTGTTGGCCACTGGCTTGAGAAGGAGAAAATACTAAATTCTGCGGGAGAGACTTAGGGGAGTATATGGTTTTTTTGCAGAGAAATAAATAACTGAAAACATAATTATATCTCACCATATCTGCCAGAGAGATGTACAGGAACATTCCACCAGCTATAGCAAAGATGATGTTAGGAGCAAAGTTGTTGCCTACTAATATTCCAAAGGCCAACCCAATGTAACAAGAACATGCAGATAGGAAATTGAAAAACAGAGCCTGCCGAGTACTCATTCCTGCATTAAGCAAGATGACAAAATCCCCTAGAAGAATAAAAAAACAGAAAACCATATTGAGAAAATGATATTGTGGTTATTCTGATGTCAAAAGAAGTCTGAAGACATTATTTGTATGCACATTATAACCCTTGTTGGTTTTTTTCGTTCAAACAGGTGATGAGGATTTCCCTTCAATACTAATGAAATTGAAATATTCTAAATAAATAGTGATGCAAGATTGAGCTAAGAGCACAGGAACACACAACCACCTATGATGATTTTGGGGTTTAAAATTAATTAATACAACACTGTCTGCACCATATATAAACAGGATAATTAGTACCTGTCCAATATATGCTCCCAGCTTCCACCCACCTGCACTTGGGAACTTCCTGTGCCAGATGTGTGTTTTGGTACTTGGTAACTTTTTGATGAATATTTTTTCTATTAATTTGTCTAAACTTTCTTTCAACCTCTGCCAACTTTACGCCAACACAACCACCTACAACAGAGATTTCCACAGCAAACAACATGTGCAATGAAGTTCCTTACCCAGTTCATGAGGAAACTCTTCACATAAGATGGCTATGGAGGTACTGAGCCCTTGAAGCAGAGACAAAGTGAAAGAAGCCCCAATCGCCAAGCCATCTATGAAATTATGTACGGCATCACTCAGTGTCACCATCCAAGCAATGGTCCCAATCTTTGACAGTGGACGCCCCTTAAGACACTTGCATAAGCTGCTCTGGGTGGCTCCTTCCTGAAAAAACAAAATATAATAAAACAATTACACAAGGCACTGATTAAAGAAGTCAATGAATCACACTTCTGTCTTTAAATGAATGCCCAGTATAAGCTCAAGCACTGCTGCATATAGAGACCAAATTGCTTTGCCCAAGAAGCAAATGGCACAGCAGAAGCACCAAATGTTTTCTTTTTCCACAAGGTGATGTGCAGGTCTCAATCTCCCTTCTGACTGCAAAGTGTTACCTGGATGCCCTTCAGCTGAGACAGGAAGCAATTCAGGTCACAGTGGTCTGAATGTCTCTCTGGAGTCTCTGTCAGATAAAGATGGTCCCAAGCCTCCCCTGCCACCTCTACATAAGCATGTACAGTCAGAAGTATCTGATCTCAGTGACTGGCAGCATCTGTATTTAAAACAACTGGCACCACATCATGGTCTCAAGAGACATACTCAGCTACCACAGTAACAGAATTCTATCTACATGATATATATGATGTGTCTCTACTGTAGAATGTGTCTACAGTATAGACATATTCAGATATTCCATAAAGTTTATTTCTAATTTTGGGCAATGATAGTCAAGTCCAGGTATTCAAATTAATTTCTACAAAATGAATGTTCAATAAAAACAGTGGTGGCTAATTTTGACTGCACAATTAAAGGCTCAGAGCATGAAATCAACAGGCTAATATAAAACTCAGTGCACACACCCTCCAGGGATCTCACTAATTCTCCCCAGAAGTGGAAGTAATTTATACATGGGGTGCCATGAAATAAAGAAAAACTTGAACACACGTAGAAGGAACTGCCATTTTAACTGCAAGCACAAACTAAGCGCCCCTAAAAGTTCTTGGTCACCCATTTGATGAATTTCTATACACACATACTGCCTTTATAGAATATTTGCAAGCATTATAGTATTTCCCCCCATTTTAAAAAATGCTTATATAGCATTAACTAGTGCTTACTTACTGGAATATATAAGCAGTAATATATATGTATGTATGCCTACAGACACACACAGCACAGAATCACAGATTAGTTAAGGTTGCAAGAGACCACAGTGGCTCATCTGGTCCAACATCCCTCCTCAAGCACATGGCACAGGATTGCATCCAGGCAGTTCCTGGATGCCTCTAATGAGAAAGACTCCATAGCCTCCCTGAGCAATCTGTTCCAGTGCTCAGTCACCCACACAGTAAAGAAGCTCTTCCTCATGCTCAGGTGGAACTTTCTGTGCATCAGTCTCCGTCATCTCTTCTCAAGGCTGAACAGACCCAGCTCCCTCAACCTTTCCTTCTGAGAGATGCTCCAGCCCCCTCATTGCCCTTGTGGCCTCTGCTGGACCTGCCCCAGGAGCTCCATGTCCCTCTTGTGCTGAGGAGCGCAGAACTGAGCATAACACTCCAGATGTGACTCACCAGGGCTGGGCAGAGGGGCAGGATCACATCCCTGACCAGCTGGCAATGCTCTTCCCAATGCACCCCAGGATGCCATTGGCCTTCTTGGCCACAAGGACATCGCAGGCTCATGGACACTCATGGACACACCAGGACACACAGGTATTTCCCTGCAGAGCTGCTTCCAGCAGGTCAGCCCCCAGCCTGTGCTGGCGCCTGGGGTTATTTTTTCCCAGGTGCAGGACCCTGCATTTGCCTTTGCTGGATTTCAGGAGGTTCTGCTGTGCCCATCTCTCCAACCTGTTGAGGCCCTTCTGAAGGGATATTGGCCAGTCCTCACATATTTGTGTCATCAGTGAACTGCTCAGGAGGCAAGCTCACTAAGTCCTTGATGAATATGTTAAACAATAAAGGGCTCAGTACTGAACCCTGAGGGACACCACTAGTGACAGGCCTCCAATGACATCCTGACCCACTGAGATCTGCCATTCAGCCAGTTCTCAATAAACCTCACTGTCCACTCATCCATTCCACACTTCCTGAGTTTGCCTGTGAGGATGTTGTGAGAGACACTGTCTAAGCATTGTTTAAGTTAAGGCAGGCAATTTCCACTGCTCTCCCCTGAACCACACACATCACCATTTCTTGAAGTAGAAGAATATAGAGGAACATCTCCTTCTCTTTAGGAAAAGGCCAAAGAGTATTCCAATAAATTTTCCTCAGTTATTAAAAACAACATTGCAAACTGGTTTAGTTTTGCCATATGCAAATGCTACCAGGCAAACTGATTTTTTAACTACAAGGAAATAAAATGATCAATAACTCCTTGCAAAATCTTTAAGAACTGAGCTATAAGGTCTGTCGCATGATTTGCTCACAGGCCTCTTATCTGATTACATTCTTGTATTTAGGAGCTACCCTGGGACAGGACAAAAGTTCAGGTCAGGAATTTCTGAGTCAGGTGCCTATTGCACTGCCTGGAACTCATAGATAATAAAGCCTTGGTTGAGTAGTGCCAAAACCACTACAAAGCAGCCCCTATTCAGTCTACAGGAAGTTCTGAAATTACATTTTTATGATGCAAAAATGAGCAATGGTATCAAAAAGTCAGGAGTTTCCCTGCTGATTCAAACACATAGGTTTTAGATTTGTATTACACAATTACCTTTAGTTTTTGAAGGCTTTCCTCTCAACATTTCCTCTAACACAAGCAGTGCCAATCATTTCTTTGAGATTATTAATTTGTACATGTACTATTTCTGTTTGAGATAGGATCACTTACAAGTAATAGATCTCTCTCTTAATCCATGAAGACAAGCTGAACATCACTTTAAGTAAGAAGTATTACAAAGCAAGCCACCCAAAATACATGAGTATAAGAAAACCCAAATGCAATTAGCAAAGCTCTTCCACCAATTCATCCAGCTTCCTGAGGTAAAGATCTGCTCTCTAATTTTTTCTGTTCCCTGGTGACCATCCTTCAAGTAGACTATAAACTGAAAGAAGAATTGTTTTGTAGACCATCCTGATTTCTGCCTAAGCACATCATCTTTCTTGCACATTTTTCTAGCTTCACTGAAGAAAGGGAGTTTGATCTAATGCACAAATTTTCTTTATAAATAATTCACCCATTTATTTCCACCAAAAAGAAAATTTAAAGTAATTGCAATTAATTTAGGGTACCAGTATTGATTTACTTCTAAAAATTACTTTATTGATTCAAACTTCCAAAATGCAGAAACAACTGTAGTTTATAAACTAGGATTCAGTTTCTGAGGCACCTTTGTTTTTTATATATATATATGGCTATCGGCCATTTACATTTACTGTGCTGCTCTGAAGTATCATAATTCTTACATGTAATCCATTTTAAAGAATGTCTTGACAACTTCTCTCAATTATATAAAGCACAGTGGAATTGCCTTTCTGGATCTACTTTCTGAAGTTTACTAGATCATGTATCCAGTAGAAGCAGATGAACAAGTAATACATATTCTTCCTATTTAAGATAAAGGAGACTACTGACAAAATACCCTACAAACACACAGGATTCCAAAGCAAAAAATCAGCAATATCTGTCTCCTCTGGACTATTTCCATTTTGTCAGGGTACTTTAGCATACATCAAAAGAGATGTATGCTAAGGAGCTCTCTAATACCCAGCCGGACTATCGGGTTTAATTTTTATTAATTATTAGTGCAGCTCTACATCATTCATATCTCCACCGTTTATGGTAAACCAAAGACATCCTTGGTATTTATGCTCTTCTAAACACAGGGGGCGTTTTAAAAAGTAATGGCCTCTCCTTCATCCCCAAACTTCAGAAATTATACAGAGAAATTATACAGAAATTATAATATAATATATCTATTATATATATTATATATAATAGATATATTATACTCTTATTTTATCCTACGATATCTCGGATTACTATTGCTATTTCCAATGCATGTCTGAGTCCCTCAGACATGAACCAGACACGCCCTCTGGAAGAGCCCACAGGACTAAGAAGGAATCCTGATGCTGCCACCAGGCAATAAATAAAGGCACTGTAAAGTTTTGTTATACAACTCTAACAATGTGCACTCAGGAACACAGATGTTTCAGCAATTTGTCTCTGAAATAACTTTCCTTCAAAGTTTCTGTTGTCAAGCCACATTTCAATGCATAGTAGATACAAACTTTGAGTAGAGCACAAAGGTTTCCAAGGTTGCACTTACTGCTGCAAGTGAAAACAGAAAGTAGGTGACTAATTAAACATTTACTCTGACAGTCAATTTCTTCTGATATTAAAGGAGAGAATATAGCTGGATCCTCACGGCTGAAAACAGTTACCACACCTTAGCACAATCAGGCTTCAAATTTCCTCTTTAAAGCCTTCATTTTGATTTCTGACTACTCTGTATTTGCCCTCCTCAACAAGCTGTTGATTATGAGGACACATTAAAATGCTCTTGGGTATACATTAGCTTATATCAAGTGGTTTTGCCCTAAATAGTACATTCTTGTAAAGTTGAATAATGCATCCCTACTCTCCTGACATTATCCTAACTGCCCCAAAGCACCTTGGCCACATTGACCCTCCCCTGACCTGGCCCTTTGAACCTCACTGGAGGAGGACAAGAGCAATGATGGCTTTTTTGTTGCTACACAATATCATAGAACAATTAGGTTAGACCTCTAAGGCCATCGAGTCCAACCATTAACCTAATTAGCCAAGTCCACCATTAATCCATATCCCTAAGCAACATCTCTATGCACCTTTTAAACACCTCCAGAGATGGTGATTCCACCACTTCCCTGGGCAACCTGTTCCAGAGCTTGACAACCCTTTCTGTGAGGAATTTTTTCCTAATATCCAGTCTAAACCTCCCCTGGCAGAACTTGAGGCTGTTTCCTCTTGTCCTGTCACTTAATATTAGAAAGAAGACATCAACCCCCAAGTGGTACAACCTCCTTTCAGACAGTTGCAGAGAGTGATAAGGTCCCCCCCAAGCCGCTTTACTCCAGGCTAAACAATCCCAGCTCCCTCAGCTGCTCCTCATAGGGCTCATGCTCCAACTCTTTCACCAGCTTTCTTGCCCTACTTTGGAGATGCTCCCACACCTCAAGGTCTCTCTTGTAGCGAGGGACCCGAAACTGAACACAGGATTCAAGGTGCAGCCTCAGCAGTGCCTCAGGGCAATGATCACTTCCCCAGTCCTGCTGGCTGCACTGTTTCTGTCTCTGCAGACAGCAGAGGCTTCTTTTACTTGTTTTATAAATCTAGAAAATAAAACTTAGGGACACTCATAATACTAATTCCCTCCTGGTGCCCATGTAATTTTAATAATTAAGCATGTTTCTTCTAGTTTTTAAGATGCTCAGTATCCACCACACTTCACAACATTTCTATGGTAAGGACAAGTACAATTTTGGTGTTTCAAACTGTGTGCATCAAATGCCCAGTGAGCCTGCAGCGTCAATGCAGGACTCCCAGGTTCTCTCCTGTTTGTTAGGGACTGCCTCTGGCTTGCTCTCCTGCTTGCTCCTCTCTGCTCCCCACAACTTACTTAACTGGCTAATAAAAATGGATGGCAAACCAAAAATCTCTTCTATGGCAAAAGTCTGCCTTAAGACATCTAAAATTCTTTTACTTTGTATTATTGTTTTTAATAAGGCACAGTACTGGTCCTCCTTGCACAATACTGCTCCTCTCTACACATGGAAAAAGACTAAAGAAGCACAAAACTTCCTCTTCCTACTTCAATTTTCTTCTCAGACAGAAGGAAGTTGTATTTGCAGTATGAAAACAAACACAAAGAAACACAGTGAACAAATCTGAAAGATAATAATACTTAAACCAGGAGTGGCTTCTTTCTCAACATATCACCTCTGTGGTTCCCACAGTATCCAAATACACTGTGTCATCACAAGCAGTGCTCACAATATACAGCCTGAAAGTTACTGTATTAGTTCTTCTCTTTAATTATTGATTTGGTAGAGCCAGGCTCTCACACTTAACAGCTTTATGTATTCAGGAACAAAATACGGATCATTTTGTATGATCAATGTTACCATAACAGTAAAATACACCACTGTTCTTTAAGCAAAACAGTAACAACAACACCAAACCAAAATTAGCCAAATTGAATACAAATTAAAATCTGATTAAATACATCTCTCTGTCCAGCCCATTCCAGCACTGATATAACATAGCCCTTTCAGTTGGATACAAATGGAGTGCATCACTCAGCTTTTTCAATCTTGCCCCAAAGCTTGCTCTTGTATTTTTTTTTCATAGGGTTCAACCAAATTATAAGCTGTAACTCTACAAAAACTTGACAAAAGTAATAAAAATTCATATTAACTCTCCTCTCAGATATGCTTATATAATTGGCAGGGAAAAAATAAATAAATAGACACAATTTTCATACCTGTGCTGAGATCACACTGATGCTGTCAAAACCAAGATTTCCATTGCTCTCCACGACAGCTGAATTTGCATAACATGTGCCCCCATTGCTGGATGATGATGGTTTGGGTGAGGTAGTCTTATCCTGAGAATTATTCTCTTCTCCATTTTCAAAGTAGTTGTGGCCAGTCTAGGTGGAAAATAAACAAGTAGGTAGCTAATTAAAACAAAAGCAAAATAGCAATGTAAGAAAATAAAGACAAAAAGGAAAAGGTGGGTGGGAGATCATACTCATGCTGCCTTGCTTTCCACACCAAGTGATTGCTGAAATGAGCAGCAGTGAACATTTAATTTTTTTAATTAACTCCAAACATATCTAAGTTCCTAACTTATCTCTTACTGTTAGCTAATCAGAAAACATGGGAGACTTTTCATTTCTATACCTTTATGTAGAACATCCCAAGCCAACCTGACCAAAAGTCATGATCGACATTCGCTGGTTATTCATGGTTGCTTGTCAAATAGAGCTCATTAGCCTTTGTCTGCTTACATAATTAAAGAAAAACAAATCAATTTTTTCTATTTCCAGCTATTGCAAATGAGGGACAGTTGATCATCATAATTTTCAGTATCAGCAACACTCAAGTGAGCACACAGAAGACAAGTACTCTGACACTGGGTGAAAAGCAAAGAGGAGACAACTGCACTGCTCACTGAGCAGGTCTGTGTACCAGACCTTGGGGAAACACAGAGCTGAAGTTACTGAACACAAGTCAGGCCCTATCAGTGCAGCTGCACTTTGCAGATGACCAAGAAGGTGTATTTGTCACACTGATTTCTCCTGCCCAAGGAGGAGCTCCATGGGCAGACTTCATTCTCTCCACCTCTTATATATTTCCATGTTTTTCTGATGCATTCAGCTACCACAGCAACAGCTTGGCTGTGGAGAGCAACTGGAGTATACACCAAAGAGAGCAGACCACACTCACATCTGGATTCCATTCCCAAAGCTGCCTGCTTGTAATTCCCTCAAAAAAGTGAGATTTCTTGCCCTATTCATATGGGTTTTAAACAGATATATCAGAACACACACGAAGGCTGAATTCCTCAGATAAAATAGGAAAAAACCCCCACATTTTATCCATCTAGCAAGTGTCTCACAGAATATGACAGGTACTTTAAGGCAAGGCTCATTCAGTTAGTGATAGGTGTCATTACCTTGTTATAGAGCTTTAGTATCACTTTAAGAATCCTTTCCACAAAGAAGAGAATGTAGAATCCACCAAATACAGCAACAGCTTTCTCAACATAGTTATCGACTTTTGGGTCAAACCCAAATGCCTAACAGGGAAGGAAAAAGCAGTGCAAATTACTCTGTATTCTTAGTACATTTACAGAAAAACAAACAAATGTCACACTGCACAGACACACCTCTATCACAAAAACTGTCTCTAGACCAACCACCAGTTTCCATGAACAGAAATTGTAAAAGATTCTGGTATCATTACATTTTTTAAACTCGGAGAAAATGTTAACAGTGTAGCCTATTAAAGTTCACTACAACTTTATCCAGTGTATTTCTCTTTTTGTTTAGAGGCAGAATAACCCTTGGTCCTTCCCAATGAACAACAAGACATAGATCTTTAGAAACTAGTATGCAAACCTGTAATGATTTGTATCATTATATTATCAAATAATACAATGGCATATAATAATTCTATATATCATTATTATTATCAAATAATTATTCTCCTTGCTTACCTCTGGAATGAGCTGGAAAATTGCATTAGAAAACAGAGTACCAATGGCCAAGCCCACAAAGTAAGTTAAAACCTTGGGGAAATATGACTTCTTTAAGAAAGGAGTTAAAATCAATCCCAGAAGTGATGCCAAGTTAATGATAGACACAGCCAGGAACCCAAATCCCCAAACTGTGGGTAAAAAAAGAGAAATACAAAATATTTTAGTATAACACCCACTTCAGTCTGCTTGTGATTTCTCTAATTGCTAAATTGGCATGGAACTAGTAAAAGAGTCATTCCTTGGTTGAAATTAAAACTCACAAATATAAAATTCTTAAAATGCATAGGCAGTTAAGATGCATACCTGCAGAAAGGAAATATCTGAAAATATTTTCTGGGACAACCATATTAAAAATGGAAACCATGCTAGTAGAATATATGGGCTAACCTAACTGCTGGTAATGTAAATGAGGTCTCTCTACAGTCAATGAAGAGTAAAAATTAAGGCTTAGGCCAATAGTTGGAGCAGCTATAGCACAGAGAAAAGATAAAACTTCTTACTAGTCCCAGAGTCAGATCCAATTGACATTTAATTCTAAGAAACTCCATGACAACTCCAGTTGTCTTGGCTGTACCAGATATAAAAATCCTTCCTGATAAAGGATGACTCCTTCAAATCACCCTGAGGTGCTATCTCAGTTCCTAACACTCCTCCTGTCATTCAAAGAAATTTTGCTGGCTGAAAATGCTGCCCATCACTGTTTTTCAACAGGTGAGGTGAGAGACATCTGATAGTTGAGATAATTATAATAGAGAAAAGGAAGTGCATTAAAAAAGAGGTTCTAGGTTTAAAAACAAGGATATGTGATTTGGGTATGCAATGGCAAAAACCTTTTCTAAGAATCAGTAAATGCAGCAGGGTTCAGCATGACTTTGTTTCCCTCACCATAAGCATAATCTCAGATATTTAGCGTTCAGGCACCAGGACTTGCACAAATCCATACCATAATTATTCTGGAGCCTGAATTATAGGTTGGAGAGGTGTGGTACGGTTGTTGCTGCTCGTAGGCACTCACAAAGTTGTGCCTCTATAAGGAACTTTTTTTTCCTAGTGACATCTCAAATCCCTATGAGTAGAGAGAAAAACTTTAAAAGTTGTGCTAAAGAGGTCTACAAGGATGACCCAAGTAATGCCACAGAACTACAAAGTAATGCAAACGGACAGAGAGTTTGTCTTTAAAAGTTAACCACAAAAAATAATCAATGCCAACACAGTGTTGCCTAGATGAGAACAGTTTCATATAATCCAGAAAGTTGCATCATTATAAGCTTGTATGTATGTAGGGAAGTCACCACAAATTCCTCTCTGCATAGCAGAAACTAACAGATCAGACTATGGTCTGATATTATTTCCTGGAACACAACTGGCACACACACTAAGCTAAATTCCTCACCTGCAACTGGGATGCTCTACTCTGTACAGTGTCACAATGTTTTTGTAAAATCAATTTCATATCATGTCAAGAACAGAAAGCATTAGAAACATTCAAAGCATTTGCAGATGTATCAATGCCAATTACAACATTCATTTGCCAATTTTAAGAGAGCCACACAGAGAGAGGGAAAAACAACTAGATATGGGTAGATTCACTAAGCTACATAGATTAATTCTTATTAAACTAAATGACAATTGAGATAGTAACTATATTTTTAAAATCAAATTTATAATAAACGGGTTTCCAGTATTATCATGAGTCAGAAAACACTGTCTAAATGTGGGATTACTACAAACGTACAAGAGTATTTTAGTTTTGTGCATGGACATCTACCCATATTCTGTGCAAAAATGTACATTTTTAACTGAGCTGAAAAAATTCCAAGACAACCACTGTTGGCAAAGTTCCTGCATTAAGGACTGTATTTCACAATATTATGTGCCTTAAAATGGTTTTATTCACTAGGACTCCATCCACACTCGTCTTTTCATGAGTCCACACATCTCAGAAAGCTGGGTAGTCTGACTTTATGTACCAGAGCAGGGCACTCAGATGCAGTGCAAATTCTTTCCCTGAGACTGACGGCTCAGTCAGTTTTTGCTAACAGCTATTATTCTTTCTGTCTTTAAACTGTAATCCCAATAAAGAGACAACCAAGATACCCAAAGGCACAAGAAATCCAAAAAATAAAACTGCAGGAATGGAAGTAAGATGCCCTCCTTAGAACACTGCTGCCCAGCAATGTTCCTTGTAAGAACAGGCAGACTCAGGCTCTTCCTCAACCTTGACCGGGGATGAAGAGGAAGTTAAGTGCATGAATACCTTTCTGAAGAAGTCAAGCAGAGGACACAGAAGGTGTTTGTCTTGGACATGAGGAATGCCACTGGGCAGTTTCAGCTGTTTGATACCTCTCTATACACCTCCCTATTATCGTTCAAAGAAGAGAGCAAGGGGAGGAGCTGAGTGTGCTCAAAGATCAGATAGTTTTACAAATCTCAGGACAAAAGACATTAAAATGTGTTGCTTTCCAACTTCCACTCTGCTTTGGCATCACTTATTTTTTATTCAGAGCAGCTGCTCCTAAAGCTCATTGGACTGGTTTCTTCTGCATGTCTTGTCCATTAGTATTTTGGAATACACTTTATTATTAAGAGAGTGGTGGTCCCTGGGGAGAAAATTCACATAGGTACAGCTGGAAACAGGCATGGAGGATTTTGCTCCATGGGCATTCATTGAAATCATCTGGGCTCAATGCTACTGACAGATTCACTTTGTGATGGGGTGGGGGTGTATAAATCAACAGCTGCATTGGGCACTGGGCCTTTCTAGGAATCTCTGTTCAAACAGGTACCACTGTGTGTCACAGTGGTTTAAAATGCCTAACCATGGGCCTGCAGATTTCTTGTGCTGCAGCCAAGGGAGGGGCAGGGAGAAGGCTGCCTTGCTTATCTGGCTATTGGACATTGCTTCTGAGCTGGACATTGCTTCAGAGCTGGCCAGATAAAAGAAAAGCAAGAAAGATGGTCTAAGAAGCTTAGGAGGTTAACTGTAGGTCAATGATTCCATGTTCAATCTACTTAACCAGCATCCCCTCTCAAAAAAAAAAAAAAAAAAAGGAAAAGAAAAAGAAAAAAAAAGAGAACAGACCCTACTCTCCAATGCAGATCTTATGGTCTTCTTGGTAATATGTGTCTGCATATGATACAAGCAATCTAGAGTAGTCAAGCTAAATTGGTGCCATGGTTTCAGTGATTGCTCAATCAGAATTCTAATCTTCATTGACACAGCAAAACACAGCTATGTTTTAGAAATGATCTCTAATTCTCATTAAAGATGATCACCTATATTAATCAGAATGTTATTAATACTAGTATTTCAAAAGTTACAAAAAGCACTTTGTATCTCTTCTTATGAGTACTGACATTAGGCACTATTAATCCAACATCCTAACTTTTAACATTAATTCAGCTGATTTCCTTGGAACAATAAGCTCATTTGGAATACTGACTCGAATTATATCTGATCCTTTTTAGTGCAATAAGTGATTTCTTTAATCAGATAAATATTCCCTGTCCAATGCTTTTTACTGCACAGTACAGTTCTGTACAGTACAGTTCAGCACAATAAATACAGAAACAAGAGTGAGAAAAAGAGGAAGGGAGAAGATTAGAGCTACTTAACCATGTAACAATCTTCCTCCTGGAGGGGTCATCACAGAAGATGACATGAAAGCAGGAGTCAGAATTTGGAAAGAATGTATTTTTCCTCAGTAAACCAGTCACTGGCTCACCTGACAGTCCTCCTGGAAATAACTCCACCGAAATGTAGCCCAAGTAATTCTAACTCTACCTGCCTCCATACATGCAGATTCCACCAAGTTCAATTTCCCATTGCAAACCACCTGCACAAACTTCCCTTCTGTACACTCATCTTTTCTTCTATTAACCAGCTATAAGTATGAGTCCTTATGTTTCAAGGCACAAACCATTATCCAAGCAAAACAAGTCAGAAAGACACCTCCTTATGTGGGCAAAATAGTCCATAACTTTCTAGTCAGTTCTTTCACCTTTCTTACAGCATTTTAAATAGATCACTGTCAAGAGATACCAATTTTGTTTGGATAATCTGACTGAAACCAGCAGTTTATGTTCCCACTTTGGGACCATATCTTCCCAAACAAGACACTCCTGTTATTTATAGATAAATGCTTAGTGTTCCTCTAAGAAAACCCCACTCCAGTCCCAGCATTAATGCAAGTAATAGTAACTAACCTTGCAAAGAATGTGGTTTAGATGTGTCCACAAAGCTTTCCTGATGGGCACATGGGTGAAAAATTAGCTGTTGCAAAACTGCAGGACATATTGTAGAGAAGCTGGAATTTGATATGTAACTGCCGTTCGGTATCCCATGCAAAGAAAAGATTTCTTCACTAGTCAAGCACTGAAATTGAAAGGGATTTTGACAACTTAACACATTAATGCAAACCAAAAAAAAAGACATACAGTGAGAAATCCAAGAATTACAACATGGAAGTACTACATTTTCAGGAAAGTCTACACAATGTACATTGTGCATGAAAATACTGTGATTGCTTGATGTGAAGCAGAAATGATTCAAAGTACTTTAAGTTAGATAAATCACAAATCAATAAACCCCTTATTTAGGAGACAACTGGAGATCTTTTGCCCTGAGAACTCAGACAGTTAAACCTCATAATATATTTGGAAAAATAGCTTCAAAGTACTTAAAACCCAATGTAATTACAAAATAATTAACTTTAAGAGCAGACTAGATACAGTTAAAATCTTAGTAACAGAGTATGCCAGAAAAGGACTGGTAATTCAGCGACAGCTAATTCATGTAAGTGACCACTTGTACTTTACAACAACACTTCTTATTTATCTTCCCAAATTAACTCCTTAAAAATGGTCTAAAGCCAAACATTTTTCATTCCTCTTACAGCAGTAACTCTTAAGGGCAAACATTGTCTTGTAAAATCACGAGATAAACTCCTGCTTGGGATCTTCACTTTGCCTTTAGCGCAGGGCATAACAGTGTCTGATGGGTCAACAATAAATGTACTCGGCAGTGCTAAACCAGGCCAGGGGCAAGGCAAGTCTGGTTCCTCTGTTTGTCATTTTCAACCAAAAAGATAAAATACAAACCACAAAGTATCATAAAAGATAGATCAACAGAAAAAAAATTGAGTGTTTTTATGTGAAGTGTTCCAAACTGCTGAAATCTTTCATATAACACTTTCTGTTCATTTACATACTTTATTTCCTACAATGATAAGGGAAAGCATTCTTTTTCTGGGTGTACACAATAGTTTTGTGCAGTTATTGCTGCACAACAAACACATACCAGGGTTGAGCCTCAAGACCAAAGAAAGCAAATGTTTTCTTCTATTTGAGACTTCAATTCCAGCATAACTCTCCCTGTAGCAAATCTCAGTATGATTGCAAGCAGATAGCACTGGAAGCCTTAGCAAAATAAACACAAATGGTCACTCCCTGCTCTTCTTAGTTTTGGCAGCCTTCAGATTACATAGCATGCCTCCAATAATTCGACATTGTTATTTATAAGGCAATTAACTCCTAGCGATAAGCCAGAGAGATTGCAAGTCATTTATTTCATCAGAGCTGCTTCCGCTCCTGTTAATAAATATTTTTCTCACTGTCCAAAAGGTGAAAGGCATGCACTCATCACCAGAATGTGACTCTCCTTGATTTGCTGGGATGAAGAGAATATGCAGGCCAATTCAAATGACTTCAGCTGAATTACATCCAGGATCTTTCTGTCCTTCCTCTTTAACTCTGCCAGTCTAGCAGGCACATGCTTCAAACCTAAGTGCAAATTTTGTTAAGGCCATAAGACCCTAAAGACTCAAATATACAGAAGCAAAGTGCATATAATTTCATCTTTCAATGTCAATGCTAATGTCAAAGAAATATCACACATAAAATAAATAGAGCTTATAAAAGAAGATGGATTTTTGCTTTAAAACATGTTGGTCCTTTTAACCTACATGAAAGTGAATAAAGTGAATAAAGAAATCATCACTGAAGATACAGTCTTTAACAGGCCAATGCACAAACCACTGGAGCTTTCTAAACTGATTATGTGTCTAATAATTTTACTGTTAACTCTGCATTTTGGAATCATACAAAATATATGGCTAATATGCCCACAGCAAAACAAAGGGAGGATAGTTGTGGTCTACAGAATAGTTCCTGTATGGTGCTTATTTAACAGCTCACAGAGCCATTTCTGGACATCTGTGGTTAGAAAACTGAGCCAGTAAGAGCTGAGAATTTGCACCATAAATGTCTCTGAAAGAAATCACCTTTAACTATTTCATCCCTAAGATACAGAATAGAGTATTAGCATTTTAAAATACCAATACATTGGTATTAACATTAATTCACAAAAATCCAAACAGTGTTGTGGGTAGGAAAACAGATAATGGAGAGAAACTAAATGAGACACAGCATAAATTAATACACCTGACAATTGTAACCTTGCCTACACACAAACATGGAGGTGAGAAATACCATCATAGAGGAGCTCTTTCATGTGAAATTGAGAAACATCATTGTTTTAATTACTATTATTATTTTGATCAGGGACAAACCCAGAGGATAATGATTCTTATAAATGATTCATTGTTATAAGTCACCTCATACTCTCAGAAAACTCCTACATACATCCAAGAGCTAAAAAGCAAGCTTGCATGAGTTCACCAACACAATTAAAGGATTAATTAAAAGACAGAATCTTTTAGAAGCCTTGGACTGGAGCAAGGCATGTTTTGCACACTGCAAAACTCTGCATTTATCTTTCCAGGATAAATAAATACATTAACATGGCCACATTGCTGTAAAAACATAAGATATTTACTTTGTAAGACTGATGGACTATCTCATCAGAGAGAAAATTTAGCCTCATGGAACAGGGGACTGAAAATGATGTCCTGACTCACCAAACCTGCTGTTGTGTCTGTCCCCTGCTGTGCAACAAGACCTTATCACAGTGATAAGGTGAGACGATTTCCTGTAATGTGACTGTCACCAAGAGTTTAGTAAACAATTGCAAAAAATATATAACAAAACTGATCATCCCTGAACTGTTAAAAAGTAACTTTAAAAATGCTTTAATGAAAACTGGGGAGGAGCTTAATCATAGATTTCACATAGTTACAGAATACTGAGACTTAGAAAAAATTAATCTATCAACTAGGTTATTCAAACAGATGTTTACTTTTACCCTGGTAAGCCCCTCCCAAAAATGATCAAACAATATGGCATTCCTCTAACTGGAGAAATTAACAAAAAATGCTACAGTAGTAACTACCTTTTAAAGGCATCAGTCTCTTCTGTAATCTTCTGCTGTGTTCTTATCATTGCTGTACCTCTTTTATCTGTAGCATTCCACATGTGAAGCACTAAAATACTGAGCAGCATCCTGCACTGCAATTTCTAGATGTTGCCAGATTAAATGCCAGCCCAGCCCACGCCAGGGCTGAGCAGTGGGTCCCACAGTAGCAAAGCAAACAATAAATGCAGTGAATGCCTCTTTAACAGGCTTTTATTTCCTTGCCTAAGTTTTTTTACTTAGTCTGAGCATGCATAAGACAAAATAGAGACATACAGCTCTGCCTTCCTCAACTTACTTGCAAGAAATGAAAGCATCTAATGCTGATGTGGTAGCGCCTTTGTGTCACTTAGGACAGGTGAAAACCGGATGATGCAGATGATCATCCCTTCAATAAGCAGCACTCCATGAGAAAGAATCAGATGGAGCTGCTCAAATGCACTCGTGTGCTTTAGGGATTTCACACACCCTACAACATGGGCAAGGCTTGGAGCTGAGAACTGTCCACAGATACTGAAATTTACTGAAAATACTGTAGAAATAAGACACTTAAGAGGGTACAATAGCTCTAAGCCTATTTAGCATCTCACTGGCCAGGCAACATCAGGTCATGGTGTTGGATCAGGACCCTAACTCTGTCATTCTTGTCTCCATTCTTTCAAAAGGACAAGCTGTAACTAGTGAAAAACTACCCAAAAAATCCTCAAATCAAAGAACATACTAGCCTGGTTCTAGTCTAGCTACAAAACTTATTTGATTTTAACTCATCCTGAGATAAAAGGTAATTATATCTGATTACAAATATTAATTTTAAAAATAAATTAAATTTTTTCAGAATGTTTTGTTTAAAAAATAAAATGCATTACATTAAAACACAGTACTCAGGTATTCCATCTAGACTGGCATAAATAGAGATTTAGGAAAGCCAAAGAAGGAAATAGGAGCATGATTTTAGCACCTACCAATTATATCAAAGCATTAAAAAGGTGACATTAACAAGCCTTCTTCCAATACCCTTTTACCTTGCAGGCATTTTTTGACCAAAAATTTTGAGCATGTCATTTAGTCCTTTGGCACACGTGTATGGCTGCCATACTACAATGAATTCAGTGATAGAAGATCAAGTATGGTTTCATGGTTTTTACATCTTGCTAATAATGTAAAATACAGAGCAAACAACAAACCATAATCTCTATTAGACTGCGATTGCTAATTTAACCCCTATTAGTATGACTAAAATGTGTGGCAATTCTACAGTAAAATGTGAAAAAACCCACACTGCTCAGTATTTGTGCTTGCTCAATTAGCAGTTATTTCTCTGACAAGGAGTCTTAGCTTACATATTAAAAAAAGGTGATAACAGAAAAATTGAAGAGCAAAGAAAATATAAACACAAAATAAAAATAATCATAAAAGTGCATGATGAAAGCAAAAAGAGACCAAAAGCAGAAGAAATTGGTGACAGTTAAATCCAAAATTCAAAAAGGGTGCTCAAAAAATCCAGGTTTTTTCTTCTACATTAAAAAATTAGCATCTTTACAGACATAATAGGACACAAGTTACCACAAACACCTACACAAGTATACACACAAACACTATGACCAACAAATTAAATAATTTTTTTAATTCTCCTTTTCTTTTCAAGTCAACCTGGTATCAAAAGAAAACAGAAATCAACCAATCAATCAATCAATCAATCAATCTTCTTTTGGCTTACACACCCAGACTTTCAATCTTTAAGAAAATGGATGAGCTTCTTGTGGATCTTTTCATGAGATTAATAGGCTTACCAAAATAGTTGTGAATGAGACATTAAACACTAATACTGGGATAACATTACAGAGACTGTTCCCTCCTGCCAGATGCCGTATCACCTGTCCCTTACAGACCAGCTCTCCCCCAAACATTCCTTCAGGCTTGGGATGAGGGACTCTCTGAAGAGCAGGGGTATGTTATCTTGATTCGAAGAAAAGCCTGGGAGTCATCCCACTAAGTCTGGACACAGAAGTTAAGAACTGAAAGCCTAAGATAAACCTTCTGCCCTCCTACAGTCAGGCACTTATGCAGCCTGAATGGATTCAGATGCCTCGAGGAAGACCCGGATCACTCTCCAGAGGTATTCACTTTCCTCTGTTGAGAATCCACAGAGCTTAGGCCTCTGATGCCTTCCAACACCCAAACTTGTATTAGGCCACTTCATGTCTTCTGTCAGAACCAGCAGATGCTGAATTATCAACTTGTAAGCACAAAGATTCATGGTGTCTAAAAACAGGATTTAAGTGGTGTGAGTCTGCATTTGCATGTGCCACCTGCCCAAAGTCATGGACATACCTGACATCCATGAGGAATCAAAATGCACTTGCTTTAATGGCTCAAGCTGATGGAGCAGCCATAAGGCTAATTTTAAGAAAGAAGGCAAGTAACTCAGCAAAAAAGTAGTTTTCATTTCAAAAATCATTTCACTATGATACCCTAGATATAATTCAACATGAACATAATTAGAACACACCTGTAAAAAGAATTGTTTCAGTTAAACTTCAAGTTACTTATGCATTCATAGTAATAAGAAAGAGCATTACTTTTTTTTTCCTTCTGTAGCCTGTGTACGAGAGCTACGTGCTTTTGCAGACAGAAAACCTGAAGGACTGAAGAATCTACTCATTTCTATGCCCCTTTAAAGAAAGCTGCTTTTCATAGCCATACTCAACACTGCAAACTTGTAGTTAGCATGTGTGGCTGAGAATGTTTATATTTGTAACACACCGAGTTGGAACAGTGACCAGTTTGTGAGATTTGCAAGCAACGACTCCTGCAAACATTGCTACGCTTATACTGAACACTACATTGATTTCAGGGCAATTAAGTCCCAATTAAACCTTTCTAAAACAAAGAGAGCTTATTCAAGGTTTGTCTCCTTCACAGAAAAAGCAGAAGAGCTTTTAACTCCACGTTAAAAAACAATTCTCAAGGTCCCTAGAGCCATCCCTCCTCTGTTTCTTAGGGAGTGGAAACCAGAGAAAACAGTCATTTGGCTTTCCCTTAATTTTTGTGCCTTTGTGCCTCTGATTTCTGAGCATATGGAAATCTCAAAATTTCCCTTCAAGGAAACAAAGTCAGTCCAGGATGGTCCAGGTAAGTGAAATTACACAGATTTTAAAGTACCAGACAGATCTGAGTTTCTGATGGTGACATTAAACAAAGTACAAATGTTTTAAAGAGAAGTCATATTCCAGCGATACCCAGTCAGCAAATTAAACATCGGTTTAAAAAGCTTTTGGTAGATTAACCGATGGGTATACACTTTGCACTCAACTTAGATAAAAGATATGAAAATGTCTGAAAAAGTTTCTTTACACAATCAGACCTGTTTGTATAATCGAGTTTTTGCTGCCTCATGACAACTGTATTTCAACAGCTCCTGAAGATTTGCTTATTCAGCTCTCGGAGGGAAACACTAGCTGTTCTCACACACTCCGTGCAGTTGGACAGATCTTTCTTTCGCTATTTAACCGCGAAAAGAGACATTTAAGAGCCGAGCAACGAGGAGAGCCAATCCCGGGGCAGCCCGTGCGGCAGCAGCTCCCTGAGGCACGGCAGCTTCTCCCGCCGCTCTCACCGGCGCGCCGGCACCTCTGCCCGCAGCCCGAGCCCAGAACCCAGCAGACATTTGTTCCCTCCCTCCTTCCCTCCCGGCTTCACCGTGAGGAAACACGAGGGCGGCGAGGCTTAAGACACTGCGGAGCTGCCCGGCCGGCCCGGCGCGCTGGCTCCGTAGTGTCTGGACGTTTCCAGCCGGGCCGTGGCCGCGGTGGCGGTGCCGGTACCTGGTTGTGGTGCAGGTGGGCGAGCGGCAGCGCCGAGCCCAGGGTGGGCGCGGCGCCCAGGCGCTGCAGCAGCGCCGAGAGCTGCCCCGTCGACAGGCTGTGGTTGGCCCCGAAGACGCGCAGCACATCGTCGGCGAAGCTCGTCGAGTTGTCCGGCCCCGGGCCAACCCTGAACTCCTTCTCCATCCCCGCGGGACACGGCGAGTGTGGCAGATGGCGCAGCCCCGCCGCGCCGCCCTGGCCCCTGCCCACGGGCTCCGCGGGGCGGGAGCGGGGCCCGCCCGCTCGGCCCCTCCCCGGGGGCGTACTGGGTACGCCGGGCGGGCGGGCGGCGGCGCCGCGGAGGTCCCCGGCCGGGCGCCGGGCCGTCGCTCGGTGCCCGCTGCGCCGTCGGGCCAGGCCGCTGAGCGGTGCTCGCTGAGCCCCGCCGGCCGGGGGCAGCCGCGGGATCCCCACCACCTTGTGTCACCACAGAAGGTGGCGCGGGGCCCTCCGAGATCGGCCCACGCGCGGGCAGCTGCGGAGGATGCAAAACTCCCGGTTGCCACCGGCCCCGGCCCAGGGGCCAAGAGTCACACAAGCATCAGGGTCATGGCCCCCGCTGCCGTTCCCAGACACAGCCCCTGCTTGCCCGTCTGCCCCTCACCCAGCCGCCCTGACCCTCTGCATGGCAGAAGGGATACCGCAGGCCAAGGTCCAGGCCCAGGCAGGCGCACAGGTGCCGTACACACCTCACCAGCACTATCTCCTGAGCCCAGGCTCCTGGACCTTGGAATGAGTCCTTCGGTTGACAGCCAGTTAGGAAACCTGCTTCTCTCAGGCCCCCTCCCTCACACAGGCTGAGACATAGATTTCTGTCTAGTCTGCCTTTTTAGGCAGGATTAATGCAGAAAAATGCATGTGATTTCATGTACGCCTTTTAACAAATAGAGAAAATTGTGACTGGTCCCAGGTGTATTCCTAGGGGCTGTTGCTCAAGTGGTTTAGATAAAAATGCTCATGCTGCCGGACAGCAGCCCCAGCTCAGCAAAGATCTGTGCTGTTAAGTTATCCTGTAACTTCCTTTTACAAAATTTCTTACATATACACATAGTGGAGAGAGACGGTGTGTTTTCAAAGAGTTTGGGTTTTTTTTTAAAGATTCTCCTTTAGATCACTGTAGAACTACGCTGAATTTCGTGAGCTGAGGCACAGTTGCAGATTCCAAATTTTCTGAAACCAGAATTTTTGTACTGTCTGTGCCAAGTGGTCCAGGTAACAGTACTATGAAGGAGGCATGGTTAAAAAAGATACTTCATGAGCAGCAGAACTGATTTAGATAAATCCTTCATTAAATACTGCTGTGCCACAATGCACAAAGCATCTAGCAGGGGAAAAAAATGCCAGCAGCATTTCCCCCCACTATGACTGAGCAGGGGGGAAGAAAATCTAGAAAGCTACAATAATATTAATTCTAATACTGAAAAACGTGTCACTGTTTCTGAATTAAAGCCTGAATCACTGATATACTTTCCCAGTTCCATCTCACTTGGTTGGTGGCAGCTGGAACAGCCCTGGCACAACTCAGCTAGGTGTTGTTCCAAATGTCCCTATCTGTACTGGTTCTACCACCAGCCGAGGCTGAAGACGCTCCACCCTACCCACTTCTCTATTTGTATGTGCATTTTGGCTCTCTTCCAGAGCAATCAGCACAACGTTCTCCCGCTGCTAGGGGAAGTGCAACATTCATTGGGCAGCAGCTATGTTATTAGCAAAACTGGCACCTCCTATAGTTTCTTCTTCAGTGTCTCCCTAAACAGCTGTTACAGTTCTAGTAACAGTTGATTATTGCACTCATTCTGAAATTTTAAAATTCTAGATTTCAAAAGTGACTTATGACCAGCAGATAAATTGGAAGTAACTGCAACCTGGCTATAAGAGGTAAATCAAAACAGGTTGCATCAAGATTTGTCAGTGCTCTGTTGTGCAAAGCCAAAGAGTTTATCTCAAAACTGATTATTTTAGGACTTTTTCAGCAGAAATATAAATGATCATTTAAATTAGTATCATTAAACTCATATTTGCATTCATTCTTAGGCCTCTATTGGCATAATGCTGAAAAGTTCAAGGAATTCCTGGATAATTCCATTAAGATTTATTCTCTGTTGGCAATCCTTGGCAGAATGAAAATTCTGCTTTATTTCTGAGACACAGCCATTTTTTTTCCTCAAGGAGTGATGCATTCATACAGCTCTAGTTTAAAATAAAAATGAAGTTTCTAAACCATCTGTCACTGAGAAAGTCTGCAAGAACTAGAAGGGCACACTAACAGTAAGACAAGAGGTTGTGTACCTTTCAAACAGTATGCACAGCACTTGAAGAATAACTCCAGCTTTTGTGTACATTTTTGTGATGTACAGACCTAATCAGAAAGTCAGACCTTTGTTGTGTCAAGTCTGATAAATCTTAGGCAAACACTAACAGAGCCAAATTCTCTTTCTAAAACTGAAGGAACAATGTGTTTGTACAACTGCAAGCCAGGTATTGCCCAGCAGTACTTCACGGTCCTGATTCACTATTGTTTGGTTCCTGCTTTTCTTTACACCTGTGGGATGTTGCTGTTACATTTAAACCACCACAAAGTGCCAGGGCAACAGATGGTGACTGGCAGTGGCAAGATGACAAATTAATCAGCTTCCCCAATCTTATACGGGGCCAAAACCTCTCTGAGGTGGGTTTCTTGTAAGAAATTCACTGAAGCTGTAGCTAATTACATCAAAGTTAGCATGATTTGTAATCATACTTGTTATTTACTTACCACAAAGTTAGAAAAACCCTGTTTATTGTCATTCAAACTACTGAAAAAATCTATTTGAAAATAGAAATCATATTATTTACCTGCTGTCAGTTGACAGGTAAAATAGACACACCCATCCTTTGTACATTTTCACCTTTTTTCATTCAACTCTTATTTGAATTAAATATTTAAATATAATTAAAAACTTACATCCTGTAACTAAACACCCTTGAATGAAATGGCATATAGCAATGGATATTTTGGGGGAAGTACCCAGGCAGATAAGACTGAAACCCTTTTTCACATATTTTCTCAAAATAATTCTCTTCACCGGGGTGAGTAAATTCTCAGAAGTTCCATTTGTTCATTTTTAACTTGACCAGAGAGACTCAAGCTCTCACAGCCACTATACTTTAACTTTCAAACACTCCCAGTCATGAGTTACAGATGAACAGTATGATAAGATAGATATTCCAATATTGCCAGCTCAGGAATCTTGCAGTTCTCCTCAGTTATATGCTCTTCTAAACACCAGCAGGGAATTCTGAGATCAGAGCTCTAGAAACAGTCTAAATATACTGTGAATACTCAAAACCACCAAAGCCAAACACAAAACACTATTTGGCTTAAAATTCTTAACATATAAAAGCCTGAATCTCATTGATCTGCTGATCTTGACTCATTTTTGAAAGCTTGGGTATATGGACTGGCACTAGAAAGGCATTCTTATATATCATATTAGAAAAGTTTCTGAAGCTAGAGAATTAGAAGGGATCTTCGCTTTGAGGCACAAAATACCTCGTACTGTACCTCTTTCAAAGGAAAAAGTGGGATCTCACCTTCCACAAAATAGTTTGACTCTGTAATTCAGATCATTAATTAGTCAATTACAAGCATGTGAGGCACAATATGGGTCTTGAGGTATGAGAGGTATAATGGCATTGCTTTGGTAAATCAATCATAACCTGCTTCCTTTCTTAGGCTGCACTATGGGTATCATTTTCGCGCTGTTCACTACCGTGGCAAGCTTGGCTCCCACAAGAGGTTAACATTATGCAAGATTTCAACTAGCAGGAGGTGTTACTTGTTCTACAACCTACACTAGCCAGTTCATTAGCTCTCTCTGTGAAACTATAAAATACACTGTTTCTGATAAGAAACATGATACATTTGCTCCTTAGGACTAATTATTGTTTTTTAAAAATCTTTAAAAACAAAACTTCTGTAATAAAATTACTATCTTAAATTCTTCACTGTTTACATTTTCACATTTAGAGATATTTAAGGAACTTCAACCACAAGGATAAGAATTGTCTTTAATAGAGATATGCAGATGAAATTATCTTCAGTTCATAGCTGCTCATTAGAAAACTAAGCTTGTAAAATTCCACTGACACACTTTAGAAATATTATCTGCACTCATCTTGTTAGCATAGGGTCAAGATTGTTTAGATCCTGTTGCTACAGTCAAAGCCTTAAAGATGTTTGGGTTCTGAAGTTTTAGCCTAGGGCCATCTCTAGTTTTCAGCTGGTAAACAGGCATCTCACTCCCAAAGCCAGAAGCTGTTGGGCTACAGCTTTGGATGGTATGAAGTGAGATAGTGTCTGAAGAGCTGAACCAGCCTATAGCAGCTGTGGGTCATGACTCAAAGCCCCCTAGATAGGTGTGCAGAGAGCTAGGAAGTAATAAACTGTCTTAAAAATATAGCAGTATTCACCATGAAGATGAACACTGCTCATTTTGCCTCGCATTGCTCAGATAATCTTTACCAAAGAGTCAGCTTCTGGAAAAAAATACAGATCTTCTGAGATTATGGAAATGAAAAAAAGCAAAAAGACATTACACGTTTTTATCAGTTAAACTTCATTTTGTAAGAAAAGGGAAGTTCAACAGCTTGGAGTTCTTTTTCAAACCTTATTTTAACCCATACCATAATAGAAAAGAATTTTTACATTTACAAATTCAAAGTGAAACCTTTCAGCCTGGTGTCCCCAAGTCTTGCAAACAACACTTTTAAATTTAAATTTTCTATTGTTCTAAAATTAGCTTTAACAACTTGAAAGCCTCAAAACCACTGATGAAACAATACATGCTTTGTAGGAACATGCCTAGCAGTGACCTCTTACCTGCTGCTGACCTTTAAATCCACCAGAGGACCCCAGGGGACGGTCGGTACATGACAGAATGCTACAAGCTCTGGTTCTATTGACATATCTGCACTGAATTGTATGTATCTGAAGAGCAAGTGTTACCCCAGAATAAAGGAGAAGCAGCCATTTGTCAATATTAGTTGGATGAGATAAGCACAGTGGTGGCAGCAGGACGCCTGAGACACAATGTGCCGGCGTTGGCTTTCACAGGCTGCGCTCTGCAGGGATCAAGATGACCCCTGTGAGACAGCAAACCAGCTGCAGGACTCCTCTAGGCTTTTCCCTCATAATCCAGTAGGATGAAAGAGTAAGTAGAATTTCTGGGGAGGGGCCAGAGCAGCCTTTCCAGCTCCCATCACAGGATCCAGGCAGAAAACAATTGTTCGAGACGCTTTTCTAGATAAGTGGCCTTCAATACCATCAGTCCCTCCCTTTGTTTCTTGGAAATACAGCTCTTAAACGTGCTTGGGATAGCAAATTCTTACTGAAAACATGAACACAGAGCTCTGAGTTCATGTCTGTACGCTTAGCGCATCTACAAAATAGGTGCTGTACCAGTCCCTGGGATTGGCAACTGTGCATTGAACCCAACTTAAGTTTTCAATAAACACTAAAAGGAGAGGGCAGAAAAGGGGCTACAAGGTACAAGATATTTTACTTCAGAGGAAAACCACAATTGCAGCTCAAACCTTCCTATTTTGGGATGCAGTGCTTAGCATAGAACATCAGGCTCTTCAGTCACTTCTCTTCTTCACAATTAACACTGACATTTTAAAAGTAGTAATTAGCAGATACTGCTCCAAGCCTGCATGAGTTCTTAAGTACTGTCACCATGCCAACTTTCAATTCAGGATATACCTAACCTCTGGTGCTTTAACCTATACAAATAATAGCCCACAAATGACAAAGCACTTAAATTTGAGACAGGGCTTTTAATCAAGTATTAGTTCAGTCATTTTGGAGCTATTACTTGAACACAGAAAACATCTCAGTTTTAACTCCATCCTGAGTGTACTTTTTTACCTAACTGCAGGTATGTGCAAATAATCAAAGTTTACTTGACTTCAAAGATATATAGTATAATTCTGCTGCAAGGCCAGCAACATCATCACAATAGAGCACCATTTCACAAAACATGACTGTGCATAAATAAACACAACTAAGAGAGGTGTTTAGCATATTCTACCACTAAGCAATTTAGAGGAAATTCTTTAACATTTGCAGACAGAGGTACAAGGACACCTGTAGGCTACACTCAGCACTTGAATCCTAGGTTCTGAAGGGTCTAGTAAAGAAAGAAGAAACTATTATATTCAGTGTTATCATCTGCAAATGAATCTGCAATTTTTCCAGAAGTTATCTTAGGAATATGAAAGCTATTAATAACTTCTGTATGTCAAGGATTTTCAGAATGCTTGTCCCTTAAAGTAAAATATGCACAATTCAGTAAAACGGAAAGCTATTATTATTTTGATGTTCTCTACACTTTCACAAAGGTCATGGATACATCCAACTTCAGGAATTTATTTGAGACAATGCTTATGTGCTAAAAATCATGGAGTGAAACAAGCCCTGCCAGAAGGGTAACCCTGGCACTAGGTCTTCCTTCAGCAGTTAGAGCTGAAGCACCAGACAAATACTTATTTTGGTTACATGTGTAAATCAATAAATTCAACTTATGCAGCAGCATGTTCTACAGCTCAGTAGAATTTATGGGGACAGAGCCCCTCTGTGAGGGTTCTTCACCTGCAGAAGGAAGCAATACTTCTAGCAAGCAGCTGTTCATCAATGTTCATTCTCTGGTTTTTCCTTTCTGTCCCCAAGAAATTCCCTAGCAAGTAGAATATTTCAGCCATTTCATCTTCCCACAGTGCCCTGTTTTCCAAGATATGTCACACTGTTGAGCAAAGTATGAGAGGATATGCAAAATTCATATATTCCCCAGGCATTCTCACTTAGCAGTAAAGGAAAGTTGTGTATATGCACAGTGGCATTTCAGTGTTATTCAACTGATTGGTCTGCAACAGCAAGAGCAAAATGAAGTATAAAAGTCTGAACCTTCTCTCACTGGTACACAAAGTTACAAAATGTTAATGGAATAGTTATGCCTGACAAGCAGGTGTTTAATGTCTGTCTAGCTAGACAATTTTCAGATTTGAGTGCTTACTGTTTATGTAAGAATTTCTAATGCCATTTGTAATTGGCATGGCACTCACATTTCAGGATTTTTA
Organism: Camarhynchus parvulus; assembly: GCF_901933205.1. NCBI lineage: Eukaryota > Metazoa > Chordata > Aves > Passeriformes > Thraupidae > Camarhynchus > Camarhynchus parvulus. Next base: position 45,007,745 of record NC_044574.1, read on the forward strand.
TTTTGGGATGGAGTTGTATTTTACAGTGTGAGTGTGTGTGTGCTTTCAGGTATTTTTGGGAGTGGGATTTGTTGAGGAAAACCATTTGTAAGTGACAGCAGATTATCATATTCAACTGTTTTGGCTTTAAAACCTTGTATTCTCTTTTAGGCCTAACATGATTAAAACCTGCTGAGGCAGGAGTACAGCCAGCTCAGCTGAGTAGTCTTTATACACAGTGTGTACAGAAGGCCAAGGTCGGAGTCATGAATACAGCAGAGCACTGATATTAGAGGAGTTGTGAGTTGACAGAAACAAAAAGGTTCTATGGTTAAAAAGATATGCTAAAAAAAAAAAGTTTTGGAAGTGGTACCTTAACATGTCGTCAGGTCAGAGTACTAAAAACAACCTCTAAAGAAACACCACCTTTGTTTCCCACAACTCAAACATAGAAGTATGTGACTGAAACCTCAAAAAGTAATTTAAAAAGTGAGGAAGAAACTCCAAATAAACAAAAAACCACCCCAACCTTCCAATGTTTATTTACTACCAGTTTATTTTCTACACCAGAAAGGTGTAGAAAGTGTTAAATTGTCTAAACGATAACACAGTACAAACGTTTGACAAAGAATACCCCCTGAATAAGTTACAGATTTTAAAAGTTACAGATTCACAACTGCAGGTCCCATGAAAAAGATCGCCAAAAAAAATCAGAGTACTAGTTCAATACCATTAAGTAAGGAAGCTGCTTGTAGAAGTGTTCAATTACTTTACAGCTCAATTCTCACACTGGATTCTAAACATCCTAACCTTTTCATGCTGTAGAGGATTTACACAATTAACACCTTAAAAGGTCTTTCAAGAGTAAATACACTACAACCAAGTCATTTGTGCCCATTTGTGATCTTCGAGTATAAATCAGAGCAGAATCTCTCTGGCAAAGGACAACAGAGGATGAAGTAGAATCACAATTTATGTCAAAAATTAAGAGAGTCTCAGTCTCTATTTGCTTGGCCAACAAAAGGAGTTCCCTCAAGCAAGCCTAAAAAGGAGAAAAGAAACATAAAATAGTTCGGGTCAGGTCATTCCCTTTTTTGTGAGCTTGTGAAGCTAGTCTGTGGACACTATTTTCTAACCTCAGCTGTAGAAATAGATAATATAAAACAATTAAAATAATTATAAAATATTAAAATAATATTAAATAATTGCTACAGATGAAGAAGTGACCTGTCTATATCCATTTGTATAGCTGTCAGACTATACCAACATGAATAGATTATAATGTTATTCAAAAGTAATTCTTATTTTTAGCAGAACTGAAAAGCTTTGTGAGAAAATGCTTATAAATGTGAAGAGAACAAATTGAAAAAGTGGCCTTGAGCAACTGCCCTAGAAATGGTTCATTTTGGGGGTGAGGGCAGACCACCACAGAACAGAAGAGCACACCACAACCTGTGAGAAAGCTTCATAAGTAAGCAATTATCAGTCTAGTGCTCAACACCACGAGTTGTTGAGATTCCTAGCATAGTTGCTGCTGGTGGTTAATTATGATCCCTTAGGAAAGAAAGATTCACCATCTAATCCCTGTAAATAGTCACAGTTCAGTCCTTACTAAAGAGCAAGAAAGCAGTAGTTTCATAGCACTAAGCACCTCAAGTGTGACATCCATCTGAGAATCTCATGAACATTGAATTTGACAAGCTCATCTTCTCAAAACCTCTGAGTGAAGGAAACTCTGCATGAGTTTGTCCTGACTGGCAAATTTACAAATAGTGTAGTTCAGTGACTTAAATGCAAACAAGTGCATGGAATCCACTTTTTTAACTCCTAATGTACATCACCCCCTGATGCTCTACAGAACAAGTCTACTGCAAACATTTCAATAAGAGCAAGGCTGTGTATAGGAGTAGAATTAAATGCCTAAACAAGAGAAGCAGAAGGTGTTAGCTCCAAATTTGAGAGACATGTTAAGCATTTTACCAACATTTTTTTATTTTTTTAAAGTAAATACACCTCAGGACACAGAAAACAACAGTATTTAAGGAAATGCTGTAATTGTACTGTTTGGGAGTGAAAAAGCAAAGTTAAACATTGGTTCAAAACAACATGGGAGAAGCGTTTCTATTTCCAGCAACACATTACTGAACTGCGGAAAGAGATGACCCTCCCTAAAGGATCCAAACTCTCAGCTGATCTCTTTAGTAAGAAAAGCATGAATCACTAACACCTATAAGATAAAGGATAGGCAAATTATTTTATGTGTGGCAAAGATGCCATGTGACTGAAATATCTGTCATCAGTGAAATATCTGCCATCAGGTCAAGTGGCAACTGCCAGGAGGTCAGACAAGTTTTCTCCCAAAGATCAGCTGATGTATAGCATTTAAACATGATCTTTTTGTTGTACAGTCCAGAAGTAATAGGAAGGGGAGTATTTGGAAAGCATCGAGTAACTATTGGGGGAGGGAGGGTCCAGGAAGGGAGTGCTGAATCTGTAACTATATTGGCAGAAGAATCCAACATTAAATAAAGGATAGCAAATGTGCTCCTGCACTTTAATATTTTCATGCTTTTGACATTGCCAACATACATATGACAGTAAGAAACATAACGATCCCAAGTCCTGGCTTAACCACCTACACAGTGTTTGAGAAATCTGAAGCCATCTCACACAGACTGATAACATCAGAAGCTGTCAGAAACTGAAGTGTTTAAGAGAGAAGAACCAGCCAATTTATTCCTGCAGTGCCCAGTGCAGGTGATTACAGCTCAGGCCTAGTAAGCTCAGCAGCAGGTACTACCTTACTCTGCTCCGACGCCTAGAGAACATTATTATGAACAAATTCATTTCTATGTATTGATATATCTTCCAGCACTTTGAACAGCATTGCTAAAGTATCCCATACTACAGCACTCAAGACCCAACAACACACACAGGTTTTACACAGCAACACTTTAGGAAGTGTGACATTTTAGGAATTTCTAAGACCTAAACCTTTAAAGTGCCATGCAACATCACACATGCTGCATCCTGTGAGTATTTTATGGCATTCTAGGGGTTGTTTTTACAGAAATGTTTAAAATTTTTGTTGTGATGAATAATAATCCTTGCTTTATATTTTAGTTATTAAGTGTACAGCATAAATTCAAAATGGATTTTCCTATAGCCATATGGCTTACTGAAAATAACACCAATAAAGTAAGTAATTCACTGATGAGTATACATACCTTTGTTGATGGAGAAGAGGTTCTGTCACAGTGTCAGCCAATACATATTGTAACTATGTACTCAAACATTTCTCAATGCTTCCATCTTCTCAGACACACTATTTTCTTACTGTTTATAAAGCAAACCTGTCCCCTCTGTGTCCTTCACTTGACTTGGTAATATGAGAGTGTTTGAAATTTGAACAAAACCTCTTTGTCCTGGGAGTACAAGGGGCGGAGGAAGATGCAGTTGGAGTAATAGGTGGTTCTGAGAGCCCTACACCACCCCCTTTGATAAAAGCCAAAGGACAGGACATCAAAGAGGCTATTCCAGGGCAACTGTTCCTGAGTCACTTGTCTCCAGCTTCTTCTCCTTCTCCATACTTTATCATGGAGTTTTCTGGCAAGTGGACTCTAAACTGAAAGTTTCTATACTGTTTTTAATTTTTTTCAAAGTAATGGAAAATTAAATTACTGACACCTGCCCTAACCCACATTAAACGGTGACTTAATGTTGCCAGAAAAAGGCTGTACATATACACAAGTTCCCTTCTGGTCTTTTATTGAAGCAATAGGATTTGATTTATGGAATACCTGGCAAGCATAACATCCTATTACAGCAACTGGAAGCAGATAGGGGGTGATCATAATGCCACACTGAAGGAGAAATATCTTTAACTCCTGCTGCAAGATTCAAGGAATAAATAACTTAATGTTTCCTGTGAAGTCATTCCCATACTCCAGTATGTGAAAACAACTGTCAACACTCAAGAAAGATTGTGTTAAACAGCTGAAACACTCTCTCAAATGATTTTTCCAAAATAAACTTCCATCAGAAAGCTATCACAAATACTTAGTCATCTTAACTCTTAAAAATGAACAATTGCTCTGGTTTAAAGCCATTTCATATTCTTGAATTGAAACTTCAAAATTCACATTATTTTAATTTAATATGACTAACTACTACTGTGTTTAACACTGAACAGAACTAAGGCCTTGCATTACTAAAAACAAAAAAACAAAAAAAACCCAAAAAGAAAAAACCAAAAAAAAACACCACCAAAAAAAACCTCTTCCTATCTTATGAAGAGCCAGGATTTTGTAGTTTATCTCACAGGGAAAGGACTGTACAAGGATAAGGTACTCACTCTCTCCTTTGAAGGTTGTAAGGAGAAATAAAATTGTTTAGATAACAAAGCAACAGAGCTGCTGTGTAAGTCTTAAATCGGTTCCATCATTTCTCACAGATGCCCAAACACAGCAAGCAGGCATGGATCTGGAGAGCAGAGCAGTCACAGAGGGCTGCTAGAAGACAAAAGGATGGAGAGGAACCTCAGAGACAAATCTCAACAGGAGATGGGATAATCAAGCATGCTGCTGAGCAGGGAACCAAGGTTATCCTGAGAAAGTCAGTGTGGTGTTACCTTAAAAAAATAATTGCTTCCTATAACGTTGTACAAATTCCTTTCATGCAGTAAAATTACTACATGTATTTACTCATTACTACACTGTATTTTTATTTTCATCTATATGATTAAAGCACTGACTTGCTTCTTTAGGACATTTACCTTTTATTCCTGTTTCAGCAAACCCAGAGTATCAGAGAATACATGGCTCAGCTCCTGCCAAGAGGAGGAGATTCACAGCTGTCCTCTTGGCCTGCCCCCACCCCTGAATCCCAGCACCCTGTGGATCAACAGCGGGGGTCATGTCCCTGCAGTGTGTCCTGCTCTGACAGGTGCTGGCATTTGGCAGCATTCCCAGCAAGCGGGCAGTTATCTCACAGGAAGACTTGGCTGCAAGTCAGAAAGCCAAGCTCATGGAAAGCATGGAAAGATACAGAGGATACAAAGGTGTTAAATCCCTTCTGTCCTTGAATAGCCAAAGACTGCTCTAAACTGTGCTGAATACCAGCAGTTGCAGGCAATTTTTCAGATACGAGAACACCAACAAGAAAAAATAATTTGTAATAAGGCACAGACAAATATTTACCAGAAAATTTAGAGGCTGTCCCTTAGCTCTTCATCATCTTCCAGCTCATGACACACTAAATTATTCGAGGTGCTCAAATCATGCTGTCAGGTTTAGCTGAAGCTTCAGATCTGGTTTGAAGCAGTATACCTACTGTTTTTCTTCCAAATGAAGTCTAGCTTCTCCATTCTCCAACATCAGATACCATCCCCTCCACAGCAAGGGCTGTTCTCCTTCCACTGTTTAATAACTGTGACCCTACAGCTTTAGTGCTGTACCAACAGATAGGACTCTCTTTAATCTGCTAAAGACCTTCTACTTGCACAGAGCTTGTTTTCGGTTCATTGTGTTTAAATGCCAAGAATTCCTCTGCAAGCAGCACACAGAGCAGAAGGGCAAGTTATTTTCCTTTTTCCCTCCCTCTCCCTGATCACACATTTCCAAAACATCAGCACAAGAGCAGTCTTCAATTAGTAAGTCTCAGGTAAACTTTAGAAAGAAAGGATTGTTGTCAATTAAAATTGCTTTGTACCTCAGCTTACTAAACTAATGTTCTTAATTACACATTAGCAGCGATGCTCAAAGCAGGGTTACCATAATCAGGGAAAGAGGTAATTAGAAATTACTTCATGTCATCTCAGCCAACTTCATCTACTTTTAGCACACCACCTTCCCCTGGAATGATGCTATTCTTGCTTATTTACCTTGCACTAAATAGTTACATTGCCAGGAGACCTATGCATGTAACCTACCAAACCAGAGATTGATAATCCATAAAAGTCTATTTAAAAAATTTCCTTTAAAAATATCATGATGCTATCATTCTACCTCAAGCTGTAGTTTTGTCTTTTTGGGTGGGGTTTTACCATAGAAAATGGGCATTGTAATGACATGGCACACTGCTGTCAAGAAAAGCATTTTTTACCTCTTAGGTTGGAGCCCCACTAGATTATTTGCACTTATTTGAAAACTCTAAGGTTTATCGAAGCAGAACAATTCTGTCCTTCTAATTCATATAGATCAACATAGCTACATTTCTTCCAAAATTGTATATGTAGTTTGCACAAATGTTAAAAAGACATGAGGTTTAGAACAGTATAAACATGGGACTTCTTGACTTGTACAACCTGAGTATGTTACTCTTCAGTTACTTAAAAGGCACAGAACTACATACAGACAGAACTGTAAAAGAAATCAGGGTAAACACAGACAATTTGGTAGGATTTGAAATATTTGTCCTTAGCTACACAAATTAAAGTCACAACTTGTAACAATCACTGAGGCCTTTTACCAATGTATATTTGATGTATTTTCAAGACAGAGTTTGTCAAACACTGATGGGATCATTCATAAAACTTAAAATTTGTTATGGAAATTAATGAAGTCTATCCTCACAATGAAAAGATGAAGTACATTCTGGCAAAGTTGTTCTTTTTTTTTACAGTATAGATACCAAATAAATATAGATAGGGGTTTTTTTTAAATACACTGAAAACTGGTACTCAGCGCTTGCTGGGCAAAGAGCTAATACATCTCATTTAGACACAGCACACTTTCTAACCCACAGAAGTTATCCTTAATTAGACTGTAACCATACTACAAAGTTACATTAGAATCCAGGATCTGAAAGCCTTCAAATGTGAGTGGAACATTAGTTTATTTTTAGTGCAGTCTACAGGACTCACTTTAAGAAGTTCATCCCAACCCCAACTCTAAAAGCATATGGACACCATGCAAAGAATTACTCATGCCAATGTGTTAGTGAAAAAGTATGTACTTCTAAAACCCCTTGGGGAAGGACTGGCAGGGTAGACAAGGCCTTTGCATTGCCATTTTATCCCATATCAAACACAGTTAAGAACACACATGAATGCTAGCATTAAAGTAGAGGCACAAAGGCAATCATATTTGCTAAGAAACCAAGGACCTAATGAAAGAATTCTGCTACAAACCCAGATCTGAGTTTCTGCCATACCAGCAATGTGTCTTTCAGTCACTTACAGGGAACACCCAGTACATCAGCCTTTCACCAAGTACTTATTAAGGAGCCATTAATTACCACGTCTCCAAGTGTTAGAGTATTTTGGTTCCCTCTGCTCCAAAACAAGAACTGTTGTTCTTGATAAACCAGACTGTAACTGATCCTCTGGCTTTATGCCTGATTGTATATTTGTTTTAGTGATATAATCTGACTGTGCTGGATGTTTTATAAGATACATGCTGTTAAAAGGACAATTTGAAACTTTTTTATTTATTTGCACAACTGAAAACAGGCCTTGTCCCTGTTGTGGCCCTCTCTGCATAAACAGCAACTCTGGGGGAGAAGAAAATTATTTCCACATTATAAATCAGGCTTTTCAGTTTTGTTGTGAGGATTTCCTTGAGAAATTAGACAGCATGATGTGGTTCCTCAAGTCTAGTTCCCAGCACCCTTTTTTTTTCAGCCCATCTCCTTCTCCTTCTGCATCCTTTTCCAACTTAAAACAGTGTTTCTAATTCATACCCTCATCAGCTCCTCTCTCTGCTGCTCTTTCAGTCCCCCAGCTCCTGCTGGGGGGGACAAACTGACAACCCAAGCTGACTCAGTCTACAATTTCTCAGGTGTCCTTAAACTATGCTCTCATTCCAGAAGCCAGTAAAGATATGCCAGGACTTGTGCATGTGGGCTCCAAGTCACAACAGCCTCACCTATCACACAATTATGTCTCAATCACTTGGAGATGCTTTAAAGATTGCATAAATATAAAAACTTTCATACACATTTTAGGAATGCCTAAGTTTAGAAATCATTCCTTCTAGGTTAAAGTAACTGGACCTGAGATTTGGCTTCTGGATTTTCAAGTAGAGATACCTACTGTGGTATATAGCATTGCAGGCTTATATAAGAATTTTGCAGTTCATTCTTATGCTGTCATCAGCCATTCTGTCACTACAGAACTGCACTCAAATAAAACCTTGGTGGAAATTTAGCTGCAGAGCACTACCATTCTTGGGCAGGGGGGATGTTTCCAGGCTTTTTTGTAAGCGACTATGACAATTAGCTAGAACAACACATTATATAGACATACAGAACAGTACTTTTCTGTATGTCATGCTGTTGACAAAGTAGGCAACTAACTTCAAAACATGTAGGAAAGTAGGCAGCAGGGACCAAATCACCAAGTTGGGTTTCAGCTCTTTCTTCTCTATATTTACAGCAAGAGAGAAAAATGCATATACTTCATACCTCAGCACTCTCTTCCTACCCTGAAGGGTCAGGCTGTGCTCCTGAGTTTATATCATACAGTCACAATGGACTTGTCTGCAAACACAATAAAACCTTTTTTTTCCCCTCTTCCCAATATCTAGATATTGCGAGCAATATTGCCCTTAACTACAGAATGGCTACTTAAAAGTAAATATTATCAGATCAACAGCTAAGTGCCAGTAAAGACTCAAGAGGACAGACAGAATGAACCAGTTCTTTTGTGCAGTCAACAAAAAGCTGCAATTACTGGTAAGAGGCTTTCCAAACAATTTCACTGCTTCACTGAAGAGGGTCACCATTACCAGACATCTTAGAGGCCTGGCTTCTTTATTACCTGTCTCTCCCAGTTCAAGGATTGATCCTTAAACCATCCTGCTAAAGCCATTGCCCTAGATTCAAAATACTGGATCCCAGTGTCTGGTTTTCCTCTAGTCCTGCTATACAGGACCAGAAAGCTTTCCAGTCTTTAAACTGGGGAAGGAAAGAAATGCATGTTCTTAAACCTAGAAAGCAGCATCAGTGAAGTAGCAGCAGAAGTAAGAGAGGTCTTGACCTGTGTATCTATTTTTCTGCTACCACCAATACTCTCCCTCAAGCCTTTTAAAAACTTCAAGTTTCAGATGCATCTAAGCTGACCTAGTTTTGGAAATGAACAGGAAATTCAGTAACAAAGCCACCTGATGTGCTGTGAGGCGCACAGCTGGCTCCTTTAACAGCTGAAACAGTAAACAGCAAATTTTTTTTCTCAACTAACTGGACTATTTTGTTGTGTCTTCCCAGCTGGGAAATGCAATCAAATAGCTATGAGATAGTTCAGAAGTTTAGATTGAGAATCCACTAAGTATTTAGAGTTCGTTGATTGACATGCAAACAAAGAATGTTTTTAGTAAAAGACCCTTAAGAAAAATGAACCCTCACAATCCAATAAATTAGCAGAGATGAGAACACAAGAGGTCATGGGGAAAGATTTTGTGCTACTATATTATATAATTTTTACCTGGGCATGCATTTGAATGACCAGTGTCTCTTCATTCCCATTTTCTTTCTGAATGCTCTGAAAGGTACAAGCAGCAGTAATTTATGCCTGCTTGTGAACCTAATGGTTTGACTAGGAAGAAGTCAGAAAAACAGCTTCCCCCACTAGAGTTCTTCAACCTGTTCAAATGTGAGTCTGTTCAATGGCCGAAGTAGTTGTCTTGTCCAACAGTGGCCTTCAACAGAAGGTTTTCTGAAATGTGAACTGGGAAGACGCTTCTTGGCAAGCAGGGGTCTCTCTTGTTCACCTTGAACTTAAAGAAAGACTGAAAGTGAATGCACAACATAAGTAATAAAAAAATGCAATCAATTAATTTATAAGATTATTTTGATGTGCTTGTAGTAGAAGCACAACAAAACATGCAATTTTTAAGAACTATTGAAAACTGGACTATAAGACCTCTGCTCTTAATAGCAAAAACATGCACACCTGTATTTAGCAACTTCTGAAGTTTCACTGATGTTTACAAACATAATTGGGAGCAAATCCAACTCTACGCAATCGACTCTGACAATATCACTGCTATGAGCAATACTATTTCTGTTATTGTTTATTCATCACACCTTTTCCACCCCTCTGGGAATTTTGGCATTTTTTTTAATACCAGCAGTGTTACTTTCTGCTTCCTACAAAGCGCAGTACAATTGAATCAAATCAGCCATAGATATCTAATTTCTTCTTCTTTCTGTAAGTGAAATAGTTTGCTTTCTGTTTGCAAGACACAAGCTTCCTACTTTATGAACCAATTAAGGAAAGACATCTGCAGAACATACACTCCATCTAGATAGACTAGATTTTAAAATTCAGTTGTTACAAAAAAAACCTCACCAACCTTTGATGGTCATCACTGTGGTTCAGAGTTTATTACTTGGGATTCTTGAATAGATATTCAATAGATATTGCAGAGAAAGTATTATTCAAGTAACTAACTTACACTGAGAATTCAGTATCAAATATCTTGATTGTCCTTAAAGTTAGATGTAATGCTTTAAAAACAAGGTTGAAGATTAATGCTTTAATTGTGGTAATGCCATGTGTTCCAAGATGTGTTAGGTATTGCAGAGACCACTCAAAAACATGTTTACTACTCCCTTACAGTAACCCTCAAGTGCTTTTACCACATTGGGGCAAGTGCTTTTACCTCATTGAGGCATGCAGCTGGCTCCTCTAACAGCTGAAACAGTAAACAGCAAAGGTTTTTTTTGGGAATTTTAACAAATTTCAGGTGAAAGACACTTCTTTATACTTGCTGGAAATAAGGAAAATACTTAGGAGATAGGAAATACTTTGGATAATTATAATTTCTGCTGAGGGTGTACTTAGGCTATTTTTGTTTTACCATTATTTTACTGACTGAAAGTGCTTTACCTTCCACATCTCATGGCAGCATGCCCACGTTTTTTTCTTTTTACCAACTATAAGAAATTCATCATAAAAGCATGGAATGGTTTGGGTTGGGAGGGTCCTTAAAGCTTATCTTGCTCCAACCCCTCTGCCACGGGTGGGGACACCTTCAACTAGACCAGATTGCTCAAAGCTGTCCTCTGATAGCAATATATAAACCCCAGACTACAACCCCACTGTGCTAAAAGCTGGACAGAGCAAGGCCAGCCCCTACCCCAAAAATCACATTTGAGTCACAGCTGCACTTGCAATGTAAAAATGCCCCCTAACATCAGCACACTCTTGCCTGAGTCATCCCATACAGCCTCCAGATTCTGGTCTCAGTGTTTAGAGCCACCGACAGCAATCGTGAGCAGGCACGGAGGGCTCTGGCTGATAAGAAGGCACAATGAGATAACAGCAGCAGTCCTCTGGCCCAGCTCTTTATCTTGCCCCCAAACACCTACCCTTATGCAGAGTGCCCCACAAAACAGCAACATGAGCTACTGCAGTTTACAGACAGCCTGTGAAAATAAATCAGCATCACTTTTGGTTTACTTTACTTGTGTCCAGCTCTAACTTCCAAAAAGTCCTGTATCACTCCACAGTACCAGAGGAACACTTACAAAATGTCTTTTTTATCCATTAGACGCACAATCCTAAGAAATACAATCACTTGCAGCCATTCAGTTGGGAGACATTCATCAGAGAGGACCCCTGCATCCAAGCGCTGTGCTAACATTCCTTTGCAAAGAGAGAACACCGCTCACAATTCAGTACCACTACTTGCTCACTTCCCAGTATCCACTTGGAACTGTGACATTACTGAAGTGTTTGCAGGTAAAACCTACTAGTGTGAAAGCTTGCAGAGGATGAGTGGATGCCTCAAGTTTTTGGCTTTCACCCACCCAGGAAATAAAATCAGATATGAGCTCAAGTCCTGCTGTGAATTTCTACTCTTGTCATAATGTTTGACCTTTTGTTTTTAAATTACCCTCCTGAGATGGAAAGATTTGGTTTATGTGTCACGTGTTTTCCAAACATACAAGAAAACTTCTCAGAAAGAAAAACCTGTGGACTACTGTGAGTCTCCTAAATGAATGCAAGGCCCCTTCTGGAAGATTCCTATTTATGGGAAAATTTAGTCCAACATTTCTGGAGTTTCTTTAAAAAGTGCAAAGCTCCTGTTGTATCAAACTTATAGTAATTATATGCTGTTATTTATGCCCTAAAAATGAACATGAAGAAAATCAAGGAAGCCCTCAATGTAAGCCCACAGCCCTGCCCTGGTTTAAGTGCTCTAGCCAATTGGTGCATGAAATAGTCATCAAGGATCTGACATTAGCCCAGGTGTCTGCATAAAACTTTGCCACTGAGAGAAGACTCTTTATGACTTCTGTAGTTGATCTAAATCAATGTGACTAATCATGGTGAAGCTACAACAGTTTCACTGGTTTAGAGCAAATTCAGGTTTTGAAGCACATTGAAAGAGAGGAAATACCTCATACTTTCTTTCTTAAGTAACTCATCTGGACTGAAGGAGTAAAATTTCTTTTAAGTAGAATCTTCTTTTATGATGTAGATCTGGGAATGGCATTAATGCATATTCCTCTGTAAAAATGTTTTTAGTCTGTAACCTATTATCACAGAATCATAGAATCATTAAAGTTGGAAAAAACCCTGACAATCACAGAGTCCAACCTTTGACCAATCCCCATCCTGTCAACCAGACCACAGCACAAAGTGCCATGTCTAGTGACTTCTAGCACACCTCCAGGGACAGTGATTCTACCACCTCCCCGGGCTGTTCCTATGCCTGACCACCTTTTCAGTGGAAACATTTCTTCCTAATGTCCAACTTGAACCTCCTCTGGCACAGTGGGAAGCCATTTCCTCTCATCCTGTCACTGGTTGCCTGGGAGAAGAGGCTGATGCCTACCTGGCTACAGCCTCCTTTCAGGAAATTGTAGAGTGATAAGGTCTCTCCTGAGCCTCCTTTTCTTCATTACAATTATAATACATTTAAATTAAAGACAGTGGAGTCTGAGTGTGAAATACTTGCTGTATCAGTAATAGGGAAGGTGTGGCAGGTGCCATTTCCAGGCGTCTAACAGTTCTACTTGAAATGTCTAATGAAGGATATATGTCTAATGAAGAGTATAAAATGCAGTGGAGTTAAAAGTCTGATTCTGTTTGATTCTTCTCAAATGTCAAAATATGAAGTCATTAAATTACACTGTATTTGTCAATTTTGGCAGGAACTACTGCCACTCAAAGGACACGGTGATGATCTACAGAGGAAAGGGAACAATGTGGCATTGCCATGTGCAGGTCTCAGTGATGCAGGGTCTGAGAGAGTGCCACAGAAACAAGTCACACTCTGCCTTGCCACCAATCACAGAAGCTTTCTAGCACTGAAGACAGCATTAAAAATAAGCAGGGCTTTAATGGTTGTTTTAAAAAACCAACTTAACTGAGATTTAAGCTTTCTGTAAGAGCTATTTGACTTTTTACTCAGCAGAGAAAACAAAGTGATATGGCAAGGGCAAGACTTTTTTTTTAGATACAACTGATGCAATAAAATGTCCTCACTGACTTATGCACAGTATGAAACACCAAAATTCAACCTCCTAAAATTATTTTTCATTTATATGGCATCATAAGGATTCAAAAAGCATTCCTGGCTTCATTGTCTTCTAGAAATCATTTGTCAATTGATAGAAACACAAGAGATCTTAGACACTTAAGACACCATCAAAAGCTGTAACAGGTTTTTAACAGTAATGCCTTCCTTTCCAAGAAAAGCATGTCAGTCTCGTTCCCCCTTCACTCCTTGTCAGTGAAATAAATATGTTTCAAGCACAGAACAGAACGCTCTTAACTCTCTACAGTGTCTGGGTGTGGTTACTATCACTACTCCTACAGATTGTTCTGCATTATCTTACTGTCCATTCAGATGAGGCTACTACTGGTCTCTTCACATATTAGTGAAAAACAGTCCTAAATGAAAAGCTCACACAATTAAAAAATGCAATCCTGCAGCATGGGAGAGAAATACCAACTTAATCTCAGGTTATATAATTGGACACAGATTAAAGAAGAAATCTGCAAAGAAATTCAAGTGTCTCATATTCATTAACTCTAAAAGGAACCATGTCTAAGCCCTTTTTTTGGCCTTGGGCTGTGTACTCCAGGTCACACAGACTGTCCCAGAGGAAGGAGCTGAACTATCCAAATCCTTCTGTAGCACATTAGCCTCAAAGAATCATCCCTGTTTCTCTATGTAACCACAACAATTATTTCATTACCATAAAAAGAGGATAGAGCCGTGGGTTGGATCCATTCCCGCAGCACCCCAAAACTAATACAATACTTTCTAAGTTTCTGACTTCCTAACAAATCCAGAGACACAAGACATTCAGCCTCACCTATTGCTACCAGTATTGCTCATGGCTTTAATTTCTTCCATCCACAAACCTGCAGTCACAAACCTGCAGCATGTGTTTCTAGATGATGGCCACAGCAGCTGCTGCTAGCATTGTCCTGTTGATTTACTTTTGATTTCTAACTTGTATGCTCAGATGATGTGTAAGGCTTTCTTCATTTTGCAAAGAATATATACAAGTAATCATTGGCCAAACCCAGTGACAAACTCAATCTTAAAAGACCAATTGGGCCCATGTGAGTTGGATTTGTTTGATTGCTATCTTTAAGACACTGAAATGAAAGCTATAGTGTGACAACAAACTTTTAAAAAAGGTGAAGCTGGATCTCCTATAATTAATAGAAAACTAGCCTGTACTTTTTCATAGGTTGCTATTAAATGGAATTAAGCATCCTACAACTGTAGCCTAAAGCCTGAAAAACAACTCTCAGACTATTAAACGCATGTTTAATAAAAAGGTTTTGCAAGAAGTTACATTTGGTATCAGATTACCAATGAAACATAGGTCCAAGAGCACGTGTTACTTCCAGTACAGGGTGATACAAACACCACCACTGAACACATCTGCAGCAGGCTGGCTGGTTAAAGATGAGGGTGACGGGGAAAATAGAAAATGCAGCTGATCTGAGTGGTTTTCAGTATCTTCTTCTCCACAAAGATGAGTGAGTTTCCCAAAAGAAAAGCTATTTTCTGCCCTTTTTTGGAGTAAGTAAGTCCTTTGAAATCTAGCTGTCATCTTCAGGAAGATAATGGAGCAGGGGAGGAGAAAAAACCCTGTCCTTTACGGACAGTAACAGGGCACTTGAACAAAGAGCACAGCTTTAAATTCCCACTCTTAGCAAGTTTTTTTTTCATGATCTATTAGGAGTAGTTCTGGTTCATCTCTTGCTTCAACCTTTTGCTCCCCCAGTGTCAGGAAGATCAGGGACTGCTACTGCGGAGCTGATCATGATCCCTTTGCAGGCTTTTTGGAACCCTCATGCTGTTTCTCCCGAAGCCATTTTTCAGAAAGACTGTAGGTGGCAGTAGCTATGCAGTTATTTATTTTCCTGGTTCCCACCCCCTCCACCCCCCCCCCCCCGCAAACATTTCTGGCTGCTAAAAAAAACCCCTTTCTTCCTTTTTTGTGAAACAGGTTGTGGGAAGACAGTCAGAATCAAGACAAAAAAAAAAAAAAAAAAAAAAAAAAAAAAAAAAAAAAAAAAAAAAAAAACCCGTTCCCCCTCTGGTTTCAAAATTCTAGGATGCAAAATGTGCTAATTTCCAAAGATTCCTCTTCCCCCTCCCAAATTAAATCAGGTTCCTGGTCTAAGAGGGCATGTTGGAGGGAAGTAAGGGACATGTATTATAATCTTTTCAGGACATAACTTATGGTTGGATTTTTGATAGTTATACAAAAATATAGTTATTTTGATATCTAAAAGCAATACTGTACAGTTTTCCTTTAAATCATCTGACTCTGTAATTTTTTTAATATTTGCCAAGTAGCAAGGGCTAAAATAGGCTCTTTTTTTTAGCAAAAAAATCACATAGAACCTTTGAAGTCACTTTTATGCATTGTGATTCCACATTCAGGATAAAAACAGTGAGAAGCCCAGATTAGTGATAAGGACACTAGAAAAAGGAGGTTGACTCTGCTGAATTACCCAGGTTTACACTGGCTGCCACAAGGTTGGAGCTAGTGAGACACAACTAAACTTATATCAAATCCTTTATATTTCACTTAATGAGTTTAATACAGGTAAGGTGCACTTTTTTACATGTAGTTCTATAAAGAACATTATGGTTGTGGTATCAGGAACAGCCACAAGGATGTCAGCATTTGGGTAGTCTGCATATCCTTATTTCATGTACCAACACTGGTACTTTATCCAAATACACTGTAATTACCATTATCTATATGATACCATCGTTTTTATTGCCCCCACTCCAAGCCATTGTTCACTGAATGAGCAATCATACATTGTTCTATTTTCCTTGCTCTACCTCTATGTATTCCCATGCCTTATTCAGTGAAATGTATTAGAATTTGGGCTGAAGGAAGTATTGATTTTCCATAGCTCTCTCTCTTTTTTTTTTCTTCTGATTTATTTTCCTCAACTCTACAATAAATAAAACCCCCCAAATACTAACATTATTAGATATAAGCTCACAATCACCTTTTGAATTGGTTCTTCCCTACCAAACAGAGTATGAGGTCAAGGCACAGAAAGGTTGAAAGCTGCAGCCCAGCTACATGAATCTCTAATCCTACACCAGTGAACTCCTTCCCTTCCCTTTCTCCCACACATACACACTGTGATCTTGTCTAAATATTTGAAGATGCTTTTAAGTGTTAGCTAGGCTTAGTATTAGTGTCTGTTATGAAGACACCATTGATTTATTAGGAATTGGAACTCAACCTGAGGGCAGTGTTTTGGGGACCATTTTGCTGTTAAAACTAGTTTTCTGTTAAAACACAAGAAAAAGCAATGCAGTAAATAAAAATAACCTGCCCTTGCCATACATAAAACAACAATGGCATAAATTATATGGTTTGCATCAAATTGTAATGAACCCTCTAGAAACTGTAGAAACTATACAACAAATGACACACAAGTCAAATCAGTGAATTGCAGCTCTCATAAGCCTATGGAATTTCATGTTCTGTAAAAAGTAACTAAAGTTATGGAGTAATTTTAGGTCTCTTAACAATATTATGTCCATTTGAAAAGAATACACTGATTTTTTACAAGTCAGTGAAGAGGTGAATTTAGTTGTAAGCGTTTTAAAGGAATAACTCTGTTGCCTTCCTCTTCTTAAAGTAAGGCTTTAGGAGTATAAGCTTCATAAAGAAACACAATGGTACAACTGCGATGCATTGCCCAATTTTGTGGATGGCGGATCACATCCTATGGTGTCCTGACCCCACACCAACTGAAGGAACAAAATCTGTCAGCTTCTGTTTCTGTGGGAAGGAAGAGTTTGGGCAGGTCCTCTATTGAAGCAACTGAAGGACAAGGATCTTTATGGATTGTAGGGCATGCACTTGCTATAACACTACATTTTCACATGACCACTTACCAAAGCCTTTCAAACTTTCCTTCTGACGTTATTTTCTCAGCTGGATATTGAAGCTAGCTCTGCAAATCTGATTAGCACTACATATAGTACCAGGCACATTTCAGAAAATCCCATATGGAAGTTCTGCTTTCTGGTTTTCTACATCAGAGTCTAAATTTGATGCCCTGTGTCACTGTGACCCATTTTACCACAAGAATCAGTTCCTCTCTAGAATTTTTCAAAAGCCTGTCCATATAGCTGGAAACAAGACCCCTGCCTTTGATCCTACAAACAACCCATAACACAGTCTTTTCCAGACTCTCCGAGTCTGTCTGCCCTGACAAGCAGACTATCACCTCAGTCTGCCTCACACTGCTCCTGCTATCACTAACTATCCTTCAGGCTCACTTAGTTCAACTGCTCTGCTCATTTTCTGTGCAGAGGATTTCCTTGGACACAAGCTGGCTGTGCTTGTCATCCTTTCTTCTGGTGAATCCTGTTGAGACACAACCTAAAACCCCTCACAGGGTACAGATGTTGTCTTCTAGGAGCCAGGCTCACAATTTAGTGTTCTCTCCACAGCACATAGCCCTAAATCCCTCAGGAGCTTAAACACATTCCTTCCCACAGAATCACAAAGTACATAAGTTCTTCAGAAACAGAATGGCTCTGAAAAAGATTTCTCATCACAACACACTTTTTCTCAGAAAAGAAAAAGGCATTTATTAGTTCTCCAGGAAAAAAAAGACAGGAAGGAAAAAAAGAAAAAAGGTGCACAGCCCATAAACCAAAGAACCTTTATCCAGACTCACTCTGCTGTTAATCTTGTTAGACATTCCACATATAATGAAGAAAAAAACCCAGATATTTTCTGTTATTACTGTCCTCCTGATACACCACACAGTGTAACTGCTAGAGAACATGAATTTTCGAGTCCTGTTACAGCTCTTCAGAATTTCTGTCATATGACTGAAGTAGCCTCCTACCAGGTGATGAGATGGATCTTCACTAGGTGATTTGAGTGCCAGTATGCCTTTATTGATATCCCCAGTCTGCTTACTGCTAATCTACTAAATATTTACAAAGGTATTATTTTAATAGTAATTTCCTTAGCTTGATGACCTTCTGCTGGTACAAGGATTCTTTGACATCTAGTTCTTCCATGGAAAACCTTCGTGCAGTGACAGGCACAGTACGGTACCCAGGTGTCTGTTTAACACCATGGATTAGGTGGAAATCCACTGGGGATTTTTTTTATTTGTTCTGTGTCAAGTTTGTCTCCTTTTTTGTGTGGCCAAGACAGACACTGATGAATACTGACTCCACTTACTCAGAATTTCCCTCTCTATTTTTTCCCTCTGGTCTCTGTTAAACAAGTTTAGATGTAGGAAGTCTGACATGCTGCCTAGGTTTTTTTCAGATCTACTTCAGCAAGTCTGGAGATTCCAGAGCAGCTGTTCACAGCTCAGAAATACTTACCTAACAAATTAATGTCTGATGTGACTATTACCAAATTTGGCAATTTTGGAGATTATTCAAATTGCTGAATGCCTTTTAAGGTTGATCTTAGAAGCATAGTATGTCTATTTCTTCTACAGATTTCAGGGCAGGACATTTTGGGTGGTCTCTGCTAATGAGATGTTACTTTTATGTATGTGCCACTCATTTTATTTCCATTGTGTTGGTTCTCTAATGCATCTTTCAAGCATTTCCATGCAAATCAAAGTAAAAAAAGATTAAAACTCAAAATCAATGCAGGTTTTCCTTTCTAGAAATGGCCAGTGATAATCTGGCAAAGTATTCTGTTGATGACACACTTTTTACGCAGAGTCTAGTTCAGGCCCTTATAACAGTCATGGCACAGAAGCACATGCAGTAGTTAAAAGGAGTCAGAACTGATTTTTTAATGTTTTTTTCATGTTGATAAGGCTTTGATATACACATGGAGAAAGAGGCACTTTGCATAGCTATTAGAAGAACTCAACAACAAGCATAATAAAATGCAATAGCTGTTTTTTTCTGTTAAGGGGTCAGGTGACGAAACAGAAACACTTGTGGTTGGTTTTGGCCCCTGGTTAAAGAACTGTAACAGGTTTGGGCATGCACTGCATGGCTTCTCTACTGGAATGTCTGACCTGTTCAGTTAAAGACATGAATCACAGTCTGAGAAACATGGCAGGAATCCTCGGAAAACCAGGAGGCTCCCGAGAGTTTGAGATAACAGCGCCCTCATTTGCAGTGCTGCTTGACTATTTCATGATTTTACAGTATTTTATGACAAGTAAGGAAACGTGTGTATACCTCATATTGCGGGGAGAGGTCATAAATGACTTCAGAAATATTTCTGTTCTAAAAGGGGTGAGGAGGAGGAGAATTCTTCAATTTCAGTAACATCAAAGACTTAATAAATGCCTGAGATGCAATAGTGCCTGACAATTTCAGGTCATATTGGAATTTTATACAGTTCATTGTGACAAAAGGCATCAAGAGTTTATAGCTTGGTAGTCCAGTTTTCAGATTTACCTTCCTGCTCAACAGTTTTGCTTCAACTTGTGCTGTTCTTAAGCAGAGCATGTTCTAGAAAGGAAATCAATAGTTCAATTTTCAGGGAGACTGGTTTTTTTAGCTAGAGATGCTGCTTATTTCACTTTGTCACAGAAAACATTGATAAAGTTTGAAAGATGAGTCATACATACTTTGATTAACACTGGCCCTGTCTCTTCCACTTTCAAGTTTAGGTAAGACTCATTTCAAGGTTTTAAAGCTGCTCTCCTTAAAGGCACAGCTTAATGAAACTATTGGCAGATCAGGACCTGTGGGAGCTACTCGCTATGAGTGTTTCATGCAACCAGAAAAATCACACTACCGCATGCCAGTGGAAAATCAAAATAAGCCTCTGCTATCCAAGTGAGCAAAATCAGGATTTGGAGATTTGTTATTTCCATTGTTTGCAAAATGGAAATAACTTAAGAGTTGCATGCAATACTAACTAGGAATTGGTCACTGGCTATTACCTTGATTTTAGCTCTTCCCTCTCCCTCCAGCCTTTAGCATAAGTGGTCACATTGCTCTTCCCTGAAGTTACACCCAAAGATAACGTAGAGAGCCCCATTCTGAGACTTTTGCTCTAACCACAAGTTTGTCTTCATATTATGAATTGGGCTGATTATTCTTCTAGCCCCACTAAACCATCAATGGGAACTTCTTATCAAGAGGAGATTATTTTCCCATTATAATTTTAGAAAAACTTCTTTCCTCTGTGTGAAAGTTGCTATTCCAGGGCACCTGTATCAAGCTGAATTGTTGGGATATGGCTGCTCTAGAGAAGAACTGCACATCAAAAAGACTGCTTTCTACAGGGCCTTCATTAATTTCCTGGCAAAAGCTGGGAGATTATAACAAACAAGCAGGTAACTGCTGGAAGAGACACCACCAGATCCTTAATCCTGACCAAGGGAGCTGTAAGGTCTCCTCTTCCATGTTAGATTTCCTTGTCATATCACACAATCCAAATTACAGGCAGTCAGTGTTCCTAATTTTCTAGGAGCTTAAGACACTGAAGTCTGATTACAGAAGTACTAAAACCACTCACATCTGCAAATGAATTCAACGGGGGTAATTGTTTGGAAAAAAAACAAGTACTTTACTAGTGTAACTGCTTTACAACCTTTCTAGTCAGGCAGGTCCTGTAGCATCATGCAATGACAAATTACTTTCTTCTAATGGCACAACCACCTCCTCCAAGTATTCTCATGGGATGGGACAGCACACAGTGAGCCTCAGAGCCAAGTGAACTGTCTGAGCGTGGCACACAGAAATCAAGATAGGGTGGACAAATTAACCTATGCAGCAATAAAATCTGTGAGGAAAATGAGTCTCTGTGTTTCAAATTCATCCTACCATTCACCTTTTCAATCTTCACTCCTTTGGGCTTTTGTTCCCTATCCTTAAAGCAAGAACAGCATTTTTGTCACAAGAACATCATTCTAACCTGCCTAGAGCACTGTCAGAATTCCAGCAGACCCAGCTGGACCTACCCAGAAGCACTTGTAAAGTCACCATGACACACACCTTTACTTTCTTGCAGAGCAACACACACCTTGCAAAGCTAAATGCTGCTCCAAGAAAATACCACAGTTTTGCAGATGCCTTACTCCTTGCAGCCAGGTGAGCCCACTGTCAGAACGCTTTCCAAGTCTGTAGAGAAGGCAGGGATCCTCCCTCAGCTGCCAGCCCTACACCCAGGTAGGTCAACAAGAGTGTGCTGCTGATCTGAACACAAGCAGCACAGTTCTCACTATGCTATCAAAGGGAGTGTCTTGGGTGCAGCCAATTGTTGGCAGCACAATGCTTAAAGCTGGGAAGAGTTGTTGTAAATACACCCAAGGGCTTAAACCGTAGTCTCATATTCTTATTTGGACGTCTAGGTAAACAGCAACATTTGAAGACTTTGCAATTCCATTTCCCTGCCCTCAGGTGAGAAAAGTCACATGCACTTTCAGGTCAGGTCTCAGCAGGGCAGAGACCCTGAGCCCATACAAGTTTGCGTGCTGAATGTTTAAAGCATTGTGTGGGGTTCCTTAGCCCCGAAAGCAAGGCAGGCTATGGAAGCATGACAACATCCAAGACAATGGGCTTGGGAACAACAGCAGAATCACATGGTCAGACCACTCCTAGCTTTGGTGCTGGGATCTTTACCTACGGCTTACAAGTTTCTGTACCGTGCACTTTCACCAGGGAAAGAATCAAAGACTGTCCCGCTATCAGCCAGGCTTCCGCTTCCAAACAGTAAATCACAAAGGGAACTGAGAAAGAAACTTAGAATAAGGAGAACACCCTGCTTCCTCCACCTACTTCTTGTGTAGAGTAAAAAACAGATTGAGGTCCCTCTCCTCTCCTGACACCCTGCTCTACCACAGGGCTCTTTCTGTCATTACACTGCATACTGTCTTGCTTTTCATCAGCCTCTTGCATCTTATCACAACCTTAGGTAGCGCCTGTATTGTTTCTGGTGTTGCAGCTTTAAGTCTAGAATACTTTGCTAAAAAAAATTTCAAACCCTCATAGTTTTGGAACAAAGGTTAAAAAAACATGAACTTTTGAGAAATCAGATCTATTTGACAGAGATCGTCTAGGAGACAATATTTTTTTAGTGCCCTCCAAATAATCCTTTTATAATCTTGTATTTTTTGGAAGGTTTGATCCATTACACTAGTGATTTGTCTCAGTTCACCACCCACTGTAGTTAATCCCCCATTATTACAAAATTATAAAGTTCTCTAAGCCCACAGGATTTGCCTAAAGAGAATCACATCAGTTTTAAAAATACCTTTTGAACGTTGACACTTTCAACTTTCTTAAACATAAGGTTTAAGTTTTCATCAAAACCTGAGAAAAAAACTAGCCATATCCAGATATTCCAGGACTGGACTTTCAAGAAGAATATCATTAGTTGCTGTAAAAGCTTAAAACTTGAAACAGAAACAGCTTGGGAAATTAGAACTTAGTTATACCAACAATTGAGTAGAGGACTTAAATTAATCACTGCATGAATTCAAACAGTAGTGAATGTCACTTTCAGTTTTCATAATCTGTTTTCCATTATATATTTAGATGTTGAAATTTCTGTGGCAGAAGAAATCCCTTCCCTATGTATTTGTACAGTGCTTAGCTATCTGGAATTTTCCTGGAGCTGCAGCAATAAAACAGCAGCAATATAAATCAATTTAGCTAAATTCCACTTTCTATACTGTATTAACAGTGGTCCTCCTCAGTACACCTGACCCAAAATGACCTCATAAATTGAACTGAGCACGTATTTAATGAAAGTGACAAAAGAAAGTGACAAAGACAACAAACAGCTGCTTTTGTTTGCATTAGCTAACTGGGTGAAACATTGGTAAGAATCTAAAGCCACAGTTGTGTAATGCGAAGAACATATGTCCCTTGGGAAAACAACTGGGCCCCTGAACTGGGTTCTGATGGATGTAATCAGATAGAAGTTAAAAGTACCTATCATTCAGATATGCAAAATACTATGAAGAGGACCCAATTATCTCATATGTTAGATACTGACTAGAGCACAGGATATTAATCATAACATGGGGAGGTAGGAAGAAAAGGGAGTGCATGAAGCGGATTGGTAAGAACCTGCTGCCGCTGAACTCAAATAGCAAAAACCCATCCCTCTAGCTTCAGTGGCTGGCCAAGGTGTTATATAGCCGAGTGGCAGATGAGTGAATCACTCACAACCTGAATTAGCCCAGATTCTGCAGAACTGACTGGCAGTTCATTAGATTTATTACCAGACAGCACAGCTCCTGGCTATAAGAACACTTGCTGGAGCAGTTTGCTTTGGGCTCTAAGCTGCATGAACTCCATATTGCTACACTGCTACTCTAATGGTTCTCTGAATGGTTTCTACAAACACAACCATTTCTATTCTGTCAGTACATGTCCTTACTGTTGTACAGTGTTACCCTGCTCGGCCACAAAACCTGGGCTGCTAAGTAGGACCAGCCTAGCCAACACTTTAGGAACAGAATGTATGTTCTGGGTGAAGAAGCTTCAAGGCTCTGATGAGCTGTCAGCTCACAACTTCTCACAGTGGTCTGGGTAGCTCCATTGAGAGCAGCAAGTTCACAGAGAATCTATAAACCACCATTTTTGGTATAATTTAGAGGTTTGGGGTGAAACTCTCCTTATTATCTGCCAGTGTAAAAGAAAAGAAAGAAAAAGGCCCAGCATTACACAGACAAACTGAGGGAAGGCTATGCTAACCATTCCAATAATTATATACATCAAATTGCCTTTCAATATCTTTTAGGAAGTGATACACTATACTGTATAATGGCTATAAGTAAATGTTGAGCAGTGTTCCCTTTCTTGTTTACTTTTAGCTCTCTCCAAAGGTTCCCTTTTCTCTGTTAATTATACCCATCATCCCTGTCAACAGCTTCATGGTTCTCTTATTTAAGTCTACTAAATTAACTCCCCTGCACCTGACCCCCAACAGTTATTTGTTACTGAAAACTCCTGGTTCAGCTCTAGCAGTCTTACCCAAAACCCCAGAAATTTAGTCTTTCAGCAAAGTTACACACCTGAACCACAGTGGGGGTAACATGAGATCCCATGTATGATTTGTGGCTCTGAAGGAAGCAAGAAAAAGGTGCATTTGGGATGTGGCCTGTGTAATTACAGGAGTCACCACACTGTTCAGAGCCTTGCAGGGTGTTGCTGTTTCCATCTAAATCTGATGAAATATGTGATGAATTGAGGCCAGGTCATCATCCACCAAAAATGACTGAGATGATAGAAAGTACTTCTCATGAATGCTGCAACCTGAGGATTCAGCAGTGCCATTGAACTCTACACCCTGCTAGCTGCAGTTCAAATGGTTGGCTTTGCACATGTACTTTGGCTGTTTAGAATGTTTTTTAAAATATAGTTTCAACTTCATTAGGGCTTCATATATATTCTCAGAATGATGACATTATCTTAAAAATATAACTTTCTTTTTTTTTTACTGTCTTCCTGTGATAGTGGTGGATTCAAGCTATAGGGGACAATGGCAATGCCAACAGCAAATATTGGCTAAAAACTGACAACCTCTATGAGACTGGAGTGTGCTAAGATGACCACTGGCCACTACATAAGGCAAATCAGTTTTTTATTTAGAATTTCTGGATTATCTTGGAGAGAAATCCAAGAAATAATGATTGAATAAAGAAATAAAGAATAAAGAAATAATGGATTGACCAGAAACAGATTTAGGCAATGAAGATGGGCAGTTGAAAGCTTTAAAAGGAAGTGTCTCTCAGCAGCTGTTTTAGACTTTCCCTTATCTTTTCCTGCTTTAGCCTCAAACCTGCTACATCAAAGGGAATGAAAAGAGCCTATCCTGATTCCAATACATACGTCAGAAACAGAAGACAAATAATGTAAGAAACTTTCATGAATTTTTCCAATCCAGGCATATCAATTAAAGTAAAGATTGATTATTTTAAAAATCTCTGCTTGTCTTAGACGTTTATCTATCATTAGTTACAGGATTAAAAAATACTGAGGCCAAAGATTTCTGACCGTGGAAAGAGATCTGTATATCTGTATTCTCAGAGCAAATCTAGCAGAGAAGAGATTAAGCTTCTAAATTGCATCTGCATACCAGGAAACTTAAATGCACCCCACCTGACTGAGGTGAAACAGCCTGGTTAAGTGTACAGCTAGAAAGCCTTTCCCTCAGTGCACCTGCCCAGTTACCAGAGACACAGCTGCAACCATTTCACAAAGCTCCCCTCAGCTCAACAGCAGGCATTTGCTTCTTTGGGTTCAGGTGTGAGCACCTGCTCTTCATCTCTGGGCTGACATTGCCCAGGCACTGAAGTAATGTGATGGTAATAGTGGAAACCAGTGTTATTCAGGAAATAGGCAGCACTCCATCACTGCAAACAACTGAGCCTGTATTATCTGCCTGATTTCCTCAGTGGTTGGAATGGGATTTTTTGGCTCTTCAAGTGGGAATCCTGTGCTATAAAGCAGTACATTTATCTAGAGTGTCCTGTGAAGATAATTTTAGCAAAGTGTGGGCTTACAGCCTGGCACTACTGTGGGTGTCAGTAGAAATGACAGTTCAGTTACAGTATTAAGCTCTAAAAAAGGCAAATTTATGCTTTAAATATAATTGAGAAGAGGATTTTATTGTAAAACCTAGATCTTTGTGGAAGCTGCTTAAGATTTCACAGGGAAAACTGAGCCTGAGTACTTGAATACATGTCCTTTTAAAATAAATCCACCAGGTAAGTCTCCTTAAGTTTTGGAACTTATCCACCTCATCAGATTTCCTGGTACTTGTTCATACAGGTTTTGCCCTGTGAGCACACCTTTGATTAGCTATGACATGGCACCTTTCCTTTCAAAGGAATCTTATTTTGAAACTTCTTTGTATTTAAAATCCAGATAGACTTCCTCCTTCAAGGGCTTTGGGACACAATTCTTTCCTCACTTGTCCTATTAATTCAGTGTATTTTCTTCCATTAAAAAATTAATATTGGGTTTTGAATGTCCAGGAATATCACCATATAATAAGGAAAACATGTTTTACTAGGAAATGCTGAGTCATTCTCAACTCCCAGTTTATACCGGGAAGAGAATGGGGGAGTGCATTTTTCAAATTGCATCACAGAGCATGAGTGGCAATCCAAAAAAAGGAAATTACTCTCTCTTCATACATATTTATGTGTAACATGTAGGAAATGTCATTTCTCAAGAAAGCAGAGAAAATCCTGAGCTCTCTTTTGCACTCTCACACTCATTTTAAATAGTGTCTCTCCGCTCCAACCCAGAGATGTGGCACAAAATGTAACATCTGAACCTACTCCCTTCATGGTAAAAGGGAGTAGGCTCATTTCATTTTGTTCCAGTCAACAGGTGAATGAATTTACTCTATTCCTTTTGAGCATATTTATGTTCTAGGTTACAATTCCTTGCTTCAACCCAAAAAAAAAAAAAAAAAAGCAAGTCATATTCCTTTGTTCCTTTATATGTTTGGGGGGTTTTAAATAAATCCTTCTTTTAAATTATGATTTTTCTTTGTCTCATTCGCAAAGCCACATCTCATGTGGCCTTAGCATAACAAAACTCCCCAGAAGTGGGCAGCTGACTTTCTGTGCAAACACACATTTGGCGAGCTATGCTGGATGCTCGTTTAAGACACTTGTCACCCTTAGCAAACCAGACGTTTAAGATTCAGCATAAAGATATTTGAACTTGTTTTACATAGTATTTGTGCCAATTAAATGTGACACTAGCTGACTTGCTTCAGCCTTGGTTAAATGTGTCTGGGATTCCTATGCTGCAAACCTGGATTCTGGTATTAAAAATCATATTATTGATGGCTGGTACTGTTCAACAGAAGTCAAGTTACCTGGGAGCCTGCTCTGTGAGAAACTGTGTAAATCTACACAAAAATTGTGCTGTGCATCCTGT
Source organism: Camarhynchus parvulus (assembly GCF_901933205.1). Lineage (NCBI taxonomy): Eukaryota > Metazoa > Chordata > Aves > Passeriformes > Thraupidae > Camarhynchus > Camarhynchus parvulus. Next base: position 45,035,038 of record NC_044574.1, read on the forward strand.
ACGCCCTGCCCAGTGATGTAGTCAGGCATCGGGCGGTAAGAATTGGTAGATTTCCTTTAATGAAGTGCCTGTGAAAGCGCCAGGCAGTGCGTCAGGTGGGTTAAATTCACTCTATGCAGAGTCTCTCCCTCCCCTTCCAAACTTTATATTTAGAGGTCAAACAAACTTTGGCAGCCCGGTCGGGCCCGTCTCCACAGAGGTGTCGCGAATGCCGCCGTGGGCCAAGGAACGTGGGCAAGTACAGGATTATCCCTGCGGCGGCGGTGACTGCCCTGGGATGAAAGGACCCGCGTGTTCACGCGGTTTCACCCGGGCGGGAGGGCCTGTCCCCGGCTCCGGGATTCCGTGGCCAGCGGCTGGCTCGGGGGCAGGCGCTCCCCGGCTCCTTCTCCGCCGCGGCTGCGCCTCCTGCCCCGGCGGCCGCCGCTCCCGCCCGGCCCCGCCCGCGCGGCCCTCCGCGCTGCCGGAGCGTCAGCGGGAATTTCCAGCCAGGAAGTGCGGCGGGCCGGGGGCAGGGGCGGAGGCTGCGCAGGCCGGTGCCGGGCGGGTGCCCTCGCCGGTGGGGCGGGCGGGAGGGAAGGAGAGGGAAAGTCCGCGCGGAGCCGGGAGGCGGCACGCCGCGTTACATGGCGCGGCGCTGAGGGACCGCCGGCGGCACAGCGCGACGAGGAGGAGGCGCCGCCAGCTCTGCCCCGGTGAGCCCCAGGCGGCCGGCCCCTGGCCCGCCGCTCGCTGCCTTCTTTCTCCCCTGTCTCCCGTCCTCACCGCGGCGCCCGCCTGGCTGCGCTCCCTCCGTCCCGCATGAGCGGGGCGGGAGCCGGCATTTCGCTGGGCTGGGCTGGGCAGGGCAGCCCCCGGAGCTCCGGTGTGCCGCGGGAGGCTGTGCCCGGTCCAGCCCCGCGCCTGTGCCCTCGGCTCCGGCAGGGATTGCCGCGGCTGTCGCCTGCAGCCAGCCCGGGGAGCGGGCGGGATGCCGGCTGTGCTGCCGCTGTGTTACCGGGGTCTTCCTGGCCAGGGAAGGGGTGTCCCTGACAGCAAAGCGGACGAGATTTGCAAGCCCAGCTTCTGGCGCTCGCACAGCGGGTGCTCGTAGGCAAAGGAGGTGCTGCTTTTGTCGCTTTTGGTTTCGAAGGTGACACACGTACGTGCTGAGCCTGGGACGCGGCCAGGGCAGGGTATGGTCGCCGGCCGGGCTTGGCAGTGCGGGTGGTCACCACGAAAACGCGGGTTGGTACCGGCAGCTCTGGGTGACCTCGTCCTGGGTGCTGCCCCAGAGTGCCGCAGACTGTGTTAAAAGGTACGAAATAGTGAGGGTTTAAAGGTAATTTAGTTGCAAGTGGTGAAACCGAAAAGTTCTCGTCGCAGCGGGGAGTATTACTGCGCTGATTTCTCGGTTACATTTGACCTTGAAACCCAAGAACATCGAACTTCTCATCTTCACAATTTTTTTTTTTTCATCTTTTGGTGCTTTCTGCTTTGATGGTAACTTTGGTGAAGGAGCGCTATTGACTTATTTTACGTGAATGTGAATCGGAGTATTGTTTCTGTGACATGAGGTATGTGCTCTTGGGCCATTATCATCATGGGTACTGCTGCGTATTTTCAAAATAAGTAAATCTCAGTGCCTGTGAGCATTTAGAGAATAAGACTTTGGAGGCAAGGGATCATCTGCTGCATTTCAACTTCCTGTCTTAAAACGCTCAAAATCTTTGCTTAAGAATAATGTTTTAAAGGACATACAGATTATTGTTATAATGATTTTTTAAGGGTTTTAAAGTGCTCGTTATATTTGGCATGTTTTGTGCTTCAGAAGTCCTCTTTTCACTTATTCTGTCCACAGAGAAAAGTGGACGAATTCTTTGCTCTATCGCCTTGTGCCTTACATGCTGCAGGGTGCTGCCACCAGCGCTGTCAAGCTTGCAGAACAGGGTTGAAAATAGAGCACTTCGATTTTATTGACATCTGGAGTCTCTCTGCTATGTACTGTGTAGTATCAACTTTTGAAATAGTATTTCAGTCAAAGCATTTGTGTTCTTTCATGAAAGAAAGTAGCTGCCCGTTCTAGGAAAGCGTTAACCAAGACGTCATTCTAAGATAGCATCCTGTCTGCAATGTTTTGTAATCTACAGAAATGACTACAGTTTATGAGAAAATGAAAGAGAAAAAAGTAGCCTGCAACCATCCAGAAACAGATGCTCTGTTCCGTAATTTTCCCTGGCCCGAGGATTTAACTAAGTTACGCTGAAATACTGTTGTCAGGATGTACCACAGAGTGTGGAGATTTCAGGGAATCATCTCAGGGCTGAAATCTGTATAAGATATGTTGAAGAACTTAATTTGAAATACGAAACAGAAGGGAAAAAGCTTTTTTTCGTTCCACCCTTTGTCCCCTTTATAAAGAAATGTCAGTCAGTGGCAGAGTCATCAAAAAATGTAGTTATTTTCTCTTGCAAGATATGAATACATTTTGAGTTAAGATTATAAACGAGAACAGTTTTATATCACTTTGCATTGTGTTGTGTGTTTCTAAAAAACAGTGTTGTAACAGATTGACTTCCTATCTGTATTCACTTTGTTCCAGCAACACCTTGGTAATGTTTTTGTAGTATTTATTTTTAAATCAGAAGAGTTTGCTGGATAAAAAGGCTGGGACAGAGTAAAGGAGTAAGAGGGAGAGAGGGTGATGTTTCATTTATGTGCACATTTGAAGATTTCCTGCTTCATTTGTTGAAAAATAGCAGTTCTGGTTGTTTCTCTGTTACAGTGTATTTTATTTTTGAAAATTAATTTAAATAATAAATGTAAGTTTAAAATAAAATTTTACTTCCAAAAATTCAATAATAAATTTAATTTACTTTTTCCTTGAGGTGGCATTATGTGACTTCAATAATAGATACCTACAAATAAATAGTATTGACATAAATTTGCTAATTAATAGATTTTTGAGTTTCTTTTTCATTGCTGCCTTTTCCAAAATCTTCCCTTGCCACTTTCTCATGAATACATGCAAACTCCAGAAATACGTTCAGTTAGGGATTCATATTATTATGGATATTGCTGACTCTGGAAGGACAGGAACTAAGTTCGAAGGCCTGTGAATCTTTACTACCAAAGGTGCTTGTAATGCAAAGTAGATGTTCATTTTTGAAGTTGCAAAGATACAGTGAAAGACAATATATCTTTTACTGACTTACAGTTGGCTTTTTGATGTAGCTAGTGTTGAGAAAATTCACCTGTGGTCTTCAGAGATGCTGGTCAATTCTCCTGTGTTTTCATAGATTGCTTCAAACAGTGCTTGCTAAAATACTTTCACCTTTCAGTGCTGTGTGTGTTTGCCAACTCTAAGTTCAAAAGTATCAGTCATAAAGAAAGTTGTTACTTGTTTATGTAAGCAACTAATGAAAACTCTACAGTTAGTTAAAAATCCTTCCTTTCAACATACTGATAGCTTTCTTTTGGTTCTCTGACAAAATAACACAGCTATTATAAAACAAAGAGAAGATAATGAATGTTTCAGGCAGGTAATGAAAAAAGCAATTCCTGGGTTTGGTCACTTTTAGCTCTGACAGAAGTATTTTAGAAGGGGAAGTTGTTATTTGGTGTCCTTTAAATAAGCTGTGAACCTTTTATGAAGTTCTGTGTTGATAAGATCGTAATTATGGTTGTCATTAACTGTGCCCTTAGGTCAGTCAGGCACTAAGTTTGCATCTAACTTTGAGCATAGAAATAATTTGGCGAATCTTCTTCAGCGCTTTCATTTGAACATGTATTTTGACGAAGCACTGTTGACAGTTTCAAAAGTAAGGCCTTAAAAGATGTTTCAAGTTATTGTGGTCTCAAGGTAAAATCCTTTGTTTAGCACTTAGGTGAAGCTGACAGATCATGTGCAGGGAGGAAGCTTCTGCTGCTACTCCAAGTATTATTTTCCCCTTTCAGCTCCTGTGTTCTTTTGAAAAGCAGTGGCAGATAGATAGATAGACAGACAGACAGACAGACTTTTTTCCCCCTCTTCATTTAAAATACTAAACTGATATACCCCCATGTTTCATTGTGTACTCCAAGCAAACTGTCAACAGGTCAAGAGAAAAGTAGGTCTGAGTTGTGTGGTTTGGGTTTGTTTGGGGTTTTTTTGGCTTGGGTTTGGCTTTATTTTTTTGTTTCTTCTAGAGGTCATGTTTCCATCGGCTTAGACTCGGGCAGATTTTAGCGCACAAAGTATAAACAAAGGAAGCAGGTGGGTTTTTGGTCTTATTAGTTTGATCCAAGTGAGTTTTGTCGTGTCATAGGTTACCGTACAACACTGAGACTGCAGGAGTTTTGCAATTTCTTTGGAAAAAGCAAAAAACTCAACCTTAGTTACCCACTCTGCATCTATAGATTTGAAAACTGGGTATAACTGTGATTGTGCTGGACTCAGCTCTACCTGTTTGGTTCCTCTTACTGGTGCTATTTAAGCAGTTGATTCTGTCACATTACGATTGCAGTGGCTGTTCAGAACCAAAAGGACGCTGAGAATCCATAAGTTCACATTTGTGATGGCAGTGGTAACAGCCCTGGCTATTTTCTGCTCATTGAGTGTGGGACTGTGTCTTCAGTAGGAGCCCAGAGCCTGTGAGACTGTACCTGGTGAGGCAGCAAACCTTGTGTGAGCTGAACTTCTGCAGCTGTGGGTTACATGTTGCTTGGCTTCTCAGAAACACTGTTCTTCCCGTGCCCCCTCTACCCCTGCCAAAAGGAAAAAAAAATAGGGACAGGTTTGCAGCCTAATATTAATGATTCATTACACTTCAGGCTTATTAAATGGGTGTGTATGGCTTCTTAAGTTAAAATTTGACTTTGATGAACAACTTTTATAGGAGCTAGAGCTATTTGCAAAGAACATTCAGTGATTGATCTTAATCTGGAGGAAAAAGTAACAGCATTTTAACATTATATTCAGGAGTTCAAGTAACATTAGCACCCCACATGGCTAAAATACAATGTAGTTACTACAGCTGTTTTTCTGTGTTCAACCTCAGTATTTTTACATCCACTTAGCATTATACATGTACCAGAATATGTTTGCCATATATTTGAATACTGTTTATTCCTTTGGTTTAAGTTGCTTTGAATGTGTTTTAACAAAAACATTCTAACTTTATTCCAACAATATAATGGAAAAACAGTTTGTATGTTTATGGCATTTTAGTATTTCTTCTTGACATATTAGTTCACTACTTTGATACTTGGGAAAGGAATAAAACAAAAATTCTGTTTGCAAACATAGCTAATAAAATATCTTTTAGGTAGTCCAGTTTTCTTTGACAAGGAAATTTTCTTACACTGATTTTTTTTTTCTTCAGATTTAGTTGTTACATGCTATAATAAATTTGGTTCTAGGTTTCATAAAATAATTATGCACCTAACAATTCGGATTTAGAACACCACACTTGTGAAATCTCAAGTACTTGTGATGGATTTAATTTCCAAAATATTCTGTATTTTTTATACTGTTGTAAAGTAATGCACCTGCTCATGACTGAAAATACTTGAAAATTTTAACTTCAGCAATTAAAAAAATTCAAAAATACCTAAACACAACTGCCAGGTCCCACCCAACAGGAAATAATAAGCAGGCTTAATTAGTCACAAGAGGAGGCAATTTGAGTTGTTATATTAGAAAAACAAACAGTGTCATTTAGGGTTGTGTAGTGTTATTGCAGCTGCAACAGTGTGTGGATGACAAAAACTCTGCAGAGGAAATTAGAAGCTTTGATCATAATGTCTCTCTGTACAAACATTTTTGCACTTGTATATGAGAAATTGCACTCAAATCTTTATTGAGAGATTACACGTCTTTGAATTACCAGAAGGAATGTTAAAAATACAACTTCCTTATGCCACTTTTGTGAAAATTGAGTGTTGTTTCCTTAAAACAGCTCCCTACACCCCCAGGTATTGGAGTCATAGCTGGGAGAAGAAATAGTAGTAAACATTTTGACATTTAAAGGCAAATTTCAAATCTATTTCATTACTGACTTGAATCCCTTCAAAATAACATAATAAATGTGGCTTTGTGTCAACATGAGCAAGTTAACAATAATTTCTTCTGTTTGTGAACATATTTTTCTTTAGTATTTGTCTTGAAGACATTTATGCCAATATTGTGGGTGAAAATGTGCATGATGTTCCCTTAATATTTGAGTTCTGTTTACTTTGTATAATACAGAATACATTAGCTGTTCATCATCTTTATTTTGAATTCAGAGTTTTGTGCTCTGGAGCTGTACTTCTGGAACTCTGGGCAGAATAACTGGGTTCCAAGGGAAATGAAGAGCTGGTTGAAATGCAGAGGTGGCCAGAAGCAAGGTGAAAAGGCTGTGCAGGGAAAGGGGTGGCAGCATCCTGACTTCGAAGGGACTGCAGTGGTGAAAGGTTGAAACTGAACAGCGCTGATCTATCTCTGCTTTGTCAGAGCAGATCCTGCTCTGGCCTCCAGCCAAAATCATCTCAGCAGCTCTTGTCCTCCTGCCAGCCCTGACCCAGCAACCCAAAGAGTCTATTGCACAATACCTTTTCCCAGCATCTCTGTTTGGGAAATGCAAATCTCTGAAACAATTGTCTCTATACAGATACAGATTATGTTTTGCAAAGGGTGGAAGACTGAGGCTCAAGAATGGATAGTTGCCACTTAAAGTTAAGGAAGCAACAGCAGGTAAAACACATTATCCTGTCTGTACAATACAACACTTACTGTTTCTACCTCAGTACTTCAGAGTTGCTACAGGAATTCTGAAAATTTGGTGCTATTCCTAAAAATATAGTTCTCTGTAATGAGATCATACACCACACTTCATAGCCCTGATGTAGTAAAAATATACTTACAATATATGGAAGAGACACATCTTTGCTTCATTTTCATCCTTATTCCTCTCTATTTTTAGTAAGCAAAATAAACAGGCTAAGAGCATAACCACACTGAATTTAATTAATTTCATTCGGTGTCCTGTTAAAGAAGTTTATTTTTAACAGGTAAATTCCAGTCAAAGCCAGGCTAAAGAGAAAAAGCACTCTACTAGGAAACTTTCAGGAAGAGTTTTTCTTTCAGTTTATCAAGTCAGTTGAGGTGTAGTAGTTGAGTTTCCTATTGTGAGGCTTGCATTCTGAATCCCAGCCTTGAAAGGTGAGAACAGGATGATGTAAAACATGTCATGAACTAAGAGGTGGTTTAAATAAATTTCCTTGTGGAAGAACATCCATCATACTAATTTCAGTTCTCAAGTGCAATGAACTGGGTGATAAAGATCATGTTTGCCTGTAGAAAGGGAGAAGTCCCATTCCAAGTTTGTAGGGATTGGATTGGATACTGGTGTCAAAGAGAACAAGGGTTCACCTCATGCTTAAAATTCAGGCTGGAAAGTTGAAGAGAAGTAAAGGGAAGGATCTGTACCCTTGAAAAATCAGGGCGGCTGAAAACAGTTGGATAGGAAAATTTGGTTTTTAAAAGGTAAACAGACACAGTGAATGTGGGAGAATAACAGGGAAGAGCTCTGAAATCAAATGATTGAGATAAGAGAAATGAGAATTCTTGTTCGTGGATTACAGCATTCCTACATTAATTATGTTGTTTTCATTTTAAATGGCTGCTCCTTTTGAAGCTTTAGAACAAATACTTAGAATACAATAAATCATGTTCTTCCAGCTGTGCCACTCGTACCTTGTATCATTTGGTTATTAAGGAGGAGCAGTGGTGCAAAGTACCTGCCATTAGGTTTGCTTGGTTGTTTGGTGCAACAGTCATCTCGTGGATATGTATACATGACTTCCTAGGATTTTTCTTTTTCTATTTAAACCGTTTTCACAATGGCAATTGACCTGCTGTGAAGGGAAAGGAATATGTATGCACATGCACACACATCCCACACTTATTCTCAGAAGGTATAGTTGTGTGGGTTTTTGGGCAAGTTTAGCTGGATTTTATGTTTTTCTGTTGCACTAGGAGCTAAATGAGGTTTCTTCACGGACCTTTGAATTTTCACACTTATAAATACTGTGAATTGAAATGTCTAGCTTCCTGTGCCCCATTATCTGAAAAACTTCAGATGATCTCCAGGGTGGAGACTGCTGTGGTTAATTGTGGTCTGCAGGTGTTGGGGTATTTTTTTATTGTAGATTCTAGTTTGCAGTACAATTTGTGGGAATTGGAGGAATATTCAGGAAGCAGGCATCTATAATAACATGAACTTCCACAAAGCAATTTTATTCCAGTCATCTTCAAATGAGAGAGGTGGCAATCTCTGACCCATAATACAGCTCATGTAATGAGAGAATGAACGAAGCTGCTTGAAGTAGATGCTAATCTTACCACCTGATGCAAATGCGAAAGGTGCTTAGAAACTGGAGCAGTAAGGGAAGAGGCCAATTAGAGGTCACACAGGTAGTGCTAGGGTCTATTTTTCTGTGTCTTTCTGGGGTTTTGATCATGTGACTCTGTGGATTTGCATCAATTTTCATGTAAGAGGAAGTGTACAGATTTGTGAACTTTATAAATCCTAAGGACACAAGTGGTTATTTGAAGGTAGGGCTCCCAGAACACTTTTGTTATCTGTTTGGCTTTGGAGAGGACAAAACATAGTGGAACTGTCATTTAGAAGGTTTTCAGTGTTTCATAGTGTTTTCAGTCATGTAGAAGGGTTATTTTAAACAGCTGGGTTAATCTTTGTCTAGGCCCTGATAAGGCAATTAAGTGTGAGTTTACATACACAAAGGTGTATGTTTGCACATCTAAATTATAATCTGTTCATAATAAACTGGCTTAACGTTCAGGCCAGAGAAATGTCTGTAACCCCTCCCTCAGCAGTGCAGCTGATGTGAACATGAAAGATCTCAAGTAAGAGGCATCTGCCTTTATGATGTGAGAGAGGTTGTGTTTGGTACCTGCTTAGGCACTCATTGGTACTTACCTACAGATGACTGGGTGCTATGTCAGTAGTTAGCTTGCTGCTTCCAAGGGTCATGTTCATGGAATAATGGAGTAGTTTGGGTTGGAAGGGACCTCAAAGATCATCTAGTCCCAACATTCCCTGGGTGGAGACATCTTCCGCTACCATAAGTTTTCCAAATTGCTCCAAGCCCCATCCAACCTGACACTTCCAGGCATATGGCAGCCACAGCTTCTCTGGACAACCTGTTCTGGTGCCTTGCCACCCTCACAATGAAGAATTTCTTCCTTATATCTGATCTAATCCCACCCTTTGTCAGTTTAAAGTCATTCCCCTCATCCTGGTGAAAAGTCCCTCTCCAGCTTTCCTAGAGGCCCTCCTCAGGTACTGGAAGGTGCTTTCATGTTTCCCTGAAGCCTTTTCTTCTCCAGGCTGAACAGCCCCAGCTCTCCCAGCCTGTCTGCAGAGGAGAGGTGCTCCAGCACTCTGAGAGTCTTCATGGCCTCCTCTGGACTTACTCCAGCAGGTCCATGTGTTCCTGGTGCTGAAGAGCCCAGAGCTGAATGTAGCACTGCAGAGGGAACATCTTTAAAGGCTGCTGTTTTAGTGTCATGATGTTGTTCACTGCATCAGCCAAAAAGCCCAAAATTACTGTTTTCAAAAGTTGAAACTGAAGGACTGATTTGGATGGACATAGGTTTGGGGTTTTTTTCCTAAATGGGTTCTAATTTTTACACCAAAATACTCTAAATGAAAAGTTTTCAGAAGTAATGCCTCTGCGCTATTTTTCCACTTTGTTGGAAAGTCATGTATTGTAGAAGTGTAGGTGTGACCAGAAGTGCGGCAGGTGTGAGGACACTGCCCCCAGAGTTCTGCTGGAGGGAGAGGGGCGCAGCCTAAGGAGCTAGAATAGGGCAAAGAGAATAGAACCTACTTTTACATTTATCCCGTGGCTTATAGAAGAAGCTGTGAGATGCTTTGTTTGAAAGTTTGGCAAAGTATATATATATATATATATAGCAAACAGGCAAGTGGGCAGGTGCCATTCATGTTAGCTCCTCAGAATATTTTATTTTTCTGAACAAGCATGTTTACCATGTCATCTGGAAACTTCAAGTTTTTGGAACAAAATTTTGCATATGTGACTGATGAAATTTTAAGTATTTAAATATGGATTTTTAGGACTAGTTTTTATTCTATTTATGCAGAAGAAACCTGGCATTTGCACTCACAGTTACCTAATCAGAGTGTAAAAAGAGGGTGGGTATTTTCTGACACTTTGTAAAAAAAAGCTGGCTGTTGGGGTCTTCAGATTGCTTTATGTAATATCTACCTTTCAGTAAGAAGTGTTTGACAAAAAATCTTACAAGTTATTTCAGTGATTTAAGTAACTTGTCCGTTGGTGATAATGTTATTTATATTTTTCTATGGAGCAGAAGGCAAATAAAAACATCTTAGTAAATTTCGTTGTATCCTGAAGGTTTTATCATACTTTGTAAGTTGACTTTTTCCATAAAGATGAATAATAACAATGGCAAATAGTTGATGAAAATAATGCTTTGTGGAATGTGCCTATGAGCTAATGTGATTGATTGGTGTTTTTTTATCTTGCTGAAATCCTGTTGTATTAGGTGATGAAGTACAGCATGGGTGACATTGGCTGCTTGTTATATCTGTTATTAATTTTTGACTGAAATCTTATTATCAGTTATTTGATATTTGAACAAATACTACAAATAAATATTGCCCTGTAAATATTTCTAAAATCGATTTACAGTCAGGTGGGTACTTTTATTTTCTAGGCTAAAAAGCAGTTGTACCCACATAAACATCTTTTTCATTGATGTCATCTGTGTATTAAGTGTCCATTTTATTTTTATTTACATTTTCTGCTTTGTGGGGAATGGGTTACTTTTGTCTTTGGAGATTGTTAACAAGCAGAGTTGAGCCTCCATCAAGGTGAAATACCCAAGTATTCCAATTTTCCTTTTGATAATTGCCTTTCTAGTTCCTGTAGGAGGTACATGGTGACTCAGTTCTTCTTTGATGACTTACTGATCTCTTGCACCTCTCTTTGGTAGTGCAAGAGGTTTTCACAGTTCTCTTGGCTGGAAAACATGGCTCGTGTTCACTGTGGTGGAATATGAGGGCCAGTGACCTGTTTCTGTCTTCTGTTAGTTATTAACCTTGTTTAGTGTCTGTTGAATGCCGACATGACTCTCTTGAAGTAGTCTGACTGTTATTTTCAGATACTCCCTTGGAGAGCCTTATTTAGTGAGCTCAGCATAGGTGAGCTCACTAATATTTTCTAACAGACCTAATACTAATATTTTCTAACAGACCTAATAAATTCCTCAGAAAATTCACAGGTTCTGCTACTGGCCCTCTACTGGTCCCAGTAAAACTAACCAAGCTAAACTTTTCCAGTGTCTAGAATTCACATGTAGACCTGTGAGAAAGAGTTGTGATGGATGCTGTGCATCCATAATTGTCATTGTCAGCACAGAGTTGTGTGTGCTAAGCACTTGTGAAACTCTGGAAATAAAAGTGTCCAAAATTAGTCAATAATAGATTCCTGGGTTTATTTTTTTTTAATACTGTCTGTTCTTTCTTGGGTATCTTCATTTGCATTTATTAATACTTCATAAGAAAACTGTTAGAGTTCATTCATTAATGCTCATATGGTGATTTTATTGTGTACAAATGAAGAGTTCTGCTATTTCTATGGTAATGATGTTGCCTAAAATGTAATGGCAGAATAGACAGAGCAAAGACAGAAACAATTCCTGATTTTAAGAAATTTTGACTTCTGGACTTTGACTGTAATTTTAAATTTCTTGGCAATAGGCAATGGAAAATCCTAGCTCTAGCCTATCTTGTCCTTGCATTGCCCCTTCCAAATAATGAGGAATTTTAGAAGTATTTTAGAAATCATTAATGTAATAATTTTAGTAACCATTAATCAAATTGGGTAAAATAAAAAGTGTCTGAGATTGGGCTTGTAACTCTGAATGCTTTCCAGGCTTCTCTATTGTTCTACATTGGAAAAAATGGGAGTTCTAATCATGTTTTTGTGTTTCAGGACTTAAAATGGCAGCAGAAGATTCCTATATTATGGGAGTAAATGATCCCCAAGTAAGTGAATTTCCGTGTTTTCAGTATCCCCTTATCCTCTCCTAGCTGTCTGTTTAGGCCTTCTCTCATATTGTCTTGTCATTTCCTAGACTTAATATGGACATGGAAAATCATTCTGCATTGGCAGAAATCAGGGCTTTTTTCCCTAAGCTGGTTTTTATGTGACCTGTAAAGTGCTTTTACTGGTTAAATGGCTGAAATGGGAAGGAAATCTAGGTCTGCTGAATTAAGCAGTTGAAAAAAAAACTTATTTTTATGCCCTGCATGCCTGTGACACTTGCTCTGGAATTTCTTCTGTGATAGACATTGGAGTATTACTGAAAATAAAACCCCTTATATCCTAAAAGGCCCTTTTGTGTAAATTTTTGTGATGTTGACATTGACAGTGATGACTAAAACGTTCCTTCACTCACACAGATCCACAGGCCTAGCTCTTCAGAAGCTCTTCCTGATCTTCTTAGATCATTCCATAAATTACTTGAATTTATTTTTCCATTATTACTTGAATTACTGTGAGAATGGTTTGTGGGTGAAAAGTTTTAAGTGAAGAACAGGTCATTTCTATGACCTTAATTTTCAAAAAGCAGCTATTTTCTCCTTTATGCTTGCTCCACTTTGGAAAAAGATAGATTTATACCTGGCAACACCTTACAGTGAGTTAAGACATACAGAGTTAAAAAAAAAAAAAACAAAACCACTCTTGCATTAGAGCTTTTAAATATACATAATGAATGTAGTCTGGGGGGATTTAATCAGAGAAGTGGAAATGAAAACTCACAGGTTCTTGGCAAGACCTTGGGCAAGACATCTAGGGTTAGATTTGCAGAATATACTGTATAAGCTTTTTAGGACTTTTAGTTGTTAGTGCAGGTAAGCAAAATGGGTGTTTAGAAACTGTGCTGAGGTTGGTGTGGTCTCGTGATTCTGGTAAAACTTGGGTCGGTGCTGTCAGCTCTGCTTGCAGTGCTGTTGCCAGCAAAAATAAAATAGCTATAAAATGTTTGTGTAATTCAACGAGGTGTTTGCAGTCTCAATATTTGCAAAGAACTTTAAAGTGCTTTGCTGATAGATGTTTTATGCAGCTGTGTATATATGTAATAATGAAGAGTATTTTCTTTCAATATAGATGTTTGCAGTGGATCAGTTCATGGGAATGAATGCTTTATTTAACAGTACCAATTACATCACTGCAGACTTACCACTACGAACAGGTAGGAACCCTTACTATTTGGTGGTGCCATTGTCCTGCTGATTCTTCCTGTTTGTTTTCTTTTGAGGAGTTCTTTTCAGAGCCTTTTTTGTTTACCAACTTGTGTGTCATAATAGTAGATTGCAAGTTGTCAACTTGTTTTTTTATTACATCTTTTTGCATCTTTCTTCCCCTCATGAAACTTTCAGCAGTGAGACAAATCAGGTTTTCTTGTGGCTTGTACAGAAACTGAAAGTTTCAGCAGTTTCCCAGGTGAAACCAGGACAGTGACCAAAGAGCTTTGAGTGACCCAATTTTATAAATTTCTTTGTTGAGGCTTTTTTCTGAATTTGAACCTTCAGCAAGTTACGTGTTGCTGTTGCCAGTTTGCAGACTGCACCATGTGCTTTTTTCCTTTTGAATGCTGTTGCATTAGTTGTAGTAGTTCTTAAGGCTTGTTTTTCAGTAATAAAATGCAGAGAATATTAACTTCCTGTACCATTCAAATGTGTTTTTCCTTCTCAGTGACTTCTCTGTTTCCTGTGAAGTGGCAGTGTGGTATTAGAAGCACCTGACAATTTCCTGAACAATAACACTAGTTTGAAAGCTCAGACAAATTTTGCAACAAACCACTGAAAATAAGCAAATAGTATCTGCAAAGGTCTGATAAGCAGCTCTTACAGTATGCTTCCAGAGCAGTCAGAACAATTACAAGTCTTTTATAGCTCAGTCAGTATCAGCTGTTTGATTAAACTTGGTCTGGTTTTGCTTATTAAAATTCTTTATAAATATTACTTCTTGCATGAATTTGGAAAACTCTTTTCTCCTACTTAGTCTGTTAGAACAACTGACACAAAAGGAAGAAGGAAATAAATTTTAATTTAAAATTAGGAAATTTTTCTCAAAATATAGCTCCAGTATAGCTGTTCAAGTCTTTTACCATGACAGCCTTCTTTTGTTATCCGTTTGACTCTGTTGTAGTAGGATGTAGCTGGTGCCTTATGTATTGCAAATTACTTTCTCTGGTTGAAAGTGCAAACCACTTCTGATTGCAGTGTTTGATACACTTCACAGCAGTGAAGGTGTTAAGGGTAAAATGAAATAAGTGTTTAACGTTTTCCTTCACAGGTAAAATTCCATCCTAAAGCAACAATAAAGGCTGCTTATAGAATAAAAATTAAAGCAGGCTAACTGTTGTAGTGTTTTCTTGTTTTCTTAAAAGAGTAGTAGCAAGAAAGGATCAAAAGATAATTTTGTTTCAAGATAAAATGTTCTCATGAGGAAAGCTTGTGACAAATATGGAAAAACATCCAGCAAATGAATGTTGCAATCATTTGTTTACAGTGTATTTTTATTAAGGCAGATAAGATTATTCAGTAAGATTCATCTGTGTTGTATTAAAGGGCTTGTGCATTATAGACCAAGGGATTTTTTTCTCCCAGCTTATTTTGAACAAATAAGTTTATTACAATTTCCCTGTAATGAGCTCTTTTGCCTGTACCTTTTGAGCTTACTCTATATTCTTCATGGCAGACTCATTCCATACAAATTATTCAGATATATAAAGCTGATTTTCAGATAACTATCATCTGAAGTAGAAAACAGCTGTTTTCAAAAACATTTCAGGGAGTCAAGGATTCACTGAGTTCTGCAGCCACAGAAAACTCTTACTGGGCTAAGTCTGGCTCTGTCCTTAATTTGAAAAATTGCTTCAAAGAAGGCTTTTTTATTTATAAGTGCAACTGCTCCTGTCTACTGCTGCAGTATAGGTGGCAAGTTCCTTGTGCACAAAATGGGATTCAGTAACGGATCATGGATTTCATGTTATCACAAACAAAAAGTTAATTTAAAAAATTTTGGAAAGGGTTGATAATTTCAGCTGCATCTGATGATGCTACAGTTGGTTTGTCTGTTTCTTGAACAGTATCCCAATAATGTTTATTTCCTCCCCTTCTTGAAAATATGCTGCATCGTTACTGTGGACTGACCTTTCAGTTAAAAGATAATATAATAATTTTTATATTCTACTTTAGTGGTTTTCAAGCAGGGACTAATGATTTCTTTCTACTCAGCAAAGTCAGTTAAAGAAGTCATGTGGGGTTTTCCAGAAGTTCTTCCAGTTGAGATATGGAGAGAGTGAAATAAAAGAATTTTTCTCAAGGACAGATGGATGATTAAGGCAGGAAGAACCAAAGACATGAATTGTTCCTCATGATGTGGCTGTGGTGCCTATATCTTTTGGTGTGTGCATCCATCAAGGCCAATGTCAGACCCATTACATTGGAGACAGTTTAATGTATAACTGTGGATTCCCGTGTCGTGCCAGTGGGGCTGAATCAACAAGCAGCTGGGGAATTTGGGGACTTTCTGATGATAGATGTTCGGCTGCCACATTAACGTTTACAGTAATAGTAGAAAACCTTTGAGATGGTGGGGCACTGATTTTCTCAACGTCATTGTCAGTGCTCAAGTGTCTTTGCTTCTTTTTCTCTCTTGTATGTCTGTTTTAAATAAAAATTATGTTTTTTTGTTACTTTGGCTCTAAAGTTGCAGTAGTTATGCGGTTCAAGTTTTACCAGCAGAAAAGGCAGTATTTCATGAAGTCAGCTTCTTCTTTGGCTTGCTGGGAAGTATCCTGCCTTTGATTAGGTAGGTTAGGTACTGATCCTTAGTGGCACTGGGGATGGAGGAAGCATTAACCACAGCATGTATTTACGTAGAGTAAAAGCAGGTGCACAACAGTGGGACGTCCACTGTGTAGTGGAGAAACAAAGTGATGCCTTTGGATAGGAAGAAGAGGAGATGAGCATTGGAGAGGAAATGGGCAGAGCTCTGAGCTAAGAGGTTTGTAATTTTGGATGTTCTGTACTCCCTCATGATGACCCAAGGCCATCTACAGCCATGTAACATGCCCCAGTTAGAGGTGGGTTTGGGAATTGTGTAGTTGTTCTGGCTTCAAAAGGCTCTGGTCTAACTAGCTCTTGGCATTCAGGTGGTGTGTTTTTAAAACTTTGAAGTTGAAGCAGAGCCATCAGGAGCTGAGCAGTATTGCCTGGAGGCTGCTGCAATTAATTTTCTGCTGTTTCTTTAACCTCCTCTGTCCAACTCTCTGTGACACTTACTGTGAAAAATGAGGTTATAGAGGGAAAAAGAAGGCACTTATATTTTTTTTTCATATTTTTTTAAAGAGAGATAATATTAGAGGTTCAAGGAAGCTAGACCACCACCAAAAATTAGATGAGCGTTCATTTTCCCTGTTCCACAGTAGTGGCCCTAATCCTCAGGAGTTTGGGCAGACTTCCATACAGTTTCTGGTGTTTTTCTAGAACTCCTGTGCTCGTGTTTGGAAGAGTGAACCAAGGGAATAGGTTAAACAAAGTCTCATGTGCCATTTGCTTTAAACATCATGATTTGAACATTGAAGAGCTGGGATTCAAGAGAGTATGCCTGTGCAGGGGAATCCCTCAGGGGTAGGACATGCAAATGCTACAACAGGCCTTCAGGAAGGATAAGACACTAGGTCTCCAGTCTGAGCTTTTAGCAGCAAGGTACCACTGCCAGGATGGTCACAAGAGAGTTGATGTGGGATTTAAGTATCAAAACCTACAGGCTATGAACGTTTCCATCCATGTCCACAGAGAAAAAACAGCAATTACAAGGGTGAGATGCCTGTTCTGGAGGCCCACCAGCAGAGAGGATGTGAGGGAGGATGCTTGTTCACAGGTTGTTGCAGGTTACATTGAATGGTTTTAGGTACTCAGAAAGCTGTTAGACACAGGACCCCATTAGTCCAACAGAGTTGCCAGGCTTGCAGAGATATCCCACCAACCTCAGAGACCTCTTTTTCCTTGCCTTTGCTATGGTGGGAAGAAGGAATCAAGGGGGAGCCTAGGATGTGTGCTACTTTGGAAGTGTGTGTATGTAGGGTGAGGCCTGTCAAGAGGAAGAAAGAATGCAAGTGGTGGGAGTGTCCAGGGGCAGGAGGGCCTCTGACTCAGGCAGGAAGGAAAATGAAGAAACTTGGCAGTTGAAGAAGATGTGGGGAAGCAGGCCTGTGACTCAGAGTGGAGTGGGATGCGAGTTGGTCTGTGGCAACCGAGGCGAGAAGACAGAAAAAGAAGCCCTGAAGCGTGGCCAGGATGTGGCAAATCCCCTCCAGGCTGGAGGACTGCATGTTGTGGTTCTTGGCCTCCCAGCTGCAGCAGTGCCAGGCAAAGCACCAGGGGCACTCCTGTCAAAACCTGGCTTTTGGCAGCCAGGAGAGCCCTGTCTGTGTTAGAGCCAGCTCCATGACCGTGTCCTTCAGCCTCTCTGTAGGGCAAAAGTAGAACATAAGCTATGTATTAAGTAGTGTTCCTTCTTGTGGCTGTTCAGCATTTAAAAGGGGGTTGCTCCTTAAACAAGAACTTAAAGCAAGCACCTTCCAGGCTGGAGCAAAGGATCATCACAAATCTCATCATTTTTAGTTCCTCTTACAAGGTGTTCATCTTCAGGTTCCTGCTCTTTGTCTGCTGAGACAAAGACAGGCCTACTGATAGAAACAAAATATTAAAAACTGCTGTGTGCAAAAAACTAAATGTGTTTTCTTTTTCCCATTGGAAAGGATGAGAGAAAGAAGGAACCAAACAGAGCTGTGTAATGTGCCTCTGGGAAGTATTCAGAATTCAGTGAAAACAGCTATATGAGACCTTTCACTAATAAAATAGTTTTTATAATCAAAGCAATATGCCATTTATGCCTGGATGTTTTTTTGAACATTGCTGGTTTATTTTTAAAGTAGCATTTCAGATATTATGAAGTGCTTTGCCTTAGAATGCCTTCTCTGTACTGTTATTTGTGTCTGGTTCAGATGCTATACCAGAGAATTACTTAGCCACTGTTAAAAAAAAAAAAGGAAAATCTTTAGTCATGGAACCCAAAGGTTAAAATAAGACCTCACAAAACTGTTTTAAGTACATTGCTATGTTATTTGTATAATGTGGCTTAATGATAACAGACATCTAATTTGGCTTTGTACATTTACACTGCATCTTTTTTGCACTTTTCTAATGCTGGTATATAAAACATTATGATTTTTTTATCAGCATATTTGTATGCTTTTTAAAAGCTTTTTTTCCAAGAGGTCAGAATGACCACAGTCCTAAGTTTTCAGTTTTCCTGAGTTTTCACAAGGAAAACCATTTCAGTGGTATGAAGCATTTTTCTTTACTTTTCCAATGTGCCAAGATAGTGTATATGCCTCTCTTAGGAGTTTGAAATCCTTATTCTTAGGAAAAGCTGTAACTTGGGTGTGATGTGTCCTGGGGGACTTCTGCTGCCGTTTAGCCATTGGATAAGGACACTTCTTTTCTGGCTAATGTTTGAGAGAAAGCAATAGTATTTTGTGCTAACCCGACATATATGTCTTGAAAACGAATTCCTAAGAGGAGAAGAGCCAAGGAACAATTACTTGCCAGATCAGGCCCCGGAGGCTTGGTTGAAAGTTGAACTACACATTGTTGTATTTTAGGTGTATTATTTCTGCCAATGCCCAGAAAATACATGGCTTCTGGATTGTTAAAATATAACTTTTCAGGTGCCTAAAGCATGTGGAGGGTTAGAGGTCTGTGAAAAGAGGTCTTAAATTTAAGTGCTAATACATTGCTTAAACGTAAGCTCATCTTGACTCTATCTGTTACAGACGAAAATAGAAACACAAGGCCAAAGCTAAATATTATTCTGCATCTTTTAAAGTTCCTGAAGTCCAAACTGTTTTTCCTGCTTTGTAATG
Organism: Camarhynchus parvulus; assembly: GCF_901933205.1. NCBI lineage: Eukaryota > Metazoa > Chordata > Aves > Passeriformes > Thraupidae > Camarhynchus > Camarhynchus parvulus. The sequence goes on from NC_044574.1 coordinate 45,054,053, forward strand.
CAGGATTATACGTATATGGTCTTGAGGCAATTGTTTTTCATGACTTCAGGAAGCGCTGTTTACTTTTTCAAAGAAAAGTACAACTGATGGACTTGAGAACTAATTTATTTTTAAATGTGAATTTGTTGTGACTGCTAATATTTGCAATATAACTTCAACATGAAGTTAGTTCAGTTGCTGAGTCAGCTAACTGCTGTAGCAGAACACTTAATTTCATCTATTGTGTATTTATTCAAACTTCCATGTTGAGAGAAGCTTGTTCAGTAAAGATCTGTGCTTGACTCCTTAGCATTAATACCTTTAACAGAGTAGAACTGATAATACAGAATTCCAACAGGAATATGGCTGGAAAATATTATGTAAGTATTCCCAGTGAAGCTGTCATTTGGGGTCTACTTTGAAAACAGATATTTTAGCATTGAAATACAAATCATCTTGAATGCTTAGCAGGAGAGAGGGAAGTAATCATAGCTCTTGGAACTGTTGTTTTGAGACTCATCAGTGGCTTGCATTTTAAGAGGTGTTTCACAGCCATCCACCCAGAGAACTTTCCTTCTTGATTGAAATCATCTAAATGATCAGAGTTGTGGCTAAGCTTTGATCAGGTGATGAATGCTTAACTCTGGTGGCACTGAATTCTCATTGGATTTAGGGCCCACTCAAAAGTCATATAAACTGGTGAATTTTGCATGAGGTTTATAGTATGAAGTTAACCTCTGTATGAGACTGAAAGTTGATTAATGAAACCTTCTTTAAAAGACACAAATAGAATCTTAGTAGAACATAATCCTATGTATCGGCACCATGCTCAATCAAAAGAGAATCTGTATTTGTAGTCAAATTGAGTGTATTCAGTGTTTTTAGAGGCCCAGCAGAACATTATATTTAAAAGTGTATCTGAAATTATTAAAAGAATGTAAATTGTTTAGTCTTCTCAATTCCAGGATTTTTTTTTAGAGCAGTTCTGACTGTTTGGGGCATGTTGAGACAGCTTGAATTCCTCCTGTATTCCCATGCCTCAGAGCTTCCCACTGGCTGTCTCCAGACTTTCAAAAGCACCTATTCTGTAGGAAGCCCTAGGGCCAAAAGCTGGTGAGTGTAGTCTCTAGAGCCCAAGGGGTTTAAATACAGAAGTTTACCTTAGCTCAAGAAGCCAGGCTGCTGTCAGTGGCAAGGGAAAGATCCTGTTCTTATTGCAAGTTTTAACTGAGTGATCAGTTGTCCATTTAGGCTCTCTGAGTAAAATTAACTTTTTTGACTTAATCTTCCTCTTCTTATACTACTGATCTTTAGTTGGGAGTAACAGACTGCCACATGATTAAATAATTTATTGAAATTTAAGTTCTGAAGAGACTTAGATGCTTTCAAAAATTTTATCTCAAGTCATTCAAGGACAGAATCTTACCCCTACAACCTATATATTCATTATAGCAGTGGAAATATAATTTCTATTAATACTTTTCTTTCTTTCTTTTATGTTAGCAGATGGACCGTATCTTCAAATCATAGAACAGCCAAAACAGGTAAGAACAAGACTACATTTTGAAAATGTCTAAGGTAGCTATATTACTACATTCAGCTTTGAATAAACTTATGACTTAAATAAAAAAGAGCACAGAAAAGTCTGAGCTCTCACAACAAATGTGGCAGTTGAACATGAGGAGTTTTAACTCTTACTTTTGTAGTTAAAGCATTTCCTGTTTTGTTCTGTGTTCTTTATCTCTTTCTGGAAGTGTCATAATACAAAAAACCAACCCTAAGGGTTTTAAAAATATGCCTTGCTAAGTATAGATTCTTCATCTTAGGAGTGGCTGTTTCAATACCCCAGTATTTGGAAACATAAACTAGTAGATCAAACACAGAAGATTTTTAGGATTTGTTTCATAGTTTTTGAAACACAAGAAGTTAAAAATAAAAACACTTAATTCCCAAGTTACAGGAACTTCTGACTTGTGTTTTGTTGTTGTGAAGAAATGCAGTTGTCCTTTGAGATTCTTTTTGTTATGGTTGTCTGTTTTGAATAATCAAAGAAAAATGAAGATAAGTACTCCAATGAAACTTTTTTCTGCTAGGTAGCAAACACTGACCTATGCTCCTCTGACAGCAGAGAAATCATTTCAATGCACTGGTTAGTTTTCATGCAACTGATGTACAAATCATTGCTGGGTAAAGATTGCCCTGAAGTGTGCCTGGGTATTGTTCCCCTTTGGCTGGTGGCACCAGCAATTGCAAGGATTCCTCCTGAAGCTGTTACAGTATGGAGGTGCCTTTCCTGTCTGTCCCAGTGAATTGCATTAAATCCTACCTTATAGAGCTGTTCAGTAAACAGGGGAAGACAGTGGCTAAAAGCTGTCCCATCCTCCTCTTTGTCTTCTGCAAAAGCATACTGCAATCCAGTCTTCTGGCAGGAGGCAGTGGAGAACATTGGTTTCAATCACAAAGACATTTTTGTGCTGGAGCATCCCTCCAGGAATAGGGCTCTTCATCACAGCACTAAGTTGAACAGCAGTGTACTGTGAACTCTTGGAAGAATATGCTGCATCTTCCTCATTGTTTTGAGTTCATCCCAAATCAGGCCATGCCTTTGCACGGTGGGGCCTGCAGTGCACAGTCCATAAGGAGAAACCCTTGTTTCTGTGTGTGACTTCTCAGCAAGGGGCTCCTCTTGTGGGGTACCCATGTGGCAAGCTGAGAAGGGGCTTCTAGCAGGGTGGTGAGGGTGCTCCATCAGCAGAGTGAGGTGACTGCAGATGGTGATCTGCCTTTCACAGAGGTTGCTTTGCCTTTTGATCAACTTGATCAACGCACAGAACTCTGGGTCACTCAGTTAACCTTAGGAAGGCAGTTGGTTAGGTCTAAATAAAACTCATAAAAGTTTACATTTGCTTGGTAAAGTTCTTAGCCTGAAAAGGCTTTAGTGAGATAGGTACTGAAGCTTCTGCTTATGGAGTAACTTTAAGGCACGTTGTTCACTTTCAGCTAATAATTCAGTGGTCTACTACTAGAAAGAAGCTGAATGGTTCTTGGAAAAGGCTGCAACATTAACTGGTGCTATTTGGAGACTGGGATCCCTATATAAGATGGAGATTTTGCCAGAGCTCGTAGGACTGGAGAGTAGATCTGAAAGCAAAATTGAGGACCACATGAAATATATTGTTAAGTAGAGTTAGTTACCAGACACCTTCACTTAAGAGTTGCATCTTTCATGCTTTATTGATTGCCATGTAAAATAAAGGGGATGTTCAACAATGGAGTTGATGGAGAGCTGTGTTCTGGACTGGTTTTCAATATCCTGCAGTTCCCTAAAGTATATTCAGATATCTGTTTATAGACATCTGTAGCTGAGATGAAAAACAGCCAGAGTCCCCTGAAGCTTTCGTGCTGTTTCTGGATTTCACTCAGAGATATGTCTTTCATATGTTTTTCCCAGAAGGAGGAAGTGTTTCTGTTTCATTCCTGTACTTTAATTTATGGTACTTTGGGCTTCCTTATTATTTGTTTCAATTTTGTCTACTTAGCATCAATCTTGGGAGAGAGTGTCTGCTCTTGCATTATCTACATGTGAATTTTTATCCTATTTTAAGAGTTCTCTGTTTCAAAATACCTTCACTTAACCAAAAGAAAAAGATGAGGTTGCTGCTGTGTGTTAAAGTGAAAATAGAAGAGGTTCTATAGGGCTACAATTCAGTGATGCTTTGTTAACCAGCATTTCATGAATGAACAATTGTAACTTTTCCATTTGGGCAAGCCTTGTTTGTGGGTGTGTGTGTTCATCTTTGTGTGTGCTGTTTCTCTTTTGGCTCAGTTTCTGTACAGCTTTCAAGTTTCTTTTCCTTCATTCCACAGAGGGGATTTCGTTTCCGATACGTCTGTGAAGGGCCTTCGCACGGTGGACTTCCTGGTGCTTCTAGTGAAAAGAACAAAAAATCATACCCTCAGGTCAAAGTAAGGACATAAAGCATTAATGCTGTGAAATCAATGCCAGTGTCATCATATGTATGCGTATAGGGCCTTATTGCATAGCAACATACATTCGTATGAAGTTGCTCACGACAGACTACATTTCAATCCCAAAGTTCAAATTTGATTTTGAAAATGAAGTTGTCCTAAGATGTGTGGGTTTGTTTTGGCACTGTTTTTATCTGCCAGCAGTTGGGACTTATCTGCACCTACTACCTCACTACCATTGTGCAGACTAATGGAGCTTTTCCTTAAGGTCCAGTTTAGCCAGGCTTGGGCTGCTCAGTTGCTCCATTTCCATTGCAAAGCATGAGTCTTCTTAGTTATTCCGCTTCACTCTAGGATGCTATACACCAAGTTTTCCCTTTTTTTCTGTTCATGTTACCCTTATTCAATATCTCTAGGGTACTCCATTCTTAGGAACTTAATTCCTTTAAAGTAAACGTAGAACTGCTCATTTTAATAGGAACAGTGTTATGTTCAGGTGTTCACTGAACTTTTTTGTGGGTTTTTTTCCTCCCTGGAAAAAAAAATTTAAAATATGTTAATCAAAGAAATGTTCTATGGAGGCACAGTATGAAGATTAGAAAAGTGATTAATCATTCTGGGACTGGAGGATTGTATTTGCCTATGTTTCTTGCAGCATTTTTTTTTCTGTGGACGTGTGGAAAAGCTACATGGTGTCTTTTCAGTATTTTTAACTTAAATGCAAGCCTTGGTCTTCTTAGTGCATTACATCTTTGAATTGGTGCTTTCCAAATTCTCATGAGGAGCAGAGTTAATATATTATAATTCTGGTGTTATTTCTTAATGTATTCTAATTCTGGTGCTCTCTTATGCCTTTGTGGGGAAAGAAGGGGAGGGAAGAGTGGTAAGCAATAAACCTCTGCCTTGGTGTGTGCCACTCCTGGTTGTTCTCCTCAGTGTGTGTAGTTTGTCTGCAGTTCTTGGGAAAGGCTGGAGTTTGGAACAGTTGCATCTCCTAATGAACCAGTATAAGCATAACATCATGGAAAATAATCAGCACTGGCTGAGGTAGCCTAGGCTGATAGTCTTGTGAATTAAGAAGAAGCTGGGAAAGCTGATTTAATATAGCCTTGCAAAACTCTTCGGAAAAATTACTAGCCCAGGCAAATGATCTACTTGCTTTGTTCTTTCCTATTTTGACAGTAATGATGAAGCAATGAATGAAATTTCACTGGAATGTTCAGATATAAAATCATTTACTTCAATTGAGCCAGATCTTTGGATTCTGATCCAATCTGCAATCATAATAATACAAGTGATACTTTATAAAGGTGTGGTAGGTCACACAATAGCATGACAAGGAGTTAAACGGGAAATGGAATTTCTCCTTGAGTAAACTAGAAAGCAAAATGTTCTTTGGCTTTCCATCAAACCTTCTAATTTCATTGATCATCACTTTTTAATTTCATCTATAGCTTACACACACACAGATCCCTTCCCTTCCCTCCTATCCCACTGTGTGCATCTGGATTTTTTTCCCCAGTACAAATCCCCACATGGCAACACCTGCTGGGAGAGGCTGGCAAGGGAACACAAGTAAATTCCTCAAGGCCATTGCTTGTTAGTGCCTGTTCTTGATTCAAGTGGTGCCAGGAAAGACAGAAGTGTTTCACACCTTTTCCTGTAAGTCTTTTCTATGTTTTGTCAGAATGTGCTCACTTTGTCGTAACTGAGCAGAGCACAGTTGAAAATTGCAATTTTTTGTTGCGTTGGGGTTTTTTGTTTTGGTTTGTTGTTTTTTTTAATTTTATTTTTATTTTTAGTGGGTTTTTTTTTTTACTCTTGTGCCAATGTTTTCACTATAAAACCTACATTATTTAATCACAGTGCAGTGAAAGGACAGTAGCATGAGCTTTGGCTGTACTGTAAAAAGGAGGTTTTGTGACAGATCTTTAAACCCTTGGCCATGGTGTGGTCAGTGCAGCTCACATTGGGATCTGCTTTGTGAGAGTTTGGCCAACTCTCTCAAAATTTACTAGTACCTACCATGGATGTCCTGAAAATAGACATCCTCTGTGGGCAAAAAACCATTGCAGTCTCCCTGTTCTGTTTTCATAGGATAATGAATTAGAGGCCAAAATGAAAGCACATTTATGGGATGTGACCTCTTGCATAATGTGGACTGTTCAATTTCACCTCCTTTTTTTTTTTTTCTCCCTGCACTGTCTCTAACTTGTAACTAAGCTGGAACACATCATTACAAATCTCTCACGTAAAGGCTGGAGTTTTGAAGACTTTGCTATGTCTCTAAGCAAGGTGTTTTGGTATTTAATTTCATGTTTAACCTCTCCCTCTATAGTATATTAGTAGATGATGTAGGTCAGGAGTTAATGTAGCAGTTCTGCAATGCCAGTTTTACACTTGAAACAAATCTGCACTGACCAGCAAGGTGGAATTGGAGTAAAACCTCTTGTTTAATGGAACTCCTGACTAATGGAGTCTAGATAACACTGTATGTTTTTCTGTAATATCAAAAATGGGATTAATTTATCGTAATGATTTGTGGACTTAGTTCCTTTGCTTAGCCCTGTCTTTGCTAAGAGTAATCCTAATATGTAGAAAACATCTTGCATATTCAGAGGATTCTGTATAACTTTGCATGTCATTATGGAGAGCAGAGAAGTTGCAGATAATAAATATGTTACAATGAAGCTATGTTTTATGATTGCAACCTAAAATTCTTCATTTAAATTTCATTTTCATCCATTTAGTGTAAGTAACACAGCACTGGAAAATTTCACTGTCTAGAACAGTTGAAATCAAAGCTGCTGAACTGCTTATTCATCATTATTTTTTTGTCCAGGGGAAAAAGCAATCAATAGTATAAAAAGGAAGGATAAACCAGCAAAGTCTAATATTATCACCAGCATACTTAACTATCTAAATTTTTTTTATTTATAATTTGCTTGGGTTTTATATATTCGAAAAAATGTCAGAAAACTCATGCAGAAAATTTCCACTGGCCTTACACGTTTATTATGTGTGCCCTGATCTTGCATACTGCTGTTAGTGTGGGCAGATACATGATTTACACTGAAGTGCTTGATCCACTTTTAGGTGTGACAAGAACTTGCTGAAAACAGCAGAGTGAAGGAAATGTCCTGAATTTTCATCTCCTCCGGGGTAAATCTATGTGGGTGGCTACAGTCTCTAGTTCAGTGTTCTTTGTGAGCTGGATGTAAATGAGCTCCAGCCCGGAGTTCAGAGGTGTGCCTGAGCTAAAGAGCACCATCTCTCTGCACAGGAGTTTGGGCACAGAGCACTTTGGCTTGTGAACTGGAGCTGCACACCAGTTAGGCAGCCCTGAACCCAGGCACACCAACAGAACTGCCCAGCCAGTCTGTCCTGGGACTATTCCAAATTATACCTCAGTCTGGAGATAAGAGTTCTTCTTGAAATCTGGGATTTCAGCACATTTACTTAAAGTTCAGGAGGAGAATTCATGGAAAATTACTTTGCTGATGAGCCTTGGTGACAAAAGGAGCATATTTATTTGCTTTTCCCCCTGCCCCCAATAGGAATTAAATGTAAAGCGATATACAAGTCCAAAAAATCACCTAACAACTGAATTAAGGAAAAAACATGAGAAAAGAATAAGCAGACTCTTTGGTATAAATCTTTACCCCTCTTAAAAAGCTACTGAATCAAATTCAGTGAGATTTGAGCTTTTTACTGGTAGGGCTGATTTAGCTGCATATGAGGCACTGAATCACTTTAGAAGCTCTGTATTTTTGCCATTAGAGTGACCTCACCGTCAGAGGATCAGATCTTCAGCTCCCACTGGTTTAAATTACTTTACATGGCTTTTTCTTAAGTCTTTTAAGTAAGTACTCAGCTGCCTACATGATTTGTACCACATCTGAATATTTTGTATTTAATCAGCAACTGAAAAAAGAGAGATACTGCTCTGTAAAAACAAGCTGTTTATAAAGAGTGAGTGATGCCTCATCTTTGGAACACTTCTTGTACAAGGCTACATGCCTGGGACAGCAGTAGTGACACTCTGAAGGACAGGCAGGGCTGGAGTTGCAGTTGTTTAACAAAGGGATTGGAAGGAGAAATAGGTGCTTTTGTAATGCTGATGTTGTAGGTTTAATGTGGTCTTTTCCATCATTTGCTCCTGTTGTTGACCAATTGGTTTAATTTCTTGCTTGTAAGAGTAACTGGAAAAAAACATCTTTGAAGTATGAAAATGTTCTTATAAAGTTTTTGTAAAGTTTTGGAGCCTATAAAAATTGGCTGGGATCTGGATTGCAGGAGGACATGAAATAACTGAAAAAACTTTCTACTCTTGTTTTGAAATTGACTCAATTTCGAGTTCACATGATCCTTTTAATCTTTCAGACAAATCTCTCAAACAGAAAGAGCAGATAAATGTTAAAAGCCTGCAGCCTTTTAACTTTATCAGATCAATTGAGTGCTGCTTCAGGTACAGGATGTAATCAAGTATTACAGCTATACTCTACCCAGGAACTCCTTTTCTTTTTTCCCCTCACCTTTAATTTGAAGTTCAGTAGCTGTTTTTTGGCTCACAGCTCTGATTTTGAGCCATACAGTATCCGCATGCTATCTCCCCCTCATGCTGAGGCTGGTTTTGTGTCAAAACCGTAATCCCTATTCAGCATTGTAACATACCTTCTACCTTTTCAGGCCTTTGACAGTGTTTCTTAAGTTCCTGTGCAAACCTGGTAGTTACTTGTATACCTTAGTGCCAGAATTGATTTAAAATTATTCTGAAGTTGTGGCATGATTCAAGGACATTGAAAAGTTATTTCAGACTTAATTTATGGTACATAAGGATATTTAACCACTCAGACTATTTTCCCGGGCACCAAGTTTACCCCAAATTACTCAAAATCAAGTAGGAAAGTCTGTCTATAAGAAATAAAGTTAGGAGATGTTCAGAGACATTCTGTCCCCTTTGCAGCATAGGACATCAGACTGGATGACAAAAATAGTCCTTTCTTGCCTTATGACCTACATAAGGTATTACGTTTTAGGAGCCCTTTTGTTTTTCCCCTGGGAGGGAGAGACTGCAAAGATCATGCTGAGCTGAGTAACAGGGCAGATTGCAATCTGGTTACCACTGCAGTTCTGTGCTGAGCTTTCAGGGGCTGGAAAGTCCTTGTGTGCAGCAGTCCTGCCTCCAGTTTCACTGTGGTTTCTACAGCTGATGGAGGACTGTCTTGAACTTTTCTGATGTGACACCAGAGCATCGATGTTATTCGTAGTGAATATGGCACTGCAGATGTGCTGGGAGCTTTGTAGTAGGGAAAGGCTTATTGAGGAGTAAAATGAAAAGAATTATTTTAAAGCTACCTTTTTGAGAAGTTAATTGTAGCAGTGGTGGTGACATACTGTAACACCGAATGCAGTTGTTTTTATTTTCAGATGACTTTTTGAAGGGTACATAAGAATTTTCTCCCTGCTGGTAAATGCCGGAAATAGTCCAGCAGTGATTATCCTGCACCTCTGTACAGTTTCAGTCCAGATTTCAATGTGGAAACAGGTGGGAAGCATCAGCCCTCTGTCTTGTATTTCAGAAACTGCCACTTGTAAAATGCACATTACTGCAGCATTATACAGTTAAATAGCAGGAGTGGGTAATGAGAGGGTTTCTGCACACCTGCTCCTCCTGGAACAACTTTTTCATAGTTGGGATTTTTTTTTTGCTTTCAGCAGTGAATAGGAAGGCAGGGAGGGCACGCACTGTACATATGCAAAGTGTTTCAGCTGTGATGGAATGGGTTCAAGAGAGGGGTTAACTGGAGTGAAGGAAGCTAGCAGGACTCAGTAATGTGGTGAAATCGAGGCAATCCCTCGCTATCAGCATTTTATCAACAATATAACCTTAAATATTCAGTTCATCACTGATTCATCACTTTAATGTTTATCGTGATCCTTTAATGCCTTGGTTGATTAGATCTATATGCTGCTGTAATACAAAGAACTTGGCCCAAGGCAAATTAGAAGAAAAATTAGAGGAGGAGGGGGAAAAGCCCAACATTGATAAAAGGGTTAATTAAGTGAATTGGAAGGGAAGATAATGTTTGCTTTTTAAAAAGTGGGGTAATTTTATGTTCAGCATAATTTGAAAGTGGTGCATAACCCATAACAGCCTTGGAGTATTACTGCCTTGGAGTGAGGAAAGAAAATAACATTCTAAGTAATATATGTAAAGCAAATAACTTACCAGTGTGGTATGTTATTAGTAATTTTAGATGTGTTTTTGAGGCATTGTTTTTTATTAAAAGCTGTTAAAAATGTATGGTGATTAGAAACTGTGGCAAGGGGAAAAAAAAGCTTTGTAGGCTTTCAGAGTTGGGTATATGAAAGAAAGCACACAGTTTATCATAGTTCTAGTCCAGCAAAATCCTAGGTGGGAATTCATTACATATCCTTGTGTACACTTAAGGGAGATGTTTACTCGACTGAGTAATATGTGTTGATGAAGTACATGAGCTAAGAGAATGCCTGTTAATATAGAATTTATTCACTATAAAATCTCTACCTGAGGAGTCATTGTAATGTGGCCAAAATGTTTTCTAACAATCATAATGTTTAAAAGTAATTTTTAAAGTCTTTCTGAGTTGGGCAAAACAGTGCAGGGTTTTTAGTTTAATTTTCTATATGCTTCTGAATGGGTAACAATGTTATTGTGAATTCAGTGTACTGATTGAAACTTAAGGAGAGCAATGTGGACTAAATGGCCAGAATGTAAAAGTGATATTCATGTTTTAAGAAACAGATGAGGCTTTTCTTTAACTTTTTTGATCAGTACTTCTGCCATCTGCATATCAAGTTCAATTGCAAAAGAAAACGATGATCTGGTACAGTTAGGTTGCCATTTGTATTTCATAAAGAAATGCATACACATTTCTCCTATGTAAACTTGATTGTACTTAACTGACAGAAAATGCTCACCTGGAATCATCACTTGTTTCATTTTAAAAAAACAGTAAGCAAACTATCCCACTTTCTTCATATTTATTTACAGATCTGCAATTATGTTGGACCTGCAAAAGTAATTGTCCAGTTAGTAACTAATGGGAAATACGTTCACTTGCACGCTCACAGCCTGGTGGGTAAATTCTGCGAAGACGGCGTGTGCACGGTTCTCGCAGGACCCAAGGACATGGTTGTGGGGTAAGTCTGGGAGCTCCTCTGCAAACCTGAGCTCTGGGGCAAGCATCAAGACTCTAAACAGCTATACAGAAATACTCCTAATGGCAGCTCTGGAGAGCACTCGTTTCCGTGCTCTGATCTCTGGTTTTTTGTATGATAAATAGAAAATTTAATGGGGTTTTTGTTCACCTTCGTAGAATTTTCCCTAAGCAAGCTAAATAAATTCAAGTAACTAATTTTTACTTAGAATTTGTACAGTTTTAATCTCTTGGTGTGCAGTCTAAATTTGTGTTGTAAGTCTATTCTTTAAAATGCAAGGAATTTTGATAAGAGAACGGACTAAAATTAGTGTTATCACTTTGTCACCTCTTTGATCAATATTTTACTTCTATTGAAACCTGTCAATAGAAATGTAATGGAAAACATTAAGAAAATAGGATTAGTAAATTTTAAATTAATGCAGGATGGGTATAAACATGAAAATACTGCATAAGTCAAACTTGTAAAGTTTAAAGCAGAAAGATTTTAGTGGAATTGTAGTTGGCCTGTTCTTGTTTAATTTGAAAGAATCATTGTTTATATCGGTAAATGGAGCTGAAGCTCCCAACCGTGTTTTGAGGCTTAGATCATGTTTCATGCTGGCTGTGAGTTTTAGTTCTGTGATCTCAAGAATGTCTTTGTTGGTGAAGATGATGAAGTTTAAAAAGCTGAGAAGGCTGGGAGAGAGAGATTCTTTTAAACTGTAACTTTTGATGTCCAAGCCCAGTGCACTGACTTTACCGCGCACAACAATTTAAATAGCTTTATTTCAAATGCTCCTTTTCATCTTGAAAAGTTTGGCTCATTTTCTAACCTGTCTTGTTTTTCATCAGATGTTTAGAACCAGCTTTCCTGTCCTTGCTTGACCCACATGAAAACTGAGTTATTGTCTTGTTTTCATACTTCCAAATCTAATTGATTTTTCAATATGCCAGCAGATTTTTACAAAAGCACACCTTGTATTTTGGAAATTTTTATTAAAATAGATACCCAAAGTATCTTGCAGAATGACCAGAGTCATCCTTAAAACATTTTTTTGTAAAATACTGCACTGTTTTCAGCTTCTTAGCTTGCTCTCCAAACCATTTTCAACAGATGGAGCATACTCTGAGCAGTTGCTCTGCTTAACAGACACACAGAATGACATATTAACTTCATTGCCAAGACACAGCCAACAAAGTGTGACTACCAGATTTTCCAACATTTTGTAAGTTGCTTTCCCAGTGGAAGTCTGAAACCTGACAGATTACTACTTATGCCATAGAAAAGTGCACCCATATGATCGCTGTCGTAGAATGGTGCACATTTTACACGTTTTGTGATCTTGACTGAATTTTTCTGGATGGAAAATTCTCCCTCAAACTCTAATAGGCCCTAAGTAAACCTGTAGAGTCCTTCTGTAGACTTGGGTGGTGTAGCTGCCTCTGGTAAGAGAAAGGCTGCCTGTAAGTCTGGCCTAAAGCATTCCCCCAATCAAAATTTGGCAGGTTTGCAAATCTTGGAATACTTCACGTCACGAAGAAGAAAGTGTTTGAAACTCTGGAAACACGCATGATAGATGCTTGCAAGAAGGGATACAACCCAGGACTCCTGGTGCATCCAGAACTCAGCTATCTTCAAGCAGAAGGATGTGAAGACAGGCAGCTAACTGGTATGTGCCAGTGATGGCCTGGTTTTAATTGGTGTTTTATTAAAAACAGGCTGAGCTTCTGAAAATACAAATTCCTAGCTGGAAAAAGACCCTTGTGTAGGACAACAGCCAATGTCTATGTGCTTTTAAGAGGTGGTGCATTGTTGCCATGTTTTAGGGAATCTGAAAGGAGTCTGCTGTCAATGCATGCATGAGAATGGAGAAACTTCCTTCCACAGCTGCCTGTACTAACCTCTGCACCTGTATTCCATTGCTCTTCTGCTGTTGAATAAGCTCCTAAATAGAGTAATTTTGCATTATTTTAGCAAGACATGATATCCTTAATTAACTTAAGGACCTCCTTTTGAGAGCACTGTTTCATTCAGCTGCATTTCACCCATATTGCTGTAAAACCCATGGTCTGCATTGCTTTCAGGCACTGCATAGAGGGGCTGGCTGTCTTTTCATCACTCTTAACACCAGGAATTCAGGTGTCCTTAGGGGTGGCCTCCTTCCTTTTCACAACCTTTATAAACTGAGAGCAGAAAGTAGTAATTTTCTGTCTTTTAATTATATAACTTAAGTAAGATCTGAAGCACAAACTGCCAGATGAACACAGTACAATTTGAATAGCTGCTCCACTCTGCTTAGAAAGGGAAAACCCAATGGATGCTAAACGTAAAGGAAGACATTTCCTCCCTATCCATGCCTTTGGATGTTTGTTTCTTGTCTCTGTTTTGTTAAGGATGCCCCACCCTTTGTGTTAATTCCTCTGTCTGTCAATTCCAGAACGGGAGAGGGAAATCATCCGCCAGGCAGCCATCCAGCAGACCAAGGAGATGGATCTCAGCGTGGTGCGGCTCATGTTCACAGCCTTCCTTCCCGACAGCAACGGCAGCTTCACACGCAAGCTGGATCCCGTCATATCAGATGCAATATATGACAGCAGTAAGTATATTTGGCTTTAATCACTTCTTTAATTAGGGGCAGGCTCTTGTACACACAGAAATGACAGGTAGATATTGCTGTACATAGACTCATCCAGCCCTGCCTGCCTGGTATTTGATGAAAAACAAGTAAGTAGCCCATGGATAATTAGCCCCATGTCTGTCGACATACATACAGTGTCATGCTGGTTTTAATAGATGGTGATGTAAGCCACAGAGGGATATTTTATTTTGCTGTTAGCATGTTTAATCCTGCCACTTTTATTATGAGGATTTTGTAAGTTCTTGTTATATCCATAAGAAGGGCTTGAATTTTGCAGAGTTTTCAGTTGCTTTCTGTGACAAAGCGTTATTACACGATATGTGAGGAAAAAAATTACTTTGCTTCTATCTTTGTTGAGAATTTGACACCTTTCAGTTTTGCAGACCATCTGCTTGTCCATATTTTAAAAGATAATTCAACAATTTCCTTTAGATCTGTCAGTATTTTTAGAGCATTCCTCTATTTGTCTTTTTTCTAAGAGAACTTTTTCACTTCATGTTTTCCCCTATGCTGTTAAATTATAGTGACTCATCTTACTTGAACCCTCTCTGCTGCCTGAATTTTCCTTCCTGATGCTGTGGCATCCCATGTTCTTGATAGTCATTCTGTAATGACTCAGGAAAAGTACCTTTTTTTTTCCTTTGTGCATCAGTCGTGTCTATATTATTGCTTTTTAAGGACAAAGTCTAATCAAAAGGTACTAAATGCAACTGTTCTGCTATAGTCTGTGCCTTGCTGTTAATTGGGCAATGTAGGTCAAAAGTCTTGTCCTAAACTAAGGAGACAAAGGTGACATTTTGTATGCATGTTTCTGCTGTTTTAAGTTGCCACACAGATGTCAGTTACTAGTTTCTGATCTCCCAAGGTGAATTCTTGATTGCTAATTTCAGAAGATCTTTCTTGGGTTTTGTTTGTGGGTTTTTTTGGATACTTCATTGGCACCATTTAAGTCTTCACAGAACAGACATAACCTGTGGTAGCATAACTTGCCTGTTACAGCTGCTTTCACTTAACAGATGATAGTTCTGTTTTGAGGACCAATAGTTGTCTGCAGATGCCTCTACTAGGATCTGTGGAGGTGGGCTTTTTATCACTGTCCAGTACACTGGCCAAAAACTGGCATGCTTTTGAGTAAGCCACAGTGTCAAGTAAAAGCACTGTAGATAGCAAGAAACAGGAAACAGCTCTCCAGAGTGTCACCCTGTCAGAAAGCAGGGAGGAAAAAGTTACCTTCTCTTGTACAGCCCTGCTGTCAGAAAAGGAGTACTAGTGCTGGGTGCTGGATGCAGGTCGCTGCTGGGTTACCTTGCTAGTGCAGTAATTGTGCTGCAGTGGCTGGGACCTTATTTTGTAGTTCACAGTTCAGTCAAAGCTTAGAAGATACGAGATTGTCTTTCATATGGAAAACCTTGATTTATTCATGTTTTAAAAAACACAGACAAATTCAGGTAGGTTGTATTGGAAGCTTGTCTTTCTGTTGCATTTCTGTGTGTTGTGCTTGGTTGTGTTTTTTGAAGTCTAAATCTGTTACAAAAGTAAGCAGGTTTTTTTCATCTTCCCTTTCAATAGAAGCTCCCAATGCCTCCAACCTAAAAATTGTAAGAATGGACAGAACAGCAGGGTGTGTGACAGGAGGGGAAGAGATTTACCTGCTCTGTGACAAGGTTCAAAAAGGTAAGAGTCATGAGTATTGTGAGGCACACCAAGGTGTTCATCTGGAGTACACTAAAGCCTCCCATGCTCTCTTTAGTGTTGTCCCACTCCAGTAGTGCAGCAGGATTTGTAAGCACTCAGCCTTTCTGGAAGTCAAGGCAGCAGTCCAGAGATTTAATAAATCAAAATAGTCTATTGCAAAGCAAATTCTGTTTTTCTTGATGATCATCTTTGTTCTTCTCAAGTTTCTGCCCTTGCATGTGTTCTGGAATTTTGGGGGGGGTGGTGGATGCTGGGTGATGTTTGACTCCATTAACTAACACCTGCTCTGAATTATTCTAAAGTTTCTGATTTATTAAGTTCCTGATTGTGAAGAGTAAGTATGAGTATTCTCGTGGATGGGAGCTGAATGTGTTCAGCACTGCTGCTAATAACTTCATTTTTATGTATACACTTATGGTACACTGTTTACTCAGTGTAAAGAGATACTTCTGACAGGTTCATTTTCAGTCTCTGCTCATGGCTTTGAATGTGTGAGAATGCAGCAGTGTAGATTAGGACACTTTGGTTTTTATTGGAAGATAATGGTTGAATGTGGTTTGTTATATTTGGGCTAAGTAAAAAAGGAAAAAGATGGGAGTGAGGGAGACCCTTTGTATTTTTCAGCTAGAAGTAGTACTTGGGACACCCTGGTGTAGATTACATGGTAGAGTGGGTGCCCTGTTCTCATCTACTTGGAAACAGTCCCTGCTCATGTTGTTAAAACCACTGTGACATTTTGTGTTGGTGCAGGCTGTCCTTTTCCATCTCTCTTTCTTCTAAATGCCCTTCTACCATTTAGGGAAGAGGGAAAGCTTTGGGGGCTTTTAGGGACTTTGAAAGAACTATTTTCCTTTAATAGTGCATCTACCCTCTGCCATCAGGAGGACTGAGATAAAACGCAACTCTTACGCACAAAATAAATAAATAAATGTCTGACTCAGTGGAAGCCCTGAGGTGGGGTTTCCCCTCAGCCAGACTGGGGTTTCCCCTGACCTCACTGCCTTCAGAAACCTCCTGCCTGAAGGAACTTGAGCATGCAGGACAGCAGGACTGGAAGTGGTGGTTCACAGTCTTGAGACTAGCAGGTGGGGCACCTGCAGGGGAAGCAGTCTGTCTGCTGCAGAAGCCTGTCCTGCATCAGTCACCCTAAGAGACAATAGGCATTTTCTAGCTTTTTCTCATGGGAGTGCTGTGGAAGGAATTTACTAGTGAGATGCTTTTCCTAGAAAGATAAATAAATAAATAGAGAATGAAAGAAGATTTGTTCAGAGGAGCAGAAGCCAAATGCCATGTTTCTGGCCTGTGCTCTTTGGAGGGTGAAGGATCCCTGCTGCCATGCTGCTGGCTCACACCCCCCCAAGTCTCTGAGCTGCAGTTCCACCATGGCACTCTGCCAGCAGCAAGCGGAACTTGAACTGTGGCACTTCAGGTTTTGCTGCAGTTTTTTGAACTGAAACTGTTGGAGGAGAAAGGGTGGTTTCTACATTTCGCGCTTCAAGTTCTCCCCTCCTTACATGTTTGTTCCAAATAAGGCTCCTCTGGAATGTTTTATAACCCCAGAATAGGAAGATGATGTGAACCTAGTTCTCTTTTTACAGCTCAGTAAATAGCAACTAGAGTGAAGTCATTAGGATTAGGCTGATGTAAATTTGATGTAAAAAATGTGTTATTTCTGCTGTTTTCATAAAACAGATAAAGATAATTGATGTATTGTGTAGTATTTTCATCCAAGAAGTAACCACGTTGATACTCACCTGAAATAACCATAGCCAAAGGTTAAACAAATGCACAAACATCCCAGAGTGTTACTTTCATTCTTTGCAGATGACATTCAGATACGTTTCTATGAAGAGGATGAGAATGGTGGTATGTGGGAAGGCTTTGGAGATTTCTCTCCCACAGATGTACATAGACAGGTAATTAACAGAGCATTTGTCCTTTGTTAATGATTCTCCCATCTCTGTAAACTAGGATTATATTACAGCTTGTAAATTATCTAAAGCATCTGTATCCCATACTGACCTCCTCTTTGAGTCATTGCTTCCTAACAAAAAACTGAACAGTTCTTCAAAGACATCTGTTAGGTGACTAAGAATACAGTGCAAGGATATTAGGAGAAAGCCCCATTGCTTTAACATGCACCTCCTGTAAAATGGGATAGGACACATAAATAGCTCTGAGGGCTCCTGTGAACACACTGAGAAAGCCACAGAAGACATGCTGAAGGATGAGGGGACAAACTGAGTGCAGTACTGACATATGGGATGTGGTGGCACTTAGCATGGCAGTTCTGTCTTTCCCAAAAGACTTTAGGAGTCAGTCTCAGAAGTGAAACTGAAAGCTAAAATGGAAGTTTATTGTTGTAACAGCCCTTTGCTCTGAACTTTTGCCTCCTGAGCCCTAAACCAACGCCTTCAAAATAGTGCAAATGCAAAAGCCAAGTTGTCAAAAGCCATGCTCTGTGACAGATATGCTTGTCTTGTTTCCTTCACAGTTTGCTATTGTGTTCAAAACACCCAAATACCGAGATGTCAATATCACAAAGCCAGCATCTGTATTTGTACAACTGCGTAGGAAATCTGATCTAGAAACAAGCGAACCAAAGCCTTTCCTCTACTATCCAGAAATCAAAGGTAACTCATTAAACCCATTCTACAGATTGGGAATGGAAACTGTAGGGTCCCTAGAAATGTTTTTAATAAGATAGAACTGGTTGGGTGAGGAATTTTTGGTTATAGGTGTTATTTTTAGAAAATATATTTGCCTCCTTGTTTTGGACAGAGTCAATATGCAGTGTGGTAGGTTTATATTGGGTTTTGTAGGTGGTGTGGTAGGACTGGTAGGCAGTAAATCCGTGCATGTTTTCCAAGTGAGGCTTGTTCCTTGCAGATTCCCTATATGCACTCATGCCTGTCCATACAGTAGATGGCACTCTTCCTCTGAGTTTCTGCCAAATAATACCTGAAGAGATTTTACTGTCAGTACTCTCAGATGAAACCCTAAACCACAACCTGTTTGGTGCCTGGTAGAAAAGGCACATATTTTGCAGTTCTCACCCTTTACCGTCATGCCAATGTCACTGATGTTTCTGTATTTTTCCAATTGCCTATACTAGTTTAGAAAGCCCAAGGCGTTTCTTGTGCAAGCAGGGAAAATGCTGTTTCAATCTCTTGTTTAAAATTTTATTTGCTTAGAAGAAGTAGAAGAATTGGTATTGGATCTGCTTCCTAAATTAGTAGTGAAAAGAAGTTTAATCAGCAGATCTGTGCCCTTTGAAGTCTGCATTTGAAATGTTTCATGGGAATGACATTGGCAGTCAAGCTTTTAAATACCAATAATGTTGATGATATGGAAATGCCTTGAGGTCCAAGCCATAACTGGTGTTTCATTGTATTAAGATTATCTTTCTGCTTAGGAGTTTACCTGCCTGCAGGTTACACTACTGAATTCTAACCTTGAATGTTTTCTGTGCCTAAAGTAGAGCTGTGTTGAAATCAATTCCCTGTCAGAGTCTCTAAAATAAATGTGCATTAGTGATGACAGACTCAGGACAGCTGAGGAGGGTGTGGTGGTGGTCCAAGTGAGTCTACTTTGCAACTCTTAGAATAAAATAGCACAAAGCATGAATTCACAAAAGCTTCCAGAGTTGCCAGAGGATTTTTTCTTGGTAATGATTTCAGGAACCTCTTGCAGAAGTGTTAAGGGAAGTGAAGTGTTCAGCTGCAGAGCAAAGTTGCCAGATTTGAAGCAAACCTCTTTTATGTGCCTCTTAATCAAGTAAAACTAATTCAACATTATGTACATTTTCAGATCCCCTATACAACCTCATCATGAAATTACCATTTAGGAACTATATTTTTCCTTGTTGCAAATGTTCCCACAAACTTAGACCCATGTATGTGGATTTTTTTGTGTTTCTCTGACTAGATTGCTCTCTAGGGTTTTCTCTCCTCATCAGTGTGAGTATGCCTGATGTGCATGCATACATACTTACACATCATGTGTACCTGGAAACAACGCACGTGGCTTTGTCAGTGTACTGGCTCATGTATTCAGCTGTCTCATCTGATGCACTGACTGATGTGCCTGTGCATGAAATTTCTTTTTCTCATATGGCTGTTGAAAACTACTAGATGGTTTAATGAGCAAATGATATTTTGTTATTTTCTCAACATTTCTACTGGATTTTAACCCATGTAATGTTTGTATCCCTATTTTTGTAACTCTTGTCATGACATTTTCACTTTCCCCAGTCATTGGGATAGTCCTTTTAGATCTTTTTGTTTTCTAGGGATACTGAGTCTTAATTTGTACTTACACTATAAAATAAGTTTAGGCTTTTTTTTTTCTCCTGCTACTCAGCATGGTTTGACAGTAATATGTCCCTGCCTGAAAATAAGTTGTCTTTGTTCTAGTGGCTGTTACGGTATTTTAAGTAAATTATTTCAAGCAAGCACAGTTTCCACCATTTCTTGCCATCCCTTAAACAAAAGTTGAAAAGGCACTGCAGGTACTCCGCTCTGTTGAAACTCAAAAGTGCCTTGTGATCCTCTGATAAGGCTCCATTTCTAAAGAAGATCTGCTTGGAAGAGCCTGTGCTTATATTCCCCAAAGGCAAATTTTCTTCAACAAATTTGGTGTTTGGAGCACTTGTGCTGATTCATGACTTGGCTTAGACACTGAAGAATTTTGGGGCCACTGATCTCCAGGGTTCTCAGTACATGAGACACTTTTGAAGGAAGCTCTGAGCCCCCCAAGACATCCCCATATGTGTCCCCCGAGTCTGAGCACAAGGCAGTGGTATGGCTGAAGAGACCAAGCAGGCCCAAGTGATGCTGCTGGTCTGACTTGGTCTTACTGGGGACTTGGCACTGGCTTGTTCTCAGAGGAATTCTCTCTGTTCCAGTACAAAGATTTTCTGCTATTTGGAGCTTGAGGAAAATTGACTCTTCTACCACACTCTGCATTTTCCTTTATAGACTAGTAATTATAGTGATGCTTTCGGTATGCACACCCTGTGTGTGCTGTGCCTGCCACCAGCAGGACTGACTCCCTGTTCTCTCTGTTCCTTCCATCCCAGATAAAGAAGAAGTGCAAAGGAAACGGCAGAAGCTCATGCCGAATTTCTCCGATGGCTATGGTGGGGGCAGTGGCACTGGAGGTGGTGGCATGTACGGAGGGGCAGGTGGTGGTGCTGGCTCTGGTAAGGCAGCAGCTTTGGGCAAAGAGGGAAAAGGGCTCTACTTTGAGAGCAGGACAGATATTTATGCTGATTTTTAAAATGTAAAGAGGAATTTGTCTCTTAGGCATATAAGACCTGACTCTGTTGCCTTTATTCTACTGTTACTCAATTCAGTCAAGCATCTCCTTATTCTAAACACTTCATCATCCTGTTTGCCTTCCCACTTTGGAAGCTTTGTTGCATCCTAGGGCCTTGGAGGTGCTGAAATTCATGAGACAGCTCAGTTCACTATCATTGTGGGTGTCTAAAATTAAACAGGTTCTGAATTGTTTCTTGGACCACAACTGGAATTCGGCAAATTAACTCTGTTAGTGCAAAGAACTGTTAAAAAATTGGAGATACTCTTTAGTAAATTTTCTACTGTGCTGTATCTGTTGAAGTCAGAGTATATCTGATATGCAGGATCGTGTGAGCATTGCTTTGGTTCTTGCAGCAGAGCATTAAAAACCTATAGGTCAGCAAATGTCACCTGAACCACAACCCTTTTTTTAGAGCAGGGAATAGAGCAGCAGTTTTCAAATTGCTACATGTGTTGCTGGCAGCACATGTATAGCATGACACCAGGATACAAATGTGTTGTAATCACAAAGATTCAAAAGCACAGAGGCAGCTTGTGATGTCTCAGTTGAGTTTCAGAGGAAAGACATAGCAATACTACATTTGTGTGGTGTTGTGGATGTTGGGGTAGAGAGTATCACTAGCCAACAACCTAGAATTTCTTTGGATTTTTGAAGGGGTAAGGGAGAGCTCATCTTTAGCCTGGAAAATTAATTGGATGGAATAAAGCAGAAGGTATGCAGAAAACAAAAATTCAGTTCTTTAGGTTCATTGTTCTTTTTGATGGATGTTACCATTTTTAGGATGTAATTCTATTGATTCTTAATCTTTCTCCATTCTTTAGGGTTCAGTTTTCCTTCATATGGATACTCTGCTTTTGGAGGGATGCATTTCCCTGGCACAACAAAGTCCAATGCTGGCATGAAACATGGTAACAGCATAAATGTCTTTTTTCCAACAGTTGAATTGAGTTTGACCTGTATTTTTTTCTACATTATGAGCCAAAGTGTCAGGCAGGTCTAGCTAAGCATGCTGGAGAGGGCCTCTTCTCAAACCACTGACAGCACAGGAGTTTGTGTAGCTTATACTGCCCTGCTTCTCTTTTTTCCTCTCCAAGTGTAGTTTCTTTTTACTGTGCAGTCCTGAGAAGCAGTGACCAAAACCCCTCCATGTGCTTCTGTATTCAGTGTATAGTTCCAAGCAACAGCCCTCTTGCTCACTCGAATGTGCTGATTACAGATGACCCAAGGACTAGACCACAGAAAATGTATCTTCCTTTGTTGCCACAATCTGGTACTACCCTGTAGCCCACAGAAATCAATAGAAAATATTAAGTTAATAGTAAGGATACTCTTGGCTTCCTAAATTAGAAAGGTAATTTCAGATGTACATGTTGATTACTCTGTAGATACTTCCAGAGTCTTGGGGATGAATTTGCTGTTAGGAAAAAAATGTGTCTGAGTAATTCCACTAGATTTTGTGTGAGTACTTCAGACTTACATTCTTGTACCATGAAAAGAGAGGTAAATCTGTTGTAATATATAAAAGTTTATTTCTAAAGTAGAGGCTGTCAATGACTTAACATCACTTTAGAGCAGTCACATCACTGTGTCTGTCCATGTGTGTTGGCATCTGGAATATCATGATTCATTAATTTAGTGAAAAGTTTTACAATGAAGTAAATTTTTGTTTTCATTTTTCAGGGTTTGGTTTTGTCTAGTTGAGTTTTATCATTGTATTAAAAAAGCAATGGTACTGAACATTAATTATTCTACTTTTTATTAGAAAGTCTATCAAATTGCACAGCTGAACAAGACAGAAAGAGCTGTGATAAACAAAATGACCAATGGGACATGAAATGTGATGTGAAGGTGGAAGCCGTGGAGAGGACTGAGTGCAGAACATCTGCTGATGAGAAAAAGGAGGATTCTGGTTTTTCCTGTAAGACTGAAGTGAGCGAAGCAGATTGCAGGTGGCAGGGTAAGTGAGCAAGTAAATCTATTTAGGGTAAATCAAACTGCAGTACTGCAAAGCAAGCATTAAAGGTTTGGAAACTCCAAAAATGTCTGCTTGCTGTTCTCAGAACATGAAAATTCCCCAAGATCTAAGGTCCATCCCTGTACCTAGTTCTGTAGATAACCTTCCACCTTTCTGCTGCCATTGGACACTTAAGCTTCTGCTGGTCAGGCAAGGAGATGAGACAGCTTTGCCTGCTGGGCATGTTTAACCCTGCCTTTGAATAAACTTGTGTGAGGAAGGAAGCTGCAAGCAGTGAAGGCACAGGGAATGTAACTCAGCAGTTGACTTGGCTTTTGATATTTGAGAGACTTTAGTGGATGAGTTAATGGATGTTAGTGACTTGCAGTAGGTCTTCCCTGGAACACTGCTGAACTGTGTGCAAAGTAGCATTATTGGTTTGAATTTAAAATGTAAAGGTACCTGTTTACATTTGGCAAGTACACTGTAAAATAACTGCAGTAGCAAAGTGTTACACATCAAACTAATGCCTAAAAATTTTTGCTTTTTATGTATTTTTCATATATTTGTAGCTTTGTAGACCATTAATATGTGGTTTTACAGTTCCTGGTATTTTTTCTACCCTTTCTCTTAGATTTTAGAGTAATAAGCTAACCTTCTAACACACTCCTGATACACAGTTTAGTCTTATTTTCAAGTAGAGGGCTTACAGAAAGAACATTTTGTTTTCCAGTCAGAATCTTAGAAGACATAAAAGAAGTGAGGCAAAAAAGCCCTGGACCAACTCCAGTGGTGCAGTACCTGGGGGAAAAACTTCCTAACCAACTGCTCTCCTAATTGGACAATGTTTGTTAGATAGGATAATTTGTTAAACTTACAAAAACTGTAGAAATCTGTTCCTGGGTGTGCCCATAGCCCATAACTATGGACACACCTGGAAGCTTCTAATAAAGAACAGCTTTTTTATCTTACCATTTTAATACTCTTGTAAAGGGTTTTGTCTTTCTATTTCAGGCAACAAAACGAAAGAAGGAGGAAGGCAAGGGTAGTCATAAGAACTGGTTTAGCAGCAGAGTTCTAAAATATATAAAGACTGCAAATCACCCTTTTCCAGACAGCAAGATGTGCATTTCCTGGATTGTTTGTTTGGTTTTTTTTTAACAGTTGATGGACACTTTTTTAAAGGATTTCAGTAATCATGCTTAGCATAAAATAAAAAAAAATAGTAGTTGGACTAGAGAGACATGGTATTGGTAGGAATTTAGCACAAAGGAATTTCTTGGTTCTGGTTTTTACCAAGTGCAACATGATCTAGACCACTTTTGTTATTCCCTGGATTAGGGAGAGAGCACATTACCTTGTGTGTGTCAGCCCTGTCTGACGCTTGCTATTTACAGCACTAGAAACTTGTGCCTTGAGAATCCAAAGTGGCACAGGAGATGGGCTGTAGTTGTAAACATGCCAAGGTGTAGCTTCTTGTGATCTGAGAATGGATGGTGCTGAAGCAATCTGCTGTTTGTAGTTTTGGTTGCAATAAATCCTGTGACTGGTTCAGAGAACAAAATCTTGTGCTGATATGAAGAAATAACAATGTCCATTTAGCTATCACGAAGGAGGGGTCTGAATTGTTTACCTGTTTTCCAAGCAATTAATATTGTAGGCAGGAAGCTGACCTTTTTTTTTTCTAATCTATTGTAATGGCATGAAAGGAGGCAATTTCTAGCTCCAGATTATACAAAGAATTGGTGCAGAAGAACAGGCTCCATAAAATAGCTACTGCAGGCTAGATAATTTGGTTATTATACAAAAAGATACATGTAATATTTTGAAAGATATCTTTCTTGTGTGTTTCATATGGAAAACCAGGGAATCCAGTTCTTTGATCTTTGGAAATATGTATAATGAGAAAAGACTGAACTGCTTAACACCCTTCAACCTGAATATGTATCCTGAATATTATAACACATTTAGTGTTAAGAGGTGAATAGCAAATATAAATCCATCAGCCCAGGCATATAGCACATGGATGTACTGGCCAGAACAATAAGCTCCATGGATAGCGGAGTAAGTCTTTGCCTTACAGCAGTGATGTGTTCCTGTTCATCAGGGACACGCTTCTGACCTGGTTAAATGCCTGGTTTTGTGTAGCTGGAAATCCTGGCTATTGTCTCCCCATGTGTGCTTTAAATGACACAGTCTGTTGTACTTGTTTGCACTTTGTAATTCCCAACCTTACAAGTTTTTATAGAAACATGAAACTGTTTAAAATACAGGCTGGTTTCAGATGATACTGCTTCACAGAATGACGCTGTAGTTTCAGAGCTCATCTGTTTCATTTTCACTAGTTTCTTGCTGATACAGAACCACAGAAGTATTGACAGAGCAGCTAGAGTTACTTTTATCCGCAAATAAGTTTCTTTTCTCCCATTTCTCCCTTTTGCCTCCCCACCATGACAACTTCTGCTTTTTGAAATCTCAGTGGCTGTCCATTTTATAATTCTAAAATCAGGAAACAAATACTAAGCATTGCAAAAAGTGAAAGATTTTAAACAGGAGAACAGATTCTCTGTGCTGCTGCTGTGCAGGCTAGACGGCATGATTTGAGTTGGAGAAGGAGTGCAAAGCCCTGCATTTATTCCATAGCTTTTCTCTGAGCTTCTCTGCATTATTTGATGGGTCACTTAGGCTTCCCGTGCCTCAGTCTCCTCAAGGAAAAACTACTCAGACCTGCAAGTTCCAGATCCAATTTCTGCTCCTTTTGTCTCATTTCACACAACTGCACATCACTGCTGTTAATTCAGTGCCAGTCAAACCAGAGGGAGCTTCCAGATTTGACTGTTCTCAGGGTTTCTGCTGCCTGAATGCTCAGCATGCACCTAGTTTTGCTTCCCAGGCATTCATTCCCTCTGTCCTTACTTCTCAGAAGTAATTAGCAACCATCTCAGTGAAGCAGTGAATAATGCTTGGTGCTGTATTTCTGTGACAGTACAAGTGCCTGTCAAAAGCAGGTGGTGTTCCAAGGAAAACAAGTGAGCTGATGAAGAGGAAACTTTGTGTTGCAGATGCCCTGTTCCTGGAGAAGGCCCTGCAGCTTGCCAGGCGCCACTGCAACGCTCTCTTCGATTATGCCGTAACCGGAGACGTGAAGATGCTGCTGGCGGCTCAGCGCCATCTCACCGCTGTCCAGGATGACAATGGGGACAAGTGAGTTGACCCCACTGCACTTGCTGGGTTGAAACCAATGGGTTTGGGGGCAGAATGGTGCAGTCAATTTGTTCTGTCCCTCATGGGTGCCAATCAGTGATGGCACCACTTCTCCTTTCTGCTCTTTGGGAGAGGCACAGCTGTGATTTAGACACTTTTGTTTCATTTGCAAAGAAGTCATGTACACCGTAAACTTCATTGATCCAGTACCTGTCAGAAAATAATCTGGTCATTGAGAGTATGTTGAGCATGTTGTGAGTTTAAGTTTCTTTGCCCTTTTTTACTCAAAATCTTGACTGAGCATGAATTGCTGTGCTTGCATCATGATACACAGTGTATGGGGATCCTCAGCTTGGTGCTGAAGGAGAGGACCCTTCTTTTTATTACATACAAGTCCCTAAGTCTTCATAGGATGCCTCAAGTAAGAGATGCACCAGGAGAAACAATAACTGGAGGGTCCATACTGCATTTCTCCTACTGACATCAAGTTCTTTCCAGAGGACATTATTTTGCTCTTGCTTATGTCTGTACTGTACTGTTGTCTTCCAAGGAATTGCACAGATGCTTGTGGCAGACTTAGCTGCTAATATTTGCAGATCAGTCTTTCAATAATGTGAGCTGGAGTGGAAATGCACTTTGTTACTTTACAGCCATGCAGGTTCTGTGGAACTCAAGAGTGAAGAAGTACTGTGAGGAACTAATGATCAGTAGTTATTTAAAACGAAATTCAGCAAAAGGGCTCTGAACAAATGCAAAGATAATCTCTTGCATAAGCAAGTGACACTATCACATCCTTACTTTTTAGCTGACAGGCCCTGTGCAATCACCTACATTTCCTTAAATTGTAGTGTTTTGAACAGTAGAAGCCAGATAAGCCTCAAGGTGTCTAGCTAGAAGGAAAATTTCAAGTGACTGAGACCTGTATCCCACTGTTCAATTACTCTGAGAAAGGCTACCATTTTCACTCCATTTTCAGTGAAAATAAGCCTCAGATTACAGAGAGAGGACTGCACAATCAGAAAGAGCTACTTTACAAGCTTTGCTTTCCAGCTGGAAACCTAATGTCTGCTTTGAGATAAGCAGGAATATGAAGGAGGTGGGAGCTAGCAACAAAATTTACAAGTCTATGGAAAGTAGAGCTTCTGTGTTTAAGAAAAAAAAGGGGGGACTTAGAGGAGTATTGACCAAGTAGGCCCTGCATTTAAATACCAAAAAGGTGCTCCTCCAATTTGGACTTGCAGGGCATTTTAACTAAGTTAAAATACTTTTTAGAATGATAATAAATAGTTATTTTCTTGCTGGATCAAGAAGTACCTGCATCTATGTGAGGCTCAAGTTCACATTGCCTTTCTCCTGAGATGAATTTATTCTGTGAGCATAATACACATCTGTATTACTTCACAACTTTTTGATAAAGCAAAGCTTTGGTGATTGTCTTCCAGCTCTTTTGGGAGAGAAGAAAAAGGTCAAAATTAATTAATAAATTGTCCTGGTTTGCACTTCAATCATTAAAATTATATGGCAACTAGAAAGTTTTTGCTTAAGCCTTTCAAAAACCTTGGCTGTCAACAATTTATGGCTTTGAGACAGAATGCAGAAATCTGTGATTAGTGCACATCTACAGTGGACACTCAGTAACACTGGCTGTGACTGTATTTATACCAGTACCATTGCTCTGTAGATATCTGATGGCTCTGCAGTGGTGCTCAAATGCATCTTTTCATGCAGGAATGTTTAAGAAATGGAACTGACCTTTTGTGGTCTAGTCAGCAGCATCACATATAATGGTAGGGTAAAATTAAAATACTTGCTGCTGAAATGAGAACAAAAGTAGAACAACAAATGTGTTTGGAGATTTGGAAATAAAATATCAGCATGATACAGAGCATAATGAAAAGCATCTGTCAGAGCAGAGGAACAGCACTTTTCCAGTAATGGTGAGACTGTTTGTACATTACAGGGGAGTTGAAGGAGGGAAGGTGCCATGATACTTCCAGTAGCAGTATCAGCAAAAATGCCCTTTAAGGATGAGTTTGGTTTGTAAATTTCTTTTCCTGTTTTTTAAAATATCTTCTGGTTTTGACTGCTCTCTGTCTCAATTTCTGGATGACTCCTTGCCCTGAATGGCATGGAACTTCCTTTTTATTTTTCTGACAAAAGTGTAAATCTGAGACTGTTCAGGAGCGGCATAACAGACACACCACATGTCCTGTGCTGATATTTTGTGTCAGCAGCAACTTGCTAAAAGATGAGTCTAGAAGGTGGTCAGCATGTGCCAATGAAGGGCTTGGCAGGGTATGTTTCAAAACAAAAGGCATGATTTTCAAATGAAGTCCTAAGGCAGCAAGGCAAATGGAGCTCTGTGGGACAGGAGTGATGGATTCACAACCTGCCTTTTCCTGGTGCCGTGTAGCGTGTCCAGCCCTCACTGGTGGTGAGGGACCTGCCTCTGGAGAAAAGCACAGGAAGGGCCATTGCATTAACCCAGTAAAGTGACTTGCTATGCAGTCACTCATGTCTCAAAACAGGTGCTTTTTTGGCATGATGCCTCTGGCCACTGTTGCAGATCCTGTGGTTGTTAGTCACTGGGCCTGAGTCCTTAGTAATTTTTCTGTTTGAAAATGAAATAAAGAAAAACCCACAGATCTGGGGAAACCCATAAGGGAAAATCTGCTTTGACAGCAGAGAGGCTTGTGGAAATTCTGCAGGAAAGTTTTCACAGTAAGAAGTGTTTATCTGCTGCATAATTCAAAATATGAAAAGACAGCAAATCAGCAGAGAATCTGAGGATTTCTGAAATAATTGGTTTGTGCCACACATTTTGTATATTAGCCTAAGTAAAGTAATGATGAGGGCCAGCAAAAGTCATCCTGAGTTTGCTTTTGTGATTGAAGGGTTAAACAGTTACCTTCTGACCTGTTTTTTTCAGTGTTGGGATTCATTTTAGGTCTTGATACATAGTGTTGGAATCATTATCTCTAGTAGTCAAGTGTTTATATCAGAATGCATTCAGATCTACAGCAAAGCCTTGAAACTTTTGTATTAAGTTGGAAAACAGTGTAAATTTGTTAATCTGTTGTTTTTGTTTCAGTGTCCTTCATTTAGCAATTATCCACCTTCATACTGAGCTGGTGAAAAACCTCTTGGAAGTGATGCCCCGTTTGAATTACGATGACATCATTAACATGAGAAATGACCTCTATCAGGTGAGGAGTTGTAGGGTTATAAGTGTTGCTGATTGTTTAGCCAGTAAAAAAGAAATTGCACAACTTGCTGTCTGTGGGAAGAGATCAGACTGATGCAAACAAGTTGAGAAACAAGGATATAATGGAAGGTTGTGGAGGAAAGAGAGCATGTTTTCATGGGTTTAGTCCATAGTTCTCTTGATGGTAACAGAAGTGTCTCCATGGGCTAACTGTGGAACACGCCAAAAAGAGTAAATTCTTCAGTTCATGGCTTCAGTATTTGGCTTGTCTGTCACTAAACCAGAGGTATGGATTAGAGTGTGCCAGCTCTGGACTCCTCTGACCTTTCTGACACTGCTTAACTTGGGATCATGAGTCAGTTCCTGCATCATCAGTTATCTGTAGGCACATGTGGAAGCCATAATAACCTCTGCAGCCCAGATTGTATTTGTGCCCATCATGTGAGCACAAGATTTCCCTTTCATTTCTGCAGTAACTGAGAAAAGCCCATCCCCTTGTCTTTAACCTAGGAGGAAAACAATGGGCAGGCACAGTTCTGTCTCCTCAGCTATAGTCTGGCCTGTTTGCATTGTAATTCAAATTCTGAAAAGAGCTGAGGGAACTTGCCTGGAAAAGAATCTCTTTTAAAGAGATTGTACATGCCATTGAGCAGCACTCTGACACTTGTGTCATTTGTTTTGCTGTGAACAGTAAAGGCAGGTTTTAATTCCGTACAGGTAGTCCCAGGAGGTTTATTTTGACTTGTTTTCCTTCACATTTTTATGTTCTTAAAAAGTAAGTTTGAAATGTGGAGGCTGCTGAAAGTAAGAAGAAGATTCTGAATTGAATTCTGTGCCCTGTGCTTAACAGAAACAGGAAGCAAAGCTGGTCTCTACACCGGAAATAAATCCCTGACCTGATCCCTGATAAATACAGAACCTCTGCAGCCCTCCCTACCTTCAACTTAAACCTTAAGCCATTGACAGAAGAGAATGTAGGCTTGGGCTAGAATTTTCCTTCTCCCAGATATTCTGAAAGCTGACATATACCTTACAGATGCAGTAATTAATTGCAAATGTGTTGTGTTGACAGATGTCTTGACAAACACAGGCTTATTGTGCAGAGCTGGAATTAGTCTTTATTTTTAAAGTCCTCTGTCACAGTAATCTAGATATGGAATCTTACTCAATTTAAAAATTATTTTAGTATTGGAATTACCATTTCCCAGACCTCATTAGAATGCTTACTGTTTAAATACATGCATATGTATGTTCAGTGTGATGCTGCTCAGAACTGACAAGAATGCAGTATGCAACCAACCTCTGGAACGTCCCAAAACCTCTCAGCCTGTGCACTGCTCAGTGCTGCAGGTGCACAGAAATGGGGAATGTGCAAATGGGATCAGCTAGTTCAACACACATGGCATAAATGCACAATTGTTCTGCAATTTGACAAGTGCACAGAACCTGCAGGATGTTCTTCTTTTCTGTGCAGCCATGAGGAACTCCTGTGCCCATGGCTGCAAATCTCTGATTCAGGAGCAAAATGAAAGCACAGTTCATTGCTAAAGGATCTGAGTAGGGCCTGGAAAGCACGTGTGCTCCCACTGTGGCATGAACCTGGCAGCAGTGGAAGCAGGCTTGCAGTGTGTGGGGGGCACAGGGATGATCTCATTTCCCGAGTCACTTGCACTGCAATGCTCCAATAGCCAGGTCAATGCCCTGGCTTATAGAGTAGGCAGCATCTTTGTTCCTCCCAAAGTCCAACTGCTGACATTGGCAAGGCAGCTTTTATTTCCAGTACGTAGAAACCCTATTTGTAGTATTCAGTAGAAAAGAAGCTACACCACTCCAAAGCCAACTAAAATCTAGCATATGTGTACAATCTTCTCATGCTAGGAGCTTTTATGGGTTTCAGAGATTTCTGTACAAGTGGTGTAGCTTTGCTTATCTTCTTATGGCTTGCTTCTGTCACTTGCAGACCCCCCTGCACCTGGCAGTAATCACAAAGCAGGCAAAGGTGGTGGAAGACTTGCTGAAGGCTGGAGCAGATGTCAGCCTTCTGGATCGCCACGGCAATTCTGTCCTACATTTAGCTGCTACTGAAGGAGATGACAAGATTTTGAGTCTAATCCTCAGGCATGAGAAGGTACCTCCCATGGTCAACCTCCCCAATGCTGAAGGTATGGAAAGATAATGGCTGTATTTTACACTTCCCTGCTCAACAAACACACCACAATTCCTGCCAACACTGTGTTGCTACACAGGTTGATACAGACCTGAAAATAACATCTTTCCCCATTTTGCATATGCTGTCCTTGGGCTTTAATATGCCTGCAGGCACAAATGAGAGAGCACAGGCATGTCAGTTTTCTGGTTATACAGAACAGGAAGATTGGTAATGGTCACATGACACAGCATGGATTTGAATTTATGTCCCTGTACATTCTCTTCAATATCACAGAACCTCAAGCACTTGTGTTCATCTTGTTCCTTATGCCACCCTTGGTTTTTTTAAAAAATCCCCCCAGAAGAAAATGTTTCCTCCTGCCTAGTGAATGAAATCCCCTTAGAAATAGTTTCTGCACTAGTATTGAGTTTGATATCTGGCTCTTTGTGACCATCCAGAATTAGAGCCTGTAAAATAACCACAAAGAGAGAGTTCTCCTATTTTTCAGTGCACAGGCGACTTCAATCTAGTACTCCTGCTCTAATAGATTGTAAAATGTCTGACCTAAAATTGTCATCGTGGATTCAAAAAACTGTGTTCAGTTCTTCAGGAAGAGAGTTTTTTTTGGTTGGGTGTTGGTTGGGTTTTTTAAAAAAGGCTTTATTATTATCTTTCTGGTGTAGGTATTCTTGAGGTGTCAGGTCACTGTGACCTTACAGGAGGATGATACTAAAATATACCAGTTACTCTCCAAACCATTTTCTAGAAGAGATGTTCAGTGGTAGATGGGGCCAATGTGGGGTACCTACTTGTTTAGTACCAAGATGCAGATTTTCTTTTTAAGGCTATTCTCTTGAGGCAAAAAGATGCTCTAGGTGAGCTCTGGAGTTCCTGCCTTCTGTTCTACCTTGTAATCTGATTTTTTTCTCCTTGCATGGTTTTGAGTCTCCAAGTTCCAATTTATGCACAAAGAACATATTTATTAACACCATTAACTTCATCCTGAGCCTCCACCGGGAGTACTCCCTTAGGGTCTGGGGCCCCCAACATAAATAAGAAGGACATGGGCTTGTTGGAGCAGGGCCAGAGGAGGGCATGAAGATGCTCACAGGTCTGTAACACCTCTCCTCTGCAGACAGGCTGGGAGAGCTGGGACTGGAGAAGAAAAGGCTCAAGGGGAACTTACAGCACCTTCTAATACCTAAAGGCGGCCTACAGGAAAGCTGGAGAGAGGTGTTTTATGAGAACATGTAGGGATGGCACAAGGGAAAGTGGCTTTAAGCTGACAGAGGGTGGGTTTAGATTAGATCTAAGACAGAAATGCCTCACTGTGAGGATGGAGCTGTGAAGATGATGAGACACTAGAACAGGTTGCCCAGAGAAGTTGTGGATGCCTCATTCCTGAAAGTAGGTTCAAGGCCAGGATGGGTCTTTGAGCAGCTTGGTCTGGTGGAGGATGTCCCTGCCCACAGCAGTAGTGGGGTGGAACTGGATGATCTTTGAAGTCCTTTCCAATCCAAACAATTGTATGATTTGGTCATCTTTTAGTGTATAAGCCGGAAAAATACGTTACTTCTGCTCAGGCTACTATAGTAAATAATTTTACAGTTTTCTTACTTTGAAACTCATTACTCTGCCATTTCTGGATTTTACAATATTAATGCAGATGATGGATGGGTTTTGTTTTATGTAGGTCTCAGTGCAATTCACATGGTGGTGATGGCAAATAGCATGTCCTGCCTCAAACAGCTGATTGCTGCTGGAGTTAACGTCAATGCTCAGGAACAAAAATCTGGACGAACCGCATTGCATTTGGCTGTTGAACAAGAGAACATCCCCTTGGCAGGCTGCCTTTTGCTTGAGGTAAAGGCAGAATTTCTTTCTTCCAGGTCTTTTCAATTACATATTTAAAAGCTGTTGACAATCCTAGAGTGCTTCAGAATGACAGAAGTAAGGGGGGAGGTCCCTGTTTATTGACCAGATTACTTGAACTGGTATAGTGGCAAAGTTACTGATAATGTTACTGTTTTGTTCAGCACTGCTGGTAAAGCTTTTGCCCAAGTTGAGGAATTTACAGCTTGTGACCCTAACCTGACTGCATATGCCATGTATAATTTGCACTGAATAAGGCTGGCAGGCAGTGAAGTTACCATGAATAAGTTCATCCCTTCTTCTGTGTGAAGTAGAACAGGTACAGAGTTGTGCAGAGAGATGTAGTTGTGTAATCTGTAAATATTTATCTCATCATAACACCTTGATCCTGGTATCCTTAATTCTACACACCCCAGCTGGCTGTGTAGATTTCCTCTGTGCTCATGCATGGATGTGCCACCAGCCTGGCTGTTCTGATGAGCAGCAGGATTCTGTGCACACCACTCCCACTCCAAAGGCCATGGGCAAGCAGATGGCAGAAGTTTTACAGGGGATGCAAAGTGGCTTTTATCTACCTGACCTATTTGGAGATATACCCTGTGCCTCCTGCTCTAACACAGGAGCACACTATCACCTTATGCATGTAGACAGTTGTAGTTACTTTCTAACTCCTTCTTTACAGGCAACAGTTAGAGTTTTTATGCTACCAGACACAGAATGGTGCTTACTTGCACAGTAGCAGCGTTAATGCTCACATGAGCCTCTGCAGCTGCATTGTACAGATTTTTTTTCCTTTTTGCCATTCAACAAAACCTTAGGGCGATGCAGATGTGGACAGCACTACATATGATGGGACAACTCCACTTCACATAGCAGCTGGAAGGGGCTCAACAAAATTGGCAGCAGTTCTCAAAGCAGCAGGTATGGAAATAGATCTTTGCTGGAGACTTCTCTTTCACAGTGACAATTCAAGTTAAAAGGCTGCAAAGCAGAATGAACTTGTTTTAAACAAGTGGGTGGAGGAGTCAGATGTTAAAAGCAAGAAAGTCTGAATTTCCTCAGAAAGTCCTGCTCTGAGGTACTATACTAATCACTCTTCAGCACCATCTAATGGCTGGAAAGGCAATCTGTGTTGGTCAAAAAAATTCTCGAGAGGACTTTGGGAAGTTTCTTGAGTATCTTTTGTAGCTTTTATAGCTGAAGAAGCGGAGAAGAGATCTTTTTATGTATCTGGGATAAGTGTTGGACTGCTTTAGAAAGAAAAAACGAAAAAAAATACCATCCATGAAGTATGAGCTTGTAGTGTCTCCTACTGCTGTCACTTTGGAAGAATTAGGTTGGAGTATTTACTGGAACATTTTGTCAATAGTACTTAAACCTAATTTTCCTCCTTTGAAACAGGAACCCAAGCCTCCCATTGCTGAGGCTGCCTGCTTGGTCTTTTAAAAACAGCCCCACTTTCTCTGACACTCTAAAAATCAGCACCACACCATCCCTTCATCACATGCATGCTGTGCTGTGTGAGGCAGCATGGGACTGGGAATCCGTTGATACAACCAGAACTCTTTCTTTGGGCCCTTAGGCTCAGCTTGTCAGTTTTTTCCCCTCTTTATAATGGCGAGTAGCATTGTACACAGATGTGACAGTATTTAAATGTAACTGAAAAAAGCTACTTGCTAGCTTAATATAAAATATCATTTATCTGAAGTAAATTAGCTGATTTGCCATTCAGTACATAGAACACATATTTTAAATATTACTGAGAAGCAACTTGAAGCCCCTTTCCCTCCTGCCCCCCACTTGTTTTTCAGGTGCAAATCCTCATATTGAGAACTTTGAGCCATTGTTTGATCTAGATTATGTGAAAGATGATGAAGATGATGATGAAGGGATTGTGCCTGGAACAACACCACTGGATATGGCAGCCAGCTCTGAGGTATGTGGTCTGTTTTCTCTTTTAGTTTTTTGTTGGTTTTTTTCTAATTATAAAGGATAGTTCAGCTCTCTCAGCCAGCTCCTTTCATTGCATCCAAAATTATTGCAATTAATTCAATGAATTTGCCATCAAAAATTAAGCTAATTCAGCCATAAAACTCCCCCAATGAAACAGCACTGGAAGAAAGCTCCACTGAACTAAGGCTGCTGAACGGAAATGACCAGGCAGTTCTTGAAGCAGTTGCACTTACAGTCTTCAGTGTGGGAAAGTATTTACCTGGGTGGGCAGCTTGTGTTTGAAGGCCCATTCTCCAAGGGGTTTCTTTGCTGAGTGTTCTTCAGAACTGCAGCCTGTGTGTGGTGGGAATAAGCACTCCTGTGTTCTACCCAAATAGTGACTGAGCTGATTATTGTGCATGTGGCTTGGTGTGAATGTAAAGGATAAGCAGTCAGCATCTCTGATCATCTGGAGCTGGGGAGTGGTACCAAGCTTAGGTGAAAATCTAACCCAGGCTTTGTTTTAAATGACTGGTTGCAGCAGCAGGCAGCAGCTCCTTGCCTGGTCTCTGCTACTGCCATTTATTTACTGCCAAGACTGTCTCTGTGTTTTGAAAATAGTTGCCAGATGACACAGCTTAAAAGAAAGGGAGATTAACTTTTCAAGATTTCTCCCTAAAGTTTAGCACAGGTTTTGTACAGTATCCTTAGTCATACTGATCTGGGAGAGAAAAAAAAAGCTGATTTACAGATGGAATTTTATACAATACTGCTGAGACTTAATGGACACTAACCAGATTTCTGCTAAATACTGACTTTAATGTATTCTCTTAGGTGTATGACATATTAAATGGCAAACCCTACGAGTCAGCAGAGGTTTTGGAGGACTTACTCACACAAGGTAACACCTATAAAGACTTGACAATATCCCTCTAGTAATTGAGTACTGAAAGAGTAGTGGCAGAAGACATTGCCCTTCTTGTAACTGAGCTGCTGAGAGAGATGTGCCCTCCCATTCCCCCACTCATACAATGAGCATGATTCCTTCAAGATGTCTCAAGGACAAGGAGTACATTTGCAGTATTGCAGCAATACATTTGTAAATGCTGGGATTGAACTCTAAGTTTGGCTTTGTTTCTGCTTAAAAATGAACTGGTGCATGTTTTGTATAAATAATAAACTAACATATTTCTCCGTTCCCCAGGACATTTGAGAGAGCTGAATGAGAATTCCAAGATGCAGCTTTACAAACTATTGGAATTGCCTGATCCAACCAAAAACTGGTCCACCCTAGCACAAAAACTGGGTCTTGGCATACTTAATAATGCCTTCAGGTTGAGCCCTTCACCATCGAAAACCTTGCTGGATAACTATGAGGTAATGTGCTGTAACAGGTTATAAAGAACATTGATACACGTAGAGAACCTTGCTGTCCCACACAGTGAGACAGTGCAGCCCTGCAGTTTTAGCCAGCCTGGATCATGCTGTCTGATGTCTGCTCTTTCAGGTGTCTGGTGGTACAGTTCAAGAGCTGATCGCTGCTTTGAGACAGATGGATCACACAGAAGCCATAGAAATAATTCAGGAAGCACTGTCAATCTCACGCAGACCACCTCCCCTGGAGGACAGCACAGCAAAAGCTCTTCCATTATCATCACCACTCACCTTTGCAAATGGAGAGACAGGTAAAACTGACAGCAAAATATGAACAGCTTTATTTAAGATTTTTTTTTCAGTTTTCCCTCCCCACTCTATCTAGGACTGTTAGGATTGCACACCTTGCACACACTGCTTCACCTGCTTACTGGTTTCAGAAATATTTTACTGCAGTGTGACCCCTGTCATCATAGATATCTGCTAGACATAGAAAGGAGAGGAAAAATTAACCACTTGAATCAGCATGCCTGCATCACAGTATTTATTCTACTGCTGCCCTTTGCTAAAACCAGACGCCTGCCATTTGTTAATGGTAATGCCTTGGATGTACTGGGAATATAGGCAATTATCTCCTAGGTGTGCACAAGGACCATTAGCTTTTGACTTTCCCCTCCCGCACAGCTGGATAAACAAAAATGTTTTGGGCTCCTAAACTTTTTGGCAAGACTTCAGTATTAAATTTATCCTTCCACAATGTGCAGCACTCCAAAATGGCCCAGTGTTCTGTAGGCAAAGAAACTGGAGATGGCTTAGGTTACGCAGGACCTCAAGGAGTCCTGCTGGCCAACTATCTGTTTAGAGCAGGGCCAGTGGAACATGACATGAGGTTGCCCATGTTGTGTCCAGTTGAGTTCTGAGCACCTTCAATGACAGAGGGTCTACAGTGGTTTTGGGAAGGGAACTCTACTAAGAGATTGTGAGAAGTTTGCTATCAGAGCTGTTCAGTCATTGCCTGGCCAGGTTTAGTAACAAAAATGTTTGTTTTTCCTCTTCAAACACTGGTAGTGCTGCCTGTAGCCAAATGTGGAAACTTACACCCTGTGTAAAAACGTTGTAGGTATTTCTGGTAAGAAAAAGGAAACACCATAGTCACTCCATTCCAATCTAACAGTGCCAGTTTATTCTCTATAGAAAACTGGTCAGTCATGGAATAAACCTTCACACCCACCCAAAAATATGCTTGTACATATACTGCCCCTTTAGATTCATCTTGAAGGGAAGAAAGGTTCTGCTCCCTCTGCAACGTGGAGGGCATCACATAATTTATTTTAAGATATTTGTTTAGAAGAACAAGACTGAACTCTTAAGGTACCACCACTGTTTTAGTCACACTGATCCCACATCGTACCTTCAGTTTCAGCTCTTACAGTCAGGCACTCCTTCTGTGGATCCTGCACAGGTGATGGATGCTACTGACTTGTTCCTATTTTGGTGTCACTTACTAGATGAAAGCTCTTCAAGTGTTTGTCTCAAAAAGAAATCTGTAAGTTGAAACATGAATTAGAACTTTTAGGAGCCTCATCCTGGAGTTGTTCACTTGCACAGAGTGTGACTGAGAACCAGAGAACCTTTTGCCCTGTGATCACCACAGTTGGGCAGAATCCTGACCCAACTGCAGTGACAGCATTAGTGTCAGTAGAGCCCCAGGCTTCTCACCCCATCCAACCTCCAACTGTAAGCTGATCTCTGCCATCAGTACATCAGATCACGTGCTTGGGTGGCTTGGAAACATTCAGCACAGCTTTTCCTATTACAATACCTCATGTTAGACCTATTTTCCTATTGAAGAGCTTAACCCTGTTGGTTTAAATGCCTTAAGCTTTTCTCAAAGCAGCCTTGCTCAAGCCACACAAATGATGATGTTTCCCTTTTCTCTGTCTCTCAGGTGAGCTCTACAATAGCAGATTCCAAGACCCTGAAAGTGTGTGTGACAGTGGTGTGGAGACCTCCTTCCGCAAGCTGAGCTTCACCTACTCAGACTCTCTGAGCAGCAAGTCCTCACTAACACTTGGCAAAATGGCCCTGGGCTATGGACATCAAAGTTCAGGGCAAAGCAATTACATAGCTGACTAGTGATCTTCAGCTGGCAATATGCAGTTACAGGAACAAATGGGACATTTCAAATTACATCAGTGTCATCCTGGCCAGGGGGAAGGGAACTCACAACCAAAAGTGCACTGGAAG
This sequence comes from Camarhynchus parvulus, assembly GCF_901933205.1. NCBI lineage: Eukaryota > Metazoa > Chordata > Aves > Passeriformes > Thraupidae > Camarhynchus > Camarhynchus parvulus. Next base: position 45,092,778 of record NC_044574.1, read on the forward strand.
AATCTCACCTGAACCCGAATAAATGGAAACTCCAGCATGTGACTCCTAGCCACTGCTTCCTTCCTCAAGTACATTTAATTGTGTTCATTTACAAGCCATTTACAACAACCAGGGCTCCACTGCTGCATTAATACACAGGTCTGGATGCTGTCAAAGACTGACTGAGCTTCCCTGCTCTGTGAGGATTTTCTTTTACAGATGAAAAAGAAGTTGTTAATGCATAATACAAACTTACTAAAGAGGTTAAGCACAGGAGCAATCAGAGGATACAGTTTCTAGCTGCTCTTTTCATAATTTTTGCAGCACAGTTGCATGCAAACAGCTTATAAAATAGCTGGCAAAGAAAAATCATTACTTTAATCACAACAGTGAAAACTTGGCGAAAAAAGAGAATCCTAAAAGAATCTTGTATATTTCAAATAATGTATTTAAACTTAACTTTGGTACCTCTCATTAAAAATTTTCTCAAGTTCGGCATTTTCCTACTTGTAAATAGGTTTTTTTTGTATCTGTTCCTTTTTGGAAAAGCGTGCTTTTTAAATGCTTATTTTTATTTTACTTTTATAATAAAACCCAAAAATTAATGCTCCTGTCTGTGCCTGCTGTGATTTTTACATTACTTTTCAAGTAGAGGTATTGAAGATTTAGCATCTCCATTTTAGGCATCGATACAAGATCATGCTGATTTCCAAGCACTAAAATGAAAGGTTGCAAGCCACCTGTCTTAAGCCTAAAGTATCTTTTATGGAGGGAGAGCAGGACCATCAGCTACTGCTGAGCAGCTGTACTTTGAGATTAAGGCCTCTTCCTTGTTTTAGTTCTCATTATTATGGCAGCAGAGAATCATTTATACTGAAGCCAACTATTTAGTGTCTCAGCAAATTTCTGATGAGACAGCTCTCCTCTGGGCTATCTAAAATCTCCTGTAGTAACTGTGCTCATGAGCAGTGTTTCTTTTTGTCTGACATCAATTCTGAGATGGTGAGTGTCCTGTTTTTGATTTTGGCCCAACTAAACAGAACAGGCATCAGAGTTTATGATAAAAAAAAACAGGAGGGGCACTGTACCGCTGTCACTTACCTCTAGCCAACTTCTGTGGCACAAAGAAGGAGTGTTGACAGGGTGGTTCTTGGCTCAGCTCAGTCTTCAGTAACCTGGGTGTCACTCCTGAGAAAATGAATCAAAATAAACCTTGAAACTGGTTATGTTTAGAGTGGCAGTTGCTGTAATGAATTAAATGATGAGTGATGAAAAAAAACTTGTGAATTAATTTTATAGTAATTACTGAGAATGTTAATTGCTTCCAGAGAAGAGGAATAAACATGCCATTCTTTCTTTCAGTTCTTGTATGTATAATCATCCAGGCAGTGTCTAAGGCATATAGATTTTTGTTCAATTAATGTACCTCTCCAGCGTTCTCTTTGTATTCCAGCTCTAATAGATAAAGGCAAAGGTTCTTATATTCCAGGAGTGGAGGGGTTTTTTGCGCCCCAGGAGAGCTGCTGTTCAAGTAAAACACACCTTCTGCTTCCAAAGAATTTCCAGCATGGGGGCTGGCAGAGATTTTTTCTGAGGTTTCTACAATGCTGCAGGTCACCAGGGCACCCTGGCTGTTATGCACACCTTTTAGCTTTAGTTCTGACCACCTCTGCTTTTAAACCACCAGTAGACATCTGGATCTGTATTTCCTTAAAGCACTTTGTGACCAGATGTTGCATAATAGCTGTTTATCGGGTTAGTGATCATGCACAGCAGGTCCCCTTGGCCCTTTGGCCCTGTGTTTGGAAGTGCTTTAAATGGCAGCCTGGCAGCTTCTCAGTTTCAGTGTATTTAATAAAAAAGACTTTAATATTTTTTGGTTTTTTCCCCTTTGTTTAGAGATAGAAAAATACTACTGAGCATGTCTGTCTACACCTGGCTTATAGAGAGAAACCTCCAAACAATCTGTATGTGCAGTGGAATAGAGCTCACTCTGTTATTCTGCTACTCTGCTGCAGTAATAAACATCAGAAACTTGTGGAAAGGAGCAAAAGTTGTGACAACTGATCTCTTCAGATCTTCTCTACATTTGATATGAAATGAATGATTCAGAAAGTTAAACTGCCCTTGATTTGAGATTGGCTGCTACAGCTGTACATTTCCTGGCATCATCTTGGCATGTATGTACAAACTTGGAAATCACTGGAAGCTCTAGGCAGCATTCTGAGATTCTGTGGACTGCAGGAAGGATAAGAATCTTCCCTACATGTAGTGGTGTATGAACTGTCTTGTCTCCCTTGCCTGGAAAGTAAAATGCTTCTTTCATGCATTTAAGAAAAAAGAGCCAGAGTCTCTCCTTGCTTCCCCCCAGTAAAATGACGGGAATGGTGGTGCCCATTTGCTAGCTCATGGTCAATATTCACCCACCATCCACAGCTTCTGGTGTTTCTGGATGATCATGCCTTGAAATAAAGCAGTTCTAGAGTAATGGCCAATGGTCAGTCCAAACTTTTGCTGGCTTCAGAAGATTCCTACAGCAAAAGACAACATAAGTTAATTACCAAGGAGTTATTTCCTCCTTTCAACATCACGAAACAGCCTGATGTCCACTTAGAGCCAGGCTGGAGTATGTTTTTCCAAGGCTGCAGAGGTTTCCCACGGCCTCATTTAAACCAAACTACTATAGAATTTTTTAGCCATCCAGTCACCCTTGCCATATGCACAATGCAGAAGAGCACCAGCTCAGGTATTATAGGTCTCTACTGACTGACTACTACTTACAGAGATGGCCTTTTTTCATTTAAGTTTTAGTTTTCCGCACTAACTGAATGACTTTGGGGCTTTTGCTTTGCTAGCTTGTAACATCTGACTGGAAAGCAAGGTTATGTAAACACAACTCTTGGATTGAAACCTGTCCTAAAAACTTCAAACCATGAATTCCTGGTACCCTAAGTGGGTAAGAAAGAAAACTGATTCTGACAATAAAAAGGCTGGCTTGTAAGCTTCAAACCCCAGCTCTCCTGTACTGAAAAAAAAAACTCATTGGCCCATCTCTCTGCTCCTGACACTGGTTCAAGTTAATGAAAAGGTCTCTGCTACACATTTCCAAAACCAAAAGGGAACTAACTAACAGAAGTAAAAGTACTGAGAAAGATGTGCTTCTAAGGCAGAATATTTGGCCAGACCACAAAGTATGCAAACAGCAGGTAACAAGAAACACTAACAGAGAACTATGAACACTTACTTAGAGAGTAATTTTTAGATGCTTCTTTCCTGGAGAAAATGCAGACAGAACTTGAAAAAGCTTCCAAGGACATGCTCCAGTAAACTGGAGCAAAATAAGTCTTCCTTGTGTGGCAGGAAGCACAAACAGGTGCCCTCCAAAGCTCAAAACAGCCTCTGCAAGCCCAGAATGTGTTCACAGCTAAATCCCAGCCAGAGAATGGTTTTAGGACAACAGATTAGCCAACACCATACAGTGTTCTTTCCAAACCTGCTCTCAAGTTCTGTTCTGGTTGGGCATTTGTCATGGCTGTGGGGCACTCTGGCTGCTGCTTTTGACATCATTGGAGAACAGCCCAGAGGGGCCCAGGAGCAAACAAAGGCCATGAGCACAAGAGAATTCCCTGGTCCTTAACAAAACATTGCAAGGAAGCACCCTGAAGGAACACTGACAGGGCCAGTCCGCTCTGCTGCTGCCACCAATAATGTAATGACACTGAGGATAAGCATCACAGCTACCAAATGCTGTCCTAAGGCTCCGGCTGCCAAACCCCCATCAGACAGAACTGGCAATACAGGTTACAGCTGCTGCAGCTGTAACAACACTCAGCTGGCAAGATGGATGTGTTGATAGGAGCGCAAGGTACCAGTGCTGCCTTCCTATCTCTGCCCAGATCTGAGACAAAGGCAGAACAATGTAACCAATATAGCACAGGATGCCACTGCCAAAGTACCGATGGTTAACCAAAGCACACCTTACAGCCACTGCTGCACAGTGAGAGAACAGTTTCTATAAACACACACCTACTACAACATCAGGAAACCAAAAGAACATATTGAGGATATTAAAACAATAATGGAAGTCAACCTTCCCCTTTAAATTCTGGTTTGAGTTCAAGCATTTGGCTTAAACAATTGCTAATCTTTCATAATGGCACCTAGTGCTGAATTAAAGATTTTCATTGAGAAACAATGGACCTACCCCTTAGGGAGCTCCTGACCTTAAAAACAGCAATAATTTTTAAAATTGCCCAAACTTTGCTATTTCAATCTGGTAACAGCAGAAAGCAACAGGGGAAAAAATAATAGAATGCTGTTATGTATAACTGTGCTGGTAGACTTTATTTGCATAACCACTTCATCACTTATTAATCATGTACCACATCATTTCTTTCAAGATTTTGCCTAAAAATTGTGACAGGCTAGACGAGGTCACAGTTATCCAAATTAATTAATGAATGGGTTTTGCTTCTAGCAATCCAAATATTTTTCTACATATCTCAAACTTCACTCATATGCTGAGATCAACAAATATCACTGACCTCCAGATAGGTCTCTTGATTGTCTCTAAACAAGTGATTCCTCCAAAGTTTTATTTATTTAACACTATTAAGTGCTATTTTGAAATTCTATCTAGATGTTGCTGGAAGAGACATTTCTCCATCAATGTAAAAGAAAAACATCAACAGACTTGCCCTCTTCCTAATACAACGCAGCAGTACATATTAATCATATTTTCTCCACATTTTTTCTTTCTTACCTTATGTTGACTTTACTGCTGCTTTGATGCCACCTTGATTCCAGGACACCAAAAAAACTGAAGGATTTTTCTGGTATTGTTGGCCCATGACACCTCAGAACAGCTTTTTAATTTCCTTTGTCAGCGCCTGCATTTGTTAAGTTTTACTCATGATTGTCATTTTCCCTATCTATTTTACAAAATCTATTCACATTGGCACATACACATCCATATTTTGATTGTTTTCATGTTTTCTTTTAACTAGGACTTGTTTTGAACCAGATGCAACTGTAGTTACTTGTTTTGGTGACCCAATAACGCATTTGTAGGAAACTCTCATTAATCATTTCCCTTTCATCTAGAAGTTCTCCCTCTCTCTCAGGAGCATGCCAGTTTTGGTTAACACCAAAGCATCAACATGCTCATTAAAACTGTGATCACAACTCAAACTGAGTCTGAGTTCTCCAGTGGAACATACAGCTGCTCCCCCCACACGTGCCCCAGACCCCCCACACCACCAGTGAGTAATGCCCACCTGCTGCTTCTACAACAGCGATGGACATCAGCGGCAGCAGAGCTCCTTCAAACTCCACCTACTGCAATGCCGACTCTGCTTTGCAAGAAAATTAATATTTGCTTGGATGGACAGAGAACCCTTATGGAACCCCAGCAAGATCCCAGCTGCATTCCAAACCATGGCTGACAGACAAGCCAAATGTTTAGCAACCTGCCCATGGAGTGGCTCAGTGGCCTACTGGAGGCAGTCCCAGCTTCACTCCCTTATCCTTCTCCCTTGCTCCCAGCATACACCTTGCTGTTATCCTAAACTGAATTTCCACTTACAGCATAGTGAAACTAGAAAAAAATATGGATGTTTTTTCAATACACCACATATATTATATGTAAGCTTTGCTGTTGGTATCTATACAATGAACCAGCAGTTAAAATTCACAAGACAAGAAGACAGTATGTTCTTCAGCCAGCTCAAAGTGCATGTCACTTCAGAGCTTCAAGCAAATTCTTCTAATTTTTATTTCTCCTCCTGTATCACTCTTTATCTAGAACAAAATGAAGTATTCTCAGACAACATCCAGTAGAGAGGTCAAGATTAATGAATTTTCTAGCTCTTCAACACTAGTAGGTGCCCAAGGATAAAACACAACTGTTTTCTTCTTTTCAGTCATAAGGAAACCATTATCACTAAATCTGCCTTTTATACTCCCTACATCCAGAGTAACAAAAGGAGCAATTGCAGTGGTCTGAAGCACAAATATATAAATGTCATCTTGCTGGGACACAGAGGCCTGAAAGAGAAATAAAAAATATGTATTATTAAAAAAATACATGTTAAAGAAGACACCAGTTACACCCAAACTGGGAAAGACCAGCACACCAGTAAAACAGGCTGAACAATCACATCTCATCAAAAGTGGTATTCTTCATATCTAAGAACCATGTAAAAACTGCAAATGCTACTAGAGCCTTCCTACAGAATACTACAGACTGGAAAAATGCCAAGAAGTATTATCACTTTGCCATCTTCTTATGAGAATAACTGAATGAATGGTAATCTGAGTTCCACACAGTACTGGTATCCTGTACTTGCTGCAGTGAGAGAGATTTGTCCTTTCACCAACACTTCACTCAACTTATCAGTTCACATCTGCTAAAAGAGCTCGCCTTTCAATTATATACATAACAGAAATACACAGAAGAGAAAGATGGTAAAAATCCCAGTAAGACAGAAAGACATCTCATCTTAATGCATCATGGCAGTGCAGCACTTATATTTAATTTAGTTGTATATTAAAAAAAATTGTAAAATGTAAGGTCAAGGTATAATGTTTTGTATTAAGTTCTATCAGTACTTAAATCTCAGAGAGACCCTAAATCCCAGCCAGGATACATTTTCATACAGCGCTCCCCATTCACCACAATGAAAGATTATGTTACATAACTTTCAAAAACCAGTCACCATCTATAAAAAGAGGATAAATTACAGTCAGTACAGGCATCATGTTCTGCTTACAAGAAGAGCAATGATATTCATTTTTAAGAAAAAGCATACATCCTCTACACATTCTGTTTCCTGAAGAAATACTAATGCTTTTGATGCTTTTTAAAATCAATGCTAGGAACTGTAGCTCTTGGATTAGCAATGTATTTGAAAGCCTAGTGAGTTTATTAGTAACTAAGTATAGACATACCAGCTTCTCCCAACACAGTCATTTTTTTTAATCACAGCTGCATTTCTTAAAATGACCACTTTGCATCTATCCTTGCTAGCTATCCTTATTAGTTAGTATTGCAAAGACAACACCTTTACAAGATAAAGGAATTAAATTTCCCAAAAATGCTTCAGTTGCAGAGCTTTTCTTATCGATGATATCATCCATAAACCAAAAAAACCAAACCAAAATAAACAAAAAACCTCCCCACAGCATGACTCAGACTGCAGATTGTACCACCAGATGAAAAAAAAAATTAGAACAGGTTGATTTCTTTTCTTTGTATACTCAGGAGGCAGGCTGTGCTGTCGTGAAAGAGATAAGAAGAGAAAATCTGGCCCATTTTCTTTTTGTAAAGCAATTATGCTGGTCCAGATTCAAAGAGATTAGACCTCTATTCCCCCCTTGTTCAGTTTAGCACTAAAGAGCAAAGCTGCAGTTTGAAAGCCAAATGCGAGAACACAAAGGTCCCCATCCTGCCCATCTGATGATTAGGAATTTTCCAATAAGCCGTACATGCTAAGAAGTGAGGTTTAATAAAACATGTGTGCACACACACACGCAAACTCTCTATATATACAGCAAGCTTGCTAGGAGCAGAAGAAATCTAAGAAAAAGCAGCAAATTGACTAAATGACAATGTTATACAACACTAATGGGTTTTTTGCGTGTTTAGGAGACTGACACACTTGCCAGCTATTAAGAATAATCACTATTATGCAAATCAGAACCCTTACTGGAGGGCAGGGATTTAAAAGAGGAGGAAAGGAGCATGCAATACTGCAATGTTGCGTGTTAGCAATGTTCCACTCATCTGAGAGTGTGAGCACCTCCAGAGGAAATACTGCTGACAATAATGCACTCCACACTCAACTGAACTAGGATCACCCCATCCTGACATACAGCGCTGTCTGCAAGCCAGAACACTTGTCATGATGCTATCTGCTGTCTAGGGACAAAAAGAAAGAAAGGAGCAATGCTGCAAGGGGGAAGACAATCTAAACAAATGAAAGGGAGATATCAGTCTTTAAAACAAAACAAAGCCCAGACAAAAAACCATGAACAAACAAACAACCCCCCAGCAGTCTTATTTGGATACACACATAGTGACATCAGAAAAAAATCTGATTTTGAACCCAACCTGGAAGCCAGAATAGCAACAACCAAGGAGAAAGAACATTTAGTGGAATCAGACACTGCACAGCCAGCGAACAACCCAAACCAGCAGGATTAGCAAAACCAAATACAGTAATTTAGCATGATTGATGCTTACACTAAGCTGGGTCTTCTCTAATCCCACAGCATCCTTGAGTGATGAAAGGAAGTAATGGTTCCTAGGACTCTGGAGCCCATCTTCTCCCACAAGACAGAAAGTAATAACACAGCTTTCCCTGGTACAATTTCTGCATCTTCCCAGAAGGTCACAGATGGACTCCTTGTAGATGGGGACAGCACTCTGCGCTTTAACAGTCACACCTTCTTTGGCAAGGGTGCATACGGGCTCCAAAGAGCTCCAGGCGTGCACTGAGACCTATCAAGCGCATTGAGAGAGCACAAAGATCAGAAGAAAGGCTACACCTGTGAAAACAATGCAGCATCCTAGATTTCAGATTGCTCATTACAATAGATGTTTTTCTGACAGCAGCAGCTGATTTCCACCTAGCGAGAAACTACACAATAGATATAGCATAAAAATAAGATCATTCTAAAATCCTAACAAGAGGTCCATTTCAAACAGTCTGGAGCTGCTCTTGATCTGCAAAGACTTTTTTGTTTTCTCCAGGCTCCTTGAGAGGAAGAGATTGCCAATTCCTACCAAGGGAGTGCTGGAAATGGAATTATTGAGTGACTAATTTGTTGACTCTTTTTCCTCCCTTCCTGGGTTAAAAAAAACTCAGAGGATTTTCTTGAGATTGCTCAGCTTTATCTGATGTAACCAACTGGGTATGCTAGAGTTTCTGCTTAATCACTCTTAAACAGAAACAAGCTCCATCATCTTAAAAGGGATTATGAAGGTTATATTAATACAGCAAAATACATTCCCAGACATCTTCCATGCATTATGAATACACCCTTTTTAAAAGGGCATAATTTGGAAATTAAGTACTTAATGAGAATTAAAACATTCTGTTTCATAAATTTTCAGTTATTTTTTGCCTTAACAGGAGTGTGCAGTCAGGAATAGATCTTAACTCTTGAAAGGAGTTAAGTTCCAAATCTTCTTGAAGTGCAATATACAGTATTCATCAGAACTATTCTACTGCCAACACTTCTCTGATGCTATCAGAAAATCTGAATTTATGTCTGTTAGAATAACTCAGACCAGAAATGAACAATTTCATTAAGTGCAGTCCTACTCCAAGAACTGACTATCCAGAAATTGCAACCATTTTCTGTAGCATATTTACTCCATATAAGCAACCTTATAAATCTGAAAATGCATGGAAGCCCACCAGACAGAGCAATGATCTAGGAGCTGACATACTCAAACTACTAGTGAGTCATTCGAGGTCTCAAGGTCTGTTTTCCCATCCTTCACAGTGTTTTCACATGGGACACACTTTATGTTAGGTGTTATATCTCATAGTGGAAAATGGTCCCTAAATTCATCTGGGGTCTGGCTGCCAGATGATTAATAGCAACAAAATGTAACAAGCTGAAAAGGAAAACTCTTGTCTACAAGAAAAAACAGCAGTCCAAATACTGCCTTAAAATCCCATCAGTTTCTATAGCATTATCAGAAAACAGTTAAGGCATCAATTGCAAAGTGGTGACATGCATAGGTGACCTTCCAATTAAAGATGTGCTGTTCGTATTTCGGAAGACAATCCAGTCCTTTTTCACAAAGCTGTATAGTTTGAGTACTGGTAAGCAATGGTACAATCCCGTTTCCCCCCTCTACTTAATCAGGTTATCTAGTTCTAACACCCAGGGAAGGGTTTTGTTAAGTAGTGAGGTACCATTTTTCACAATTTGTTCTATTTAACATCAATCCCTTTAAGATTTCAACAGAATAGTTCATTTCAGCCTTATACCTACAGGCTATAAGCAAAGCAATTCCTTCTTCTGTGAAGCACTACACACTACTTTAACAAAGAATAGTGTTGCCCCTAAGATTAAAGACTAGAGTTGCATCTCACAGTGTTTGAGCATGGCCTTTCTGAAGCTTGTCTGTACAAAGACGCGCTCGTTTCAGCTTCTCACATTTTTGTAGGAGGCACACAAGAGTGGTGAGGTAGGTGCCACTTACCCTCAAAGTCATCTTGTGGTCCTCATGAAGATCTGAGACAGCATAAATGTGCAACATCCCTTTGTCTTCATAGGCCACAGGCAGCAGTGGTGCAAAGAAGTTCTGAGCAAAATAATGGAGCAGTTTCCACTTACCACCATACTCTAAAAAGGGTTAAAAAGAATAAAGATTGAAACTGAATCCAAGATTGCCTTGCCACACATTCCCTGTATGTGCTTTCTGGTCCTGCTATTGGCAATGCAACATCCCCCTCCATCCTTTTTCATCTCTATCAAGTGCAAAGAATGACTGAAAGTACTCTTGCTTCGTTCCAGGCAAGGCTCTGCCCTGGAAAAGATCTGATGCTCTTTCAAGCATTGAGCTTTCCCAAAAGTTTACATTTTTCTCTGTCTCTGTCCTATCACTGCTACACTGTCATTCAGTTAAAGAAAGCCTCGAACACAAGTGACAAAGCTGACACAGCATATCCCACATAAACCAAGCAGCTGGAGCATCTGTGCTGTTGAGAATCCAGACAAACACACTGGCATCGCCACAGACTATCACTACTATAAAAAGAGGCAAGGCACTTATACAAAGTGCTCTCTTCCCTTTTTTCAGCCCTCCTTTCAGTTCCTCCTTAGACGACATCAGTAACAATAAAGACAAAAATAAGTTCCCAAACCAGAGACAACTGTGAGCTTGGCAAAACAAATTTGCCAGGATCTAGAGATACCACCTTCTCCATGGGAATTAGTATTCATGACAGACACATGACAAACAGTTCACACTGCTTCTTTAATGGAAAGCTGTACCTCATTACTTTTAATACTTTGAAAATCTGCCATTAAACTGGAAAAGCCATCAAACTCTGCATCCTCTCCAAAAAAGCACTTTTGTTTTCTTGCTTTGCAACACTGCCATGTAACCATTTTGAAAGAGAAGCTGCATCCATTTCTTCCTCTATTAACATTCCATCTAGTACCCACTATCTGCATTTTAAGTTTGTCCTTGCTCAACCATTATCCAGTCACTGAAATGGCACTAAAAAGAAGTCGCAAGTCAGCTGCACCATCTCACAAGGAAAGAAAAGTTAAATACAGGTTTCATTCTTGTTTCTGGCTCGTTACTTTATACAACAAGTTTAAAGCTGATGTATGTTTTATGATGTATGAAGAATATTTTCAGTGAGATGTGTTTGTTGTAACTCTTAGTAATCACTCTCTTAGTTTTGGTTCTTGTACAAAGCTCTTAGCACTTTCAAACATCTCCTAATTAAAGACTTTTCCAGCATAGTCTTTAAAGTGTTGCTGTGGCTTTCCCAGGGGGACTTGAACATGCTTTGTCTGCACTCCACACAGACATGAATGAACTTTGTGAAGAATAAGTGCATTAGCTCCAGTTTAGCACCTTACACATCACCTTGTTCTCAGCAAGTTCACAGCCAGCTAGCTTGGAAAACAACAACAGAAGCTCATATCTGCCTGGAAAATCCACACAAGATTGAACTGTGCTATGAGATCAGTCTGATGCCAGCAAAAACACCACTGGCATTCAAGTTAATTGCACTGAAGCAAACCAAAGAGATAAGGCTGGAGGAAAACCTCAGGAGAAGCAGCTGCCCTTCTTCAAAACAGACAGTCAATAAACTGAACATACTCAGTATTATTGTTGCTTCTCAGTATAGAACTGTAGAACCATTTATTAAGGAAAAGATCTCTAGGATCAAATTCAACTGTTCACCTGCCAAGTGCACCACTAAACTAGGTCCCTAAGTTCCCATGCCACACCTGTACATCTTCTAAACACCTCTAGGGATGGCGATTTCACCACTTCCCTGGGCAGCATGCTCCAATGTTTGACAACACCTTCAGTGAAGAATTTTTTCCTAAGATCCAATTTAAACCTGCACTGGCACACCTTGATGCCATTTCCTGTTATCCTGTCACTTGTTAATGAAGAAAAGGGGTCGACCCCCACCTTGCTATGACCTCAATTCAGGTAGCTGGAGAGATCAATAAGGGGTGTGCGGGGGTGTGTGTGTTCGTGTGTCCCAGCCTCCTTTCCTCCAGGCTAAATAAACACCCTCAGCTCCCTCAGCTGCTTTCCACAAGCCTTGTGCTCCAACCCTTCCCCTGCTCCACTGCCCTTCTCTGGACATGCTCCAGCACCTCAATGACATTCTTGTAGTGAGGGGCACAGAAATGAACACAGCATCTGAGGTGCAGCCTCAACAGTGACAAGTACAGGGGGACAAATCCCTTCCCTACTCTTTCTGGCCACAGACACAGGCCAGGATGCCCTTGGCCTTCCTGGCCACCTGGGCACACGCTGGCTCACGTTCAGCTGCTCTCCATCAGCACCCCTGGGTCCTTTTCCACTGGGCAGCTTCCCAGCCACTCTGTCCCTGCCTGTGGCACTGCCTGGGGTTGCTGTGACCCAAGTGCAGGACTCGGCACTTGGCCTTGTTGAACCTCATAAAACTGGCCTCAGCCCATCAATCCAGCCTGTCCAGATCTTCCTGCAGAGCCCTACTGCCACTCCCACCCAGCTAGGTGTTGATTGCAAACTGGCTGCAGGAGCACTTGAACCCCTTGTTTAGATCCTTGATAAAGACATTAAGCAGAGCTGGCTCCAGTACTGAGCCCTGGGAAATCCCAGTAGCGACCTGCACTCGGCTGGGTGTGAATCCATTCACCACCACACTCGGCCTGGCCCTCCAGCCAGTTTGTTTTCATGGCGAACAGTGCACCCATCCATATTATGAGCAGCCACTTTCTCCAGGAGAATGTTGTGGGAAATGGCATTAAGGCTTTGCTAAAGTCTAGGCAAACTTTAGCAAAGCCTCTCCTCTCTCCTCCTCCACCAACTGCATCCGCTTGCCATAGAAGGAGATCGGGTTGGTCAAGCAGGACCTGCCTTTAAAAACTTGCGCTGGCTGGGTCTGAGCCCCGGTGATATGAACAAAGGCATGTTCTGGCACTCCAAGGACACTTCCTGACAGAAAACACTGGTGGTTTAAAGAACAAAAGTACCAAAATTAGGGAGTGCTAACAAATTACTCTTCAGTCATTAAACGTGAGAAGATGGGAGATTCAGACTGGGGATGGATTATCTGAAACAGAGCAAGCAGGGGGACAGTATCTGATCCAACAAACAAAAGCTATGGGCCTTGTATGAGAAATGGGCAGGGAGAGTCTGGGAGAGATTGAAATCTCTAAAGCCCTCAGGACTGCTACAAGACTTCCTGGAATTTCAACTGTCAATTAATTAAATTGCCAATGCAATAGACGTTGCTAACGGCAGAATCCAGGCAAAGCCCACCACAAGCTTAGACAAATTACCCAGCATGGTCTGAGGTTTCAGTGCCTGTTGACTTGAATTTTTTTCCTGAGCTAAATTCACATAATGAAAATCTAGGCTTCAGCTGTCTTATATATGGAAATGAAAAATGCAATTAATGTAGAGCAGTTTCTGCTACTTAGTGTCATATAAAATCCTGTTTCTTTTTGAATGGGTCCTTCTCTCAATCTCTGCTGTGCCTTGATTCCAGCTGGATTACACAGCCACACTGCAGAGGGAAAGAGAGGAGGTTTGCTACCAAGGCAGCAGAGATCCTCAAAAAACCTTTACAGTGAAGACAACACACTCAGAGCGAACATGGCATCAGACTTCCACAGGAAAGCCCAAGCAAACAAAATTCCCAGCCAACAAACAAAATCAAACAAACCACACACTTTAAAGTTTGCACCATTTCAAAACCCACTCTACTACTCTGACATCCATTGTTTTGGAATGTTTGAAACATCATTAGCCTGCTTAACTCAAATCAGCTTTTAATACTGGTATGTCCCTTCCCAAAAAAACCAGAGCCATTTTAAAGAACCAAAACTCAACTGCTGCAGCAGTTTCACACAGGAAGTGTTTTCCAAAGACAACTTTTCCAGCAACAGGATCTTAAAAATACATTTGTCAAAGTAACTTCAGACAACAAGGAAAACTGAAGCTAATTTAAAAGCCCATATTTTTCAGTTCTTCTGTTGTCTTGATTTCCATGGGACCAAAACTACATTCCTTTCTTTAAAAACAGGCAAGTTGCATACCAAATACACTACAGACACACACCCAAAAATGGATGTAAAAAATCTGGAGGTCAGGAAGTTATCAAGAGAAACCTCTGGGTTTAAACTTTCCTATTACAGACATGTATGCCCAAAGGCAACAGTCAAAAGTTACTTCAAATAGCCCTGGGGTGGTTTTCTCCTCCTCGACATTTAAAGAAATTCTTACAGAAATCCAAGTTCCTCAATTTTTCTTGACAATAACAAGGGAATTGCACTCTCTGTGGTATTAAACTTCAGGACAGGAAATTAGAATCAGGCTTGTAATGAGACCCCAATACCCTTTTTTCTGACTCTTCCCTGAAGCCTTCTACTCTGATGGCAGGAGTGCAAATAAACAGATCTCCCTGAAATGATTTTAAATTAATCACTTCACACCATTAAATGCAACCTGAGAAACATGCTGCTAGTTCTTTCCTCACCTCAGCCTCATGAATTCAGATCAATTATTCTCCAGAACAGCCTGTACTGGGGCTCACCAGGGGCTCTAAATATTGAACCTGCAATAAAAGCCAGTTATCTGCTCAAGGGGATCTCAAGACTACTGAGTTGGGTACCTTAAGGTGACACTTGTCTGAGAGTGTCACAGCACTCCACCAAAACATACTGCAGAGATGCTAAAGCCTTCAAACATGGCACAGCCAGCTTCACAGCTAGGTGCTAACAGTCAGAACCCAGTTGTGATAAAAGCTTTTTACTTCTGAGCTGAAGCCAGAAGTACTGTGACACAAGTGCTGTGCTGTGTTTTCATTCAACCCAAGCAAACATCTTAAAGGTAAAAGTTAAGAGGAGAAACATTTGCTACCTTCTTCCTTCCCCACCATGTGCAAAAGTTTCTGCTTTGTACCGGAAATTATGTAAACCCCTCCATGACTTTCTGCAAAGCAACAGACTTAAATAAAAGCACTCATTGGCGATACTACTGTGCCACCTAACAAGATGCAGAAACGTGTTTTTGAAGTGCAAATAAAACTAATTTCTCCCAACTCTTGCATTGCATAATTTCAGCCATTAGCATTTCAAAATCCCTCTACCACACTGCCTAATTAAATGAATATTAAACCTTTCCTCATCCCACTGAGGGAATACAACAAAACAAAGGGACAGCTGTATCTCTGCCGTGCTTCTTTCTTCTAAACTTCAACAACATATGAATAATTCAAGCATCTGATAAATATTCTACAGTGATGTCATCTCTGTACTCAAAAAGACATTTATGGTCTCCACAACCATTACATTATCAATACACCTGTGTTTACAAAGGGACACTTTTCCAAGCATCTTTTTCTCTTGTGGCACTTAAAACCTACGAGCATCACTTATTGCTAGAATCATAACAGTGAACATTGTGATATTCCATTTCCTAATACAAGTCTAGAAAGTCCAGAAAGATGAGCATCATAGCTGGACCACTGCCTTATCATTTACATAAATTAGCCTCTTTCTTCTACTGGTTTTTGCTTTGTTGTTGCAGCTATTTTGTTTGGATTAATCAAAAAAAGGAAAAATAAAAAGAAAGAAAGGGAGAGGGACAAACATCTCCCAGAAAAAGAGGGGGAGGATGGTGTGGGCTAATTTTTTCCCAAAACCAGGCCAAATGGCATTTTATTCCAAGGGCACATCAAGACTGTCCATAGACACTCTTATTTTTTTTCTTCTCTTTTTCTAGTTTTTTCATATTTTTTCACACATGGAATGCTTAAATAAAGATTTTCAAAACCAAAATATGCAAGAAATAACTAAAATTGAAAGAGAATCTACCCAAGTCCTATACAGCTGCCATAGGACAGTTTCTCCACTTCAAAACAACCCCTGGACAAAATGTTTGGAACATAAAACACAGCCACTTCCCTCATGCCACACATGCCTCATTCCTCCCCTACTTCTTACTGTCTAAGTTATTTATCTCTTTATATGTCTGATTAGTTTTGTGTTCTAAGAGGAAAAAAATATGTGTAAATAGCATATTAACAGAATAATTTAGTCATGAGGAATGATTCACCTCATCTGACACCAAGTTAGACATCAAATCTCAGCCAGTCATCTCCTATAAAAAGCTCCTCAGAAGCTATGCTGGGTGAGAGATACCTTACGAAGTTCTGTGAAACTCAAATTCATCATGGAGAAGATAATTCACCCCAGTTCTGAGACAGTTAAGGACACAATGAATCACATTTGGAGATATCCATCTCTCCCCCAGCTGACTAGAGAAGAAATCTAGATGTTCAATTTTTACATCATAAATCTCACCTGTGATACATTTCTAAAGGATGGACAAAAATACGTTCAAAGTTTGTAAAGGCGCCCAAGAGACAGAGCAGAGCTGTATTTCCTATTCTGATACTTCCAGATGAGGAAAACACAACTGGTAGCTGGTGCTTTTTACCAGACTGCCACAAAACTTACCCAAGGAAGCCCACGAAGGTGCCTGCCAAATATCATTGAGTTGCCAGTACAGAGCTCCCATGGTGTGTCCTTCTCCATTGATTATTTCACTTTGACTAAAACGATAGAATTCAGTTTCTGTCTTTATACACTGAGCCTGCATCACCTTGGTCAACAAAGAGATAAAAATTATTTTTGGCATATTGGATTTTACTTTTTTTTCAAAACATGTGTGAATATATTGATACACAACACAGACTTCACAGCAACAGCACATAACTAACTTTAAACTTGAGCCCT
Organism: Camarhynchus parvulus; assembly: GCF_901933205.1. NCBI lineage: Eukaryota > Metazoa > Chordata > Aves > Passeriformes > Thraupidae > Camarhynchus > Camarhynchus parvulus. The sequence goes on from NC_044574.1 coordinate 45,109,761, forward strand.
GAGGAGTATCCACTGCAGTGCAGTGGAACTCTGCTGAAAGGAGATCTATTCCTAGCAGCTCCCAACAGCTTTGCAAGCAGCACCCTTCAGGAATCTCATATGGGGCTACTTCCAAACAGTGAGGATAGTCTTTGAAAGGTAAATCAAAGAAAATAAAATGAAATTTAAAATAAGTAATTTTTTACATTAATTTAAATAACCCCCTCCAGAGTTGCAAAATGATGTTAAGCTGCATTTCCTTCAATATACATTACCTTGGTGTCTAAATCCCTACACTCTGAACTCATATTCTCACTATACAGTCAGAACTGTGCATCAGAAAAGCAACCTTTTTTCAGTTGCACTCCCACTCCTTTTCTCCTTCTTCATGACATCTAAAAACCACTTTTCAGAATTTTTCATTGGCCAAGTTCTCAATGGGTGCTAAACAGACTGGTATGTTCTTCACACAGTTTATTATTAGGCTGGGGAAATATAAAGAAATTCTTAAAAAAAAGTTGAAAGCCCAAAAGGTAAAGATATTACTTCTAGTTAATCACTAAAGCAAGTTTGCTTTCTTTATCCTTTTTTGCTATCCTTATTTTGGTATTAAATTGTTTAACCTGTTAATAAGGCCTTAGCAGACTTAGCCTTACAGAAACTCTCTCAGCTTTTCTGAGTCAGGACCTCATGGTGAAAGCTTTACCCCGGTTTCAATTTCACAGCATCATCTATCCTTGTTCTCTTGTCAGGAGTGCCAAAAATTCTCAAGCAATTTTGCTTTTATATAAAACCTGCTGACAGCAGCTCTCAAACATTAGAAACTTAGTGAGTGTGCAGTTACTTCCATCAAGAGTGTTTCTGAAATTCTTGAAACACACCAAAAATTAACAGCACTTTCAATTTGCATAATACCATTAGAAAATTACTTAGCATCTTTTAAAAATTGCACAGAAATCACAAATAAAGAAGCAAGCATGATGTAGAATTACTATGAATGAAAAGCAAAATACATGCTTCTGATTTGAAAAAAAACTCAAAATGAATTTTCTAAAATATCAAAATTTGAGTCCATAAAAAAATAAAATTCTCTAATTAATAGAGAACTACATTCTTTGGAAAAAATATTGCTTCCAAAGCTTGTGCTTTCCATGTGGCAAGAATCAAAGCAGTGAGCCTACAAGGGCCACATGAAGAGCAAAACATCCCCACCCTGGAACAGGGAGTAACATGCAGCACTGGGAATAATCTTGTACAATGGAAGCCCAGCAGCACATCTCTGCATCCTCCCCCAGCTATGCGAGCCCAGCTGGGGAGAAGGACCAAGGCAGCATATACTTTCAGACAGATTTTCTCCCAGTTTCTGGGTAATTCCCTGATTATTTCAGCCCTTCTATCATGGGAACTGGAGTCTCTCTATAATAAAAGAGAGACAAGCTAGCTCCAAACCAAACTGGACTCTCCAGTTCGTCAGAATGGAAACTTTCTGTATGATGGAACACTCCTGAAGGGACCAGGTCCAGCTCTAACAGCTGACAGAATTTAATGGAACAAGTATTGACAGCTACTTCTACGGAAGAATCACAATTACCTGAGTGAGGTAAATCATATCCTTGAACTGCTTTACAGGATCTGGGCTCTGGGGAAGCTTGAAATGACGCCCAATCTCTTGAAGCATCTGAATATTGCCACCTTCATGGTGCTGCCGATGGAGAGAAAAATTGCTTGTGTAGGACCAGTCCTCAGGGGAGGAAACCTTTTAAAAACCACAAAAATAAGGTATCTGAATGAAAAGGTAGAAGGTACAATGACAGCCAGGATATTGAGGAAAGTATATCCATTACAGCCTACTGATATCATCCAAAACCTTAACACTGGTAGTATATTTCTATAGTGCCTCATGTATTCATGCGAAGATTTTTAATCACTAACACCCTTTGCTTACACTCCTTGTACAAATAAATGAAAACACACATTGCTGTTGACCCCAGAAGAGTAACTTTTGGCTCACTGGCATTTAACTTAACTATCCTAAGGTTTGGGTTGGCCAACGGACCTCAGAGTTTTGCTTGCATTCATGGTAAATCAGAAACACCCTACATTAATATGGAAGAATGTAATCTAGTCAAACACATTGAGGTGTAAAAGTTATGTAAGTCAGTAGGGGTATAAATTGTAATAATACGTCTATATATTTTCAAAACCTGCCTCTGATAACAAATTATATAAACCAGCTTTTTTTAACTAAAGACAACAACAAAGCGTAACTCCTTAAGTTATTCTTGCCAAGTTTTCATTGTAATTACTCTCTCTAAACAATCTTATATAAATTTGTTTCTTTTTAGGTTGGATTGAATAATTTTTATTGTTATTAATATAGATGAATGTTCTGATAATGCTTCAGATAATAGGCTTTGCCCAGCAAATTGAAAGAAACATTCTGAACTCCTTTTGCTTGCATGCATGAGTATCAACATCTCTCCCTGGACAAATGAACAAACAGCATGGTATGTCTCTGTTCCACTTTGATAAATAAGACAGAACATATAATATCTAAATTTAATGGAGACAAAACCAAATCCTCTTACATGCAATACATTAAGAAACATTATTTAAATGAAAGAAACTGGTAAATACACAGAAATCAAAACATTTTAAAATCCAGCACAATTCAGCTTTTGTCATATTTCTCCTCTCCTCTATACATTAAATAGAATTACTACCAGAAATAACAGTTTCATAATAGTCTCTCATCCAAACCAAGTCCCTCTTGCAACATTCAAGGTAAGTATATTGAACACCGAGGAGGCAAACAGAATGGTTCCATCCCCTCCCTCCCCACCAGCACACACCTCTATCCCACTTATGCCACACCATGCCTAACAACACATTACTATGGTTTGGATGCAGAAGTTTTTTGGCAAGAGACTCATTGACCTCACTAAATGAGAGCAAAGGGGACAGCAAGGTGTGGAAGCCCAGCCTTACCTTTTCAATGCTACTGAAGGAAGGCCAGGACTGAAATCCATACTCTGAAGCAAAACGAGTTTTAGGATACATTGTCCAGTTCCAGCAGTCATTGCTGTAGTCATAGAAGTGTGTGTCACCATAATGGGTGTCGTAAGGATCCCGGGAGAGCCAGCCTTCTTTAACTGACTCCAAGCCATTGGTGGGACTGGATGCCACAAAAGGACGACTCTTATCTTCCTGGGATTTAAAAAAAACCCCACAAAACAAGACAAAAATACAACCCCTTTACAAAGTGATTGACATTTACTATCTGAATACATAGACTATTTTTTGAAAAGAGGGGCTTGGGGGCAGGGAGACCATACTTCTTCCAAATTTCTGAGTCACCACCTAGGGAACATTCCCTTTTTATGTCCTAACATTCATCATCTTTACTTATTTAATTAGCTTCTTACTTATGTTCTTGGAGGACAGCTGGGCATGATTCTGCTTGCTCTGCTCTTCTGAGGGATTCTCTCCTCACATCAAGAGATTTTCTATCTTTATATGCCTCTAAATTCTTAATGAAGGCTATTTAAAGTGTGCCTTGTGAAATATATACTCAAGGAACATTAATATTGGAGTACTATGACTTCTTTATGGAAAATTATTACTTTTGCAGTGTTTTTACAGGAACAAGGCCATGATTTTCTCCTTTCTTATTAAACAGTCACCTAAATTTAGTCCTAACAAATCCAAGGTGTTCTGCTTTTAATGCTTGCATGGTATCATTACAGGTTATTGTTATTTTATCTGGCTCTGCATGCTAAGATAGATGAGATTACAAGAAGGGTTACATTTCAAATTGTTCAGAGCTGCCTTTATTTATAGTCTCAGTAGACTTAGAATACTAAATCTTTTAACAATAGTCTGCAAAGTACTGAAGGAATCCTTTTGCAGGTATAATTCATTCAACATCCTACTTCTAGTAAGATAGAGGCCCAAGCATAGTTACCAGTAAGAAGTTACTGCCATTGACTCGAACACAGCAATGCACTCAGACATTTGCCCCATTTTAAGAAACAATCCTGTTTCCCACATCACCATCTTCTTTTTTTTGTTGGTGTGAGTAATTAATAATTAACTGAAACAATTTACTACAGGAAATCCTGGATTCCCTTAAGTCTTTAGCTCAAAGCTAGAAGTCTTTTCAAGTTACCAAGTCCACCACTATTGGTCGTTACAGGTTTCCTCAGCTGGCTTGTATTACACAGGACCTGAAGTTATCTCCCTCTGTGGTTCCCTTTTGCACTCAAAATAGCTATTCTATGGATTTAAAATAAAAATGGGTCCATCTTGGATGGCAATGCTGCACAAGTACCAAGCCAGAACACCTCACTTTGTTGCACACACACTGGCCACCCAACTCATGTAGCTACTCACAAAAATACCACAGCACACCTTTACACACAGCTCAGCACAGAAATCCAGAATCTCCTCTTCTAAGAGGATAAATAAACCTAAAAAACCTGTGCAAAATCACACTAGACTTCATTAAGGATGCCAGGTGTTTGTGGACTGCATACTTGCAGTTTAAATTTTTATCAAAATATTTTACTTTGCCTTCATATACTGTAGAATACCAATATTTTGTTTACAAAATCAATACAATGACTACACAGCATGAATTCAATGTTTAGCATCATTTTTGCTTTACCTGCCTAGAACAAAAAATATTCAGTCACATACTGAAGAAATAACATCTTTATAGATTTTTTTCAACTGCTATTAAAAGATCTGAGGGCTGTTGAATGCTTTTCACAGTATTCTTCAACAAAATTAGATAAAGAAAACCTTATCACTGAGATTAATTAATTAATGGGCAATGGGCTGATTTTTGTCCACTAGAAGTGAAGGCACTCGTGGACATACTAAAAGCAGGAAAGAAAAAAGAAGCAAGATCTACTACACTTTCAGGTCTTACTTTACATATCATAAAATGTTAAAGACATGTAATTTTTTTAATATTTTTTTTATTTGGAGAATAACTCTTGAGTTTAGAGAGTTATTTAGAAGAGCTTGGAAAGAGCAATTTCTCAAAATGCTCTTCCTCATCTCTTAAAAGGATTAAAAGAAAAAAAGGAAATCCCAGCTTGTTCAAACATTAAAACCTTTTGCCAAACCATTAAAACCTTTTGCCAAACCATTTCCTCCTACACTGAGATTACTTACACGAAGAACTATTTCACGTATGTTCTTCACATAAAGGGTCACATAGTCTTTGATATAGATTCCTATGTCGGGATAAGGTATAGAGAACCAGTTGCTTGCAATTGCTGCTTCATTTTCATTGTTACCACTCCACAAAATAATTGATGGATGAGATTTTAAACGTCGCACCTGAAATACAACTTACAGTTTCAGAAGTCAAGCAAAATTATTTATCTTAACAATAAATTTTTTAAAATAATCACTTTATTACTAGTTGAATTACAAGTCCACATTACATATGCTAAGCCTACAATCCCCTTTTTTTGCCACATGGTTCACTATTCCCTCCGTCTGCCACCAGCCTCAAAGTTTTGTAATATACACTTTCAGAAAGGAAAATTTCTAATATGCTGGCATACATCCGTCTTATGCATGTATGTACTATGGACCTCCACTCAGCCATGTGTGAAAGATAAATTCTGTGCAGTCTTCTTGACTGACAACTCCTGCAAACAGTCAGAAGATTTCAAGAAGATTTAGCAAGGTTACATTTTGTGTCTGCTACATAAAAGTACACTAACAACAAAAGCTTCAAAAAACCATTTTTGGAAAGCTAACTTACACAGTCAGTCAATGAAAAATAGATAATGTGAAATAGAGCTTTGACACATGGATAAAATACCTGATGAGAAACTTCTGCTCTTACGGATTCTAAAAAATTCTGGTTGGTTGGATATAGTGCACACGCAAACATGAAATCCTGCCAAATCTACAAGGGAAAGGAAAGATTAAAAAAACTGTCAGCAAGTTACTTTACATACTTGCAACATACATGGCTATTGGGATGTACAGTCCTTTGTTCAGACAGAAAACAAATCACAGTGACCATGGGGCTCAAGTGTGTGCATATTCCACTGTGGTTATCCTCAATATCAGGGTTACAAAATATTTACCCTTAGGAATCAGCTCCTGACAGCCTACATTGAGGAGAGGAATACTGCTCAGTAGATGAAGTTCTGTGAGTTTCAACACAACAATCAGAAACATGAACATGTACCAATTTGCAGCTGAACAGAACAATTTCATATTTACTTACTATTCTGCAGGTGTAACACCAAATCCCCACTACTTAATGAGAAGAGACAATAATTCTTCTGATGTGGCACTGAGCACACTTAACAGACCTTAATGTGTACTTGTTAAGAAAACACCTCCATACAAAATTATCTAAAAACCAGCAAATCTTACCCAGTAAGAGGGGCAGAAACAAACTAGATGGTCTAAAAACACAGTGATCTTTCTCTTCAAAGAAAGATCAAGTAGATACAACTAGAGAACAGCAAGCCTTTCAATTCAATAACAATAAACTCCATTTGTACCTTGCAGCAAAATTACAAAAAATGGGAACAGAAGCCCAATGAGATGGATAAGATTTCTTGTTTACCTGTTTTGTTTTGTAAATTGCCATAACCTTGAGGCTCCTTCTAGTCTGTCTAATATGTTAAGGAAAAGAGCTCTAGAAGGAGCACCTTAACCCAAAGGGGTCTGTAGGAGATTCCACTTTTCTAACACCACGCTACATATTGAGAGACAGAGATCAGCTCCTCATAGAATTGCATTTTCATTGCAGTGAGAATGTGCTTTTCCAAGGCTCTTTTCAGCACACCTTCCCTAAGGAAACTGAAGATAAAGAATAGGACAGTGGGGGATAATGGAGCCATTAATAATTGTTACAATCCTAACACTGTACAGGAAAAGCAAAGCTATTGCTGCAGAATCACTCATAATCCTTTAGTGACTGTTGGTGTCAAAACTCTCTATTGAAAGAAACTTTCTCACTATTTCCCTCAGTGAGCTATCACTGGTTTTCCTTAAGCACAGTTTGACTCCAATGCACTTTTAAGCCTTTACAAGACCATCAGAAGAAACAAAACCAAAAGCCTCCCCCACTGCCCCTCCAGAAAAGGGGTCTGATTTTCTGCATTTACTTGCTATTTTGGCTGTTAAATAGGATCTAAATCTTGCACTGAGCACTGTACAGACACAGATCTATGCGGCCTACTTAAGGTGCCTGGTGTCAAAAATTGAAGAACTGTAAGTGCTCAGAAGCCTTGAAAACCAGGACACTCATTCAGATCACTAAAATAGATGTAACTTTTTTTTTTTTTGCAAGCACGCACATCTGAAGGCAGCAAGGTATGAATTCTGTTTCCCTGCTTCTTATGGTGTAGACTAAGACCAAACACACTTGTCAGGATTTTTAATACCAGATACAACTTGGCCTTCATTCATCTAGTCACTACTTCATCAAAACTTATTAATACATGCCTCCAAGCTTATATAATCAAAGGTACTCATCTAGGATTAGGGATTGCAGCAGGTGTTCCCCTTACAGTTACATTTATATTCAATTATAGTTTATTCAAAATGGCCCCTTGGATAATGCCTTCCATGTTTGTCTTTGGACCAAATGAGAAGTTTGAACCAAAACTACCCAACCCTTTTCAGCTATTGCTAAAAAGAAGAAAATACTTTTAAAAGAAATAAAATCCATTTCCGAAACTGAGACGAGCATAGCCACCCTCTACCTAATGGTGACCTTCTACAACAAAGTCTGCAAAATATCACTTCCAGATTCAGACAGCCTCTGTAATCAAAAACCATTAAAATTACAAAGAAATGAAAGAACCCCAACCAGTCAACCAAAAAATCAGGTTAATCTGATCTGTTGTGCTGATACTCCACAACGTCCTTTGGACAGATGGTTAGAACTTCTGTATTAATTCTCTTTTTTTAAATTTGAAGTGGATTTTCATTTACAAGTTCTTGACAGTTTTTAAATAATTATTCTGTGTTTATTGTTTTTACCATTATTCCTATTTCATCACAAATATCGTAAAATTCATCTTGTTCATATACTCCTCCTCCCCAAACCCGAAGGGCATTCATGTTAGCATCTGCTGCAGACTTCAAGAGTAGCCTTAGTCTGTCAAATACAAAAAGGAGACATAGAAGTTTTGTGAAGTTGTATTAGTTAAGAATTTCTAAGGTTATACAAAAAAACGAAGAAATAAATGCCCCTACCAAAAAAACCCACCCAAATCTAAATCATTAGTAGGCAATCTATGACTCATACCTCTAACAGAAAGTATCAAAATACTCTGGTTTCTAAACCTGCATGTCTGGACAGAGCTCTCAAAAAGCAATATTTTGCGCAGAAAAAATTGCTTGATCCTGCTAACACTTGAAAAATAGATGGAGTGACACATATGTAAGTGCTTTTACGGAAGTTTTGGCAGGACCAAATTTAGAAATACTGTGTTTTATTAATCATGTTGGTCTTTTCTCCTCTGATACTACTTGCTTTGTATGTCAATTACTTGAATTCAAATTCTCTTTAAACACAATCAGAAATGTATATCCTCTTCCTGAGTTCCATAATGCATAGAGAGAATAGGGGAGTGAGAGGGTGAGAAGAAATACTGAGACTGGGAATCTCATTTTAAGGGTTTTAGGCTTCATTTTTCCTTAAATCATACTGGTAGCCTCTAAATTGCATGTGAATGCACACAGCAGCATGCCCTGCTGTCTTGGCTCCCCAATACCCCAGAGCAAAGCTTAGACCAAGTACAGGACAGCCCCCATCCCACCTGAATCTCTGTGGTGCTGAGCACTGAAATCCAAGTAGCCTAGATGAGATCAGGAGAAGGGGAGTGGCTGCCATGCGCCTACATAACCCTGCACGATATAGGTTAGGACATGGATGAAGTGCACATCCTCTGACTACCAATGGATGTGTCCAGACAAGGTCAAACAGCCTGAGGATCATCCCTAAAAATACCCAAAAGGCCAGTAACTATGAACAGCAAACAATCACCTTCCCACCAGCAATTGCACCTACACGCCTTGAACATCACTCAAATCTGTTCATGTTAATTAAGCCCTAATTCTGAAGCCTCCCCCTCCCACCCACAACAATTAGTGTTCTACCTTGAAAGTTTTACCCACTAAAGCCAACCTTTGATAAAGGGTATAGAGATAATCAGGAGGAGGAAAACATTATCCTTTATCCTTAGAGAACATCAAATGTGGCTTACGTGTGAGAGGTCACTCTGTCCTGGAAAGAATCTGCTGGAATCCAGTTTGAGCCCTTAATAAAAATGGGTCGGCCATTGATTCTGAAGTAGAAACTCAGACCTGGTGAGCCAGGAATAGGCTCCTGAACAAGTTCTACTGTCCGAAAATAAACCTGTGAAGACATGAAACTTAGATTTAAAGCTGACAAAAAAGGAATTAAAACAACATAAATTAAGAAAATCATTACAAAAGGGATGTACAACTGAACAGTAACGGCTAAGAATTTGTCAAGGAGTCAAACGACATGGATCCATCTCTAAATTCCTGCTTGCTGAAAGGACCTTGTAACAGTACTAGAAAGAATTCTTTCAATAAGCCTGTTCACTTTTTAAAGTTGCTATCATATTAAGAGAAAGCATGAGCAAACAACTGTACAAGTGCACACAAGTATGTAAGGAGAGACAGGTGAAGACTGGTTTTTGCAGAATTCAGTCAGAAGTCCAGCTGAAGGCCAGAAAGAGGAATGCAGGGGTTCCACCAGATCAGAAACACCATGTAATCTGCAATTTTCTCTACCAGGAGACTGCAGCAGCTCAGTTTTAAGTCTTGTCCCTGAATGGCTAGAATGAGACTCACATAGTACAAGCAAGATCTTCTTTTACTACTCTGAAATGACACTTTTTGAATCGATGTAACACTTACAGAGAAAAAAACACCCATGCAAACACAAACGCCACTTTGCAAGTGAAGGGCCCTCTGGCCATCACAGCTGTGTTGGAACAGCATGATCAGCAATAATGACTCCAAGTGACCAGTTCAGCTAAATAAACACTTACTCTGAGTAAAGTATTAAAGATAAAGCACATCTCAAGCAGAAGCAGAGGCCAAACTTTTACAGCTGCTCTTTTAGCCTAATACATGGCATTGTGATGCTGAAACAAGAAAACCCTCCTTTCGCCTGTTGCAGGTGCAATTAAAGCTCCCAGGAAATAGTTCCAGACGATTTCTAGGACTTCACTACAAGCAACAGTGCTGCTCTGAGGGGTATCCTGACTGCACTGACACAAACAGCCATGAGGGAGCAGTTAATGCACTGCAACAGCACTGACTCCTTATTTGTACAGTGCTTTCACCACCGGCCATATCAGCTCCTGCACACCTCCACACTCTTTCAGAAAACAGCTCTTTCAGGGACACTTTAAACATCTCCTGTATCCCTGTTCCAGTTCAACTTCCTCAAGTCAGGAAGAAAACACATTTTCTTTATTGCACCTGTTGCTCATTATCATAGGGAGAAAACTGAAAAATTAAATAAAGGGAAGGAAAGCTCACAGTAAATTTTAGCCAAAACAGGTTTGGGTCAGAAGGGCAGGAAACAAATTTTTTTCTAAACTACTCCTAAGATAGCAACCACTCCTCTCTCAGATGACTATTTGCTTTACCTTTTCAAAAGGTCAGCTTGTAGAGTACAGCCTGTTCTCCCTCTGCCACAAGCTTCAGCTGAGGCAAGTATATGTCACTAAACCAGGCTAAAATTAACCTAGTTAAGTGCAAATGATACACCTGTCTTTAATACAGAATGCAACTCTTTATTTCACACACCAGACATGGCTGTAACTCAAAAGGGAAATGATTAATCCCACTGTGGGACTGCATTTTCTGAACATTCAGTTTATCAAAAATCACACATATAGACAGAAAACTATTTCTAGCAGTAGGGAGGAAAAAGAAAATCACCACTTTTTGCTTCCTCTCTGGTGCCTCTAAGTTAATTGGACAATTATTAACCAAACATCTAGACAGAGACAACGCATGTGACAAACCAGATGTATTAGCAGAAGTCACAGATCACTGAGCTCAACCTAAACAGCTCTGCATCATTTCAGCAACCATTCCTAGACTTTTGAAAACCTAGTTTAACAGGAGAAGTTGAATTTAAATAATAACCAAAGTTTCATGCAATTTTCATAGTTACTCTAACTCCTGAAGGCTACAGGAGAGAAACTGCAGCATGAGGACTGCATTAGTGAAAAGTTCTGACCTTCTTACATTTGAATTCAATTATTTGGAGAAAAACTCCTCAGTCTCCATTGTGGCTCTATTTTTATGGCACAAAGTGGAATGGGACTTGCATTTGGAGCTCCCAAAGTATTTGGGATGTCATCTTAAGGGATGTCATCAGGCAGGTTGGGACTGTCTCAGAGCACCTTTGTAATAGAGCATTTATATTACTAACAGAAGTAATGAGACATTGCTTTATTCCTGCTCAAGTGGAACTCATGCAACTGGCCAAACCCAAGGCAACCCGAGAGGCTGAAACACTCAGCCAGGACCGACCGCCCAGACAGCAGGAGCAAGAGAAAAAGCTCCTTAGCCTCAGCTCACATTCTCAGGCCTCCGAGATTCAGCACAACTCCATTGCTCCCCCAGGGCCATCTGGTAACAGCCCATCTTCCTGTTCCTACTACAGCTTCCTTCTGCCTTGGGGGGTATAAGAAGGGCAATGGGAGACAACCAGCATCTGGCAAGCTTGGCTATGTGTCTTTCTGGCTACCAAGACCTTGGCCACCTTGAAATCTGTCTGATAGAGATTGCTGCCTGAGGGCTGCACATTTCTCTCAGTCTCCGGCATGCACAAGGGGCTCTCTAGCCACCACAGACCAATCAGCTGGTTCTGGGCATAATTATGAAACAGATACCTACCTCTTTAAAGCACATACAAAGGCTTTGTACACAGCTAAGTGACCTGTGGATCACATTTGGCATTTCCATATTTAGCAGTAGGAAAAGTAATAAGTATGAAGATGCCTAGAGCTGAACTAAGATCACAGAACTACCCAGCGACCTAACAAATTAGAACACAGCATGAAAGTGGTGTGAAAACTACAAAGCCAGAAAGAAAGACTTCTGGAAGTCATGCTAAAATGCCTAGGGGGATAAGAGTGCGTAAAGAGATGAAGGGAAAGACTATTGGCGGCCAAGATTTTGAAAGTACAAAAATAGCCTTAAAAAACAAAAAACTCTGAGTACAATGCTGGAGAAATGAGCAAACAGAAAGATGGGGAAACAGAACTGAAAAGCAAACAAATGCTTCATGGGGAAATGAAAGAAGTAATAAATGTGGGGATGGCAAGAAATAAGCAACTTATCAATAGAAAACAGGACCCTCCATCAAGAAAACCAATGTCACTGTGAGATTTGACTTTGTTTCACATTATCCTGAGAAACAAACTCTAGAACAAAATATTCAAATGGAAAACCAAACCAAAACCAAACCACATCCCATCGTGGATGTTGGCTTTTATTCTGCTTTGGTTTCCAGCTACTCTGAACAGGAATGAATAAGTACTTCTCTGAGCCAAAGAGATTCCCAGCACTGCTGGCTAGAGCTCTATAGAGATCCTGCAAGTACATACTGGAAGGCCACCCAGAAATATTCCCAAAGGATTAGTTAAAGTTTTGAAGACTACTCTAGCATGTCAAAATCCAGAAAGTAGTTCAAGCCAGGAGTAGCCAAATCTGACATAAGATCAAGCTGTGCTTTCTCACATGTACAGTTCTTATGCTTCAGTTTTCTCCTGTACAAATTTCAGTAGATACTCATAGGGACACAAACCACTTGTGAAATGCCTCACCTCTATTTTTTTTTCTAGGGGGAAGAAAAATTCCTGGAAGTAGGAAATTTATTCTTCCCGAATACAGTCAGTACAATATGGACAACAGAACTGACAACAAAACAACTTTCAGGAACATTAATCCCTGATTGTATCTCCTGAACTACTCAAAGTTCTTATTAAGCTATATGAATGTTGCTGTTCAGTCCTGCTTACATGAGACATAATTATGCTACAACATGAAAAAATTGCATGCAGAGCCTGTTTCCACTCATACAGCTCTGACTGGGGGTGATGTGGGTGGGGTGTGCACTGGGTGTGTGCACTTGCGCCTGCCAGAATCAAAGACAGAGATTCACAAAACATGGGAAGGATGACCAAACTTCACACTGTAAGCTGTAAAGGCTTCATATACTGGTTAATTCACAATGTCCACTACATGGTGTATCTGGATTTTTTTCCTCCTCTTTCCCCTTAAGGAGAAAAAAATAAAAGGCTTCTGTTGTAGACTGTCAAGTCCCCATGATCATATGCCACAAAGCTCTATGAAATATTCTGACGCAAGCACCTAAATGGAAATTATTAGCTTTCCTATAATTGTGTAGTTTTCACACAGTAATACCAGAATTTTCCTTTTTAGAGGCTTTATAGTTGTATTTCCTACCACCAGTTTTTCCAAGCAACACATGCTGTGTTTACTTGGTGTGGGTTTTTTAATTGTTTCAAAATTAGAACACTAATCATAGCAAATTATTATTATTATTATTACTTCATAATCAAACTAGGGGCTAGTCCTATGAAGATACAACACCAGAAGCTACTAGTTTTCCTAAGTTTTTTTTCACACTAGCTAATGTTACAGCAAATAGCAGTTCAGATGCCTGGTGACCAGATTAGTTTTTAGTAAAGCAGTACACACCAGAAACATCTAATAAATGCATATATTTATGTGGCTGTTTCCACATGTTCATGACATAAGGAGGCCCGCCTAATCTCTAAGATTTTGATTTCTACTGGACAATTGGAAATTACCTCCTCTAGGCTCCTTAGTAAAACCAAACAGATAATTAAACAGCCAGTGTGTTAGGGGAGCCCTTATGCAAAAACTCCCAAATATTAGTTTTATGGTCATATTTAAGACCTTACCTTTTCTTAGGCCTGAAGCACATCCACCACATTCTAATAAATAAATGTATGTTAGGTTTTTAGGAATGTGTCTATCCCATAAATTTTTACAACTGAATTAGCAAAAAAAAAATCTCAGTAATAAACCTTTGCATAATCTTACAGAAATCTAAAAGGGTTTTTCAGTGCATGATACAAAACCAAGAGCATGGTATATGAAGTTTAGAAGCGCTGTTTTCTTTTCATAAGCTAGAAAACTTAAGAAGTAAACATGTTTTCTCTTCTGAGGTTTCTGGTTAACTGTAAACCATCTTGCAGCCACAAGTAAATGCATCCACACAAGGTAAGACTACCAGAAAAGAGGTAGCCACACATTGCGACATTAAAAAATACCTCATTTCTTATTAGCATTTTCACACGCATATTACGACTTAGCAAAACATTTAAGAGCTCTAGACACTTGTTATGCAGAGCAGATGTCCTAACACTAAGTGCGATGTCAGATGTAATTAAACTTTAGGGCTCACCTTTGAAAACTTCTCAATCTGGCATCCTGCCTCCATCATGAAAGTTGTTGTCATGTTGTATCCAGTTTGCTTTCCATGTCCATTTGGCCACCAAGCCTCCACTGCAGCACTCTTGAACATACAAAGGAGAAAGCCTGAGCAACATGTATAACAAGAGGTATCAAATGCACCTGGGCTTAGATATCTCTGAGTGAATTACCACAAGCCTAACGAGGTTTTGTGCTTCAGCTGAGACATGCTAACTTTCTCTCCAGAGAATGTTCTCGCCAGAGCTGCAGCTCTGACATAAAAATCAATTCAAAAGAGAGGTGAGATTGTGTGATTTCTTCTGCTGAAGTCCAGGCTATCACTTCATTTTGTGTTCACAACAGGCCATGAGCATGCCTGGACATGCAGGCACACATCTAGCACTCCTCAGCTGAGGTACACTGACACACTATTCCTTGAAACCCCAAATATTTGTGTGAGGAGCAGCCACTGTTCACTGAGCTCTGTATCATACACCTCCTCTCATTGATCCTTTTACCTATCCCATGCAATATTCAATATACAGCAGTAACACTTTTCAACTGTGATTCTGGTACTTTGGGACCATAATGACTGCTTCACTTATGTCAAGCTTTTAAGTCAAATTCTTTCATTCCTTCAGTAGTTTTTTGCTTTGTCTCTGTATGTTTCCTAACCACATCATTAGTACTCTATAATTTTTACAAACATGAAATGCAATCTCCAAGATGACAGAATATCTTCACTTTAGCAGCCTTCTTCTGCCACTCATTCCTGTTGCCAGCATCTGCCAGTTATGTGCATAATACAAAAATTGTGGAAAGAAAGCAATAACGCATGCAACCAAACAATGGAGGGATTAGCACTGAATTTAGTCATGCAAGGAGTATCTCAATTTTTTCAAACAAATTGAGGCCAGAAAGCAGCCCAGTAATATGTTTTGCTGTGGCTATACTTGGACACAACCATGAATATATCTTTGAGCTTCTCTGATACAGAATTCTCACAACTGCTGGTGAGGAAGTTCTGATCTCTGTGCTGCATGGATACAAACGGAAGAAGCACAGAGTCAGCGAGTGCCTCGACAACAAGGGAGTGTTCGCAGCTGCCTGGAAAGACTGGATGTCTCATTGGCCACTAATGATGTCACCCCTCTGCTCACCACTAGCTGATAAGCAAAATGCTGTCACGTTGGCAGCACAGCACTCTGCGTGGCAACCGCAGGAAGGCTGATACACATCTCTGCGATATGCACCACTCGAGCACCTACTGACTCCACAACATAATCTGCAATAAGCTCTTAACTAAAAATACACTTCTGGCGGGGTCTCAGTATCTAACATGCACCACACAAGTCTGTGTACAGACTAAGGGCTCTGTTTACCCCATCAATACATTAGAACACATTTCAGGGCTTCTCATAAAATCAGCTGATGTGAATTCATGCAGCAAAGCCTTTTGTGAACAAAGAATAATGAAACACTGCTGCCTCTGCTCTGAAGGAAGTCCTTCCTTCCAGACTTGCAGTTGCACTATACTAATAGATGTCTTCTGAGGCTGGGACAACTAAATAAGCAAAAATAATTTTTGAAGTTTCATTTTGCAGTGCCTGTTTAATGTAATCCACTAAAAGGCTAAGCAGAGGCACACAGTTGCTTTAAATTAAACTGGATATTGGTAATTGCTCATGTAACTTGCATGTCAGATGACAACAGTAACAAAAACTGTATGTTTCTATGCTTCTGTGTCAAAATAAAACAAAGCACATAAGCACACAAGTCACAGAGTGTGCACACTGGAACATAAACACCCTGCTTGCTTTCTCTCCATGCAAACAGCTGACAAATGAACTCAAGAACACACACAGACAATGCAGTCAAACTGGCAAAACAGATGCAGTGTTACACAGCAGTGCAGAAAAACAGCAGAGCCAGTAAAATATAGAAGAGCTTGAAGGCAGACCCTCTAGTGCTATTAACTGCCAGTATTGTCAGAAGCCCCAAATTCCTGCTCACAGCACATCACCCACCCACAAATGTGTGTCCTGCAGCAGTGAAGCTCCTGTGGAGAACTTCATCAGGTGTGGCTCCTGCTGCACCTGCCAGGGCTCCCACTTTGCCCACTGGCTGGAGCCTGATTTTTTAATTGAGTTTGCTCCTCATTAGAGCACCTTTTACCAGTCAAAAATTCCTCCTGAGATTTGCCTATCCAAAGGACTATCAGCAAATGTAAGGAGTATTACTCCACAAAATTTTCTTTTTATTTTATTTACCTGAAAGTAAATAAATATCTACTGAGAGGCTTGAGGAATGCTGCCTCTCTCTCCTGGGAGAATCCTATGTATTGTAGTATATTCTGGTCCCAATCAGTCCAGTAAACAGTAGTATGTGAGATACCTGCTGCCCGTGAAGTGAAGTGACACGGGGTACCAAAAGTTATTTAGCTAAATAACTCAAAAAAGGTCATTTAACAGTGGCCAGTGATTATGTGACCTTTTTCTAAGGCTTCATCACCTTTTGGCAGTGAGCTACATAGCTTCACAGACATCAGATTTTAGAAAGGAAAAGAACTGTTCTCCTACCCTGTAAGGGATACAGAACTGTTGTTAAAAGTCAGGAAGACAGTAAGGAATGGGAAGGAGGCCTAAAACTGGCATGGAGGCAGAAAGTCACACTGGAAACCAGGGGAAACGTTTTGCAGCTGAACTAGCTCTCCACACACACCTCTTTACCTTGTTGATGTTTACAAGCAGCACAATGCTGCCTTCTCCAGGTTGAAGCTTCACACTGAACATTTGCTGTGTTTGTAACTTGGGAATGTTCACAGTCACAAGACCTGCAATTGGCTTGGAGCTGACTACATCAAAAATAGACTCGACTTCAAGACACCACTGTTGAGCACTCTTTACTACGTGAAGAGGGAGAAAAAAGATGGGAATTTAAGAATTATGTTTATATACCTATTAGTTAATATGATCTTTCATTAAATAAAAAATTCAAAAACTAAGATTAAATTTAACAATTTTCAGGCTGTGTCTGAACCAGCCTACATGGTTAATCTGCTTATTTAGTGTGTTTGACATCTGAGTCCAATGGAAGAGAACAATGCAATATGATTTATGTTTTTTAACTTTTTTTAATTCAAAAGCCATCCAGGCTTCTTTTCAGAGCTCTGTACAAAAGTCAGAGACCTTGACACCAGTCACTTCATTAGGAAGGAATTTTTTCCCACCAACTCCAACAGACATTGTATTTGCTTTTAGTCAGCACTCATATGAACATGGTACTCTTTGGGAAAGATTGTAATCACAAGCCAGTACAATCACTTTTGTCAATGAAACAAAAACAGTATTAACAGAAAACGAGCTGAATTCATCCCAGACTCACTGGACAAAATGAATGGAGCTACACTGTGGATGAATTGGGCCCACTGTGTCTAGACTTGACAGGCTATATCTCTATGTTCCTTCTCCCACCCATGTGTCGTGAAAAAAACAAGTTAATGACTTCCCTGAGATCTCTCTGAAGTTACCACAGAGCATCCTCTCATTTACAGACCTTACTGAATAAAGAGAGCCAGGGTCAAGGGTACTCAAGATCTATGTGTAAATTTCCCACTAACTTCAGCAGTTGAATTGCCTAGCTACTAACACAGCCTGGCTAATCCTATACTTCAAATATTGCAGATTAACATAAAGCAAAAGCAAATAAAACAGAAAACAAGGAGAACTAGAACTAAGACACATTTTGTATACCCAAATTACTAATAACTTACCTTCTCTTTTCATTTATATAGTCTAGCCCTCCTTGCTTCCCAAGAGAAAGAGAGCTCACTCCAAAAAACAAAGAATTGCATTCAGCCCTGATGTGATTTTCACAGTTTTTCAAAGAATGAAGATCAATGATTGAGTTCCCAAGTTTATATTACACCCAGCATTACCAGTGAAGACCAATTTTCTGAAATGTGGAAAAGGTTAAAAAGTACCCACCCTACAAAGGTCAGACATTACAGTGCATTCTTCCTCCCTTACAAAAGCATATAGAAATTCCAACCCACTCCTAACTGCCTGAACTGTGGGGTCTAGACAGAGAAACCAAGAACAATGAATCTTTCACAGACTCAGCGGTCAAAAGGCTATGACACTAAATCTGATGAACAATAAAAGTACATATGCAGCTTAAATTCAGGTTGCTCATTTATTCTTTCTTTTTCAAACATAATTATGTTTGAATACTAATAAGCTCTTGCTCTGGTTCCAAGCCACTCTCTGCTGAAGGAAAGAGGTTTGCTCTCTCCGCTTACCCAGAGAGCAAGACTTTACCTACCAGAATGTGGAGTTGTGGGAATGTGGGAGGGACCAGAAAAGATTTCTACTGTAACTAAATTTTAGAAAGCACACAGTCTGTGCTGGGGCTTTCCATGGAAATTCCAGTCATGTCAATTCTATTTAAGACCTGCAGCTATTTCAGGACGCTTTAAAAGCAGCCATGGAGTGATGTCTTCCTCTTTTATTCATACACAACAAATCCATTCCCAAGGGCCAAAATTCACCCCAGTGCAGAGGACCCACGTGCTAGCCTCCACTGGGTCAACAGGCAGTGAAAAAAAGTATGTGGGTGGTCTACAACCAGGCATATCACCATTTGCAGAAAGTTTCAAGGGAAAATTAACTACTGTTGCACAGCTGCAATGATCTTCAGGACAAAGGAGAGGAAAATCAGAGACCACTGCAAGAGAGGAAACCGGTTTGGTAAGTTAGGTACAAGAATGCAGGAGGTTATCCTCTCCAATTGAAGCTTTAACAATTATCCTTGAATAGCACAACTGCTTTTCTCTCTCAGACTTCATGTTGTGTCCTGAAAACTCAACACTCTTTGAACTCTGTTCACTGTGCATTTGTCCTTCCAACACAACACCAAATTCCCATAGCAGCTTTGCCTTTGTTTGAAATGAAAGTGAGATGAAAATGAGACATATTTACAAGGAGTATTTACAAGGAGTCTTGGTGAAAACACATGCCAATAGAAAAGATTTTTTTCAAAACCAAAGAACAGGTGCTAATCTCAATTACACTACATTTATTTCTGGATTTTAAGCAAAAAAATTCTGAATTTTAACAATTTTAACAGTTATTGTTTGTATTGAAGTATTGTTTCAATACCTGATAAAGGTGTGTTCTGGAAAGAAGTACACATGAAGTCATAAAAAACCCACAGAACATTTCCTACCTGACAGTTAATTTGGCTTACCAATAAAATGGTTTGTATTCTAAAGGTGAAACCAATAACAAGACAAAATAAGAGACTTACCAAAGAGAGGAGTTATAGAAAAATAAATCAGGTGATAATGGTTATAGGCCTCAATCCTAACATCTTTCCAGATTCCCTTGAGTGGGAAAAGAAGGGCCCCAGTCCCAACTAAATGAACATTGCTCCTGGAAAACAGAATGATTATGTTACAAGTGCCTGTTGTTCACATAGACATTGATGCCGTGCCAGAAATAAAAGACATTTGCTATCTGGGAATAAAATATTGACATGCACTGAAAGAAATTTTCTGGTTTCCATAAATCCAGAAGACCCTACAGTATTTTTTTCTTACTTCACAACCAAAACTTTGCTGCTACTACCTGTATTATACAAAAAATTAAATTTTGTATTAAATGTCCAAGTATGGAGAAATTTTGTATTACCAAAAGAGCAGAACAACACTAAAAAACAAGGTTGCACACCACTAGTACGCCACTAAAAAAACACCTACAAAACCCCAAACAATAAAGATCAAAAAAACAATCCAGGAGATTACTCTCAATTCAGCTGTGAATTATCTTAGTTTGTAATGTCAGTATTTAATTGTATACCTAAAAGACAAACTAAGCAGAAAACTGACAATTAGAAATGTTACAGTATTCTAGAAGAAAAGTATCAAATTAAAAACCATACATGAAATAGTTTATCTCCTATTTTTAGTTTTAACACCACAGAGTAATACGAGGAAAGAAATGGATATGTTTGGAGTATTTGTGTAGTTCAGTCATGTTCACTGCTTCTCCCCTTTTTATAGTTCTCTTATACAAAAACAAAGGGAACAAAAACATGGTTGAGAAGTAGCTTAGTTCTGGTACTAACATCAGAATAACTGTCAGAATTATAAAATGCTGGTCAGGCAGAGAAGTACGTACACTAATTTCCATTTAGCTGTTTTCAAACCTGGTCAGACCTCTACTTAACAAATCCCTTGACAACATCTATTCAGCTGCCCTCCAAGTTTCACACAGCCCCAGCCCCCAAAGCAAATACAATAGATCTCCTAAAGTCTTGTACAGTGACACACAGTTCTAAATTTAGAGACTAATAACTTACAGCCAAAGCATACTAATTTGGGCAAACCACATTGCACAAGCCTGGCCTATCCCTTGCGTTGCCAGTCAGCCTCCCTGTCTATCAAACTGACAAAGGGCCTTCCAGGAAGCAAACACTGCACCTATTTCAAACAGAAAACCAGGGATAACATGTTCTTAGAAAACATGTGCAATTGCAAATAATTTCCCATTATAAAAAATAAATAAATCACTGACAGATTGGCAGGTTTCACTAAAAACACCACAGAGACTGCTATCAGAAACAGTATGTCACAAGAACAATATGCCTGTATCACTGGGGTACATTAGCAGTGACAGGTTTGTGCTCTGCCACAAACTCCTACTCAGATTTAGATAAGTTTACTGCACTTAACACTGCACCTGAAATGTGTAAATAGCTCTCCATTACTTTCAGATGGGAAGTAAACAGCTTATACCAATGCCCTAGCATGTCTGTTTACTTTTAGATGTGACATAGCTGCTGTTGTTGCCAATATTTGGAACTCAAAATGTTTCTGGAAATTTCTGGAGCAGTTTCCAAATACAGTCAAAAAATTCATTTGAGGAAAAAGCACTAGGGTACTTTCTAACAAATTTAAAGGTATAGTTCAATGAAGCATAAAATCATTCCAGGTCTCTTTTGCTCTATAAGTAAGACTACAGTTGAGTAAGTGCCCTGTTCCTTCCAAGCCTCTCCTTGCACTGATTTCTGAGAAACACAGTGGACTCAGAAGAACTAATAAACTTTCTAAAATGTAGAGAAAATAAAAGTAGCAGCAAGCAGAAATAAAGACAGCATCTTAATCCTAAAGGATCTTTCCAGGATAACATGGAGTCCATGTTTGCATTAATAAATTTTAAAGGAAATTATATCCAGGTTTGAATACCAGATTTACAGAATCCTAGTCATTTTTTTGAGGAGACTCTAGAAGGACTTCATTAGAACGTTTGAAAATAATTATCAAGAAAGAAAATTAGAAAATAAGATCATCTAGACACTGCCTCTATCTGCTGCAAACCTATCAGAAATACATGAGATGCTACTCAAATGATAGTTTGCCCTGAGTTGTTTTATCACAAAGAAGCCGTTTCTTAAATCAAAGTTTCTGAGTTTCAGTCATTATATTACACTGCTGTTTTCATTGAATATGTACATATAAGTCACACTTGACAACACTAGGTTGTTTGTTAGGTAACACTTCTTGGGACCTGCCAGAGCTGCCCAGTATAAATAGCACAGCACATGAGCAACAGCAAGCACTCAAAAAGCTGCTTGGATGAGATTTTTACAGCCTTGGTGATAAAACACTGGTATTTGCAACAGTGAACTCTATTGTCAGCATACATTGCTAAACCCACCCAGTGGATCAAAATGGAATGATTACACATTTCTCAGTGCTATCCTGCCCTCTTAGCAGCAAGTCTCCTTGCTGACTCTTTGATGAAAACAGCCTTTTAAACATTCTTACCACTTATCACTGGCCTTCTCACGCCTCCTGTATTGTCAACATAAAAAAGTACAGGTTTCTGGGGGGGATGGGAGAAGGAAGCTGCAATGAAAAATATGCCCTACTTATAAAACAACATTGCAGGTTTCAGATACAGCTGTAAGGACAGCCTGTGGCGCATTCCTCTTTCCCAGCCTGAAGCCAGAGACAGACAATTCTGCCCCTACCTTTCTGATGAAATTAACGTGGCACTCTCCTTTCTGCACAGGTGGAGGGCACGCCGGGGGGATGCTGTGTGCTTTGTGACATCTGCTCTGCTCTGCTGCGTATGAAACGGCTGACAAGAAACGGACCTCAACGCAATTGACCTCCTGGATCATGCTGCTAATATCAAAGCTCTAGGACAAAACATAGAACAAAACCATTACAATGCTGACATTTATCTATGAGATTTATAATCACTATTACATGGGGATTTTAATACCATACATATATTATTCAAAAGCTTTTGAAATACAGTCTCAGCATGCTCTGGTTTTGAAAGAAAAGATGTTTCTGGGCAAACTGCTTTCTTCACATCAAGCTCCTGTTGCAGGCTGCAGCACTATGCTTGCACAGAGAAGTACTTGAAGGACAAGGACAGCAAGAGAATCTTTACCCTCATTCCTCATCCAGAACCCATCTGCATCTTTGGAAAGACACCTTATTTCAACTCAGCTGCTCCATACATGAGTGCTTCCAGCTCACGCTGCGCTGCCAGCTCGTCCACCACAAGGCACTGAGCTGCCTTGTCCATGAATGCTACAAAGCTGTTGTTCATTCCCCAGAATGGAATGAGTTGCATTCTAATCCCCCAAATGTAAGACACACATTCTATGCCAGCACCAAATGAAGCATCTGGGGGCTTCCTCACCAGGTCACAAAATCCCCTTCAGTGTGGCTGGAGAACAGAAGAAATGTTCCATTTCAGAATTATCCTGTGCTATCAAGACAATGTGGTTCCGATGGCTAATACTCCTTTATTCCTCAGAGTGCATATTTGTGAAAAGCCAAGTCTTGGCCATTTTTCTTTAATTTGGGAGCAGCCCAGCTAGAATCACTTATTCCTGTAGCATAGAGCAGGATATTAGAAAGCAAATAGCATTCCCCAATTCGGAGCCTTCAGAGAGTCCTTCCTGCAGATGTTGTTGCCATGTGGAACAGGTGAACAAGGCACAAGCCTGGGTCACAGTAACCTCGGACTCAATTTAATGCAGTACATGCTGGTTTTACAGTGAAGGCCATTTCATGAATTGTTACAATCTGATAGAAAATGAAGTTGCAGAAATATGGACAAAATAATACCACTTTTCTGACTTTCAGAGCCCGCTACTGACAAGCCTTTAGATACCCTCCAAACAGCAAATAATTACAATTTCATAAAAACTCTATGAAATTTTTGATTTTACTAATGGCAAAAGTAAGTCAAAGAGAAACTAAGTGGTTTGTCCTAGGTTACACAGACCCAGGTGGCAGAATGTCTTATGTCTCAGTCCAGTGCTTCTGCAATAAAACCTGCCAGAATGGTAAATGCTGAGATATGGAGATGCCAGATTTCATTTGTAATTCAGTTATTCCACTATCAATCTTCCTTTAACTCTTCAGATTTTTTGATTAAGATAAAAGCAAGAATTGCTTCTTATGTTAATACCAGAATAATTTTGTATTTTAAAGCTATAAAATTAGTTTGAATGTTTTTGCCACTCTCAAGATCATTCCATAATGAATACTCTCATGCTGACAATAAGTAAAGCTCAAAAATGCAAGACAAGGTTACCCAAAGTACCATATTAAAAATAAACCACTCTCTTTAAAAACCAAAAGCATGAAACATATACACAGGCTTTAGAGCACGTGCATTTTCATTGCAGTATTGACATGTAAACCATTCTAATACCAATTAGTAAGCAGATTTACAGCTAATAAAACAGATTTAAGCTTATGTTTTCTTGGAGCTGGGACAGATCCCAAGAAGCAAGACACATTATTCTCTGAATTGATCCTCTTGCATTGGTCCTCTCATTTAGGACAAGGCACATTCACCTCTAGATATGACCCAGTTGCTAGCGAAAAGGTAAGTACACTTCCCTTCCTAACGTTTACCTGATTACACATGCAGTCTTCAAGTCAACACTTTCTGCATCCAAGCACCTACTTTTATGGGTAGGTGAATGCACTGGAAGTGCTCAGAACAAAAGGGTTTTGAAGAAAGCACAGAAGCAGAAATAAACAGAAACATACACGTTACTTACGTATCTGTTGAACATGTTGTCTGTTCTCCCGAGAGTGACATTGTTGAGCAGGATCTCTGCTACTGTATCTACTCCCTCAAAAACCAAATTCACTTTCTGCCACTTTCTACAAAAGAAAACACAGATGTGAAAAACTGTCAGAGTACCTAGAGATAAAAACACACAGGGCACAGACAATGTAAAAATGTGTATCACTATTACACCAGCAGTTGCTTCAGCTACTTTTGACTCAGCGTAGCTACACTGTACCTTTAAATAGTCAAACTAAGATGACAGCTGAAGTAGCTCAAGTCAGCATGTTCAAGAACACATCAGGTTCACATACCCACCAGATATTAGACAGGATAGCTTTCAATTAGCCTAAGTACTATCTTTTTTCAGCTGACAATTCATAAGTAATTTTTAACAATCAATTAAAAAAAAGAAAAAAGCTACAATTGAAGTGTTCTGTAGCTTTGCAGCTGCACATGATTGCATAATTTATCAGATACAGAAGTATTAAGCAGATTTTGAGTGGATGGATTAACTTGCAATTCTGCATGAAAGATGGCACAGAACCATTTTAGACATATCTTTATTGCATACCTGATGTCAAAAGGAGTTTTGAACGTTCTGCTGTAAGTCCAGTTATCTAGTGAGATCCATCTGTACATCACATCATTAAATCTATAGTATGGATCCTAGTAACAGACCAACAAAAAGAAAATTACATTATTTATTTAGTTATAGTGTTACTACATTAAAAGTATCACAATATCCATTAGATGAACACTTATTTCAGTCAGTCTGCAAATGCAAAATCCACCTCAGTTAGTCCTGATACTCCTTTTCACCCTTAAAATTTAATGTGAAAGCAAAGCTTTAGTAATATTTGACTTTATTTATATAGCTCAAAACCCCGTCTGCTATAATCACTCAAACTAGAAGTAGCAGGATTTGTTTTTACAGAAGAAATTACTGGTCTGGAAATTAACTAATAAATCCAGAGAGCTTGTGACTTAACGAGAGGAAAAGAAATATGATCACCCTCATAATTATGGAGAAAGTAAGACTAATAGGATTTTAAAGGCAGAGAAACAGCATTTTAGGCCTCTAGGGACAGCAGTGAACAAATCTCTAGTTTAAAGTTATTGCAAATAATCCAGTTGTTCCTTGTCAGCTAGACTTGCTGTGGTAAGGATAAATTAAATTGCTGTATGTGGAGGGATGGAGAAAGAGAAGAAGGAGAAGCAACACCAAC
Source organism: Camarhynchus parvulus (assembly GCF_901933205.1). Classification (NCBI taxonomy): domain Eukaryota; kingdom Metazoa; phylum Chordata; class Aves; order Passeriformes; family Thraupidae; genus Camarhynchus; species Camarhynchus parvulus. The sequence goes on from NC_044574.1 coordinate 45,135,589, forward strand.
GGTTTTGGTAAAAAACGGAAATACTACTTTTGAGAATAGTATTGCATTTACACCAAAGGTGTCCTTCTCCCTTTAACCACACTACCTAGTAAGACTAGAAGGCACAGCTGGTCTAAGCTATGTCCTCAGCCTTTCTGGCTTCATGCTGTATTTATTACCTTACAGTGGGTCACCATGTCCCTCACCCAGCTTAAAGGACCTGACACCCCACAGCCTCACGCCTCACACAAAGGCAGCAGAAAGGTCCTGTCCCCTGTCAGAGAGCACACAGGCAGTGTCCCACGGCCTGTCAGAGAGCACACAGGCATCCCCTGTCACAGAGCACACAGGCAGTGTCCCACGGCCTGTCACAGAGCACACAGGCAGTGTCCCATGGCCTGTCAGAGAGCACACAGGCAGTGTCCCATCCCCTGTTAGAGAGCAGACAGGCAGTGTCCCATGGCCTGTCAGAGAGCACACAGGCATCCCCTGTCACAGAGCACACAGGCAGTGTCCCAGGCCATGTCAGAGAGCACACAGGCAGTGTTCCATGGCCTGTCAGAGAGCACACAGGCATCCCCTGTCACAGAGCACACAGGCAGTGTCCCAGGCCATGTCACAGAGCACACAGGCAGTGTCCCATCCCATGTCACAGAGCACACAGGCAGTGTCCCATCCCATGTCAGAGAGCACACAGGCAGTGTCCCTTACCCTGTCAGAAAGCAGAAAGGCACAGTGTCCCATGCTGTGTCAGAGAGCACACAGGCAGTGTCCCATGGCCTATCAGAGAGCACACAGGCAGTCCCAGGCCATGTCAGAGAGCACACAGGCAGTGTCCCTTCCCCTGTCAGAAAGCAGAAAGGCAGTGTCCCACGGCCTGTCAGAGAGCACACAGGCAGTGTCCCATGGCCTATCAGAGAGCACACGGGCAGTGTCCCAGGCCATGTCAGAGAGCACACAGGCAGTGTCCCATCCCCTGTCAGAGAGCAGAAAGGCAGTGTCCCATGCCGTGTCAGAGTGCTGGTACCCAGGTCCCAGCCTGACAGCCCCTGCAGCAGCTGCAGCAGCTGCAGGGCTGAGCTGCTGCCCCAAACAAAGCCAATCTCTTGTGGCCTGCATGACTCAACCCGTCTCAGAGAGAGGGGAGCTGCGTTAGGGTTTGCTTTGACAGGAGTGTTCTAACAGCACTAACTCACTTAACTACCCATCCTGGATATCCTCAGTCACACTGAGGAAAATCTGCCCAGCTTTTTTTTTTTCTTTCCTACTTGCTGGAACTTAATTTTTCTCCCCATTTCAGGAGTCAGTATGCATAGTTACAACATTTGGAATTTGAAGTCTTCTGAAAAATAATGGTCTTGTACCTCATATTTGTTTTAAAACTAAGAGAGTCAGGCTCCATAACAAACACATAAACCTATTTACATAGCAGAACAAAATCATAACATCTAACTGACTCTCCTCAGCAGCACAGACCCTTCTGTAGTCCTACAGCAATACAAACATCATTCCTTGGGCTCATACAGAGGGAAAGGTGTCACCCTGCTTCTACATGCCATGCTCTATCAAATTTCTTACTACAAAGGAAGAACAAAAAGTAAAAGCCTTGTCACCTGAGTAAAACTGTGACTTCTGTATTGATAATACAGTGTATTCTCTAAAAGTTAAGTCATCATGAGGTTACAGGACTATCACTGAACTTTAAGACATTCATTCCATTACTTTTGGTGACTATATTTCAGACTTCTATTGAGATGCAAAAGTTAAAGCCAAGAAATGCATATTAATATGCAAAATTTAGGCTCATAAAAGAAACTTCACTGAGATCATTGTACTGAGATAATGAGAGGCAAGCATAGAATGTCAGAGACCGTGAAACCCCACAATATGTACTTTAAAAAGCACATTTTTAACAAGTCTTGCTTTAACATTATATACCATCTTATATATATTTACATATGCATACATATTTGTATTTAACATTACATACTATTTTATTTCACATTATGCTTGGAAAAATGTGCATGTTAAATTTCAATATTTGCCACTTGTATGTGTGAAATATTTAACAAAAGGCGTGAGAGGAAAGTTGCAAATGCACTACCAACAGCAGACTGTAAAGCCATTTGGTTAATGGTCAAACAATCAACATCAGCGCCTCGGCAAAGATGCACAAAAGAAACCTGCACCATTTCTCCCGCAAAAGCACAGATACCAAGATGCTAATGAACAAAGTCTTGACTTCTGGAAAATACAAAACTGGTCTAGCAGGAGAAATGCAGGAATATTTTATCAGAGCCAGAAATCATTGCCAAATGGGCTCTTACAGGAGCTTACAAAGTGACATGTTTAAATCTCAGAATATACTGAAGATCCTTTTACCGGAAGGAGCTTTCTTCTTTACTAGTCTACAGCCTTCAAGAAATGCACTGACTGCTAAAATAGGTGTCATAGAAGTGCAAATTAGCCCTTCTGACTCACAGGAAAGCTCACAGTTCCGTGTACCTTCATGTAAAAGTTAAAAGTTTACTGATATCATTGCTACCTAACCAGTAAGACAGCTCATACATCACATAAAAGCTGTTAAATGCTAATAGCTGGTCAGCCATTTTAACCACGACAAATGTTGAGTGTTGTAAAATCAGTTGTGGCAACGTTCAAGCAATGCTTTTAAGACAATTCTCAAGGTTCTGGAGAAAGGCATGATCAAAATAAAGTCCTCTAAGAAAGCAGAATTACTTTGCCAATACACTTGCGAGGTTATTGACTTTTCCATTATTAAATACAACTGTTCTGAGTGCTGGAAGATGTAATCATGTAAGTCAAATTGTTTGGATTTCTCTGAAACAGAATTTCATCCCACATTAAATCATTTCACATCAAAATGAAAGGCTTAGTTCAGAAAAGTGCATGCAAAAAAAAAAAGACAAATTTAAACCACTTAAAGGCACAGGAAGAAATTGAAAGATGGTAGGAAATAGGCTGCACATCTATTAAATACACTTCACATTCAATAGCTCACCAGCTCAGTATGTTCCTGGAAGCAATTTATAGAGGGGTGGAGTCAACTATAGCTATTTTTAGATCCCACCAAACATAACAGCCCTTGCATTTTCCTGCTCCCTGCAATTCGGGGAAAAATCTGAAGTATTCAAGCTGCCTGCCAGTTTGTTCCCTGCTCCCAGTCTCAACGCTGTAAGCAAGCAGGAAATCACCCCCTAAGAGGAGGTTAAAAGCCCTGCTACAGATCATCAAAAGGAAGCAATTTCCAGGTCGGCTAACAGGACATCAGCAGGGCTTCAAAGGCACTGGCAGCACTACAATGAAGGACCTGCCAGTGCCCAGATGGAAGCTTCTCCTTGAAATGATTTTAAGGGGATATTGAAAAGCCACGGTGTTATAAGCTAAGAGCTTCTCCTGTTAAGCAGGAAATGGATGGGATATGAAAATATGCGAAGTGAGGCTCCAACCCCAAGGGAGCAAGTGAGTGGGCATACCCTGGCTCAAAGAAAGGACACCTCCTGGTCACCCAGGATCCTGGAGTTCTGAGGGGCATGGCACAAACACCTGAATGACACCAGACAGAGTCAGCTGTACCCAGGTGGAAGGTCTGCATGAAGTAAAACAAAATTTAATAAAGAGAACAAAAACCAGATTCCTTTGCCCTACCCTGCTTTTGTTATGCTCTAATTTGAAGTCACCTTACATGCTCTTCTCTCATAAATTAGCACTGCTGATATTTTATCATGTACACCATAAGAAAATTCTGATGGTGTAACAGATCACCAGAATAAAATTTCTAAGTGATGTTTCATGATTTACAGTTTAATGATTCTGCTCTGGGCAACTTCAGATGAAAGCTAAGTAGTTAATATTTACTTATCTATATCCATGTGCTCCTTGACATCACAAGTGATAGCAGTCAGCACATTTATATAATTTTCACAGCTTGAAGTCAGGCTGAACTAACAGCAGTGATGAACGGATCATACCCTTGGAGCGTGAGTTTTGGAATTTCCTCCTAAAGTAACTAAATTTCAGTAGCTGCTCTCAGAAAGCAGCAAACTGAATGTCACTGTCATTGTTCAAGATGTGTCACAGCAGAACACTAGGCCAAATATGACTAAAGAGTTAACACAGTAATACCCACTGCTTAATATTACCTGAATACTTGGATGTATTTAACAGACCACTATAAATCTTACCTCTTTTAAAATCACAAGCTTTTGAAAGAAAAAATGAATGTTTGCACACGTGTTCTCACAGTTCAGCAGAGCATCTGTATTTCACTGGAAAATAATATAATCATCAACTATTCCAACAATGAATGCCACCTAACCTGAACAGAACAATAGGATACCAAATGGAATTGTTACCTGGCTTGTTCCAAAAAAAATCTAAGTAGTGATGAAGTGTCAGAAAATAAACAACAGCATATTTTATACAAATGCAGAACAAGCTACAGAAAAACACACCACTTTCCAGAAATGTAGAGCTATCAGCTATTAGTACATAAACTTCTGTCTCTTCTAGTAAGTTTTGATAACCAAGTATGACCAAGAGCACTGTTAGCTTCTCTGTCAAGTGCATGCCCCTGTCTAACAGGCCAGAACATGCAGTGTTACCCAGCCCGTATATCAGCATCACACTTGCAGACCTCTCATAATACTCCATACAAGTCTAACTGACAACTAATAAGACAGAACAGCCTTATGTACAAAGGCAAATGGCTGTCACATGAGAAAATCCAGCTACAACAGCCATATTCCTCAGAACTGGAAATTTACTGGAGTCACCTGCCAGTAAGAAATGGCATCGTGCAGAACCTGGACAGTATGTGGTAGAGGATGCCTATTTCCAGCACACAGACTTAATAAGCAAGTTACCTGTGGGTACATATGGCTCACCAGAACAGTGCCTGAAAGAAAATACTACACTGATGGTGGTCAAAAGCAAAACTTCCAGACATAATGGTTTTGGCAAATCTTTTCCCAGAGCTGCAGGGTTAGTAAAAGATTCACTGCAAGTTTGTAAAATGTCTGCATCCAAAACAAAGCTTTGCTCTAACTTTATGCAAGCGACTATTACACTTCCCTATGTGCATTTCTCATGTGTTTTTTAATTTTACATGTAAATAGTAGAAAGAGCTACAGGGTCTTAATAAAATGCTATTAAAACAATCAAGCCAAACACATATTCTGATGCAATCTCCTGGCCCTGGAGCTTTTATCATAGTTAATCCAGCATTTGAACTACACTGATTGAATATGAAAGAAAATAATACTTTGGTAAGAAACTCGAGAGTCTTCCCCAAGAGCATTTTTTGAGCCACGTGCATTTGGTGCATTCAGAAAGACGTGTTTGTCCAATGTATATTTTATGAGCCAGAATAAAGATATCTCTAGAACAAATGCTAAGAGGATCCAGAGAGATGAGTAATGAACCCTCAGCATCAGAGAGATGTTTTTCAATTCAAGTGTATGGCTTGCACAGCAGATTAAAGTAAGGCTAAAGACACGCAATCAGCTAGAGCATCCCTGTGCAAAAACAGTTTGCATGTCGACCTAAATTTGAAATGAACCACACAATGATAAATAAATTGCTTGCAGCCTAGTCTTGCAATCTAAGCCACGTTCTGAAGGCTTAATATTCATCAGCTTACCCCTGCTGCCCTCCTTCCCCTCGTTGTGAGGTGCCCACTAAGCTACATTGCTGGAGTAGGCTTCTTCCAAATTCTGCTTTAAATTTCTGTTCCAGGTGCTAACCCACTGAAAATCTCACAAGTACAAAAGCAAAGGATGCAGTGAGATTTGCCACTTGCAAATCACACAGAAAAACAGCATGTAGATTTCATCAGGTCGCTGAACATAGGGGTTCTGCTATCTAGAATTATTTTGTTCCCACTAGCTTTGTTCTCCTATTTCCTGGTACAGCTTTTCAGATCAATCTCCACTTTTGATTACAAGCTGGGTTACTGATCTAGTGACATCTTCTGTAAGATGAATAAAGATCCTATATTCCATTGCAAAGAGCAAAAGGAGCAAATGAAAAAAAATACCTAAGACCAAAACTTGTATTTAGACATCTATAATAAATGTCCTGTTTCTATACTTGACACAACACCAAAAAGGGCTGATTTCCAGAGATAATGAACTCTGAGAAAGTGGAGCAAACAGCGCTCTATGCCTCTACAATTAGGGCAGCATGCATGCTTTTGTATAAATAGGAATATAGGAAAATAGGAACATGATTTTAGGCAGCTGCACTTGAAAACCTTGGGTCACATTCACTGCAGTGAAGAAACCTCAGGACAAACAGCTGAGCCCCCCTCTGGAGCACAAAGCCTCACACTGCAATAATGAATGATGTCACTGACTCCCTCCAAGGGTCAAACAACACAGGCTTGCTGCTTTGTAGAATGCAAAGCATTTAACACCATCTGAAATAGATTTCAAATCTGCTAAGGTTGCTCTGCTGTTCTGGGGAGCATTGATCTACATTCTGTCTTTTAAACAAAAATGAGATTTTAAAACAATTTAGTTATCCAAGCGCAAATTTGCGTGAATGCTTCTTTCTGTAAACTGAGCTTTGCTAAAATAAGAATGGGTTTAAGCTGGCCTTGAGTTACCTGTACACACCTATACATAGAAACAGGTTACCTCATTCTGAGCTTGGAACTAGCCAGACACCAGCTGGGTCCAGTCCAGAGATCAAGCAACCACACTTTGAACCATTTTGATTAACTCAGCACTTCAACAGCAGCATCACCAACTTGGCAACAGCTTCCAGTCCACCAGCTGTACCAGCACGTGTTTGGAGCAAGTTCTTACTTGTATTCAAGTAAACATGTTTTAAGTGACCACAACCAACCATCATGGATTTAATTAGCCAAGCACCCACTGCTGCCCAGCTGGCTCACTAAGCTCTCATGCCTCTGTGCAGGCTTGGGATTCTGCCCAGGCACATGAGAGTTCATGATCCTCATTTCCAAATGTACTGCTAAATTATAGGTCACTTTGTAAGTGTACTTAGTGTGAGTAGTTAAATGTGAGTCTTTCATTACATCACTGTCCTGTGTGCCTGAGTCAGTGCATTGGTCACAGTTTCTCCTGATGATTATTCACACTTCTTGCAGCAACACCTCCCAGCACAACCAAACATCCCAGATGTACAGTTCACCCCGAGCACTTTTGCATCAGAGAAACTAGCACAGTTCCTTTCATGGATCCTCCACATAAAGTCTCCCTGCTCCCTGCACATTTGACAACTATAAAAGAGCACTTCTGAAACCTTAATTCTCAATGTCCAAGATGTCACATCACTTAGCACACAGATGTTAAAACAACAGATCATCATAGCTCTGCCTATCCTTCATAGCACAGTTCTTTTTCCAATGTTGATGCTCTGTATCTGGCAGTGACACTCTTTGGAATCTATTATTAGTGCTGGGATTCCCAACGTGTGCCAACACAGAAAATGCTAAAATTATCCTGCCCAAATGGTGTCACTTTCTCCTTTTACTTCTCTAACTTTAATCAGAGTATAGTAAGCAGAAGGATAAAAGCCAAGAAATAAAAAATACAAAATGCATACATCCAGAATGTGTTTTTTAAATAAATGATGCACAAGAACTGCAATATTAGGCCCACAATAAGGGAGGGGTAATATGATACTCACACCATACAACAGTACATTTTCCAGCACAGAACTGTATTTATCATCTTTATAGGTGACTTTGTTAACTTCACTGTGTTTTATTTCTTTGTTCCAGGTACACGTTTAATTTTCCTTGTTTCGTTTTAAAAAGGCATCTTGTTTCAACAATGATCCAGTTAGTGCCACGTTTCTTGTCAGGTCTGAGTCACAGGCACCTTATGCTAGTATCAGATTACTTTGCTACCCATCTGCAACTGCAGTTTTGAAAATTTTTCCAAGAAAGTGGTTGCTGTGTTTCTATAAATTAAAAAATCTAATAGAGACAAGTGTAAACAGAAGCAGAAAAGCTTCTTCGAAGTGTTAAAACAGGAGTTAATCCTTTAAATTTGTTTCAGACTATACTTTCCTTAGGCGGAATGGGTGTATATGACCTGAACTGTTCTGATAGTCCCTACAAGTTTTACAAGGGTTTTTTAATGGCCTGAATTCCCTAAACTTATTGCATCAACGAGTCAAACTTCAGGAGTGTGGGTTTAACTTTCCATTCTTTTCAGGGACCACTATAGGTACGCATGACCTACACGCTGTGAGGGTATTGCGGGTATCTGGTGTCAGCCCCTTGGCTGCGTGTCAAAACCACAATCTCACATACTGCAAAGCTTCCATCTGTATCCTCGGCCTTATGCGGGACTGAGCACACTGCAGCCACCAAAGGAAGCCTGGCTGCTGCCCCGACGATGCCAAGCAAGCCTGCAGCGGCCGGGCAGCCGCCGGGAGGGGCTTGTGTTTTGGAGGGCTGGGTTCTCCCCTCGGAGACGGGCTGCCCACGGCGACGGCGGCCGCTCCAGGGCCCGGCTCTCGGGGTACCGTACCTGGATGAGGCCCTGGCAGAGCAGCGCGGTGTGAACGCAGCCCGGCACCTCCGCTCGGAGCGACACCGAGCCGTTCCCGCTGCGGAGCCGCCAGCTCCCCCGCAGGCTGTGCACCTCCGGGCTGCCCGCGGCCACCGCCAGCGGCAACAGCAGCACCGGCAGCGGCAGCAGCACGATGGGACTCATAACGCCAGCCGCCGGGAGCGGCGAGCTGGGGCGGTGCTTCCAAGGAAGGAAGGAAGGGAAGGGGAGGCAGGACGGCGGCGCTGCTGAGGGGGGTGGAGCGCGGCTGCGCGCGGGGCCTGCGGGCGGCCGGGGCGGTGCTGCCTCGGGGCTGAGCGGTGAGCGCTGAGCGCGAGGAGCAGCGGCCGTGCCGCGCTCCCGGCCCGGCTGCGGCGGCCCCTAGCGCGCAGCCCTGCTCCGGCACGCCGGCCAAGGGGCGGGTTGGTTTTCTTTCTTCCTCCAAGAAGCACGGCGGAACAGCGATAAGAGGAGCTCTAATACGGTTACGAATCGCTCAGGTGCAGCAAATGCACTCGGAGCTCTAGAAAACGGCAGGGAGAAGGGAAGGGATGAGGAAGAGCTGTGGCAAGACCGCAGTGGGTTCTCTCAGTATTGGCTCCGTCGAGTCGTGAGGCTTTCATATGGCCTCAGACTTCCACATCCTTTTTTCCAGAGGAAAATTACAGAGGCATATAAAACTGTAACAAACGTCATGGACATCTCAAAGTACTGTGGTTTCCTCATAAAGCAGGGCTGCGGATTTAGTGTATAAAAATACAGTAAATTCCTCTGCAAAAGGACAGAAGCATCAGCTCCTAAGAAAGAACATACAAGGAGTATGGTTTTCAAATCACACTGTAGCTTTCCTGTGTGCCCTTGCTAGGTTAATTCCCTTCATTCACAGCCCAAAAGCAGGAATTAACAAGTTTTTAAATAGCTCAGTAGAAGGCCTTAGCTACTCTCCAGGTGTAACATCCATGGTGCTTCATGCTCTGTTCCCTCTGCACCAGGGAGTGCAGGAGCTTCTAGCTCACCTCCATGGACTGGGAATGTTTCACAGCAAGCCCCCCCAGACTGACAAGAACAGGAACACCAGAGTTTTGTTTTAGCTCTTGGCTTTCACACACCTATTTCAGCATCTGTAGGAATCCACCCTAAAATTTTTCTTTAAGGCATGACTGAACATGGTCAACATGCCTATATATTTTTGATGCAAATCCTTTCAAGCTGACAACCCCTTGTTTCAATGCAATATAAAAATATCAGTCCTTCCATTCATCTTCAAAAAAAAAGTACACAATCCAGCCACAGGTAATTCTTTTCACCTGTGGAAGCACAAGAGGGGGTGCAATTCTGAGAAATACTGACTCAAAGAGAAAGACAGTAGCTGATCCTTTTTTCTCTTAAAAAATTTCTGCTGCCAACTTCAAAAAGGGATAGCTGGGACCCACACTTTTAGGCAGCAGAATGCCATGCAGAAACTTACCTGTTAGAAGAGTTACCATGTGTGTAATTTTAAGACAGAGTAAGCCACATTCCATTTACTGACCAACTGAAATGCTGGTCCCATTTCAGTTCAACTCCCACTGTCTTTTAGTGAGATTGCCAAAAAAGGCTATCATCGTAGATTGAGCTACCCCAACTGGCTTTGCATGCTGTAGAATTCAGTCAAAATTAGCATCTTCTCACTTTTAAGAATCCAGACTATAAAATAATTATACATTAATAGTATAAAGCCTTACTCTGTTTCTGTCCTCATCAGTCAATGAGTAATGTTTTCAGGGCAATCAAACATTTCAGTGTTCTTTCCTTAAATTCACTGATACAACACTAAAACCATTTAAACCTTATAGTGCTGCTTATATTATTTCTCAAGAAGCAGGTTTACAGCTGTCAAAAAAGAAACTGCCTTTTTTTTTTAGTAAATCTTTTCCAGCAAGTCACGTGATAGGTTCCCAGTAAGAAGGAAACTGCATTTCAAGATGTTTACTGTACTTCCGTGCTTTGCCTTTTATTCTTTCTGCTTAAGACTGACTGGAGCAACACACACACCAAAAAATCTCGACCTAAAAACAATGCTGTAATTAAGTATTCTGAGAACATGCTGTTTCCTTGTTCAAGGTTTATAATTAAGTTAAATCATGTCTCATTTTCATGTCCCAGTTTTAGGGTTTGTTTTTTGTTTGTTTGAGGGTATTTTTAACCAAATGACATTTTTACTGTTTCAAGATATGAATTTTAAAGCCTGTGGTTTAATCTTTTTAAATCTTAAGACACAAAACAAGATAAACCAAATACTTTCTTTTCCTGTGTACTATATTAACCCTCTTTCTGAAATACCACAAATTTAGGAGGTTATTACAATTCTTATTTTGTGATACTGCAAGCAGATATTCTTTATCAACTAAGACAAAAAGCTGAAGGCAAAACCATGCCTTTGGCTCTATTAGCATAAATTCAGAGCCAATTCCACTGTAGCTGCCCAAATTCTGCCATGTTAATCCAGAAGTCCTTTGTTTCCAAATGCTATGCAATCTCTATCATTACAACAGGCTGCTGCTATTTTCTCTTTCAAATTCATGTTCAATGAGCGCATGTAAAGGTCTTAAACAAAAAGGTTCTCAAAGATTTGTATGCAGTGCTTCAAGATATTACTGCCCCCACCTGTCCACCCTGTACCATTCTTCTGGTGAAGGTGAACACCTCTGAAGCCAAACAGGACTTGTGCTCACAGCAGTCTGTAGCAGGGCATGCTCTCTCTTTTGGTAACTGTGTGCTGCTGAGGATACCACCACCACAGACCATTTGTCAAAGATGCAAAGCAACTAAAGGATCATCTACCTTAGGGAATTTCCTACTGATGCAGCAATGTCACTGTATGCATGTTTGTATGAGTGTAAATAACTTCAGGCAGTACAGAATATTCATAAAAAAGCCCCACAGTTCCTCAACATAACACCAGACCTCTGTTTTCTGACCGCATGTGCAGAACAGAACTACTGTGCAGAACAGTTACCCTCTGCACTGGAGTTAAGACAATGTGATGCAGGGAGCTCTCCAGCCATGGATTTCTAAAGGACATTATTCTGTACTTATGTTGCACTCCATCCAAAAGGATGTTAAAAATAAAATGAGGAAATAAGATTGCTTTTAGATGATGATATTATGAATACATCACTAGAAGAGAATGTTGTAGTAGGTTATCATGAGCAAAATATAAAGTGACAATCTAAATGGTAGGCCTGGAGTTTCTTTCATAATTACGGCAAAGTCTGTAGGCCACTGCAAGGGGATTTCCTTAGCAAACAAAATTACCCAACAGTAACAATCACGAGTAATTAAAAATAAGTATGTAGAAGGGAAGCTACTGCTCCAGGCAAATGCTGTAATGGAAGGGGAAAAGCGAAAAATATGTAATAACTTTAAAATTTCAGAAGCAAAAAGACAGGTGATGCCTTCAGTATAACCTTCAACTTCATCAGGCATGCTGGGGCAAAAGCCTGTATTTGTATCTCTATATAACATCTTGCTTTGAGATGCACTTAAACCAAAGATTTAGGTGACAAGTCACCACCTTCCATAGAATAGGCACAAAAAAGCCTAAGGACCTTCAAAGCCAGCATGGCCAGATTTCTAAAGTCATGTTATTTACAAGGTGGAATTCCCACAGCTTTTATTCTCTTCATTTTATAAACAATTTTGAATCAATCCTAGTCTATTTGTAAAATATATAACGCTGATCATTGCCATTTACCCTTTACTTCATAAGCAGCAAAATCAGTGTCTTGCACAGTGCTGTCCAAGCTCCCCTTCAATTCTCATTAAAACTTACTTAAAACAAACAGATTCTCTGGCACTTATAGAAAATAAGTACCACAAATGCAGACATTATGAAACAGGTTGCTTAGCCTTTCTTAGAGGCTTAAAACTAGACAGTCATCTGTGACCACAGTACAATGTACAACTTGTCCCTGAATGCCTAAAATGAAACCCCTCAACATGTGGGGATCTGTAGGTAGCAAACTTTCCCCCATGATGGAAGTTTGAGAGGCTTCACTGAGCCCATGTGCATGGCCCTTGACCAGCTGAGAGAAGGACATACCAGATAGATCGCACTACATATGAAGCACACATCCAGCCTACTGTTTTAATGAATGTTTTCTGTGCAGGTGAGTATTAAGAGAATGACAACAAAGGTTTCTAGCTGATAAACTGGATGAGTAAATGTAAATGGATTTGGAGTTGCTGAAACAGCTGGGAGCTTCATTTCTTTTTCTAACTTAAGTGCCTCCAAACAAACCACTGGGGCAGGTCAAGACCTCTGTTTCTCAGACCTTCAGTGTGGCTCCTGGCTTCAGCCCTAGGACAAATTCTGTCCCTTTATTTCTACCAAAATTACTCCAGTGCAAGCACCAGAGAATATTCAAAATAACTTTACTGAATACTCTGGGTACTTGAGAGACACTTTTTTTCCTCTTGAAAGGTTAATGATTATTTCATAACCTGTAAGAATTTTCAGAATTCTTAATCAACAAATTTCTCACTGATCAATTCAAGCCCTACTTAGACAACAGCATAAGCCAAGAGCATGGCTAAACAGGCAAAAATATCCACTTGTCTGAATTATTCCAGTGAAAACCCTTGTACGTAATGCTACATGCCCTATCACTGCACTGGTACAAATGTTTCAGGAGTAACATTTACAGAAACTGACTTGCACATTCATGAAACAGGCCTACTTTAATATGGGCTCTATTTTTTTTTTCGAAATGACTTCATGCACAAACAGCACTAAAAATACTACTTTATATATACACCCATCTGTTAAAAAAAAACATTATGTGCTTGATTCTCATGGCAACAAAAAGGAAAAGACTACTGCAGTATATAAAGAGTACTGGAATGATCAGAGAATATCTCAAATTGGAAAGGACTCATAAGGATCATCAAAAGTCCAACTCCTTTCTCCTTGGAGGACTGAATAAAACTAAACCATATGACTAAGAGTAACATCTACATGTTTTTTGAACTCTGTCAGGCTTGATGCTGTGACCATTTCCCAGGGGAGCCTGTTCCAGTGACCAACCACCCTCTCAGTAAAGAATCTTTCCCTAATGTCCAACCGGAACTTCCCTGACACACCTTCATTCCATTTCTTTGTGTCCTCTCTCACACTGTCTGACTAGATCTCTTGTTTTGGTACTAGTCAGAATTTTAACATTCTGATATTTGCACTGGAAGAAGGGAAGGCATGCAGTAGTTTTAGGGCTAGAAACATTAAAAAAAGAGCCTTAGGGATGTGAAAAAAACCTTGTCTCTTCAGCTAAGTCCTTGGTGAGAGAAGGACCCTTTCAAGGAGTGGCCATGCTAAAATACTACTCACACACATTTTGTTTACAGCAAAATTCTCAGCCCAGTGGATCCAAATAATCTGGTGCTCAAATTAGTCCCTATGCTTTTGATTGCTGCTACAAATGTCACTGTTCCATTGAAGAACTCTTCTCACCATGAAGACTGTAGATAAGCACAAAGGCAGTAACAGCCCATAGAGAGGTTCTAAAAACCACAGGAGATCACTGCCTGGAATCAATCTCCTCCCAGATTGTTTCAGCAAGAGCAAAGACCTTCAGCTAGTCTGTACTAGTATAGATCTAATGAAAGGACAAAAGATGCCATATAACTTCAATTAAATCTTGTATTAAACACTCAGCATACATTTGGATGTCAACAGAACATTTCACAGAAGTGCCACAATATTCTGAAGGTATTTAAAGTTTTAATTAGTGTGTTGAAGAGTGAACAGCCACCTAAGCTTTTGGCACTTTTTACATATTAGCATAATAAACAGCATTCAGCAAACAACCATTTCCAAAGGTATGGCTTTCTGAGGAAAGGGTTTCTTCATCACAGGAAGCGATCATGACTCCAGAATGTTATTAAGCACTTAGAAGGTTCAAGATGCAAAATTATCTTGAGTACTTATCTGTCAATAAAGGTTCTATTATGTTGATTCTCTCAGCATATTTTCAGTACAGTTTATCAACAGTGGTCATATTGAGAAATAGAGTTTTAAAGGCCTGGAAATGCCCTGAGGAATTTCAATCACACCAAAGATACTTAAAACTATTTTAAAAATATATTTTAGGAAATTCTGTCTAATGAAGTACCTCAATATGCCTAGCAAGTTGGCAAGTAACAATTTTTCCACAATAATCCCTTTGGAGTCCTCCATACCTGGTCAGACACATGAAGATTTACTTGGAGGACAGAAGGGTGCAGCTAAGCTTCTCCTGTCACCTCCTGCTCTCACAGTTAGCAGTGGACAGCTTAATGCTGACCTAAGAAAGTCACTCATTGTTTAATGAACATCTTGGTGGTAGCTGGAACTTGGAGGTTTTTCAAAACCTCTTTTGTTGTGTTCTCTCATTACCAAGCATGCTGATCCACTGTTTATCCTTCCAGCTTCCCGGCAATGACCCATAATCTCGTAACCACCAACTATTACTCTACTTCCACCTAGCAGAACTCCGAGAACAGCTTATCAGTTTGCTGCAGCTGGCTCACAAAGTACAGCTGGCTGTCCTCTCCTCTGTCCACGCCCTTAATTATTCTTGATGTATGTGTCAGCATATGCTTCATGGGAACTTCTTTTTAAAACCTCACTGAGGCTTACAACATTGAGCTTTCACCCTTCACTCTGTGTATCTGCACCCTAGATTCCTAATCTTAATACATACATGGTCTTTGTTTTACCTGGACTCACATAACTTAAAAACCTAAGGAAGTTTCTTAGTCTAGGAGGGCTGATTGGTCAACTATAACCTATTTCTGGATCTGGTCTCCTGCCCTGGGAACCAGAGATGTAGCTTCAGTTGAACAGCAAAGGGCAACTTCTCACCTTCATTTTCTCCCCCCCTCCCACCTCTCATAAAGCACAGCACAATGCATGTTCAAGATATTAAGATGCCACACCAGTCACGGTAAACAAAAAAAAGGGGAAAGAAAAAGGCTGTTTCAGGTTAAATTTTGCATCCAAAAATTTCAAGGTTAACTGCTCAATGCTTCTCCACAAACCTGTCTTTTCATGTTTCCACTCTGAAAATTTGAAACGTTTTTGTACATCAGTCTTATCAGTATTGGAAAGAATATTATGTGTGAAAATATGATCCAGGGTTACCTGCATTTTTTCAAAGCTTTTCTTGTATAATTTATAGTTAAGCCAAGAATGCTTTTTTACTTCTTTCTCAGTTTATATAAAAATAGTTCAGGCTATGAAAATCCACATCCTTTGCACCAAATGGTAATTCTGAGTGTGAAGTGCAGTACATACAAAATAGGAGAGGACAAAAAGAGCTACGTTAAGCAGCAACCATCTACCTACCTCCTCTCTAATTCAATTGCTTGTGATTGTGGGATGATACCTTAAAGTGCTGCTTTCAGTGAATTTTGAATGGATTCTCAGGAAACATAAATCATGCTGTAAACAAGAACTTAAGAGATATCCTCATGAAATACAATTCAAACTGTAAAAACAGAGCAGTTAGTACAACCAACCAATAAAACCAGGGGATCATGATTCATTTACACAAGAAAGTTCTACTTCTTAATGCTGCTTAGACTCATCATCTGCACTTGTGCTCTGGCAGCTTGTTACTGAGCTTAGACCAGACATGCTTGAGAGGTGCAGTACTTTAGCAAACACAGAGACTGGACACCACCAGTCCCAAATACTATATTCAATTCTTCAGCCAGCACTAATCCATTCTAGAAAAATATCACTGCCATGTTCCACTAGGTTTGTTACCTGAGAACTCTTACAGTCACTAACAGTGATCCTCTCCTCAATGTTGTTCTGAGTAGAGACACAAAATCTAGAACCTTATTAAGAGATCTGGACCTCTTACTCCAACAAAAGCATTCCAAACCTTTCAATAGGAAAAAGAATTTTAAAAAATGGTTATATTGAATAGATCCTTCAATTACTGAGGTATCTGTGAATAATTTTCAGCATTTACTGTCAGAGCAGGATTAACACTATGGCAAGTAATCTGCAAAGCCTGTTTTAGCAAGAGTATCCTTCCCCAAAGAATTAACAGCTTCACACTGAACAGTGATGTTTACCAGAGCTATGGCAGATCTTCACTATTTACCTTCATAAATTTGCCAGGAAGAAGGGATTACAGACTCACATTAAGTTCTCTACATAAGGTTGCAAATTGCAGTTCCTCCTTTAAATCTCAAGAGGATTAGAGCTGCACATGTAGTACAAAGTTCTGTTCTAGAACATTCTCTAGAAAACCCCACAAAACAAAACCAAAACAAATTAAACCAACCCCCCCCCTCCCCCCGCATGACTCATGACTGAACAGTTTCATTTTTGACTTACATCAAAGACTGTAAGATAAGAAGTGCTGAGGCTTACCTGGCCAGAGGGGAAAAAACCAAAACAGGCTTGACTTACAAACAAGCACAGCTTCTCCCCAGCATACATGAAACCACCATACTCAGTGTCTACAAATGCTTTCTAAGAGAACATCACCGCTTAGGCAGCTCTCCAAAACACAAGTAACAGCTTAATTTTTGCATTCCCTCTAATGAAACATAAGATCATATCTGAGACTAAACCTGAGTCAGAATTCCCATCCCTGATAAAACTAAAGGCATTTTGAAATTCTGTCTTCACAACCCTGGTCTGCCAAAGCAGCTGGAGCAAAGCCAGCTGCCCAGCTCTACAGCAAGCATTCCTCCCATGAGGATAACCTTGTATCACCATCTTCTAAGCAACTGTTCTTACTCTGCAGCTTAAGTCTGTGATGGGACAATGCACAGTGTGAAGATTAGTGAAGTTTAGGCAAAAGCCAGAATTACCTGATCTGCCAAACCTAGGACTCCTAAGTACTTAGAGCTTGAGTATTTCTGCTTGAAGTTCCTGCAGGGGAACCAATCTCAACAGAAGCCATCTAAAGAGAGGAGCCTACTCTTCCAGAGCACAGGAACAACCCCAGACATCAAAGATCAGTATTAAAAGCTGCTGAAAACCAAAATATTCTGTTCAACTGTGTGTCCTGATAAAGCTTTGTCCCATCATGAATTAAAATCCTTCGCTGTTTAAAGATACTGAAGTCACCAATACTTCTAATGCATAGGCAAAAATACCCCAAACAAACAAAAGATATTTTAGGCAAACAGGGATGTTTACCAGAGAAATTTTCAAGTATTACTTTACACAGGGCTGTCTTATCAAATTCACTGTTTCACTTCTGGCACCTATCACTGTGAAGATTATGCCTAATCACCTCTTCTAACCTACCCAAGGCACAGAGATGCTCTAGAAATAGTTACAGCCCTTACTCCTGCTTATCGGGAAGCTACTGAACCCTTTCCCCACAACTGGTTGACATTAAACCAACCCCTGCAGTACAGAAAAAAAGACACTGACAACTTTGAACTATCCCTGCAGACTGAGTGCTAAATGCACTGCAGACCAAAGTTACTGCAGAATTTACTGCTGCATTAACCAAGAATGCCAAGTCAGTTTACAGGCATCAGCTAAACCATCACAAACATCAATTTAAGAACTGTTCTACACTACACACACCTGCAAGAACTGTCTGCACTCTGAACTGGTTTTCCAGTTAAAGGTTATTCTGAATTGCTATTCTCTGTCAGACTAAGATGGACACTTAAAATTATAATTTATCTACTATCATATTCCAGATTATTTTGAAAGCAGTTACTTTTATACTAGAATGCATTGAGAGCAGCCCATTTTCACTTCACAGTAATGCAGGCAGCTTTTACCTTTAACTTCTGTACCTCCCCTTGACATCATGTATTTATGCAGTTTTTTTCCCTGTGTTCCCATGCTTTCTCTGCATTAGTCCTGCACTGTTGCCAAAATACAAGCCCTTAGCCTTACACATGAAGTATTTTAGCCACAATTCAATCTGCCTTTTAAAATATGCAATTGCTGATCATGATCTGAATCCAACTGTTCTTCAATTTATACCTACTTAATATTTATATTGAAGGTGCTGGGGAAAAATACCATCCATTCAATGACACCAAAAACCAGAAAGCAGATAAATCCAATCAGTACCTTATTTTTTTCACATTTGAAGTGAATTAGTCTGTGTTCTAGTAAAATAACCTTCATACCTTAAGATCTTCTACTGATCATGCATTATCTCTCCATTTTTCTCCATTTATTCCATTCTTCTAGTGCTAATTAGTTTAATTTAACTAAAGAGGGTTTTGTCTTAGTCTCATTTTCATGTATGAAACTACAAACAAATCAGAGAAAAACAACTACCTTAATATTTTTTGGACAACTATAAACACAGCAAGAAATCTTTAGCTAAATTCCAATTATGCTCTAAGTTTTACCAAGGATATGCAGACTGAAGACTTCTGAATCACCAGCCACATTTGATGGACCCAAGGTATCTGCTTCAGATGATAATGCCTGTTAAAACACTATTTTTTAAAGCAATGAAGAGTTTGAAATAAAATTACTACGGAGAAAAATTGAAGGGGGGGGCATAAAAAAATAAAAAATAATACAATGGAGTTATTTAGAACATTTCTGGCTGTATTTAAACTCTCATGTTATCTGCTGATTAATGCAAACTTCTGCATAAAAAACTATCCAATCTAACAGGACCGGTACTGTACATCTGCATATCCATGGCTGTGCTTTAATCATTTGCCAGACTATAGTTCCATGCCTCCACAGCAACAAAAGCTTGTTGCTGTGGTCTGCTTAAAGCCAGGTTTTTCAGAAAATGTTAGCATCTGCTATCTTCATACAGAACTATAGCACAGTGCAACTGAGTAGAATGTTTTTACTCAAGCACGCAAAAACGTGTGTGTATTCATTTTGTAACAAATACAGATGCTGTGTGCATCAGAAGACAGAAAAACCAAAAAAATCCCTAGCCAATGCTACAGATCAAGTTTTTCCTGCACCCTGAAAAGACTTCTTTGTGCTCAAAACCACTAAAGGTTTTTCTAAGTGAAACGTAAAAAACGGATTGCAATCATGTTGTTAAATTCAAACCCCAATTAAACACAGCAAGCAATCTTAAAAAAAATACTGCAGAAAGAACACTGTAGTTTCTTTCCCTGTTATATGTTTTGGCTTGACATTTTGTTCTCTATACTCGCTCTCAAATAAGTTTTTAAAATAGATTTTGTTTAATTTTCTAGCATGAAGCTGACCCCACTGAAGCTAGTACAGCATTTATTGTGACAAAAAAATACTTTACCACAGCAGAACAGGAAAACTCACATTTCCAAACCCTTCACTTTTTACATTAAGTTCAAATGGAAAATTTTGTGCCCTCCCTATGTTTCAACGGAACCAAGATCCACCATGTAGTTTTTAGACTACCAGTGGTTTTGGCAGGTACTCACTGAGGTAATCACCAATTAAGCTTTTTTTTTTGGTCTTAGAATTCTTCTTCACCATATCCATATTAGCTCCTGTCTACCAGCTCCTCCCCTTGCCTCCTGCTTGAAGAGGAAGCCCAAATGTAACTTTAGTACAAGAAGCCTATACCAGAGAGGACTGAGTCTGCTTCAAGGACAAAACGCCTCCCATTTCCCACTTTGGACCTTCAGCATGCTTCTAGAACCTCTACAATCCATTCTCATTCTTTCATCAAAGTTTACACTTGCTAATTACAAAAAATTATTACCTTGGGAACATGACTGATGCAAAAAAGAAACAGGTACTGGTCCAAACAAGACTTCAGTCTTCCATGTAATATTTTACTACTTTTTCTTCTTCCCTGACCCTTCATCGTGCACACTTCCTTGTGTTCTCTAACACCCGCTGCCTTACACCTCACAAAACATCTTCCCAGTTGATCATATAAATGATTTCAGTGGCTGTGACTCCCAGGACAAAGTAATAAGCATCAAATTAACACAAGTATAAAAAACAATTGAGACCAGCAGATTTTTAAGCTTAAAAAATCAACTTTTACCTCAGTTGTAATGCTACTGGCAGCTGTATTCCAATTTTCCAGCAAAATGGTGTAAGCTGGTTAGCAAAGCAGAAACGAACTGCAACTTCACCAACAGATTTCAGAAAGTAGTCATTGAAGCATGTACTGCTAAAGAGCCCAGGCTCCTAAATTCCAAGCCAACTGAACTTGAACATTTCAAGCTCACTCTCATAGTTTAGAACCAGAACAAACCATATCCAAACTACATGTTCAAATTTTTATAAAAATTAAGGTTTAACATTTATTTTACATCTAGCTTTCCACATCCATGTGGGGACAAGGAATCAGAATGTACATAACTATAAGCAGTGCAAAAGTGGTGCCAGTGAGAAGTCACAGATGCACAATAAAGTGATTGTACAAGACTAGAGAAAATGAAGCTATGGATGTTAAGAATGGAGACCAAAAAGATTAAACAAGGAAAAATATGAAGGAAGAGAGGAGGAAAGAGTTGGATGTTTAATAATGCCCTTGTTGCTGAAAGAAAAACTAATGGCACAAGACAATGTTTCTTGTAGAACAAAAATCCAATAGCAATGAGTCTTTATTCACGTTTAGTCACCTGACATGAAGAAAGTGTCTGTTGCATTAAAATAGTCATCAATGTAAATGGCAGCATGGCTGAACAAGTCCTTTTCAATGGCAACGAACATCCCACATAGTAAAGTCACTTCAACACAGCCTCATGACAATTCCCACATCAAAACAGTACTTTATTTTATAATTTTTTTGCCTCATCATTACCCCCACATTAAGATCTTTCAGTTGTCAAGTGTACAAGGTGAAGAAAAAGGTTCTCAGTCAGCAAACACAGGTGCATCAGGAAGTATCTCCACAATACACCGCTTCAGATCTGCTGGGTCCCAAGTCCATCCATGAACGCTGGGCTCCCAGCACCAAGTGCAGCCCCCTACTACGGCTACACGACTATGTTAGCTTATTAATTCTGCATCCACCAGGCCGAGCAATGTGCCAACCTGCAACAGACTGAGCATTAGAACTGAAAATGGCAGAAGAGTCACTCTATTGAACTTTACATCATTATTTGATGTTAAACAACGAGGCAAATGCCAACAGTATATACAAAAACCAGCTTTGCTTTTACAAAAGATTTTGTTTCCCATATTGATTAATCCAGGCAGCTAACTCATTGGTTTATGCAACTTTATTGAAGAAAATAAATCAATTACTAGTAGAGCTATTAGTTGATCACTCATCCATTGACAACTTGCATCATTTATTCAGTGCTATATTAAACAGTGTTTTGGAAGACAGATTAACTAATAGCTCCAAGCCTCCTAACAAAATTTAAATGAATTACAAAAATGTTCTTAAACCCTATTCTGGAATACAAGGGATGTTTGACTTCCAATTTCCATTCTCTGTAAAACAAGAACTGGTCATTCCTTTATTGACATGCATAAGATACATCACATTTTCTGTTCTGCTGATGCTATAGATTCAGTACCAATTCTCCAGACACATCAGTTATGAGCAAAAGCATATAACAAAACCTCAGTTCTCTAACACTGGAAGGTTTGGAACAAGATGGATGTTGCTACAGCAATATTACTTCTTTGATGGGAGAAAACTGAACATCCATCTCCCCTCCCCCCTTCAGGTGGTATCTTCAGTATCTGTTAGAGCAGTGAGGAATGTTTGTTTTTAATCTCATAACCAAGTTAGAATGAAGACATTGGCCACATAATACACATGCTCCATTAAAAAAAATTCTGAATCTTGGGCAATTGTTCTTGTGTAACTACTTTACAGATTCTAAAAGCAGTTATTGTCCAAAGCTGGAAGAACTAAAGTCTTCTCAGATGAGCATGTGCATGAATGGAAGGAGGTAAACAAAAAAATAAAAAAGATGAGGTCTGATAGGGGAGCAGCCGGATAAGAAAATCAAAAAAGGAACAGTAATTTAAAGTTTATTCCAGCTATAATGCAGGTTATTCTGACTTTAAGGTAGCATCACATGGCATACTTCTGAGTCCATTCCCGAGATATTCTGTTGTACCTGCAGACAAAACCAGGAACTGAATTAGCAACAGCATGAAAATTACAATTTCCTAAGCAGTTTATGATTAAATATGATTTTATTCCCATCTCTCTATTCTCTTTACACTGTGAGAAGTCTCTTTCTGTACTGAGACATACTTGAACTCAAAAAATTGAAAAATTCCCTCCCTACACCAATTAGAATAGATATTCTCTAGTTTTTAAGAAAGCCTTAAAGTCAAGACAAGCAAATTTGCAGGAAGTCTGTTAGGAACAAAATTACTGAAAGAGAAGAAACAGAGACTATCAGGGATGGAATAAACAAGGCAAATATTTCATTTGCATATTGTTCTTAGGTTAAGATTACAGTATCTATCCCATGCCATAAGTAAAGATTACTTGATTAATAATGTCACTGGATACAAAATGTCAAATTTCCAATTTTGAAGAAAAACAACACTAAGCATTTCATTGCACTGAATATTCTTTTCACACAAATATACCACTCAAAATTTTAAGACTATTTAAAGTACACTACTTCCACAGGAACTGAGCTGACAATTAGTTAACACTTAACTCCATGCTTGTCAGTAAGAAGTTAATAATTAACTATACAAGCAGAATATAATTCCCGTACATTTCCAAGTATATATGTGGAAGACAGACACTGCTGATTAAAGATAATTGAAATCTGGATTGTCTGAATTCACTCATGTCTATATATGAGGTCTTGCTACAGGGCATCATTTTGAACCAAATTCTGAGACAAAATCTGGGTAAAATACTTACCAGAACAAATTGACAAGGTAGCTCAGAACTCAGTAATTACTTCATACTAACTTTTTTTTTTGACCATGCAAAAGTAGTATCTGTGACAAATAGTGACTAGCCAATACATTACACACTAACCACAGATCAGGCTGTTAAATTTCCACGTTCAGTAACTGGTGCATCCATTATCTGTTAGTTAATTCAGTGCCTTAGAGCATGCAGCACCCAAGTGCTGACAAATTTCCGTTTTGTTAAATGCACCATAATTTGCAAATATTCTTACCCTACAGCATAGCGTATTTCTCTGTCCACTCTCTTGCTAACCTATTGTACCTAATTGGACAAATATATTTAGCATTAATATATATAAAACCCCCAAAAATCTGCTTCATATAATTCTATCTGTGCAAAATGTTGAAGATACCTAAGGAAAATAAAGTTGTTGCAACACAGACGGGGAAAAAATTCTGCTGTCCACTTTCGAGGGAAGAACCAAAATTTAAGGCCAAGCTGCTGCCAAACGAAGGCATCAAAACAACAAAAAGCTGTTCAAAAAGCATTATGAAGATCTAACTAGATTTATGCATGGTAAGCAAAAAAAAAAAGGCAATATATATACTGTAAAATACTTCCATGCATGTGAGAAAAAGATAAATCTCTTTCACCCATAAACTTCAAAGATGCCAAGCTCCTTTGTTTTTAAATTATGCACCACTCACTTCTCTGACACACAAGTTTTCTCTATCTCAGATCTTCACAAAAGGCTCACAGAACACAACCCCTGTCTGACAATGAACTCTTACAGTCTGTTAAAATATCAGTCTTGCACAATTCTGTACTTACTTGTCTCTGTCTGTTTTATAGATACGTGCAATCTCTGGCACTAGTGGGTCATCTGGATTTGGATCACATAACAGTGAACAAATGGATAAGAGAACTGTAAAAAAAAGGCAATCTCAATAGTGAAAGAGGAATGGCAATCTCAGAAACCATGGAGCACAGATCTTTACATCAGCACAATGTCGTCACAGGACAGAACCTAGAAGTATTTTCCTGATAAACAGCCAATATGAATTCATAACTCGCTCTTAAATGAAAAGCTTAAAGATTTGTAAGAAGTATTTGCTTCCTATTTCCCAATACTTACAGCTGTCAGCACACACACGAGAACAGCACTGTTGTGCCCTGAACTATGATGCAACGTAGCAGCCAACACAAAAGCACATTATATACTCTGATGAACAGTATATCCATGGTTCTTATCATTAAAAGTAGAAAATCCTCAAATTTAAAGAATTCAGTCTGATTTAAAGACTAAAAACTTATTTGTTGTACATAAAGCAAGAATATTCTGGTCTGGACTGATAAAACTACACACATGTTGTAATAATCTCAGTAACACTGTTGTGGGCAACTATGAGGACTTCATCTTTTACTCTCACAGAAGCTTTAGAAGAAAACAGTGAAGCATTAAAATGTAGGGAATCCACATTCAAATAACAAACTGACTGCTTGGACAGACAGGAATTACAAGTTCCACAGACAAAAGGGCACTTTGAGGGATCTTTTGAAGCCACAGTGACCAGTGGCTTTGAGGCAAAACAATTAGATCATCATGAAAATATTTGAGAATTATCTGTTATTTACTGTAGTAAAATGAGGAAAGCCACAAATCTTCTCTTGCAACACAATATCAATTTATCATGAAGTAGGATCATTAAACTCAGTTCATTAAGTAATGCAATGTAATGCCAGTGCACCGTGGTAGAAAGCAGTATGTATTAATAACAGACCTACTCATCTACCACAGATATGCCAATAGAACTATGCATGTAACTCTAGGCAGGATGAAAAAATTATGCAAATTTCAGTATTAAAAACTGACTTGAAATTAATCTTTCATTTAATATGCATATGTATCAACATGGGCAACTCCAAACAAGCAGTTTCTTAGCCTTTGATTGAACACCCCAACACAGGCTTAGTTCAATCCAAATACCAGCAAATTCACCTGGGCCCAAGCTGGTAAACTCTGCTAGGAATACTGAAGCAAGTAAATGGTCAGACAAGGCCTTAAAGAGCCACATATGAAAAAGTGTTAGAAAAAAAAAAGCCATTAAAAATGCAGTGTCATCAAACTGGCAAAACACAGGCTTGAATGAGGAAGGTAAGTTAAGGGAAAATCAAAGAGATGAGTAAGAACTTAACACAATCAAAGCTAAAAGCACAGTATTCAGCACACGATGGAAAAATTTCTCCTTCACAGAAGTTACCTTTAGAAATAGTTAAAGCAGGAGACCACTGTGATCTTAGAATATCGAGACAAATGCTGCCATTACTGTTAATATTTGGATGATAGATTCTTGTTGTAAATGCAACCTGCAACAAAAAACAAAGAAACGAAGAGTGCGTTTGGGTCTATGACAGTAACTGCACCCATTTTGCTCGGTCAAGCTATCAGTCCATTCCATTTACTCTAAAAGAAAAGGATTAAGCAGTTAAGCTGCATCAAATTCAGGGAAACGCACCCAAGCCACAAGCTCTGAGTCTCCCACTACAAGGCACTATTTCCAACAGAGAGAGGGCAAGTATGAGTTTTAATCCCAGCTGCCTTCGATGAAGACATCCAAAAGCAGTGCCTAAACCACAGAAACACTGCTGTCACAGAGCTAAGGAACTTCCAACACTAAAGTGACTCCAAGGGAGGTCTTCATATTGACTGAAAATTGGAAGACAAAGCTAGTGGCTGATAAAGGTACCAAAAAAGAGCATATTTTGCAATTACTGCCAAACTCTTGACAAATAATCCCTCCACTTGATTTCAGGCCCTCAGCAGGTAAATCCCTACCCACAGTGTCACATTCCTACAGACCAATCCAAACAGCTACACTAATATTTGACAGTCCCCTGGGCAAGAATTCTATTATAGCAACACAAAGCTAATGAAGTTTTCCTATCAATTCAGAAAACCAGAAAGTAACCCAAATATTTTAAGACATTCAGAATTCATACACATGGATTTGCTCATGAAGAATATGCCAACACACCCAATTCCTGTGGTAGTCAGAATGGGACCCACACATCTAATAGATGGTAAGAATGCCTGAAAAGAAGTGAGAACTTGACAATACTACAATACAGAGGCTGGCAATTTCTGTCCGGTACTCAGTTCTTTAAAAAGCACTAATTTCACAAATGACATGGCAATACTTACCTTAGGTGGTTTGAATGGGTAGTCTGTGGGAAAGTGAATTGTCAAGAAGAATACACCACCCTGATATGGACTGTCGTTCTGTCAAAGCAAACAAATAATTCTCCTATTATCATCTTTAGGACTAAATATCACTGAAGACGTAATTTTTAAATAAATGGAGAGACAATTTGTTTAAACCAAAATGTTTAACCCACCAATACAAGTGAGACATAATTAGAATTCAATTCCTACTTCCTAATCTAAGTGATACAGAACACAGACACGTCATTTTCCGTGTGGACCTCTCCAAGCTAATGCATCATAAAACCCAGCAGCCCTGACAATCCACTCAGGACTAGAGGGCAGAAGCATTCAAATGCTTCTAAGACAGCTCCAAGAAGTAATGTTAACAGAGTGGGGGGTCCCATTGGATTCAAAAACGTCCAGTTCTTTGTTTGGAGCTTATTTGTTGTGACCACCCAAATTCAGAGTCGGACTAGGCCACGGACTCCCATTCTCTCCTAAATTCTGTCCTTAGCTTCAGCCCTGCAGAAAACCTGTGAGTACACAGCTAGGCCCCTGTTCCTTGAAAAAAAACCCAGAAAGACCCCAACAAAGAATCTCACCCATCATACCAGCACAACCAAAAAGACAAAAGAATAATCATAATTCAAGGGAATTTTTCCTCTCTTTCTGTATTAGAAACTCACTGTAATCTACTATGAGAGAGTATTTCACATTTCCCTGCTCCAAGGAAAGAATTACTGGGATAATTCATTCAGGTGTCAACTATAAGCAGTAAAGCAACATATGGAAGTAAAAAAGATTATAAGAAGAAGAAGAAAAAACTGGAGTGACTAAATAGGGATTAAGTTAACAGTTACAAGAAGAAAGAAGCAAAAGGTTTTTAACTCAAAATTACAACTAAATTTCTGAAATAGAGCTAACAATTTCATTGCTTAACTTGAAGAATACTTTGCTGTTAATTCTGGACTCAGGGCTAGAGAAAATGAATTTGAGGCATACACAGTACACTTCTGCATTATTTGTAAACTGAATTCTCATCTTAATTGCAAAAACATTTCACCAATGCAAGGAATTAACTATGTATTACTTAAATACCAGAGAATGAAAATCTGCACCACAAGACAGGGGACTCAAACCCTCAACATGTAGATTATACCCTATGTTGTCTCTGATGAAATCTAGTGATCAAGACAGAACCTCTTGTATTTGGTCAATAAATACCATATGAGGCCTTAAGGAGCCAAAAAATACCAACCCTTTCACTGGGCATATTCTGGGGATACATTTTATCAATTACAGAAACTCCTCTTTAAAATGTGTTAAACCAAAGTACACTCTCATATACCTATCCAAGGAAGATCACAATATCCTATTGCAGAGGTGAAGACCAGATGATTGGTTCTACAATCCCTGTCTGTTATTGAAGGCAGCAGCACTAGAACTACTAACACCACACTGACACACTTCTGTCAGGGGGTACTGCCCAATCTGGAAACAGGAACGCAGACCTTCTGACACCACGAAAACCACATGGGGGGAAAAAAGGAACTGTACATTATTAAACCACAAGGGAAAACTAAAAATAATAATCCCAATTTAAATTCAACCAGTGCTTAATACCTCATGACCATGCACACACCAGCCACATAGAATCATCATATCCAGTGTAGTGCACAAAACTCCTTGCCATTTAAGCATGAATATAGCTATTGAACAATTCTATCTTTTTGAGGTACCTAGCTACAATCAGTGATGAGCAGGTACTTTGGGATGAAGAGACATTTTTCAGTCCAGTGAACCTCTAATAGCCACCTCCTAATAAAACACTTCTGGCTATATATAAAGCCATGGTAATTCAGCATCACTGATATTTAATGCCTACTTTGTAGCCTCACCAAAGGCTTGCCTTCACAGGTTACAGGTTTTGTCTTTTAAACACAGGTAACCAGAAAACTCCAGATGTGAACTGCTTCCAGGTTGTTTTCAACAAAAGCAAACATTTGGCTTCCTTAATGAGGAAAAAGTCCCATTCAGGTTTCAGATATTTACTGAACATTCAACACTGATTTTTTTTCTCCAGTCACAACTAAAACCTCACATTTCAGTGATTATTCCCTCTTCTATTCTTTCAAATATTCAAGATCTCAGCATTGCACCAGACCAAATATGGACTCCCTTCTAAGATCCACACAAAAACATCCCAACTAATTCCGACAGTAGAACCAGGTCCTGGTACAAAGTTCATGTTATATTAAAACTTTAGAAAAAGTTAAATGCAAACAAAATTTCTAGATATTTAGTAATAATACCTAACATTGCTCTAGAGATTACTTCAGCTGAAATACATGTCCTTGTAAAAACACCACAACAACAAAATAACTGGTGGGTTTTTTCCCCTCCCTCATTTTCCTTTACTGTAATGAAGACCTCTAGAACTTAAGTCGGATAAGAGGAGCTAACAAAAGTAAACAAAAAACCCCAGTGTTTTCCCCTCAGTAGGAACTACTCATTTAATATTACATCACAAGAATCAGAATACTTACAGGTCCCATAATTGTGGCTTGCCAATGAAACACTACAAAAGAAAAACTCCGCATTATTATCTAGGCATGATATGCTTTGAGTCAGCAAACAAAACATAAAACTTGAAGTCACTTACTGTCATCTCCAACGGGACCTGCTGAACACTGTGCTGGAGGATCACGGGCTAAGTCACTAAGTTCCTTTAAGAAAACAAAAACAAACAAAAATACTTAATTCTCACTTCATGCCTAGCAAAACCCTTGAACAGTTTTTCCAATACAAACACAGAAGAATGGGCAATTAACAACTCTAAGAACCACTATATCAGTATTAAAAATGTTTATAACAGACAAAGAAGCATCAAAACCACCTATGACTACAGTGACTATGCCATTCCAAATACATGTACGTCACTACTGTAGAAACACTCCTGCTGAAGAAAGAAGCAGGACACAAACCTTAAGCTGGCAAAGTCTAATCACTTTTTGATTGAGATTTACAAAGACTCAAGTCTAGAGAAGCCTGAAGTGGAAGGAGAGAAACCTGTTGATGAGTCTTTATGAAACAGGAAGCACTCTGTATGTAACATCTGACATTAGAACTAAGAACAGCAAGAAAAAACCTCACAGAAACTTGGTTTTACTTTATCCACTACCCGCATTAGGGATGTACCTCACAAAGATCAAAACAGACAGGAAAATTCAAGAGGCTCATAAGTGCTGTAATCAGGCAAAATATCTGTATTTTTTATTTCAAAAATACATTTAAGACAATTATGCCTTTAAAATTAAAAATTACTGAACTGCAGGAATAGTTCTCTCCCTCCCCCACTACAGAGGAATGGAAGCAGACAGTTTAGATGGAGGACTCCTTGTGCAGTAACAATATTGTTGTGAGGAAACAAAGAAGCTCTCCATTAAATTGTTTTAATGGCGCACAACTCATTTGTTTGGACAGTGTCTTAAAATTAAATTTACACTTTCAGTTAAAGCATGTAACAATCACCTTCTTTCTCCCCTGCTCTCCCTTGACTCTAAAAAGAGCTTCAAGAGCTTCTATAGATAAATCTGCACTTGTCAATGTATCTAAAAGTCTTAAGAAAAGGCAAACTATTCAGCCCCTCTTTCATACATTAACAGTTTCACACAAGCTGGTTTTTTCCACCTGGAAGTCTATACAAGCCATTCAACCAAGAACTTTGTCAGACATTTAAGAAAGCCAGGCATACGTACTACGCTGGAAACATATGCATATTTGGACCAGACAGCTAGCTCTTGCCTGGGAAGATCCTAATGGACATCCTTAAAGTTTCACAAATTCTGCAATCCATAAAAATTTACTAAGTATAAGCCAACACAAAATGAGGAAAGAACCCCAACTTATGTTTCTTGTAACATAAAACACCTTGTTCTTTGGCAAGATGATAGCTCCTGCAAACACAGAGAAAATAGCACCACTTCAACATGTGCAAGTCCATACACTAAAGAAAAACCCCAATCACAACCAACCAACCACCCCCCACCAAACAACAAAACTGCATCACCCAAAGCCCACAACAATTCCCTTCCCTCCAAACACCAAGAAAATTTAGTCCCAGGTTTCCCCTCCCTACACATGTTAATTCTGATGAATTTTCCAGTTAATAATATTTCCATTTTGCACTGGCATCACACCGTTTTACAAAATGAAACTGTATCAGTTTTGATAAGCAACGGCACAATAAAGTTAATAATAGTACAGCTCATTTCACTGCTGCTGTTTGTAGAAGTGTGGGAAACAGCTCTTTCCAGATCATCACAGTACATGCATTTAGAAAGCATTTTGCTGCACTCTCCAAATATTACTGTGAGGCCTTGATGACAGACTTCTTTCTGCCATTTAATATCATTTCTTAGTTCCATATGTTGTTCATTATCCTCCAGAAAAATTTGCTAACTTAGATTTATGTTATTCATGTAAAAGTAAACAATAAATGTAAAAGAAGCTTCTGATAGAAAGGTTTGTTTCATTTTCAGGGCATTTTTTTCTGTTTAACAAATACAGCAGGTTTTGTTAATCAGATTTATTTCTAATCAAAATGCATTTTCCAATTCTAAGAATGATCAATCATTTCCAAAATCTGAGAGGAAAAAAGATATCATGTCCCTTGAAGTAAGCTGTAGCA
Organism: Camarhynchus parvulus; assembly: GCF_901933205.1. Lineage (NCBI taxonomy): Eukaryota > Metazoa > Chordata > Aves > Passeriformes > Thraupidae > Camarhynchus > Camarhynchus parvulus. The sequence continues at coordinate 45,166,789 of NC_044574.1, forward strand.
AAGAATAAGCAGAAAGACACAAATATTATTTTAATGCAGTTGTACAGTTATTACTGGATTTAATAGTAGACGTATATTTAGATCCTCAAGGTTTTTTTTTAAACTCTCACAGGGACTAAGAACTATGAAGACTCTTCGTGCCATTTATGAAAATTATAAAATTAAGTAGCATGAAGACAAGGATGAGAAAAGATTAGCATAAAGTGGACAGTCAGAGATTAGACTAGAGAGGTCTTCAAAAGGTACTACTATCTTCAGAGAAACAAGAATTTAGTACTCAAGATAAAAATAGGTACTTTACCACAGCAGGAAAATTAGTAATTCAACATCAATAATTCAACCACGAAAAGTACTTGCAGATGTAAGACACAAATTAAATTTAGTAAGTTCCAGTGATACATTTGTGAAAAAAACCCTTTGGTAATACCAAAAAAAATTTAAAAGCTGAAACAAATGAGTTTCAATATTCCAGGCTCCAATCATTCCAAAATTTATGTCTATACTCCTTTTAACTACTTGAACTGCTCAAGATAACAAGGTAGCAGCGATCTTCATTAACGAAAGGACTGAAGTTTTGTCTGGTCTAAAACAGCTCAGTAAAAAAAAAACCACCCTAACTGTGCTAATCAAAGCAGTTCAATATACAGATAATTCTGGGAACAAATGATATACCAGTTGGCATTTCACCCACAAAGCAAGTAATTCACCCACTAAATTTGTGGGGGGAAAAGCTGTGGTGGCACACACTCTTGTATTTGCTTCTCTGGGGTACTATGGTCAGAGCAGTCTGTAGTAAAGCTGTTTGCTTCAGCAGAGTGCGAAGGGCTGTGGAAGAACTTGGGCAAACATGAAGCAAACCCTGACTCACAGTAACACCAGACCTACTTCATCTCTCTGCCAAGTGACACTTCACATCTACATAAAAAGGGGAGGCTTTTTACACAAGGGAGTGGAAAGTTCTGAGTAACTTTAAAAAGTACCTCCTTCTGAAAGCTACAACTCTACAGAACACAACAAGCAAACTGGAATAACTGGAAACTGAACAAGCAGAGGCACGTGGGCTGTGAGATCTGAGTGCAGGCGAAGCATTTTATTCAAGGAAGGGGCTTTTTTTAAAAAAGCTTCCCACTCAGCAATATAAATACAAACTTACTTTATTTCTCAGCTTAGCAATCAAGAGTAACAATTCTGTAACAAATAAATATTGAATCTAATATTTTTACATATAAGAGCTTTCTGCTTCTCCTATTCCTTCTATACTACCTACTTCTCCAACTTTGCCTCTTTTTTTAACATGGTTTCAGTAATGCTTTCCCTTTCTCAAGGAGTATTAAGCTACATCCCAAATTTTCTTAAAAATCCTCAAAACAGAACCCACATTTTCCTGGAATTGGTTGTTACAGTTTTTCACTGTAGAGGTACTTTAAAGAAAAACCAAATCAAAACTCCCAAGCAGCAAATGTGAAAGACTACATAAAAACAATAACCCAAATTTGGTGAGGAGTGTCACACCATGCACCTATCGGAAAGGATTAGTCTTGAATTACAACCATGACCAGCAGTCTCTGTCACTGCCAGAGGCTTCCGGTGCAGCTCCAGCATGTCACCGTTTCTGTGTCCCAGTTTCCAAATATAAAGTGTGATAGTTCCTACTTCTCCACAAGGATGATTAGTCACTCAGCATTTTACAGACTAGAACACTGTTAAAAGAGTAAGCACCAATGCTTCTGTTAGAGGACAACAGCAAAGCAACACAGTCAAGGAGCAATATGTGTACAATTCTGCAACAGTTTTGGAAAATAGAAATAAAACAGCAACACCCATCACTGCAACAGACAGATCTGCTCTAACACAAATTCAGCACGTTGTTCTCTGCCAGTTTCACATTAGGTTGCTAGCAAGATTCAGTTTCACTTGTGAAACAGCCCCATTTTTTATCTCCTCCCTTCTCTTTCACTATACATTTATCAGAAAGCTAACAAAAAAACCCCACAAACCAGTATTTTCAAGAAAAAATGCTTATAAAAAAGCTAACTAACCTGCTTTGCAGCAATATAATCACAACTAACATAGAAAATATGGCTTAAGCTTCAAGTAAGGATTCAAAACTTTGACATGTGAGAGCCAATGCAGGACTATGATCCTATATAACAAAACCAGAAGTACCTTTCTTTTCTTGACAGAAAAGCTGCTAAAAAAAATCCCTCAAACAACTCCCATCTAACAACTATTTAAAACATTACAGAAGCCATTTAAAGAATGAAGAAATTTTGAAGAGTAACAAAGGATATCTCAACTAAATATGCATGAACAAGAAAACATAAGTTTTCAGGTCCCAAAAAATTCTGTAAGAGATGACAGCCTGGTGCCTAGCAAGCTGCCTTTTTACAAGGTACCAAATAATGCAGCATCTGCACCGGTTTCTTCCCATTTGTCAGACTCCATACTCCCTGTGGCACTACTACGTTTTTTTAGTTTAAGCTGGAAATAGCCAGGCCTTCCTTTTAATGATAGTAACAGAACTATCATTAAAGGATAGTTAATAGTCTGTCACTATTAAACAGAGTAACAGAAGATCACTCCAACCAGAACGACTGAAGAGTGTCCTCCACAGGCCTTAATTCACAGGTACATTTAATATTGGTTCATAACACAGGTATTTGTTAAAATTACATACTGCAGCTTTCTGGTTTGCACTCAAGAAAGCATAGAGGGGTTAATTTAGAGGGGCTTGCCTTAAATTTCCAGAAAATAACTTGGAGGACATGAAAGTTGATATGCAGTTAAATCAGAAGTTAAGAAAAAATAAATCAACAAACCACAACACAAAAAACCCAAACAACCCACAATGCTCACACACCCAAAAAACCCCACCCCCCAGCCCAAAGAAACCCAATCCAACCAAAAAAGTACAAAGAGAAAAATGAACACTTAGGCCAATCAAAAAATCAACATTCATTAACTTGACTGCTTGTCTAATGATGTGTCAAACAGGATATTTCAAACTCTAAGCAACCAAAAATTCATCACTGCATTAGTCTTACTCATTAGCTCACAGCTGAAAACAGCTTTAAAAAAGAAGGAAGGATTGGAAGCAGCTATAAAGGGAGGGGAAGAACATTTAAGCCTGTTTGAAGATTAAGAAGTGTCAAGCAGCAAAGAACTACGGCCTCATCCCACACACCTGCATCTGAAACATTCGTTTCAGCATGGAAATTAATTACACCTGGAAGCAGAAAATAACAGTTTGTAAGGACACTGAATGTGGATTTCTAAGCTGAGTAAGAAAGCAATGGCATAATAGACATCACAAAACAAATGAAACCAGCAGAAAATTATCTGTTTCAAGCAAGCTGGCCTTTTGGTGAAAAATAAATCGATAAAAGCAACGTGTAATGGCAGTGCAAGATACAGAAAGACGTAGGTTCCTCTTGATTAAAAAAGGACAACCATGCAGAGAAAACACATGAAAAACAGTCACAAAAACAGTAAAGACAATGAGCACAGAAAGGTTTTGAAGAAACCCAAAACACAACTAGCAATGTAACAGTTGTTAGTTCTCCCTATTTTGGTTATTCTGCTTCTATTTTGCATGGTTCTCCCTTCAGTCCTTAGTACTGGATTTTTCAGCCTACACCTCACATACTGTTTGTACAGTGTCTAGCAGTAATACCATCACGGTATAAGAAAAGACAAACATTGAAATATTTATGTTTTAAGCCTCACACTCAAGGAAGGAAATGCCAGAGTGCTGTGCCACTGTAATTAAAGCACTCGGTGTACTTGGACTGTGATATAAACTACTCAGATGACTACCTACTATCTCTTCAAAGAACCTACCTTTCAGTACACAAGGCCTTTGTGAATGAGAGTATTGTCTACAGCTGTTCTCATCTGTTCTGGAATCTGGAAGGTGTACAATGCAGGTAATGGTTTTTGGGAAATTTCAGATTACTGAAACTAAAATGGCTCTCTATTTATTCCAATGTTTTGCAGAGTAGTTGGAAAGATCCAAATAGAAAAGGAATGCAGTTACAGATGTTGCTTTCCTGGTCATTCCCTAAAGGCTTTCAGAACAAACTTTAAAAAAAGGTGGCAACTACACACCTGTAGCTGCGCTTGGAACCCAAAAGGACAGTTTGTTTCCCCTAAAGTAACCAAAACCACAGAAGCTGTCTTACTCAAGATGAGGAAAATCTGACTGCTTAACACACAAATTTTGAGTTATTATAACAATTACCATCCCCTGAAAACAACAGAGCTTATGAAAACACTCCTATACTCAGAGGAGAATGAGGACTGCACACATTGGCTAAAGTACATTGAAGGGACAAGGCTGAAGCAAAGCACTGTTAACTACTGAGTCATTCAGTGACAGTTGGGTATTTTAATTCTGCCATTTCCAAGCTTTTGAATATCAGACACTGAAACTGAGCATGGCTTTTCCCTTGGGAGTTTTTTTCCTGCAAGAACCACGGTAATCTTTGGTTCTGTAACCCAGGACTACACTGCAGCCCTCAAAGAAGAGGGTAACTGGTATAAACAAAGATCACACAAGAAACACCAAGAAGTGCCTTGCTAAATGAAACAGAATGACTGGGAAACAAAGGGACAAGTGAAATTCAGTACAGACAAATGTAAACTGATGCAGGTGGAAAGAAGTTTATACTTGAAGTAAGGCGCACTGTCCTGATGGCTACCTCTCAGAAATGCAATTTGGGCATTGTGCTAGATATTTTCACACCAATGTTGGCTTAATATTTCTTAGATGCTGGAGTTCGGCAGCATTATGCAAGAGCCTCCCAACAGGCTGCCCTTCAGCTTGTTGAGGGCACAGTAACTTAGAGCAGCGTTTGACACATAACCAGAAGCGGCACCTGTACATCCTGCGCTCCACGGGACAGAAGAGTCCCAGAGTTTGCCAAAACTACACAAACAACAAGTTTGGAGACTGGCAGTGTGCAGGACAAATTTTTGTAGAAATCACAAGTGGCCTCAATGGGGCACAACATCAGCCAGTTTGCACTTTCTGAAAAGCTACAACAATTACCCATATTCTAAAAAAAATGAGGACGCTGTAATAGAGTTATCAAATTAGTATTCTAACAAGTAATACAATGTCTGTAATCAGCATAGTGAATTCACTGTTTAGCAGTAGCTTGATATATTATTCTGAAATTTATTAATTAACCTAATAAACTCTGAAAATCAGCTCTCCTTTTAAAAAAACTGTGTTAACTTTCAGCGGTCCATATTTTATATGAATACAAAGATACATGTGGAAGTTATTACAATATACGGGGGTGTAGCCTATGGACACAACTATGTGGGACTGACTATACTGCCTTAGCTACACTGTACAATTACCCATCATATATCATATTATGCTATTTCTGACACTACCCTTCAAAATCATTCTAAAGGCCTGTCTATAGGATTAGGTACAGTTACACACAGAATCAACTCACACCAAGACAACTAACCAACCACTACCAAAACAAAACACAAAACTATCTAGAGTACAACTGCTCTCACAGTTGAGTTCCACCTCAGCTATCCAGAGAATAGCGATGTACAGAAAGATCTTAAAAAATAAATGGGGGAAATTTAAAATAAAAAAAAGGTTTCAAAGCATCTTTATGAGCAGACTGCAACCTGAAGTAAGGGAGCAGAAGGGGGATCTTGCTCATGCGGCAAACAGTGATTTAGGAGATCTTCCTATATTATTCAAGGCAAGAAAAAAATTACAACTAAGGCTAAAAGGAAAAACATATTTTTCATTTATCTGATTTAAGAGATTTTTTTGGCATTACTACTCAAATAGGCCAACAAAGGTTGAGAAGTACTGCCTTTGAGCAGTGCACTTATTTATTAGGCACTTAGAAGAGCTCACAGAGGTGATGAACACATGGCCAACCTAACTCCAGGTTACAGAGAAAGCTCACTATAAAGGTAACAATATTTAATACAATCTTCTTGCCTTCCCCATCAGAAAGACCTAAAGCACTTCAGCATCTGCACTCAGTTCAACTGGCAACTCTGGTGTCCAGATGCTTATGGAAAGGTTTAAACGTTGGTCACCTTTATCTACTGGGCTGTAACTTTTGCAAAGCAGTCTAAAATCCTCTCATCTTGTTTTCTTAAGACCATAATAAAAACCTATCACAATTACAGTGGAAAAAACTGCAGGAGATCTTGAAGATGTCTAGTGTATCACACGTCTCAAAGGGATGATGTTCAGAACAAAGGCTTCCTTTACACAAAAAATTTAATACTGAAGTTTACTGTTGGTAAAAATCCCCCTATCTATTCAGCTTTCAGTCCTGAATCCTGCAATGCTCTATTTTCCAGTATTCAAGCTTGTCTACATTCAAGTGTTTTACAAAGAGCTGCTAAAGGCATAAACACCAATATAAACTTGTGAATGTAATTTGAACTATTTATTTTTTTGCAAAGCTTCCCCAACACAAATTTAATCAGATCTGTGACCCATAGAAAACCAGTGAAGAGAAACTGGTTTTGTTGTGGTTTTTTTTAATCTCTTGCATTTTTAATTTAGAGTTTAAGACATTAAATTTATATTCCAAAGTTTAAAGAACTTTGTCAAGCATGTGCAACTCTACACAATTTAAGACTTTAAGACCAACTTGGCAAAAAGCAACCACATTTAAAAATGCACTACTGACTGCAGTTATAGATATACACACACACATTCACAGCGCTGCTTTCATTTCTTAATTTTTTTTCTGCATATTCTACTGTCAGGTTACTACATCATATCAATCACAGGAAAGAATGCTTGTAACTTAGCCCTTCCAATATAAGCTATGGCATCTCAGCCTAAAACCATCAACAGAAGTCAGTTTATTCTGAGAGATCAGACCTAAGGCTGAATTGCAAACCACAAGTTCCCATCTGCCAGCTCTGATGTACAGGGGAGGGACCTACACAAGAGAACAGGGCAGACAGCTAAAGTGGCAAAACCTTCATATTTGCAACAGAAAGACTTATCTGGGATGGTGTATCAATGCCCTAATCCGAATGACACAAAAGCTCAACCCTTTCCCACTCCACCTTACCAGCTGTCACTTGATATCTCAGAGAAGGTTAAGAACCTCCATCCTCTCTCTCCTCCAATATTTCAATCCAGTGGATGCAGAGAACACATCCACGGGTAGGGAGGGCATAACACCAAGCTGGAACTGGGCTCCACAAGGAACACAGAGATGCCTTTGGCAAGAGGGAGTTCGCTGCTCAGTACCCAACAGCTGCTGCTTACAGCTGTTTCCATCCTTCTCCACTCCCTTATCCATTATTTGTGAGCTCAGAGAAAAGCCTCAGAACTGGTTACAGACTGGGCAGGAAGTCGAAGGGAGCTCGTCCTGTAGAGTTCCACATCAGGCCTTCCGTAGAAGAAACCCACATTAGGAATAACAGCAAAAGCACACTTATTTTCTAAACCAGATCTCTAAAAGCTGGAATGATCATAAAGATCATTAAGAGCTGGCCACACTTTTTACTCTGTATACTTTATCCCGCCTAAATCCTTGATATGCTGGAGGACTGTTTTTAAAGTATGCAAGAAGTACCCATCTAATGAAATACTGATCTCTGAAGTTCTGTAGATCACTTAAGTGAGATAACAATCCCCATTCTCTTCCCACTCCAATGAACACATTTAAAGTTCTATGCTGACTGGGAACTTGTTTCACAAGCACTGTGTTCAATTAACAAGAGAAATCTTTAAGTTATTACAGTCCAAACTTTCCAGCTAAGGAAGAAGCATCAGTTTTCCTCTCCCATAAAAAAATGACCAGTTCTTAAAACACACCCAATACTTTATTAATAAATGATGGCCTTCAATACAGAGTACCAAACCTACCCAATTAAGAAACATTATTTCCATTTTAATGATATGAATTTCATAGTAGAACTGTCACTTCTTTTCGGATAAGCTAAATCTTAAACAGAATTTAGGTGATGACAGCTTTCATCTAATGCTAAATATTTTATTCTGACTTTAAAAAAACATTTAAGTTATTCAATACTAGGGCCTCCCAAACTCCATTACTGCAGTATCATGATTTAAAACCCAACCACTGCCTTCTGGCTCAATGTGACCTTTTTACCACCGAGTGTGATAGTTGCACTGAATTACCCACTCAAGGCAGGGCCTTGGTCTAGCCCTGGATATTCACAATACTTAAGTGAAATTACAGTAAAAAGGGTAATTCAATACATAGAGAGAGCATTTACAAAGGTTTAAAGCATTTCAACTAAGCTTCCATCAACTGAATTTCATTAGCTAGCTAATCTTAACTTTCTGAGCCCCTAAACACACAAATCCAGACTTATTTCTACACATTCATTCAAAGCATGACATCAATCACGTAACTTCAACTTTGAGAAAGCCCAGTAAACAAAACCCAAGATTGCCCACAAAAGTGTTGCGGGTTTCATCCAGAGAAGAAAACTTAATTCCAACCAGCTTTATTATTGATTGTTTTTTTTAATTCAAACCAAGTTCAAAAGAAAAAAGTAGCAGTTTAAAAATAAAGTAAAAAGCAGGCTTTCAAACTCTTCGACTTTGGTTAAACCAATGCAGATTTCCATGCAGTCCTCACTAATGCACATTACACCTCATCTCTGAAAAATACTGTATTTCCAGGGTTAGCAGCATTTCTTACTATGAGCATCTGGAGAAGGGGAGTTAAAGTTGCAATTAATTATACATCTAGGAACAGTGCTGGAGGCTATAGCCAGAGGAAAAGAGTTAATTCAGTCTCCACTCCACCAGTGTCAATGGAAGCCTATCTGTACTTAAATTGCAATAAATGGTTTTGCCACCTTCAGCCTTTAGCTTCCAGGATGCCAACTCCACTTAAGATTTTCTAATAAATTATTCCAGTATAATGATGCTGGCTTGTGTTATGCTTAATCAAAAGGCCATAAAACACAGCAGGCACAAGCTTTCTTAAGGATTACACAGACGAGACATTTCATGCATACATCTCCTATATTAATTCTATTTTTAGCCTATCAAGATCACTTAGGCCACTTACATTACCTCACTTTAATGGCCACGTATAGCAGCGATAAAATGGACATGTACCAATGATGAAACATTTCCAAGTTTTCCAAATTCTATGCATTCCTGATTCCCTACTCCTACATAAATGCTTCCCTGCTACCAGATCATCATCATCATTTGAAGCGGAAGCTCCAGCATGCTGCAGCAATTACAGGATGTGTTTTTAGCAGGCACCACTGACACTTCAGACCAAGACAATGTGCCACAGCATGCACCAAGCATTTAGACACATGCTCATAAATCAATGTGAATTTCTTGATAATTCGGGGGAGGGGGAAGGGGAAAAATTTTATCCTCAGAAAAGAATGCACTCAATTTTATGGGAAAAGAATTTGCTTGTTATCATAAAACAACTGCAAAGCAAGCCATATCAAGGACAGAGTTTTGCCAACTGAATACAAGCTGCCCACAGAGCAGACGGCACTGATGCCACGACAAACTCCAGCATAACAATAATCTTTCTGGGATTGGCTGTGTACCTGACAACTACTTCAGTTTGGGGAGTGCTTTATACAGGGTGTTCCAGAAGCAGACAACCCAATACATAAATACTCATTTACTTTCATTTTCAAATCAGAAGTAGAATTTGCCAGTTATGACTTAAGAGTGGTTGCACTCTGAATGTGCAACAGACTTCAAATTAAGGATATACACACACACTAACAGAGGCTCAAAGTCTAGTTTACTCAATATAATGAAGAATGTTATTTTGCTTGACATGTCAAGTCCACAAAGAGGGAGTCAACCAAACAGACAGAAAATATCTTCACCAGGACATTCAGGATATCATCTGCTGCAGGAGACAATGAATTCTAGTCCTGACAAGTAATAACACAAACTAATCAGCTATGATGATTACAATGTTCTGAGGTCCTGGTTTCTGTTTGGCCTGTTCTCATCTACTGCCAAAGACCTACTGCAAGGAAGCAGAGAGTTCCAAGGTCTGATCTGTGATCTTACAGTTGGAAGACAGGGAATCCCAGCTTATCAGTGACAATGCCGTTCTCTCTGCGCTCTACTGGTCGACAGGATTAAAATTACATTCACAACCATTTTGTTACAGAACTGCCCCTACTGTTTTTTTATGTCACCATCAGCCCCTGTAAACATTTCTACTGGAAAGCAGTAAAGAAACCAACGTGCAAAGAATGGTTTCATTTCACAAATAAAGTTCACCTTCCAGGATTGCAAATAGAAAAATCAAAACTACAAACTCCATGTGAATTTTGAAGTGTATCTTGTAGTGTGGGGTGGTTAGGCTGATAAAAAAAAAAAACACCCAAACACACACACACAAAAAAAAAGGCAAAAAGAAAAACCCCTAATCTAACTATCTTCCCAATCCTAAACTCTTGCAAGAGTAAAGGAAGAACCTTCCTACCACACAGTGCAAGAGAGCGTAAGGACCAATACAGGACAAGACAGTACACAGCAGGCCAAGAAGCTGAAGTCAGAGATGACTTACTGGTTCAAGAGTCATGCTGAATCGTTTCCAGGATCTGACCACCAGATTACTACATAAGTGGGGGTTTGTCTTGGTTTACATTTGACAATAAATTCTTACCTGCAGCGCCTGAACGTGTTTCATAAGCATGAGCTGATGACAAAGCATACCAGGGAGTATCCTAGTTGTGTTTCAACTCAAGTGATATCATCCACTAATACAGGGAAGAAGTTTTGATGGCAGATTCAAAAGGAATTGTTTTGAAATTCTTGCCAGAGCACAGCCATAATTCAAACACAATCCATTCAGCTAGCTACCCAGAATGGATTCGAAATTTGATAGTACTGTTTTAGAGGAAAACAGTACTATCCATTCACTAAAAATATTATCAAAAACGCTTTTTTTGTCTAAAATATGACCACAGGCACTGCGTGAAATTAATGCGAGACTAACAGGCGGCATGAAGTTTACACACTGTCTACAAAAGGTGTTTTGTGCACTGAAATTCACCGATTTCAGGACACACTGACGTTCTGCCATCTTGGCAGGCTATGAGATGACCAAGAAACTCCTCTGAGCTCTTGAAACACGTAAATGCTCCACGTAGCTCGCGTAAGAAGGAGCACAGACCAACAGCGACTTCCCAGTTACGCCGCTGCGCTCCCCATCGCGTTTTGCCATTACATCCCAGCAATCCTCAAACCTGCCGAGAAAACCTAGCCCTACTTAGGGGCAACTTCACGCCGGGAACCTTCTTACCCTGGGAGCGGTTTAATAAAAAACAACCACCGCCACACACACACACACACCCAAAAAAAAAAAAAAAAAAAAAAAAGAGAGAAGAAAAGAAAGAATAAAGAAAACAACAACAACAACAAAAAAAACAAAACAAAAAAAAAAAAAAAACCACCACAAAAAAAAACCCAAACCAACAAACTTTCATCACCACTCAGCATTTTTTCCGAGTTAGCCGCCGCGAAGTTGCTCCACCCGGCTCCGATTGTGCAACCGGGGGAGGCGGCGGCGCGCAGCGCGCTCCCGCCGGGCGCGGGGGGAAGCTATTCCCGGACGGGCGATGGATTCCCGGGTGTCCGGAGGGCCCCGGGGCGGCGGAGAGGGGCGACTGCGGGGCGAGGGCAGCGCCGCGGTGGCTGTTCCGTGTGTCCGTGCCGCGTTATTGCGGAACGAGAGGGATCCCGGAAAGCGCCCGGGCCAGGCGGACCCGCCGCCATCTTACAATGCGGGAGAGAAGTTGCACAGCAGAGGGGAGAACCCGGCCTGGGGGCCCGGCTGCTGCCCCAGGCAGCGCCTCCACCTCGCCGAAAGCCCTCGGCACACATGGGCCGGCGCCATCCGGGCCGGCTTCGGCGGAAGGGCAGCGGCAGCGACCCCGGGCCGCGCTGACATCCGAGCGGCCCCGGGAGCTGCCTCTCTCCGACCCCCCCGGCCCCCGCCCTCAAGAAGGGGCCGGGGCCGAGCTCCGAGCTCAGGCCCGGAGAGAGCAGCCTCGCAGCCCCAGCCGGGCCGCTGCCCCGCCGGAAGGAGCCGCCGCTTCCCGGCCTCTTCAGCCTCCGCCTCTCTTCCCCCCCCGCCCGTCTCCTCCAGGGGCGAGGGGGGGAGGAAGGCGATGGGGGAAGGGGAAGAAAAAACACCTAAAAAATAACAATAAAAAGAAGGGCGAAGCGGTGAAGGGGGAGGAGGGGACGGCGGAGGAGGAGGAGCCGCGGTGCTCACTCACCTTGTTGATGCGTTTCAGCGCCATTGTGTGTGTGCGAGTGCCGGGCCCGTCTACGCGCCGCGGTGACTCCGCGCTCCGCTCGGGGGGCCGGCAGGGAGGAGGAGGAGAAGGAGGAGGAGGAGAACGGGGAGGAAGGCGGAGAGGGGGGAGGGGGCAGCTGCTCTTCTCCTTCCTCCGGAAACAGCCGGGGGGGCGCCCGACCGGCCGGCCGGCCGAAGTCCTGCCTGCCTGCGGGCAGCGGGGCCGTGAGGCTGCCGAGGGAGCGCTCCGCCCGCCGCCGCCCGTCACGGCCGGGAGAGGGTGCGAAGTGCTGGGAGAGCCGAGAGGCGTCGCCCGCCCAGGGAAAAGCGAGAGAGGAAGGGCGAGAGAGCCCCGCGCTGCCGCCGCTGGCCAGGCCCGGACGCCGCGGGAGGGAGGGAGGCGGGGCCGGGCCCGGCACGCCGCCGCCAACGGCTCCGGGGCGGGGCCGAGGGCGAACGGGTGGGGCTGGGGAAGGAAGGTTCTGGGGCCGCCCGCGGGCGCCGCCGCCTCGGGTCCGCTGTGCGGCTCTTCCTGACCGCGGCGCTTGGGGGCCGCGGCGGCTCCGGAGCTCGGCGGTCCCCGGGGCTCGGCGGCGGGCGCGCACCGCTGACGGCGGGTCCTGCCCCGCCCACCTCCCCGCGAAATGGCGGCAGCGGCCGGATCTAGTCCCGCCCGCTGACGCGGCGGCGCAGTGTTCCTCCGCGCGTCAGCTGGCTGTCACCGCCGCGGAGGGGTCACCGCCGCGGAGGGGTCACCGCCGCCCCGCGCCCCAGCGGCTGGAGCGGGGCTCAGCCCGCCTGGAGCCTGGGAAGGACTGGCGCTCCCACGGGCACGGCCGTGCCGGGAGCGCCTGGGCACGGAGCAAGGCGGGAGCCCCAGAGCGATGGGGTTCGCAGCGTTCGCCGCATTCGGTGTGGATGACGAAGCTAAAGCGCTCCTCTTGCCCAGGAAGAGCGCAGGCCCGGTCTGAGGGTAACGGGCCCGGGCGATTCCTTGTAGTGGCGTATCGACACACACGAGGGTAGCGAACCAAGTGTCTCGGTATAGGGGAAAAAACATCTCCAGAAGGAAAATATGGTGACATGGAATGTCAGTACAAGGGCCAGACGCATCAAAGAGAGTCATATAATCATCAGAATTGGAAATGACCTTTAAAATCATAAAGTCCAACTGTCACAGGGCATTGCCCCCAAACCATATCATCCAGCGCCAGTTACAGACACCTCTTGGGCATCTCCAGGAATGGTGGCTCTACTGCCTTCCCGGGCAACCTATTCCAATGCTTGATCACCTAAATATTGAAAAGAATTATTCTGATATCTAATTTGAAGCTACCCTGTCTCACCTTAACACCATTTCCTCTAGTCCCCTCACAGCAGGCAGTCTAGAAGAGACTGACCCCCACCTCACAACAACCTTTTAGGTAGTTCCAGAGAATGAGGAATAATTATTTTATTTACAGAGATACCATCTGTGGCACTTCCAGCTCCTTGGAGGGTTTTTATTTTGTGCAGCATGGGCCAACAGGTCGGTCTCAGACAGGGTTTTTTTTTCTCACAGTAATTAATTGTGCAGGTTTATGCATAGTTCTCTACATGGGGAAGGACTCCTACTCCATTTCTGTGAAACAAGAAGAGAAAGATTGCCTGGCTGCCCTTCTGCTGTAATGATGGGATGTATCAGAGTGACAAACATGGCATTTGCTGTCCAGGGGGGATGTCCCCATAATTGCACTGGACTCAGTTTCTGTTCATTATAGTGCTGTAGTGTTAGTTGTCTTGCTCTCTAGGATACTAATTATTGGTCTGGAGAAGGCAGAATATTCAGAAAAGCTTACTGTGTAACAACATTTTCAGTATGAAGCTTGACAATAGGCAGCAGTGAATTAGGAGAGCAGTGGGGTTTTTTTATTACTTTAAAAAATAGCACAGTAGTAGGACTGCCATAGTTTTTTAACACTGATATTTAGAAGCAAAAGAGTAAACAATGCATTGTACTTGTAAAGTCCAGTTATCTTGCTATGATCTCCTAAACCAATCCTAGCAACTTCCTTATGTAGTCTTCATTTTCTGCTTCTTCTTTTAATTGTACTGAACAGCATGTTCAGGAAGTGTAATTACAAACTATTTGATTTTCATTCTTATCATCTTAGTCAAGAATATTGCTGAAGAACACCTTGCTGTTCCAGCTGTGGATTACGGATGCTATTAAACTGCTCCAAATCACCAGCGTGTCTATCTTTGTACCACAGACATGATCCTCTGCCTTGTAAATTCCTCACAACTTTCTGAGCTTCATTATGGTTTGTCATCTCAGGAGATTTAGATACTTGGCAGTATTCCAGTTCTACATTTTGTAATTATTATTTGAGATTAATGACCTCTAATATGACTTTATATTAACATTTTTGATCAGACTTGTGATTCACACTTTCTGTATAATGAAAGAAATTAAGAACAGCCCAAACATACTGTTGACAGTGTGTAATTTCCCCTGCTAATTTAAGACAACTGGAATTGTTAATCCGGTAAATCAAGTTTTGTTACGTGTTAATTTCAATATGTCTATTACCATTTGACCCCAAAGAGAATTTAAAATTTATTGGATAGCTCTTGTTTATAGCTATTGCTCAGAAACAGATTTGCAAATTTTAGTTTAGTATACTTGTTTAGGCAAACACTTCATCGCACTTGCTGGTCATTTTTGAAAAACAAATCTGCCCATTTAAATACTGACCTTTGAGAAAAATAATAAAAAATTATGGCTTGTGTAGGAATGAAAAACAAGACATGCAGTCACAGTTCTGTGACCAGTTCTGCAAGTCACAGCACACAGTTCTGCCTGGAGAACATTATACTTTCCACTCTCACCTTTTCCTCAAATTTTGATGTAAAAATCATGTATTTTCTCCTCAATATTTGGAAATAAATAAAACCAATTCGTTTTTTTACTTCACTAGGAATATTTGGGTAAGCAAGGCCTCAAAACCTGAATACGGCGATGTGCTCATGCAGTTTTTCAGCTTTACCACACAGCATGTATATTCTTTAGCATAGAATCCTCATACGGTAATTTAAAATGCAAGAGGTGCAGATGATGGTTACTGAATAAGGGTGTTGCAACTTATTGTGGAACTATTTGTGTTTGTTTCATTTTAATTTGATTTTTGAAGCTAATCCTCAGAAGTGGCTGTAGAGAGGCATTACCATGTCTAATCCTCCACAGTAGTGGAGTCAGGTTAGACTTTTAGAGGTTTATTATGCAAAATATCTCAGTAGATGTGGCCTGGTAATAAACAGTTTGCACAAAAATACTGAGAGCAAACCAGCTCTCTTGAACCCTGTCTTTAAATTTTGTTTTTTTGAGGATGGTGTTCCAGAGCACTGTGTGGCCAAGTGATCATCAGCTTCCAAAGGCTGGATTCAGCAGTCCATTTCAGCTGCTTCCTGTTGGTCCAACAGAGGAATGGATGGTCCAGCCATGAGTGGAGGTTGCCTTGTTTGGCTGTTACAGCACTGCACCTTGGGGACTGGAGGGAAAAGCAGCCCAGCCTTTTAGTTTAAAGGTTAACATAGGTTACTTGTACATCAGTGCTGGTTTTTCACTTCTGCTTGCCCGAGACCAGCCAGTTCTATATTTGGAGAAAGCTATTCTACCTGCCTTCAAAACAGGTGGAGCAACCAAGCATCCTGGACACCAAGCAGCATTCCATACAGGATGCTTCATATATATCTGAGGGGAAAGGGGGAAGGAAACCAGATGCAAATGTTTTCCAAAAAGATTTTCCATTTTAGGAGACAAAAAAAAAATTACTTCAACAAAAGCAAGATTTCCATCTAAACCATCCAATAGATTACTTTTAATTCCTGTTTGGAACACTTCAGCTCATGCTGCTGGAAAACAAAGAACTAAGATCAACAACAACAACAGCTTCTCCCTGTTTGCATGTATTACCAGGCCTCAATTTTCTCTTCAGCATCCTGTCCAACTTGTTTTTCCTTTAATTACTGTAAATCAAGCTTGCAGCCAAATCCTTCTTTAATCTGAGCAAAACTCACCTTATTGAGGACCCTTTTGATTCAGTGGATACCACAAAGAATAAGATCACAGGAGAAAGATGCTAAAATAAGATTGTTCCACTGGCTTTTTTTTTAACAAAACAACAACAAAAAGGGTGAATTTGCTAAGCACCATGACAAGACAGTGGAAAAAAACAGGTTTGGGGATGCCATTGGTTTCCACTTGATCTGTTTCAAATTCCATAGATCTGCAGACCTTTCTGAGTAGCTGGGGCTTCTCCACTTCAATGAGGATGACTAGGTCACAGTTGTCAGTGCATGCTTAGTTCCCTGGCTGCTGTTGCATCTGTCTTCTTCTGTTAGGAAAAAGAGGAAGGCAACGCCCTTTCACATCTGGAGTGAAGCCCAAGGTCAGTGTGTTAGGCAGCAGTTAGTTTTTAAGAAATACCAGATAAAAGGTAACTTTCTTGATATTCCAATTTGGCCAATTCTTCAACAGATTCTCTGACATTTTCACTGAAACAATTCCCAAGCTAATCCATATTTCCTTTGAATTAGAAGTGCAAAACACTGAGTCCCTACATCAATCCATTTTAAGTTGTGGCAGCTTTGTGTAGGGAATTGGAAAGCCTAGAGTTTCAGTCTACATATGACTCCCAGTGAAAACCTGGAGTGCTTTGTTTTCCTGGTTTGCACAGTCATGTTTTCATGATTCACAAGAGCATAGAACACTTCAGTAACTTACACCAAGATAAATAGACTGAAGTCCCCCACAAAATCTTCTGGTCTTCAGGATTTTGTATAGCACTTCATTGTTTGGCACTTTTTTATCTTCATAGCAACAACACAGTTTTCTTTCAGTTACAGATTTTTCTCTTCTCTTTCTTCTCTTCTCTCTGAAATCCTTCCAGAAAATAAGAGCTATTTTACAAGAATAAACACATGAAAACATAAAATTCTTTATGCTTGTTTTACAGACCTAAGCAAGGGAATCTCTGAAAATCACAACAGGTTATTTATTAGTATGCATACAGAGTATCCCTCTTTTTTTTTTTCCCCAGCAAAACTACCATTTGATCTAGATGAAAAATATATCCCTGTCAAGTCACCAGCAGTTTTTGTCAACAAGAATGTTCATTTTCTGTGCTGATTCAGCTCTATGGACATTGAAGCATGAAAGTCAGATGAGCATGTGCGTGGTGTAATTATGATGCCAAATTTGAAAACTGAAATTTTTTATTGTCGTGCAGTTACTAACTACCTCTGTTTCCTTCTTTTGTATGAATTCTTTACATGCCTGAATAAACATAGATAATATAAACATACATGGCAAAATAGGAGGGGTGTGAAGGGCTAAGCAATTATCCACTGTTGCTAAAATAAGGTAACACAGGCTGAATTCAGTGGGCAAAACCCCTCTCTGGAGCAACTCAGGAATTTTATCAATATCAGGAGGCCAGGGTACATCAGTTGCAGACCTGTCAAAAAGGTGTTTAATGGTGACCTACTTTATCCTATCCCTTTGGAGGTGGTTGCTTTTCCTTGTTATACCTGTTTTTTGTCCCCTCAGGCTGCCTTCAGACTGCAAGCTAAGTCTGTGTCGGTTACACTGTTACTGAAAATGACCAAGCTCTTAACAGCAGTTTTCAGCAGTAGGTAATTTGACCTATTGTGTTTACTAAAGGAGACATCAAAGGATTCTCTGGAGCGTGTTCAAGATATGTCTATTTTTATTACTTTGATGTAATTGATTACTAGCCAGATTTGGACCATCCTCATTCGGTCGCCACTCCAGTGCTTGTTCCAGGATGCAAATGTACTAAGCAAACCACAACCTTTGAGGAGCGTTTGGGTTTAAGAAAGGATTTGAGCAGTGTGCCTAATAGGCTTTAAATTTGCTAGTTCAGATAAAATGCTAATGCTTAAAGGTAATTACTCAAGGCCAGTTAAGGTGTTTCACAGGCTCCCCGGTATGGGCAGGCTGTTCAGGTGTCACAGCAGGCTCTGTTGATTGAAGCACAGCTTCCATTCACCTGCCCAGCTACATTCAAAATACAGTTTTCACTGTTTGACTAGAGGTACAGGGAATGAGTTAGCCTGAGCTGATCAGGACACTGATGGTGTACTTCATACACTGAAGTAGAAACCACCTTTTATCTCAGTAGGTTTCCCTGCAGATACCTGCCAGTGTTTCCAGAAGACCTGGGGCAGAGACTCTCACTGAACTAGAAGCCCTGGTACCATTGATGTCACAAATGGCCTGCAGCAAACTACTTCTGGCCATGCCTCCTTCTTCTGAGGCAGTCCTGCTAGTGAATTGTTCACATATTTGTAACTAAAGAAACACTACACTGCAGCAGAGGCAGCAGGTTGGCTTGGGGTCACTCTTCATTTAGAGGGTTTTTTTCTTGAACATTCTTTCTCTCTCTCTCCCCCCATTGTGTTTTATACAGAAAAATGGTATGTTTCTCTGGGGAAATTATTAGTGTCTTGTAGAGTGCTGTGTTTTAATTGTTTGATGGTGTATTGACTTAATTTAATGATTTAAGAAAATAAGAAAGTCCACAGAAATACTTCAGGTTTTTTGTTTGGTTGGTTTGTCTTTGAACTGTCAGGAGTATATGCTGTTTATTTAGACAAGGGATTTAACTAGCCAACTATCATTGGAATGAGGAGTCATTTTACTTTCTTTCTGTCTTTTTGAGCAATCTCATCTTTAAAGATTTGCCTGCTCTTTTCTTTGCTATGTTCCAGTTAACCACAGGGTATTCATGAGCTTACTTAGACCTCCAATATCCAGGTAATTACAGCCAAATATATCTCTTAGAAGGATGGCATATTATTCTTGTTTGATGTCCTATTGTAATTTGGCAAATACTGTAGATGACTCTAAGTCACCAATACTGAAATTAGCCAGTTATTTCATCATTATGGTTAGGAGGATGGACCAGGGCAGTATTTGTGGGGAGGTGGGTTTGTGACAGACATGGTAGTAATGAAATATGGCCAGGTGTTGGCAAGTTGCTGAAAATTTTGCAAATAATAAAGCAAAGGTAACCTGACTTCTGTACTCCTGCTGACTTTTATTCTTCAAGGTCAAGCATGCTTTTCAGTTCTTCAAGAAATACTGCATGGATTTGTCACTTTTCCAAGCAATAAATATGAATCTGTTTTTATAAAGACAATAAGGACTGCAAATATTCTGGTTTGTTTTGCTTTGAAAAATGGGATATCATCTTGTAAAAAAAAATACCCCCTGAAAAATACCCACTTAAGGAGTTGGTAGTGGAAGCCAAGATACTAACTTTTTCAATCATAGCAATTTAAATTTAAAATAACAGCAAAAAAGATAATTTCCTTCCTGACTACTTGGCTTATCTTAAATGACTTTTTGATCTCCATTTAGCTCCCATATAAGAAAAGCACTGCTACAATGGAAATGGAGGACTCAGGTACTTGGAGACTAAATGATACCCTTACCCATTCATCATTCAGGATATTTGACAGTGTGAAATCATGATGGACAGGCAATTTGAGGGACTATGTGCATCAGTGGTTTCTACTGTACTTGTTTCCTGAATAATCAAAACATTTCTGTCTCTGAAACTGTCAAAGTAACTCACACAAAAGTTAAAAAAAAAAAAAAACTAACAAAAAAATTTTAATTCCTCTTGGGAAAACAGTTTAAAACATTCTCAAGTGTTTTAATAAATTAACTACAGACACTATCATAACATTAGCTTTCAAGAAAACCTTTCTGTTCTAATAAAAAGGGACACTAGGATCTTTTCCTAGTTTCCAAAAGCACTCTCCTAGCATGTTGTTCAACATGAATGCCTCAAAATTATCATGTTCCTTTCACAGCCATTAGGATTACATTTCCTGTAAAGTAAGTTCTGTAAATTTGGGGGTGATGTGTTTATATCCTACATTTTGTTTTAGCTACATTTTTTCCCCTTTGAATCAGCAGAGAAAGCATCTTATTAAAAAAATATTTACAGACCTTACAGCTCTGTGCACTGGGCTGGAGTACAGAATTTATATAAATTTCTGACAATATCTTTAAAAGTAAATGAAGTAACTTAAAGATCTAGGGAATAGTCAACTGTGTAGATCTAGAAGTGCACTGTGCTATAACTGAATTATGGTCCAGAGGATGGGGAATGTCTGGGAAAAAAAATAGAAAAGAAAAAGCATTAGTAAGATAGGCGTATAAGTGAGGCTGTATTAATCTTACTTACCAGCTGTAATACTATTCCATGTCATTTCCTTGGAATCAAGATAGCCACTTTTTTCTGGCTTTCATCTCCATCTGTTGGACATACACTTGTCTAAACTAAAGAGGCATGGTGTTTGGGGGCTGAGGTTTTTCTTTTGCTCCTCTTTACTCTTGTGAGATGACAGAGAATGAGTATGGGTTACTGTAAGTGCCAGACCTGGCTAACCTTGAAAAGGGGAGCCAGGCTTAGAAATCTCCTCAGCGCTGCTGTTGCAGAGCTGTCTGAGAAGGGATGACAAACTGCCCTTTCACTGCAGTGTCACTGGCATTGTGACACAGGAAGAACCCAAGAGCAGAGTGCAGTCCCACAGCAGAGATCACTACTCTGTCCTCAGCAGGGATCTGGTAGTTTTTCTGTGCTATAATTAGCCAGTGCCAAAGAATGCACATTGCATCACAGGAATTAGTCTTGTGGCATTCTCACCTTTGCCTTCCAAAATGAAGGAAATATCTTTCAGTGATAGCTCTTATGCCAAGGGAGCAAAGTACTAAGGGAAAAAATATGTCCTCAGATATCTGGTCAAGAATAGACAGTCTTCACTCATCAATGTAGTTTAAAAAGGAAAGGTGAGTGGTCTGTTGCTGAGAATATACTGACATATATATATATATATATAACTTCTTGTCCCCACAATTCCCATCATGAGCACAGCTTGCAGTGCTTTGGTAGTGGTTTTACTTCTCATCTGTTCATTTGACAGTGTGTACTTCCCAGATTATGTCAGCTTTGTCCTCTGCAGGTCCTTTAGTGAAGGGGAGGATGTATCTGTTTTCCATCACTGCAGCTTCCTCCCAGAGGACAATCAGGGATTTTGCAGTCTGGTTTATTGCAACAAACCAGGCAGAACTTGCTACAAATCAATAACATATCTGGTCTCTTATGAACATATTACTGAATCCTAAAGATACTTATTCTGATTTGAGTAAGACTTGTGAAATAGCAGCTCCCTGGAAGCCAATGAAGTTCCAAATCTATCCAAGTCTGTATGTGACCAGCAATCAGATCATTCTGGATCCTCACGAGCAGTACATTCTGAATCAGCTACCTAGCGCAGATGGAAAAACTGGGTGATTTGTAATGGGTCAAAATTTAAAACTGATTGCAATATTAAATTTACTGTGCACTTTCTTGCGCATTGTTAGTGTTACTTGACTGATGTTTTTTACAACAGTTTCATGTCATACAACTTGTTGCTTTCTGTGCTTTAAATAAATGCATTTTCAGCTCAGGGTAACAGAGTGGATATTCTTAGTTTCATCTTGTGCTATTTCTGCAGCTGTTAGAGTAGCTGTAGAAACCACTACCAGTGATAACCACTTCATAAAAAGACAGCTCCAGCTCAAAAAAACCCATACAATGTAAGTAGGAAGTAACTGAACTTTGGCTGGGGATATCTGGGAAGTTAGCACTGAATACACTTCTTTTTTCTTGAGCAGGGGATTTATTCAACTTCGTTTTATACCCAGCTCGTGGGTAACATTTCCCACTCCCCAGCAGTAGCAATCAGAGAAAGGAATTAAAGTGTTAAACCCATGGCTGAGAGATCAAAGCATGGCATTTTTCTCGAATAAATAAAAACAGCATCTACTGCTCTGTTCTCTCATGTACAAAGTTGCCATATTGGAACCTGATGCAATTCTTAGAAATCTTGCCATTTTTCTTTACATGCTTGTTTTCATTCTCTTCAAAATTAATTCCCTACAATCTCCAACAATAAATGCCATTCTAAGCTGCAGGGATTTTTAAAATTCAACAATAATACATGCTGTTAGTGGGACACTGCAGTAGGCAATTATGATAGCACCTCCCATTAAAACATAATGGTCACATTGTAAAATTCTTGGACATTAGCTAGATTAGAAAGTAATGCCATGCTCATTTAGTAGTAATTTTATAATATGAACATTATGGTATCACATGATTAGCCCACTGATTTTGTTATAAGTGTGATTTGTTTCCTTAACTTATTTTTCTCTTGAACACTTTGCCCACCATGGACAGGTAGCTGTTTTCAGTTAACACCAGCAGAAGCCACGTAAGGTGCCAGGTCTCAGAGTCAAGTGAAAGCACAACACTCTCAGCTTTCTTCTCTGGGCAACTAAACCTCTGGATGTAAAAATATAAAATAAAAACCCAACCTGTGTGCAGTGCAATTGCAACTTGCTTACAATGTTATTATGCACAAAATACAGGAATGTAACTGTATTTACAGGGTCTTATATCCAATTTTAAGCCAGTCTGCTTAGTTTTTGAGATTCAGCTATTTAATAGTTGGATGTTGACAGTGCTGCATAACTAGCTGATGGAGATATTGCATGAAGTGAATCACAGTTCCTACAGCTCTTTTGGGGTGTAATCATTTTGCTTGCTTTTGGGGAAGTGGAAGAAAGAGAGATCTTTGCATACAGCAGGAACAGCAGCTAATCACACCCCATTGTGAAACGATTCAAATACAAAGGGACAGATCTAGCTTCCTCTTAGACCCGAGACTTGTGTTTGCTGATCACAGAAGCCAGCCCTTTTAGTTGGCAGTAGTACTTTAGCCTGCTACAGATATTATTCCAGGTGGTCAGTTTGGAAAATGGCAATACCAATTCCAAGAAAATGGTTGAAACAACACCAGACATCCTCTTGATAGAAAAGCTCACTAACATGAAAGAGTACTGAGCAAATTAGTGTGCTATTTAGGCTTATTTTACTGATGTAAGAACTGTATGTCTGCTGCCTCAGAACCTTTTATCTTTTATCCTTACTCTTGTGTACTTGGTAAAATAAAATAAATATATGTATTTATAAATGTTCTTCTCCTTTGCAAATCTCACATGTTCTAGACAGACCAGTAAATATTATCTCATTTCACAGCTGAATCAAGGGCAGAGGGAAACAGAGCAATTTTCAAAGGGTAACATAAGGAGGAACACAAACAGATTCTTTTCATCTATCCTCAGTCTGTTGGACCAGGACCAACCAGCTTGTGGATGCTGAAGGCAGCTCTTATTTCTGCTGAGCAGGACCAGTGCAGCTATGTTGTAGTGACAAGAACAAAGTCTGCCAAAGATCATCTGCACCACAAACTTTTCTCCCATTCTTATCAAAACATTGGCTGGTTCTCATTTGGGCAATGTTTGGGGAATTCCATGTCAAAGACCTGAGCTAGCCCTAAGGATGGAGATCTCTTCATGTAGGCTCCGTGCTCCATTTTATCTGTAATGTTCTTGCTAGATGAAAAATCCCAGCGATAGAGGATACCTAGTGCTGAAAGAAATATTCATCTTTCCACACAGGTGACGTAGGTTCTGTTCAAGTATCTAGGTTTGAGCTTTTTATGCTGCTCTTTTATTACAGCAACTTCTACATATCCTCCCAATACCAGAGTTTCAGTGGCCAAATTTAGCATGAAACACACAAGCAGAGGCAATCTCTACTTTTTAACAGCTCACAGGCTGAGACTAAATATACAAGAATGAATTGTTGCATGTTACTCTCTCCACAAAAAAGTGAGAAAATTTTCCAGATAGCAAACAATATTGATATTTGAGTTGAAAAATATGCTGATAAAATCCTGAAGAAGCAATCTGCCTCTGGAATAAGAATGTCCACATAGGGTGTTAAACATGTGTAACAGAGGGAAGTTGTCACACCTGCCTGCTAAACCTCCTGATGCTAAGTTCTGAACCCATAATGTTGTCTCTAAAGATGGATTACTTTGTAAAAGCCTGTTCTTTCCTGCAGGACTGAGCAAGCCTGAAGCTTACGTTTCCCACCTTAAAGCAAACAGGAAGTCTGCAGCCAAATGGCAGGGTGAACATGCATCTCCTGTGCTCCAGTTCAAAATGGGTTTCTAAAGACACTTTTCACTTCTGCTTTGGTTAAAGATCTCATCCAGGTTTCATTTTCTTTATAGGTTTGCCATAATCTGTGACTTTCAGACTTTGATAAACCAAACCCATGTGTGACTCATGTCAGCTGATCCCTACACAACAGGAGGGACACAGGGAGAGCAATTCCTCTCTGCAGCATGTGCAGATGGACTTGCAGTGTGCTGAGTGCAGCACTGATCAAAGGCAGCACAGCAGGGCACAGGAGCTTCCCCACAATGTCAGCTGTGCTCCCAGCATCCAGAGGAGGAAGAGGCTGGAAGAGCAGAAGAATCTGGGGAGGATGACGGTAGGACAGAGGTTCTAAACCTCAGTGTGAAGTTGCTTGATTTAGGGCTGTAATATTTACCTTATGTATTCTTCCCTCAGAAAGGCTCACAAAGGAGGTCACATCATGACATCTAATGTATAATTTTTACAGGAATAACCAAGTGTTTTACTCTTTCATTATCTTGTCTTATAGGTGGCATCTGCCTAGACAAAAAGAAATCATCTTAGGACATCAGACACAGTCATTACATGAATAAATTTAGGTGAGGTAGGGAACTTAGGTACTCTGAGATCACAGGAATATTCCCACTAGCTAAAGATGATGATTCATCAGGAAATGTTGATGCAGGGCCACAGGTAGAAAAGTAATAGGCCAGAAGCACAAATAAATTGGATTTATCCTAAACTTAGCTTCCAGTATTTTCCAGCAGGAGAAGCACACAGTTGATTTGGGTAGATATGGTGGGATTTCAGTACGCTGAGGGAAGAGAGAGAACTGTGCTTCAGTCAGGATCATGTAAGGAAGGAGACAGGTCTTGTAGGATTGTGCTGCTTCAGCTTTCCTGCTCATGCTCTGTGCTTTATGCTACTAGCACTTAATAGATTCACTTAAGATAGCAAAGCACCTTGAACCAGTGTTGTCATGACCAAGGGATTAACATTAGAGTCTCCAGGTCTGGATGGATTGTCTAAACTGACCCAGAACGGCTACGTGCTTCCCAATTTTTCATCTGCCTATATAGGGAAGATTGTGTATGCCAAAAAATGTCCAGTCTCCTAGACATAACAATAAAATAAAGTGAAAACAAACAAAGAAACAAACACATGTGATAGGTCTTATTCTGTGCAAATTATTGCCAAACACAAGGCGGATGGGCCTCTCCCTGTAACTTTAAACCTCTCATCACTCACGTTATCCTACCTCATTCACATGAAGAAAAACTTTCAATCTTTTTACTTCAATATTTATAGGACCATCAACACGGAATACAACTTGAATGCAGCAGGGTGATGACAGGTAATTACAGAAAATCTGTAGAGCATAAGCCACATATTATTAAATACAGTCCCTCATGTTCCCTTCCCTTCCCTTCCCTTCCCTTCCCTTCCCTTCCCTTCCCTTCCCTTCCCTTCCCTTCCCTTCCCTTCCCTTCCCTTCCCTTCCCTTCCCTTCCCTTCCCTTCCCTTCCCTTCCCTTCCCTTCCCTTCCCTTCCCCGCCCGCGCGCCCCCTGGCGGCCCGAGCGCTCCCGAACCCCCCCGTGCCGGCGGCAGCGCCCCCTAGCGGCTCCGGCGGACAGCGCGGCCCGGGCGGCGCTCGGGGTCACGGGCCCGGGCGGCCGGGCGCGTGCGCGGCCCCGCCCCGCGGCGCGTGCGCACCCCGGGTCGGCGCGCGGGGGCACGGCGGGAGAGGCCGGCGATGGTGCTGGACACTCTGGCCCGCATCGTCAAGGTGCAGCTGCCCGCGTACCTCAAGCGCCTGCCGCTGCCCGAGAGCGTCGGCGGCTTCATCCGCCTCACAGGTAGGCGGGGGCAGCGGGACCCCCTTCCCGCCCCGGCGGCGCGCTCGGTCCTGCCTGGGATTCGGCTTTCCCCCCTCCGGGCATCGCTCGCTGTCTGCCGGCCGCGGCACAGAACGGGGAACGCCGAACCCTGAACTGTTGTAGCAGGGGGATGACCCGACTGGAGGTGTCGGGGGGCAGGGGAGTTGTCGGGATGAAGTGCAGGGACAGCGTAAAACGTTCGCCTCTGAAATTCCTCTGGGAATCAACGCCGGTGGGCCAGAGGCCGTGCGCCGGGATGGATCGGGATTTAGCCGGAGGCCTAAAGCACGGCCTCTTCGTCTTCCTCACAGGTCAAAGACAGCATCTGAACCGAGTTAAACAAAAAAAAAATCTCTTTCTGGGAACCTGCCACATACATAAATTTAAAGTAGTTTTTAAATTTAGTAATTGTTGTAAGTATTTTCTGCGTGAGGGAGTAGAAAGAGCAGTTCATTGATTGTAGCCCTGTGACAGAGTGAACAGGAACGAAGAGTGAGTAGTGGCGACCTCTGTGGGCGCTCAGTGCTCTGCCCCCGGGGCTCTGGGAGCCCAGGCTCGGCCGTGTGACACAGGCGGGCCCTCAGGCAGGGCAAGTGACAGGATTAGGTCGGTGACTAGAAGGAACGAACGCTCTCCACAGAAAGTAGAAGTAGAAAAAGTTATCAAAGTGCAGAATCAACCTTATATCTTGCAGCACTAACACCAAGACTGTGATAGTGCTGGAAAATTGTTAAATTTAGAACAGGCACAGTTTATTTAAAGCCAGCTTTGAGCACTTCTTTTTTTCCAGCGTGTTTATGTTGCTTGTGACCTGCAAGTCTCATTCTCTTCCTCAGAAACAAGCAAATCTCTTTTAAATTAACTGTTCTCTTCCACAAGTACTCTCTCATATGAAAAAGTTGTTAATTATATTTACCAAGTAGAGAAATTCAGCTGCTACAGAGGTGGGAGGTAAGGGAGGATAGAACAAACTACAGAACAATTCAACTTCTCCTGTTTCTAGTATTTGTCAGTTTATTAATGAAGCCAATTGCGCTTGTAACCACAACTTGACTTAAAATTTGTTAAGCTTAGTAATGTTTTAGTATCTTACTGCTTCACTTGTCTAACTATGTCTTTTTGTAACAGGATTATATTTGTGCAGTCTTCTGTACTCATAATGCGTAGTAGTAATATGATTTATTCTGAAAAACCTCTGGAAGGTTTGGTCTGTAGACCAGAATCAGGGCTTTGGGGTTTTCACCTAGTGTGATCAGCATGGGAGAACTGTTTTGTTGTCACATTGTTTACCCCATTGACTTCAAGGTACTTCCTCAAATTTGGAGAGAGGACAAGAAGCAAATAACTGATTTCTTAAGTCTAGACCAAACATGTGAAATGTCAGTCCCAAAAATACTAAACAAAAGTAAAAGAAGGAGCTGAGTCAGAAACTGCTTTTGAGAACTGGCAGGATTTCATGTGCATACCTGAAAAATCCACTGCCTCTAGTTCTTAGTGATTTTTTGGACTCTAAAAACGGGAGACAAAGGTATATTTAAAAATACACGGCTATAGAGAGAACATTTTTACATTTTAAATTCTTTTTTTCAATACTAAGCTAGACTAGTATCTGCCACCATGCTTTTACCTCTTCCTCCCAGAATGAATATGAATGAAAATGGGGGAAAAAAAGCAAAACTGAACAGGTGCTTCAAGTTATGGCATAGGATAAATGCAACACAGTGAGACTTTTGAGAAGGATGTTGTAGGACACTGCATCCTAGGCACCTACAGTAAAAAATTATCATCTCTTAGGGCATAAAGGTTATTGAAAGTCATTGCTCAGTGAAGAGATGTGTGCTTGCTTGTACGCAGAGCTGCTGTCAGTCTTAAGTTTCATTTGAGAAAATGATTGCTTGAGCAAGTGCTGCCTCTTCTGTGTTGTTGTGGTCTTTGTCCTGTCCTAAAGCCTCTAAGAGCAGGGGATTCCCAGTCCTGGGGTATTTTGCAGTGAATTATCATTAGGAAAGACTATTAGACAATAAAGAAAATTAATGTGACCTTTTGTGTTTGCTACTGTAATTACAAAGTATATTCTTTGGCAAACGGCATACTTTGCTCCTTTTTGGAAAGTGACAAGTAACATTGGTCTAAAAACATTTAAAGTGCAATAATATTTGCCCTTTGGTGGCATCTATTGAACTTAGTCAGGGACCAGCACTATGAAACACTGGGCAACATAGACCTTGTTTGCAAATGCAGGCCAGAATTCAGATTTTGAACAGTGCAGTCTTTTAACTCTTTTATTGCTTCTAAACTCTCATTAGCTTGTAGGTAGATGCAATTTCAGTTCCTGTAGTGCATCAGTTGTAGAAACAACAGAATATATGTATATGGAGCATTTTAGATTTTTTTATAGGATGTTGTATAGTGTGCTGGTTAAAGATCTAGACATCTGTTATCTGGTGTGACCTTACAAAACCAGAATGAAAAACTGCTTGTTTGAAGAGAAAAACTGTTAACATCCAGTGCATACCTCCTGAAGGTAAAAGCAGTGAGGGAGGAAGGAAAGAATGTTTGACCTTGGGTTTGAAAGTGGATATCTAAATTATCATGCTGTGCTGCTCAGAAGCCTCTTCCAGTGCCTTGTCATTGCTTCGTTAGTCTTCTCAAGTTCAGTGAAATGAACAGTGTTGTCTCATGCCAGCATTGCTTTTTGTCCTGGAAGGTGTCATTAAAATGGCATAGAGATTCACCTCAAAATAGCAAACAACCAAAACCAGGATAGATCTGCTTGTTAGTTCTGAAGAGAATGTAATTAGTAGGTACTTCGAATTTGCATGAAGAATGTCATCAGTTTAGAGGACATACAAGCACAGTTCCAATATTCCTTTTGACTGGAAATTAATACTTGTTAAAATCTTGATTTGCAGTTGAGCTGTTACTCTAAGAAGCTGCTTTTGGGTCTGCATAGGGTTATTTCCACAAAAAGTAGCTGAAACATAAGTCAAAGATACCAAAGGAGTAGTTGATGGAAGATAAGCAGGGAATGCCTGCTTTGATTTTCTTCTCAGTGGCTGGTCTGTACCTTTGTTCATAGTGTATGTGTTTCTTTTGGTTTTGGACACGTTACTGTTGGACTAAAAATTAAGACCACCTCTCCTTGAAAATATCCATTGCCTCAGCTTCTTGGAATTCTCTGGTTTCTGATATTTTCCAGGACTTATCTTTGGGATTAGTCTCTATCTAACACAAGTCTGAAGATTGACCTGTTCCATACACTACTCTTCATTTCTGTCTCCAAAATCTGCCTCTCCCCAGGCAGCAGAACTGATAAAGAATCTCCAGAATCAGTGTAATGTCTGAATTCTGAGTTGTCAGCTGTGAAAATAAAGTCTTGTGAATTGCCCTACATCTGCTTCAGAAAGGTATGCATGGCTTCAAAACCAGAGCAGTCTATACTTGCAGGAAGGCATTGCATTAGTGTGGATGAAGGGTTTTTACCATCCCTGCTCACCCAGCCTAAAGATCTCTGACAGTGTCTTGTATCTCATGCCTTAGAACATGATCACATTGATTTTTCAGTTTAAACACAGGAGCTTCAGGCAGTTTTTTGGCAATAACAAGCCAGTTTATGGTTAGTGTACACATGAATGTAACGGGGGGCTTTCCAGAGACTCCCAAATTAGAAGTAAGCACAGAATTTACTGGCTAGTGAGGACAAAACTATTTATCAGCAGTTATCTTGGTACAAATATTAAATAATAACCATCCTAAACAACAGCCTTGTACATCCTATTCCTGCTTATTTCTAATTTCCTTGCTCAGAGGTTACAGCTATCACGTTCCTCTTTCATTTGTATGAACCCAGATGGCTGTGAGCCATTCAGAGACATGACCACTGTTCTCATTTTGATGCTGTATCAGAGTGTGAGACCTGTCCTTTTTGTATGTCAGTCTTAGCCCAGTTATATTCACCACACACATGACAGATGCCCTGGTCCTGCTGTGCTTCTTGGAATGTCTGTTCTGTCTTGGAGTTCAGAGGAGTAGCTTTGTAGAGATCCACATTTTTGTCAACAGTCAGGTTAAATACAAAGTTTGGAATTTTTCTTCAGTGACCAAATATTTTTCCTCTCTTTTGAAATACATTCCAAGTCAGTCCTTCAGGTAAGGTCAGAAAGTGTATTTGGGTTCCTGATGGAATTGATGGAGTGTTCTGGAAAAGAAATGCTAAAAAAGGCAAACAGGCACCGCTGTTCAGGAACTCGGGATTCTGTGTAGCTGAAAAGATTTAACTATCTCAGTGTTAATTGTTACTTAGGGCTTGCAGCTTGTTGGAGGAACTAAGGAAAGAGCACCAGAGATTAATGCATTGCAGTGAGTCCTAGTGAATGTGGTGAATTGTGGTTTGTAGGGACTGCTGCAGGTGCAGTTGGGGAATGGCTGCTGAGACTTCTTGCAGTGCCTTTAGCATTTATGCCGCTGTGATGCATTTCCAGATAAATGCACTAAATGTGGCTGTCACATCAAAGGCAACAAAGAACAAAATATTAATCCCACAAATTGTTTTCATTATATGGTCTGGTTCCAGAAAATTCAAATCCTTAAGAAAAATCCACTCGATTCTAACTGGAGAAGTATTAGCATAAACTTTTGTTTTACTAGTACAAATGAAATCAAGCTATAAAGAATAATGTACTTGTTCAGGGCTACAACCCACCTGGCAGATATAGCCTCCTTGGTTGTGTTTACTTTCTTGTACATCTTAATTTCAAAAAACAATCGGTAGAACATAATCTTGCTATAAATAATCATAAATAATTTAGAAGTCAATTAGTGTCTTGTCTTAAAAAGTGCTTGTGCAGCTATTTGTGCTCCAGCTTGTTATACTTTTGTCTTTCTCTTCTAAAGTATTTTTAAACTCCCTTCTGGATGAGTGTTTAGATTTAATATAGTCTCCAGGAATTTAGAAAAATGCTCTCAACCTTTAGTGCACCATGGTATTTAAATTGCACTTGGGGTATTGTCACAGCATGTTCTGTTGGAAAAGTAGATCCACTTTATATATATAAATGCCAATTACTGATGCATTTCTTAAAAAGTCTAGTAAGTCTTCTCTCACCAGCATGCCTAGAAGATTTATAATGATGTAGCAAGGCTGCCTGATCTGCAGTGGATGCTTTTATTTTTTTACCTGTACTTGAAAGAAATTCCTTACCTTTTCTGTGACTTCACCTCCTGATCTTAGGTGTCTTTCTTCCTCTGTGTTGTAGAAACTGGTTGCAGATCCCTGAGCAAACAGAGGTCTGAAAAATAAAACCAAAGAAATTGGTGAAGGTTTTGCCAGTACCTTAGGGTTGCCCATTTCAATAAATCTTCTATATGTTTTATATTCTTCCATTGAATCATCTTCTAGAGTGATAAAATTCAATTTCATCAATTAATTTCAATTCCTTAAATTCTAGGAATCAGATTTTTACTTTGGCTGGAGTAAATCCTAGGATTTAATCTATGTCTTCTTTTTTTCCTTGAGACTCACCAATGGAATCTTGTTTGTCCTGAGGGCCCTGCTGCCTGAGCAGCCCTGTTTCATACCCTCAGCCTAAGCCATGTGCAAGTAGCTGCTGCTGCACCATCCTGGAGTGGTGCCAAAAGCCAGCCTAAATCCCACCTTATCTCTAGTTTCAGAATGGCTGCGGTTACTGCCTTTCCTGGGCGTGCTGGCCTTGCTCGGTTACCTTGCTGTTCGTCCCTTCCTCTCCAAGAAGAAACAGCAGAAGGATAGCTTGATTAACCTCAAGATCCAGAAGGAAAATCCCAAAGTAGTGAATGAGATCAACATTGAAGATCTGTGCCTCACTAAAGCTTACTGCAGGTGTTGGCGTTCGAAGACGGTAAGACATTGTGCTACTGTAGGGTTAGAGATTGAAACTTGATTATTTTTAGCAGTTTAGCTTTGGTGGTGGATTGCTCTGTGTTGAGTTGTTGCCATTGTCTGGAATTGGAACATGCTTCTGAACTTTGCAGAATGGCACAAAACTGTCTACTTGAAGAAAGCAACTGTAGAAACTTGAAAGAAACACAGTAGGGTTTCTCTAAAATTGTTTAGAGAGTGACCACATGTGAGTAAGAATAAAACCAAGCAAACCTGTTTTACTGTTTGCAAATACATTGCAGCTAATTAAGAGATAACTACTCTTATTTTGCAAAAAACAAAGCTTAGAAAGTTGTTCATATTAGAATGAAAATAAGGCTGGGCCTGTGTTGGTGATTCCTATCTGGTCCATAGCAGTGAGATGACTGGTTGGGATATTCCATATCCCCCAAATTAGCTAGATGTAAATGAGTGTATTTCATTTTGCCTCAATTTTCATTTCCTGATTCAATTTTGAATGTCCTGACCACAGTCTGGTTTTGTTTTCCCTGGATCAAATGCTTTCCTTTTTTAATAAAAACAAAATGTCTGCCCTGAACTGAAGAAGCTTAACTCAGCTATTCTCACTTTGGACTAATCACTTCAGCCAAGTATTTCAGCTTCTCTTATAAAAGTACTTTCTGGTTGCAAATGACTAAATCTATTAAGAGCACTCTTAATAGTTGCACAGTAAATACATTTGTAGCTGTGATAGCTGTTTTGTTTGCTGTTCTTTCATGGAAAACACTTTGTCCCTGACTTTGTGTCTAAGAACAGCTATTTTAGGATCTCCCAGACTTAGTTACTTATTAACTGTGTTTGTTGTTGTCCTTAGTATCCTGTGTCTGATAGGAGACAGGGAGTTTGATGTTGAAGCAGGACATCACAGGAGGAACTAGCAACATTATCAGAGCACTCAGGGCTTAGGAAGAAATACAGAAATCACCACGCAGCTGCTCTACAGAATTATGCTAATTCCTTGTGTTTGGTTTTTTTTTTTTTCCAGTTCCCTGTCTGTGATGGCTCCCACAACAAGCACAATGAGTTAACAGGAGATAATGTAGGTCCACTAATACTCAAGAAGAAAGAAGTATAGCAGATGCTTAATGTAGGTCATGACTGATAAAAAGTCTTTTATACTGTTGTAGTTGCAAGGGACAGCGTTTTGTTATGTGATTGGTATGATTTAGTTTCATGATTGCTATAGATTTCTTTTTGGAATAAATTGCATTTAGACAGTGATGAATTTGTCACTGTTTTGGTACCTTATTCTGAGAAGAATTTTGCCTGCTTTGTAAAACTGTAAAATACCTATCTCTGTAAATAAGTCGTTTATTTCAATAATAAATTGACTTTCTACAACTAAGCCTTTTTTTGTATGAACATACAATTATAAAACTGTCACTATTTCAAGTGCACTTTTCTGTTGAATTTGTTCTGCTGAGAAATCATGTTTTACTCAGCTTTTCAGGAACAAATTTAAGTGTACTTAAGTGGGGGAGAAAAAGATACCAACTTTCTCTTTTGTGAATGTATCTTCAGGCAGCAGATCAATGTTAAGTCACGCAAGCTGAAGGTCTGGCCTGCGTGGTGTCTAAGTGGGCGGTTTGTTGGTCTTACACAAAGCAGCCCAGCTCAGACAAACCCCACACTGCTGGAAAGTTACACACAGCATCCCAGGTGGAGTGCTGGCAGTTCCAGGTCATATATAAACCAAACTATTGAGTAGGTCACCCACTACCATTAACCCTGTATTTTGGGCCCTGTTTTGGTGGTAAGGAGACACAAATTTGCCTCCTGCAAGTTCCCTTGCACTACAGTCACTGCTTTTTGCACATTCATCAAGGGATGAATGGGTTAAGAGACAGAAGTGAGGATGCAGAGCTGAGCTGTTCTCTTGGCTTGTTACCCATTCAGAATTATTATTTAGGCAAATCAGAACGTTTCTGTGCTGAGGCTTATATTCAGATGCAGATAATTACTACTTACCTAACAGCTGGATTTCTAATTAATTATTCTAAAGTGCTTAATTCTCCCATGAAATAGTGTATCCATTAGTTTAAAAATAAAAATTTGTTCCATGCTCCAGTTTTAGACAATGGTACCATGACAGATCTCACCTATTCCTTAACAGCATTTCATTTGACCCTTTGTTAGGTGGGAAGCCCCAGAGCTGTTGCCAAAGCTGATCACCAGAGTGCTGAAACAGAAAGCAAGTCAGAAAGCTGTTCTCACACGTAAGGGCTCTTGCAGCAGCAGCAGAGTTAAGGTAGATCATTCCTCCTCCGTTTGTGACACTTGTGGTTCTAGGTTCCAAAACCTCTTGCCTTGCAGCAAAAGATGGCAGATCAGGATGTGACTGTGTGTTAAATGCCCACTTTTACAAAGTGTGTAACAGAACCATGGTATAATGTTTATTGTTTAAATACTTCATGATGGTCCTGCCTTAATGGATGAGCAAACCATAAATGTATTAGGACATAAACATGTATAACAGAGAAAAATATATAAAGTTAAGTATCTTACACTGTTTTCACTTATAGATGTATATAGAATACCAATCCCCAATTCTTGAGTTTGGTGAAGAAATTAACTGTGAGATGTAAAGCCCTGTCTTTGACTTTTTTCCAGGGTTTAAAAATTACAGTCTACTGTAGCAGACTTATTAGATACAGGCCTGTATGCGCTTCCAGCTTTTATCAGGATACTTCTGTATTCAAACAGATTGGTTTCCTCTGAAATCACAACCAAACCTGTTAAATTAAGAGAAACCTTGTTAAAGTGAGTAATACAGCAACAGGGTTTTGTCTCTCCCAAAAAACTCCTTGAAGAGAAGAACAATGTAAGGTTTAACCTCTTCATTACTTAATCAAGCTATGTTAAAGATGGAATTTTTTTTTCTCCCTACTTGCTCTTAGATGAAATAGTTTAACAGCAATCTACAGACATGGCTGTAGGATAAACAGGGACAGTTATTTTGCTTGTCCTTGTATCTGTAAGGGCATGGAACAAATTTGTAGTGTTGCAAGAGCAAGTCACAGTTCTTTTGTAGAAAGCACATTTTATAATTTCCACAAGATAATTTAATGAGAATCACAAGCAAGATAAATCATCATTTCCTTGGATTTCAAAATCTGTCAAGGTAATACTCTCTCATGTCCACAGAACTTGCTATAGAAAATCTCAAAGAATTTACTAATCTTTTCTATCTAAAGTCAGAGATAGATAGCTAAAAGCTGAAGTGCCTGTACAGCTCTGTATCTCACCAGCAACTGAGAAGTTGAACCAATTACCTGACTTTTCTAATCTAATTGGGAAGCTCCATACACAGGAATAAATTTGCCCTAAATACCAATAAAGACTGGAACGGAGGTCATAGGACCAGGTCTTCAGTGTTGATGGAAAATCTAGGGAAATTGAAATCAGCATTTTGTGACACCTATTTACTCTACAAGAACAGCAATGTTTTTCTTTTAATAATTAATTTGAACATGGTTATAACAGAATACAAATAAACTTGTAAAATAGGTTTGGAGAAAGGTGTCTGACTTGGGGCAACTACTAGACAAAGTAAATGTAACTGAAGTGCAATTGACCAAAAACTTGGTCTTTTGCACTCTTTATTTAAAAAGCAAGATGCAGAAACTATCATCCATTTTGTGGCTGTATTACTCCATGACTCTTTCACAGTTAATTTTAGACTTCAGTTTAAATTCCATAAAAAGCTCAGTTTGGCTGAAAAAGAGAGAGTAAGCAGTGATTATAATCACATCATCATCACATCTCATGGACTGTTGGACTCCCTGCTTGCAGATAGACAATTTCTGTCTTTTCCCATATGCTGCCTGCTGTAACTGCTGGATGCTGGCTGCTGGGAACACTGTCGGCTGTCAGACCTTTCTGCTGCAGAGGTTCTTGTGAACCTTCTAGAACAGCACACTCAGCCTTCTCCCACACTATGCCTGTGATTATGTCTGCATGACAGCGGGACTCTGCTTATCAGTTACTGCACATTGTGCTCTTATTTTATTTCCTGCAAATAAAAGAATACCATGGCATGATTATTTAATTGGCTTGAATTGGTCTTATTCAGTAATGATTTTCAAGGCATTTTGTTAAAAAGGGGGTGTTCTTTAATGTCAGGCTTCACCCGTACTCTGATAAAAACTGAAATCTAATCTCAAAGTTAGCTGCTATTCAAAAGCAGCTGAAACTGTCATGATACTTACTAAAAAACCCCAGTCTCTTAAGTGCTTAGTCCTGACATATCATTTAATGAAAAGATGCAAGTGTTTTCTTTCTGGAAGATAAGGAGAGGGAACATTTTAAAGCATTAAAGCTTTTAATTTTAGATCTGCAGGTCCCTGTAATAGCTCCAACCTGATACTTTTTGAAGATTTAATAAAAGCTGGGAGAAAGGGGTCTCATGAGAAATACAGACACAAAATGGCAGGGAAAGAAAAATCTATTCAATCTCACTTAGACTAACAAAAAAGATGGCAAGTTTTCATTGGTTATAGCCTATTCAGGCACTCAGAATTGTGGTAGTGATCTAATGTATAACTGAGAGCACATTGAGGTTAAAGGAACAGGCAAATCCCATTTATGACATGCTGTTTTGCTGGGGAGGAAGTATTAGAGGCTATCACAAACAAGAGCTCTTCATCGGAGGTTTGCTTTTGTACTTAAGGTTGTGTCCAAATTTAAAGGGCTGTAACCCTTACAACATCACACTTCTGTTATTGAACACGTTCCAAATTTGGCAGAGTGATCCCTCTGTGAGGATTCTACTTTTTATAAAGCTTTACAAAAAAGTGAACTCCTTTAAGTTTTACTCAAGTAGAACTATTTTTGCTTAGAGAGTAAGGCTTATACAAAGGCATACATGTACAGCTACATATACAGCTCATCTGTATGGCATATGAATCTCCGCAAATAGTACAGTGTCAACATCAGAAGTATTTAAGTAGTTAAAAGTATTTTTGTACTTTTTTTTTGTTTTGCATATTAAAAATTTAAAAGCTAAAATAGAAATTATTTGTTCTTACTAATGCCAAAACCTAGACACCATCAAATGTATTCTACACAGGATATGGTAAAATGAGTTTAGTAAACTGTAGTGTAGCAATCTGCAGGAGAGTGTTGTCCACCTCAGTTACAGGCACAATCTAATAGCCTTTCCAAAAAATAACACAGTAACTTCCAGTTTTTGAGGGATGCTATACTGACCCTGTGCCTCAGAATGGAGATACCAACAACTTACTTGAAGCCAGACAGATTTGCTGGTATCTGTCAAGTGATACCTAACCTAAAAGGCAAGAGAAGGATTTTGATCAACAGAAGTTACTCCTGGCTGTAGAACAGCATCTCTCTCTTGGTATCATGTTGTGTGAAGGCTCAGGTACACAGGTGAAGAAGCAGCCATCCCAATCCCATACAACCCTCCCCCAGTCCTTACAGCCATCCCACAACCCTCATCTCATTTTCAGGCTCTGTCCTTTTTTCTGCTGGCACCAACATCTTTATTACCAGTCTATGATGGCCCCAACTGTCTCTTTGAGCATGTAAGTACCACTTGCTGTACAACCAGACCTGACAGTCCTTGAAGGCACAAAGGAGTGCATCAGCTGTGAGGAAGAACAGCAATACGGAAAGGCAAGTTTTGGAACACAACTGAGGAAGGAGAGGGAATCACCAACTGATCAATCACCAGTCATTAACTAACTGATGGCAGGACTTGTTCACTACGTGTCAACAACCACTTACTTTGAAGTTGCTTTGAGTTGTATAACTTGTCATCTCACAGCCCAGTTCCAACCATCAAGGAGTTAATCACAGTAGTCTCCATTTTTTTGGCTTATATTCTACCTCATGACTCCACTCCACGCCTCAACAATTCTGACCCTCTCCTTGGCCTCACCACCCACACATTTCAAGTAACTCTTGACTGCTAACTTCTCAGTGACTCACTGCCAGGTCATCTTATTCACTGTATGTTCAGCTATTTCATCTCAAGGCACCATCTTCACATAAAAATATTTTATAGAACTCCACCAGGGCTGCTTTAAAAATAGCAGTGGTGACTGATAGTTTTAGGTTCCTCCAGCAAGATTAGATACGCCATCTTTACACAACAGAGGTGTCAGGGTTGAAGGACCAGACTGCTGCAGTTGTCTTACGAAGGTTCACAGGCCTCTGCCTCTTCTCCAACCTCTGCACCTTCCTCATCCTCCTTGCTCTTTGTCTGAGCCTTCTGCAGAAGTCTGGGCCCTGCCAAGCCGATAACCAGGGCTCCAATTGGAGCAGTGATCAAGATAGCCAAGAAAGCTACTGTCAGTACATCCATTCCATACTTTTCCTTTTGCTCATCTTGATGTTGTCTTGCTGTATCCAGGGCAAGAGAACCTATTGCAGCCTGCAGGGAAGAAAACATTGCTGAGATGGAGAAAGTAATCTTTAGCACTGAATGAGGAAAAACGAACCTATCATTAGTCAACATTTCAGATAAATTTGACATTTTTAGTACATTCAACCTGGTTTTAGGCTGTACATAGCGAAGTAAACATTGTATTACACCTGTGAGGACAATTTTCACTTGACTATGCTTGGAATTTCCTAAGCTAATGAGTTTATCTGTGGCTTCCTCCTGTGAAGAACATTGCCTAGCTGCCATTTTATCCACATTTCTGGGGAATGTGTGATTAATGAAATAGGCCAGTATATTGTGTATTGCAGTTGTGAAAATGCCTCACTTGGAGAATGTATCCTGACAATAGTCAACTAGTGGCAGCTTCTGAAAATTTGTATCACTGATCATGTAATAAGCCTTGCCTGTTTTGATTATTAACTTTTGTTTGCAAGTAATCATGCTACTGAGGCAAAGTCCAAATGACATGACAATCCCTGAAATAAAGGAGTAGGAATGTAGTCAGCCAGAGGCATCTCTATTAATATGGCTCTCAGACTACTCCTTGCCAAAATCATCACAAACTGAAAGCCATTCTGAGTTTGGTTGTGACTGTCCTTGCTGACACTTCATGTGTAAGAGGGAAATGCTTTTACCTTTGAGAGGTCTCAGAATCTGTATGTGAAGGCACAATAATCAGCAATGGCTGAGAAGTGGTTATATTTCCTGTGGTATATATGCAATTCACTGTCATTATAAAGAGTAAACCCAGGACGCAAGCAAAACACTTGCACATAGAAGGTCCTCCACACACTCTTCAAGCAGTTAGAGTGTTTTAGAGTATGAACAGTCAATATTCTACCTTCAGTTGTCATTGAGCCTGAACCTTTCCCTGCTTACTGCTGTACTAGTTAGGGAGCTTTGCTAAAGAAAATAGGTTTAGCCTGGAATGAAAGTGAAGTTGGATTGTTTACCTGGACAGTGGCTTTGGGAATCCATGCCAGTGAGACAAATACCTTCTCCTTGAAATTAAACCCAGCAAAGGACACCATCAGGAATGTTGCTATGATTCGCACAACTAGGGCGATGCCTAATATAGCAACACAGAGCCCTGCAAGAGACAAACACTTCTCAGTGCTTTTGTGCATAGGTGCTTCTCGTTTTTTGATTTTTTTGGGGGGGTCATCCATAATCTGCTTTGTTTTAGATTTCTTTATAGAGATTCTTTCAAAGCCAGTAATGAAAGCTGGATTATTTCAGAATGATCTTACCAACAGTTTCAGGCCTAAGAGATGTAATGGATACTTCTGCTCCAATTAAACCAAAAAGAAAAGGCTGAAAGATATTCCATGCAATTGCCACAATTTTTTCTATTTCCCTCTGCAATAAAAACAAAATGGATCTGTAAATTCACAAAAAGATGGCCAAGCAGACACAACAGTTAAGTAGTCATAGGACAAAGTGAAAATGTTTCACAAAGATTGCCCAGAATTGCTCCTCTTTCTTTGACCTAATACTAAAACATTCAGAATCAGTTGCACACATTTTGAAGGTCAGACTGAGTCTGGCCATCCTAGTAAATAAATGTTTGATGTCTTGAGAGGAGAAATAAAAAGCACTGGTGTTTGAATAATAACAAAGCAGTTTGCAGACAAGAGGAAGAAAATAAAGCACTGTTGATTTTCAGTATTTAGAAAGATGTAATTTCAACAGCTTTGCCATGAAGTTTCTGAGCCTGTGGGAACTGCATGCCTAAACATGTTCTTTCATTTGTAGCTGAGCAGAGTCTGACTCTCCCAAGTTTCAGTCATGACCTAACGCTGTTCGTGCTGCACTCAGTCAGAGGCCTCTCTCCATGTGAGCAGGAGCACAGTCAGCCTGCGCAAGTCTGAAATCACATAGCAGGAACAAGTGCTGAACTTTCCACTACAATATAGTGTATAAAGGCAAAACCATCTTTTCTCCTCACGTTTTAACTTTACACAATTTTCCTAAAACAACTGCTGCCAGGGTAAACAGGAGTCTGCCACTTACATGA
This sequence comes from Camarhynchus parvulus, assembly GCF_901933205.1. Taxonomy (NCBI): domain Eukaryota; kingdom Metazoa; phylum Chordata; class Aves; order Passeriformes; family Thraupidae; genus Camarhynchus; species Camarhynchus parvulus. The sequence continues at coordinate 45,207,412 of NC_044574.1, forward strand.
CAAGGTACACACAGCATTTCAAATAGCACTTGTCTTTCAATTAAGTGGGTTCTACAATAGGAAAGGAACCTTCAGGCAGGAGTGTGTGGAAAGTATAACTGCAGTGCTCTGTCACTTAATAATCAATCCAGGGCCTAGACATACCCCATCCTTGGTATTCTCTTTGGGACTGATCCTGCAACACCTCTTGCTCTTCTGTCAAGGAATGGCACATTACAGTAACAAAACCTTCTGTAACCATAAAGAAAATTAGGTGGAAATATGTATATATATGTGTGTGTGTGTGTGTGTGTGTGTGTGTGTGTGTATATGTATGTATACACATATGTATGTACATGTAAACATTTTTTGCCTCATTTCTCCTTGTTATTTCACCCTTTTCAGTTCTGCCAAAATAAAATTAAATTTAAAAAAATTAAAAAGAGCCCCCAGAAATCCCCTCTTTAGGGATTTCAGCCTATTTACTGCCCATTTGACTGTTCCAGGAATAGGTCCAATGTTCATTGTTCTCTGTACACAGTGTCTGTCAGGTGCCTTCCACCATGGACAGTGGGAGGCAGTGGCCTTTGAGAAATTCAGCAGGAAAACCCTGGTAATATATTGAGTACACACACACCTCTATCTCTATCTGAGAAAAAAAGAGCTAAGGCATTTGACATAAATATACTTAAGGCCATGAAGCTTCATTCACAGATTAAAAGAATTTAAACTAAGCCTTTAGAGACTGCATGTACTCTTTTAAGGTCCTCCCTCCTCAAATGTTTTAAAAGCTTTTCAGTAGAGAGCTTTATCAGTTGTAATGTCCTTAACTAGTTAAGTCCCAAGGAGAGTTTTTCATCCTTTAAAATTGGACAATCTTAGTTCCTTTTCATTGATATAACAAACCTTGGTATCTTTGTAAAGTCAGGGTCAAGATGGGGATAATAACAAATAATAACATGGACTCTACTATATCTAACTCCCTTTCCTTTTTCTTCCCCTCCTTCTACTGAATGCCACAAAGCTATTGCTGTGCAGAGAAAGATGCCCTCAAAGCATTAAATGTAGATGGGATCAAGCAAAAGAGGCAGTCAGACATAGCAAGGTACAGAAAGGCAGTGGGGAAACAGTAAGATGAAGTAGGCTAGGCCTAAGAGAAAGTGACTAAAAAGCAGTCTTTTGTATGGCTTCTGCGTGGCCTTAACATCATCATTTATTGTGTGCACCTTGCTCTCTAAGTTATCCAAATTACACTGGCTGGGATTTGGGATAGTTAATCCCTGCTTTTCATTTCACCCCCTCCAAACCACAGGAACAAACCCTCAGGGTATTCAGGCCATGTCCACAGCTGCATTTTGGATACCCATTTGTAAACTTAACCATAAAGTGACTGTGTACAGACACTCACAGAGCTGGGAATTGAAGCTCTGGATTGCTACTGTCAAGTGCCTAAGTCTCTTTTGTATGGCTTGAGATGTCTAAGAAAAGCTGAGCATTTCTCAATCGGTACACCAGGCTCTGTATTGGCATACATATTGCTCTACTGACATACATGGTCACTTTCTGTCACAGGAAATGCTAAACACTTCCAAAACAAATGTACAATGTGCTGCTTGGTTTGGTGAGGTTTTGGGGTTTTTTTGCTTGTTTATTTGTTTGGTTTTTAAATCTGTGCACCCTCTAACGCTTCACAAATATACCATTACCACTCCAGACACAAATTCAAGCTCCTGTCAGGCTGTACATTCACCAGACTTTGGATATGGTATGCTTCTTATGTAAACATTCACCTTCTCATCAGACCATCCCACACCTGCAACAAAAGCTAAGACTAATGTGCAAAGTCCTCCTGATCCAGGGAAGCCAAAGTAGATGCTGCCAAAAACAGCAAACATGGACAGTCCAAGTATAAAACAGGATCTCTTCCATGCCAAAGATGCCTGCAGCCAAGGAACGAGACGAACAAAAAAGTGAATTTCTTTCAGAAATGGGGGAAAAAAGTTACTTCTGTTAATTTTGAAAGTAAGAACTTGAAAAGAAAATTAAAAATTAATAATTCTGAAGGAATCAAAGCTTCCAAGTGAGAATTGAACTGCTCGGTTCGATTGAGGATTTTTTTCAGACATTAATTCCTAAGAATACAAATTTTGAAAACGTACTTTTTTTCCCTCTGCCCACCCAAGTTCTTATTGCCACTAGGCTATTTTTATCACAAGGAACATGATGCTGTGTTCCAGCAACTCTGCCTCAACTCTGTGATAGCAGGATTTTCTACCTGTGTAGTCAAGTATTGCAACAGTTTATCCAAGGAAACATGAAATCTTTGCCACCAGATGTTTTTAAGGACAAGTCAAACATTTGCCAGGAATAATCTAGTTTTATTTAATTCAGTCTCACAGCAGACAGTTATCTGCCATTGTTCCTCATTTCTATCTAACTCTTTAGCTCTTGTATCACACTTCTCACATTATTTAATAACAAAATTTGATGCCACTGAGGGCAATAGATGCTCTGAATATCAACTTTGGTAGTCCAGAGCGTATCTACATTCTTCCACAATTTTCTGTTCATTTAATTACCTCTCAATAGAAAATTCATCTAACACTTTCTGTAGATGTAATTTTTATGGAAAGTAACACATTCTAATTAATACTAATGATATGATCAATCACTTAAAACCTCTAATACATCTGCTTTGTTAATTTTTAATCTTAGGTCTACAGGATACATCTTAAAGAAGTACACGTATCTTGCATCAATCTAATAAATTATTATTTTACTGTCTGAAATGGGTATCAGACCCTTCCTCCATTTTCACTACCTTCAATGAGAGCAGGATGGTGAGCTGGGTTCCAAATTTCCATCAGGAAGGTCTATGAGATCATACATTATTACTGGTGCAGTAAATAAGTAATCAGCTTTAAAACACATCCTCACTTGATAGGTTTGCAATCTGGAAGCTGCCAACATTGTAAAAAACTTTCCCCAAGACCAGCTTCACAGGAAGTTGGAAATTAATAACTAAAGAAAAGAATCTCTTAGCAAAGAATCACTTGATTGTAATTTTTTTTAAACTAGGTTTTTACCTGATCATGGCTTGGGAAATATCGAATAAACATTCCCAGAATTCCCCCAGCTGCTATTCCAACAGCCACCTCCAGCACTCCACGGAGCACATTGTACAGAGTAGAACCTATTTTGCAAAAGGAAAACACATTCAGTAAGCCATTCACAGAGCTTCACTCAAACCATGCTCCAGACCTATGAGGGTGATTCCAGGACAGTGTCTGCTTTAAATTACTTGGGGCAAAGGAGTTCAGGAGGGAACCTATGGGCCTGAAGGAACTGGATGGTGCAACTTCCTTTCTCTGAAAGCTCAAGCCAAGAAAGTGTGCAAGAGAAGTCAGAGAAAGAGCCACTGTAAGGACATTGCCAAACCCAGTGAAATTTCAAAGCATCTTGTTGGGCATGCAGGGCCCAGACTTGGCAGCTAAGGGAGTAGTCAGGGAAAAATATTCTCTGAAAGTTGTTGTGACACACAACTCAAAGCTGACCATGTTCCACCAACTTTTGAACATGGGTAATTTCCATCTCAGTATTTAAGTCTATACATGACTTTTATAATGAGATGCCATTAAACCAGTCAGCCATAACAGAGCACACAAATATTTGATATTCTCCAAAATATCACTGTTCTGCATTTCATCATGTACAGATTAACCAGCATACCAGAAGAGAAAGCCATCCCAAGGCAAGTGTTGAAGCCTGTGATAGCCAGAATGTCATCGATGCTGCCAGCTGCCATTAGCAAAGTTGGGACACCTTTCTCCACCCCATATCCCCCAGATTGTAAAATCAGCATGGAGGGAACCACCACAGCAGGGGAGACTGCACCTAGAACAAAACTGAAAATACACAGGTTCAGCATCTCAAAAAGAAAGCACTGAACTAAAAAAAACTTCAAAATGTTCTGACCTTAATTCTTTTGAAGTATAAATAAGTAGACCTTTATGTAAAGCATTTTCCTAACATTTCCCCTCTAATTACACGCAGGGATATTTCTATGCAGATCTGCAATCAGCTCTTACTTTCTGCCCAACTCAGTAACATTAAAAGTAAAAGGCTTCACAGGCTAAAACTGGAGTTTCCACTGCAGGCCAGTTATGCTCCCTGACAAGACACCTGGATTGTCCCATCTGGAAACCTGGTCTAGACATGCTTATGACTCAGCAGCCCAGTTCATTCTCATAAAATTCAGCATGCGTCAGAGGAGGAGTTCACCCGTCTTGTTCTAGTGTATGGGTCTGGCCCAAGTCCACCAATTTAGATAGGACTAGATGGAAAAGGTCTTCTCTTCAAGGATGTTACTCTAGAATGTACTATGCCATATCCTTGTCCTTGACTTGTGACAGGAAGGCTGTCTTATGTGTATCTCTCTGTATGGAAGTTCTGAATTCCAGTATAAGATTGTTCAAACTGTGGTATAATTTGCTGTCCTTAAAAGCCCCCTTTGTTGTGGTTCAAGACTCAGGGATTGCACCATCCTTCTTTCTTCAAGTGCTCAGGTCACGAACACAGAAGAGTAATGATGCAAGTACTCCTCTGCAGCCTGAAAATAAGACCTTTTAATAAGCCACAGAGCCAGACACAAAGGGTAAGCAGAAGACCAGAGGGGCTGAGCACAGCCTTCCCAAACTGAGGTCTCTGCTTGGCACAGAGAACTAACCATAGCTGGATCACTGAGCTGCAGCCTGGAAACCAGCACTTTTGTCATAGAGGAGAAAAGGCAGTACATTACCCTAATATAAATCCCCATTGCCATGGCAAATGCAGGAACAAGTAGGCAAGGACAGCAGCTGTGCCTGTTTCTGAGAGGCACGGTCCGAAAGCGAGCCGTAAACAGACAGCTTTGAGCTTCTTAAGAGCCTGCAATCATACAGGCACAACAGTGTCAGAACCCTTGGCTTTACAGAGAGAAAAAACATTTACAGTCTGATATGGCTTGTTAAAGAATCCTGTCTGAGCTGCACTATAGGACATGACATGGCCTAAACTGGAGATAAGCCCAAGCCCAACCGGATTTGGATATAAAATTTCAAGTGTGGCAGTGAATCTAGGTTTGATAAGGTTCCTGAATGTCACGGGAAGGAGTAACAGAAAATTCTGTTTGGCTTCTTGTCATTTGCTCCATCCACAAAAGATTTTACTATAATCCCAGAAATTGCATGAGCAGCCCCCAAAATTGCCCTGTGAACAAATCTATGAACAAATCATGAAAAGTTGTAGAACTACAACAACTTGGCACAAGCAGCCAAGCATCTTTTTCAGGTGTCTCTCACCTGATATTCAGAGATTAAGCTCTTTTTGGTTCAGCAACTTTAAAAAATTTTTTTCTAAACTGGCATATTTGCTTCTAACAGCTGGCTTTAACAGTTACTGTGTTAGGACAGGTGCCTAATTTGACATTAAGAAAAAAAAAAGAAATAAAAAAATCAGTGAGTTCTACTTTTTACCAGACCAGTTTATCCCAGCATAATCAGGGCTAAGAGAAACTGACTTCTTTGTCTTCAGAGTTTCAATTACATGGGGAACAACTGTAACTGCATCAAAGCATTGCCACACAGAGAGTCCAAGTGACAGTTTTCTTACCACATGGAAGAAAAAGGAGTCAAAAATGAAGTTCCCTCAGCAAAAAAAGTTGTTATGAATAGAAAGAAATGCAGTCTCACAGAACTGGGCATCCAAGCTGTGTCTAACAACACAGAGTTCATGCTCCTACAAGCCTCAATGTCTTGGAAAAGAGAATGATGATAATACAGGAAAACAGATATTTTTCAATATTGACAAAACCTTATTTTCCTAAATAACCATAGCATTGGCAACTCTGTAGTTTTTCTTGGTTAAGAGAAATGAGCTTAGATGTTCTAAACTACCTACACTTTATCTAAGTTTTATATAAACTCTGAGTGGTTCCTTCAACCGGGAGGCTGCATCAACAGTATGGTACAGCTTTACTGCAGCCAGCTCATGTTAAATAAGCAAAGCCTTGCCTTCATCAATTTATGAAGTACCATGTTTCTCAGGGTGCACAGACTATTTCTTGTTCAGAGGACTGCTACGGGCTTCATTGTGATAAGAATAACTGTTTCAGTAGTGCAGCAGGATTCATCTTTGTAATTAACGTATTTGCATTAAAATGACAGTGATTAAAAAAAAAAGTATAAAAAAGTCCCACAGGGACTTTTTTGGTTGGTTGGGATTTCAAAAACATTGTCTTTCAAGGACTGGGGATCCCTTGCATTGCTTCAAATTTTCAGTATAAACTAACAGAGAGTTGATCAGGGAATGTAAACTCTTCCTGACAGACCTTGGCAGTGCACACATCCTCCATATGTTCCACTCACAAAATTCAGGAAATTAAAATAATAATAAAATTTTTTCTTCAGGTTTTTTTTTTCATTGCTTGCCTACTGTACAAATCCAACTACCAATATTACCATATAATATAATTATACAACAGAAATTATGCTTTCTGTAATTATCTAATTTGCAGATGCTCCAAGACCGAGCAGTTCAATATTTTTAATGGAATCAATTATTCAGGTTTTTTTTGATTGCTGTTGTATAGTCTGCCACACACAAATGGCTGGTGCCATACCTTTGGATCCAGGCCAAGTCCTGCTCGGGTCAAGATAATGGAAAGAGCGATGTTCCTCAGTGCTGCAGACCAGCGTAGGTTAATCTGGACAAAGTCACTGATGAACGGGGTATTTCGGATTAGGAAACCAGCAAGTAGCATTCCTTAAGTCAGAACAAATAAGCTCCTGTCAAATTATTTTTTATTGCACAAAAAAAGCTTGCATAGCACTCTTCAAAGAGACACCATAGCATGTTTTTATGAGAGAAAAAGAAATCATTTGTATTCCAAATTATTAGCCGTGTTTTAACAATGGGACTGAGGCATGAGAAGAGAAACACATTTAAAGCAGTGAAAGTGGCCTCAGAACCCAGCAAGTCATCAATTAATAAATCAGCAGGATGCTGATACACAGCTTTAGTCTGAGTCAAAAGAACTCAGCTTTGTTTACCAGGTGCAGGTCATTCTTAGCATAAGCAAAGACACCTCTGCATTCTTGGATTTTTTTCTTGTTAGCTTATTTTAATACAAAAATAGGAAGATCATCTAATATTGTGTATTTATCTCAGAAGTTGGGAATTGTTAAAACTCCTCTTAGGTGTAAGAAATGCAGGTAACACAGGAACCATAATGCTGCATTCACTAGGATATATAATCTAAACCATCTCATCATGGACTAATTTAAACATTTTCAAGTGCTCTGGCAATGAGACTCCTACACAAAGAGGGGACAAAAAAGGGAAAGGAAATCATAAACTTTGTTTTATCCTCTATCTGAGCTACTTGCAAGACACAACATTTTACAAATATTAGTAAAACTATCCAAGCAGAGACTTCCTGCAAAGATATTGAAGCCACAGCTCTGGAAGGATATGGAAAAGTACTGGAAAAGTTGACTTCAAATATGGATCTACAGAGGATTCATTGTGAGTCCTGATGATTCAAAGATATATTTTTGTGGCATAACTTTATATTAGTCATGTTTAGAAACAGGAAACTAAAAAAACCCCAAAAGTAAACAAATCACTGTGCTCAGGTTGGTTCCAGCTCAGTGTGAGCCTTGACTGTGATTTGTCCTGGGACACTAAACTTTCAGATATTGTTCTTTCCATCATCTCTCGGGAAAAAAAAAAAGTGTCATAATTAATTTGTGGTACCTCATGACAATTATATGAGCCGGGCACTGTGATCACATGCTGTTTGCAACATTTGCATGAGGTCCAAGTCAGTGGAGCTACCCTGATCTGGGAATCTACTTAACAAAGCAAAAATCTCCACCTCAAAGGATATCTTAATTGATTTGCTCCATGCTTCCTGCTGCAGAAACCTCTCTGCAACGTGCACCTAAAACATATTCTGTGGTTGTTTCAGTACTAATTTCATTCCTTTTTTCCTGAGAGAGGCTCACAATAAGGTGCTTGAGTGCTCAGCCAGCCACCTTACACTCTACTGGACCTAGCAAAAGTGGGTTATATGCATGTAAGAGCACATGGTTTGAATTTTTAATGTAAAATCAGAATATTCATAGACATTGTCTTTCTCGTCTTCTGAGTCATAGATTTTTCCAGTTTTCCTCAAAGACTGGGGATAAGAACAATGAACTCTGTCTTAAACAACCCAAGAGACATGTGCTGTCATGCTGAAGTTTCTGCTGTCCAGTATTACCTGTCTGACAAGCAGTTTCATGCCCAACTCATAACTTTCAGATACAGATGTAATTAAAAAACTCCCAAACAAGCAGAACCCAAATGGTCAGAAATACTTTTATTTGTTTAAGAGGGGTGTTTACTTAGAAAGGGCAGACTCCCTGCATGTGACATTCCGTGTTCATACTTCAGGCATGCATGCCATATGCAAAACCTCCCTCCCTCTCATTTGAATTTCTTTCCTCTGGTGAAACTAAACAGCACAAGAGTGCACAGGCTGCCTGGACAGAGCCGTGTGAGGAGCTCCTGTGTGAAGCACAGCACCACCTCTGCAGGCTAAAGAGCCACACCTGGCCCACCCTGCCAACCAGTTTTACTGTCTGTCAGCAGCTTCACTCATTTATGCACTAAACACAGCAAGGGGGCAGCTTACAGCCGGGGAGAAGAACCTGGAGCTTCATCTCCAGCTCCACAGACATCACAGCACTTCAAAATATTGTACTCATCTAAGGGAGGATAAAACCTCCTCTAGGAAAGAAACCGGAAAAGATTCTAAAGATGTCAGGATTAACATTATTTTAATCTCCCACTTCTATTTTGCATTTCTATGTAAGATAAAATAGGATGTTGATGTGGAAAAAAAGTTATGACTGAATCAGAATAACTCTCTGCAGAAGAATTATTCCTTGTTGTGAATTTATTTTCTCAGGTTTCAATTATCTTGAGATAAAGGAAGGAGAATAAAGAAATCCTTTGTACCACCAGTAGCAGGAAATTGCTGTAATGTTTTCTTTGGAAAATATTTTCATTGTATGAGATACTAAAGAAACAGCTCAGCAATAATTTTCCAAAGAGATTACTGTAAAATGATGTCTGGATTAAGATTCTTGTTTGGTATTATTAATCCCAAATTTTAAGTAACTGTGACAGAATGGTCTGAAGGACAATAAACTGAGTCTGTAGGTAAACAGTTCTCTGACCCACAAAGAATTAAGAAGAGAGCCTTGGGTAATTTCACCTGAGCCAGTCTGGGGAATTTTGCACCTTTTCAGGGAGGACCAGAAAAAGTCATTTGGAAAAGCTACAGATTTTCAATGGGACACAGTTTATTTGTTCCCAATCCAAACACAACTGCCCATACAGATACTACTTGACAACACAAAATATGCAGGAAGAAGGAAGGATCTCTTACCCAGAAGAGCAGGAAGAGGGGGTAGTGTTCCTATCTTAATGAATCCAAAAATTTTACCTCCGATGACAGCAAAGAAATAAAGAAACAGAATTCCAAAGAGATTTCCACCTGGGAGACACTCAGCCCCAGTTATGGACCAAACCACAGCCCAAACCAGAACCACAAATGCAACTGGAACAAAACAAAAAATAATTAACAGTTAATAATCTCTTAGCAACAAATTTGCTGTTAGGTCACATTTGTTTTGCTATTGAAGAAAAACGTTAGCCATGACTTTTAGAAATGAAATCACTTACCTTAAAAATTACTTTAAGCATAACAATGCAGTTAATCTTTGATGGTCCCCAAACTGATGTTCTGATTTTACAGATGCTAAAATATTTCAAAATTGGTAACACGAACATCAATAAATAAATTTAGTGAGCCTTTGTCTGCTGTGAAAAGCACTTCACAGGTTCCAAACTTAAAGCAAAGACTTTCACTAACTTATCTGGCATTTGCTTATCTTCCTTCAGCTACTTCAGAACCACAGTAAAATCTACTGTTGAACAGCCTGGCTGTATCTTCAAGTTGATGAATGCAGCTCCAGTCTAATTTTTAAAATAAGTGAAGCATAATTTTTGGCTCAATGTGTTTGTGCAATACATTGTTATCCCTGGGAAAAAAACTGTGAAGAGGGTCATGTCTCTGGACCTCTGGAGCAAAATACTTTCCTTGATACAGCAATCAAAGCAGGGGGAAAAATCCTGAAAAATATTATGAGAACAGTGTGTGAAAATATTATATAATATGTGAAAACATTTGCTCTTTCAGGGTTCACAAATCTGTTCCAACAGTTGCCCAACGAGAACAGGCATGCATACATATAAAACAGGAGACTGAAGGAGAAGAAAAAAATGTGTTGAATAAATGTCCTGAATTTTCAAATTGGAGTTTTCTTAATCTTACTTGAGAGTGACAGGGGGCAAAGGAAGACCAGTAGATTTCCAAACATAAAAGCTTAAGAATTCCAAGTGGCTGTGGAAGCAATCAAAGACACATGAAATGTCTTTTGTTAGGAAAAATCTCAAATAATTAGCTAGCCAGGCATCTATTTTGGGAGTTTTCAGTTCAGTACAAATTCTAAATAAAATAGATCAGTTTGCCTGTGCAAGCCTGTAATACTAAGGACAAACTATCAGGACAAAAATTATGAGGTCTTTCTTCTGATAAAAATAGTTTGCAGTGCAAAAACATACCTACCATAGTAAACATATGAGACTGTAGAAACAAAACCTACATTCAAACATTTGTTTCATCTTTTTTTTCCCCTCTGGCTCAAACATTCAAACAATGGTGTGATAAGTAAAACACAGCTATTTCCATTCATTATTTTCAAGGACAGTGGACAGGTATCATCCCATTCAGAGAAACAAGTACTTCTTTCGCCACTTCTCATTTGAATTAAACTCTGTGTCTCTTACCTACCATTTGTCACTGTTTGGGCTAGTAAACCCTGAGGAGGGCAAGCAAATATTTGCCTCCATGTTCTTGCAGGTATTGAAGATCCTGCTGTTGGCTCTGGAGGCTGCTGAGTGCAGTGGTTTAAGAGAGCAGTTTCTTCTGTTTGTGCATTCCCATCAGTACCTTTGGCACCTGCTGTTGGTTCCTGCTGAAGGCAAACAAGGAGACTCCCTCAGAAGTAGCACTGTGTGTATTTGAAGTAGTGTGCACCATCTGAAGTCTGCTGAGATGCACTGGCTACAGGCAACCACATTAACTGAACAACCACTATAGGAATGCTCAGCTTTGATGTCATTCTGGCATTTTTGGCCCTGTGTTTGTTTTTCTGCATTGCACCAAGAACCGTATGTGAGAAATTGCAGGACATTTGCCTTTTTATCTGCACCTGACAGGGCTCCTGTCCCAACAGATATAGCACCTGTGCAGTAACAGTATTTGCATATTTGATGAAGAAACAATAATAGCAGGCCAGGCTCAGCTTGTCTTGTGTACACAACTAAACATTTATTAATATTTTCTACAATTTGTTAATGTTCTGCTTCCAGACTGGATTTCACAATAGAACTAATGATTAGCATCATTCCCATGAGATGGTACTTTTAATATAACTCCTTAATAATTACTGTTGCAAAGTCGTGAACCAAAATAACAAAACAAAGATGAAAGAAATAGCACAGCTGGCCAGCACAAGCTTTACTCACATGAGCCATTGCTGGGAGTCTCAGGCTGGTAAGTCAGAGATGGAGAAATACTGTAACTGCGAGTCATTCCCTTGAAGCTGTTCTCTTATACTGGTAATTCTACTTATCCATATTCATAACCAAAGCACTTTTTGACCATTTTTGGATATGTCTCAATTTTAGCATTATTTTTGACAAGTTAATCATCTGCCTTCCTGTATGATTATTCATGTCAGCATATTGTCATACTGTAGACATGGAATTCTGCTTATAAATGTGGTTTGGCCCTTCTCCAGTAGTAGTTCCACATTTCTGATTATTTTTCTGTCTCTTCCCTCTCTCTCTCTCCCTCTCTCTCTGTATATATATATATATATATATGCCTTTTTTTTTTCCCTTACTCAGTGTCATGACTGGAACACAAATCTCCTGAGCTTTCAGAATGGAGTGACTTGTTTACCCCATGATTCTGTGATCACCATGTGCATAAAGATGTGCCATACAGACATCTATATGAGATACACTCAATACTATATGCTTACTTTTAAGTTCCTTTTAGATTAAGAATTTTATTCTCAAAAAGGGAAAAAAGGAAAGGAGAGTTCTCTCTGACTAGAATTATACTTTGGGATCTTAGTTAATTACCTCACTTTGCTCATGCATGGGAATCATGCCATTTCTCTCACATACTGATGGTTCAGAATCTTCACTGTCATGTACATCTTCCCTTACCATTGTTGCAAACCTAGAGAAAGAAATAAAGGGGGAAAAGTTACAGAGAAGCAAATAAACATTGTTTTCCAAATGGATGACTTCTCAGTGATGTCTTTTCCCACAAACCATGTAGAAAAATCCTCTCAGCCCATAAAATTTCAAGTTTAATGATTTTTGTGTCCCTCTGTATGCTGTACCTAAGAACAAGAGACAGAAACTAACTGAAGAACTGTATTAAGCTTAGAAATTCAAGCACCAAAAAAAAAATCTGAGTTTTAGAATCACAATTATCTGTGCTAACCTCTTAATTCCTTCTTAAAACATCAGCTGTAATATTTCTCTATTTGTGCCTCCTTTCAGCACATATTAAAGGTTATTTGCTGTCAGTACCACTTAGCAGGACCATTAGTCCTGAAAGTGCCACAGGTCCTGTGTACATATCAGTGCAAGTGACCATTTAATGAAATTAGAACAACTATAGTTTCTAAAACTCTTAAGAGGTTTCTAAAGCTTCAGGAGGGGACACTTCCCCCCTAACTTAAGCTTGACTGATCCAGGTTGATTTTCAGAGCAATTTTAACAACATGTTTTCTCTAGATGCTACTAGTTACAAACACATTGACTGAGTACCTAAGAAAGTGAAGATGCCTGTTTGAATAAAGATCAGGACTTTTCACAGCTTGAAGCCTGATTAAAACATGGCTCTTTTTTTACTGATTATATCCCATGGAGGTAGTTCTCAGAGTGGGAAGTAAGATCCAAGTAATTTGTGGATAGTTAGCATTGTATTTGCTCAACTCTAACTGGTCCACCACTTGTCCCATAGATTCTAACAAGAGATATGGCAGTGCACTGTTTTGTATGTCAGATATTTTTTGGTGCACATATTTACTGTAGTTTCACCAGTGTGAGCCATCAAGGGGGGTAGGCATATATCTGGAGACAAGACTTGAGAGTGTTCTGTCTTACAGCAAAAGCTGGCATATATTCTCCATTAGCTAAATCTCTTTCAAGTCTTTTACACTGCTCTGGCCATATAAAACATTAGTGAAGTTAAGCCAGAACTTCTGAGCCAAGAAATTCCTTCCTTGCTGGATAGTTGGAAGTAAGTCAGAGTTGATTCTCACAATTATCAAGCCTCAAGTTTAAAATGAAATATTTGACATTTGGGAAGGGCTGCTACCATAAAGAAAAGGGCCATTCTAACACCTATGAGATTTTGTTTGAGCTGTTCTGATGTGAAACTGGCCTGAGGCATGACCAAGGCACAGCGGAAGAATACAGAGCTATAGGCAAACACTTTCAGTGTGTTATAAGTTAATAGTTTTGGTTTTCCCCCCTTTCCTATTTAAAGGTAAAGGCTTATTTACTCAATTTTCAGTACTTTTCTATATTTTTAATTAATACTTGCAGAATCAAATAGTTGTGGTTTTAGGGTTTTTTAGTGAAGTGACATCTGTGATACTTTTGATTTGGTTTTTTTTCATCCTTTCACTGGGACTGGGAATCCACAAATGCCAATCCTCCTAACTGGAACGGAAAGTACCAGCAACCTACCAGCGCCTCCCTCCTTCCCTTCACTGACCAGTTTCCCAGGGTGGTTTTATGTACTTAATTTTGCACTTGGCTTGTGTGCAAGCAAAGGACAGAAGGATATCATTCTCCATCCAGCTCTGCACAGGCAGCATCTCAGATCAGCCACGTAGCTGTTGCCACAAAATTAATTAATGCTTCTAAGAGTTAACTGATTAATTAATACTTCTGAGAAGGGCAAGTCCACCTTGCCACAGCTTCAGCTCCTTTAAGTGCTGTTCACAGCAGCGTGTGGGACAGGCAAGATGGACTAAGCAGAGATATTGAAGGTTCTGTTTAACAGGAATGGTTTCAGGGTGTGAATGACAAACCTGACAGTGCTGTCCTTATCTGGTTTGTGGCAGGTCTTCACCCTGTTGGCAGGATCAAGAACCTACTTCCAAGAACTGTCCTTTGGATCAACAGGACCAAAGTGAGTAGTTACTGTACTTATGCCAGCATGGGTCTTTGGGAAGCTCACAGATTTTAGGTGTTTTGTGGGGTAGGGGAGTTGTTTTGGTTTTTCAATTCCACCTTCTATGCCAACAAAAATCAGTGAATTGAGAAATCATTGAGAGGAATTTATATCTCAGGGTTAAGGCCTATCCCATGGAAACCAGCCAGTAACAGACCTATTTTAGTACCTCTCTGTAAAATACACTTTTCTCGTACGGAAAGGAGAAAGGTTTGCACTAGATCCGCTCATTCCAGTTGTTTTTGAATGGGTAGTGAGGGAGAGCTGACTGACAGGGACAGCACGTGCACGCCTACAGCATGAGCTCTCGGTGACTGTCAGCGCTCTGCTTTGCACACAGCAGGTACAGAAAGCCACGCACACGAAATACCACAAACCCCACCGCAGCAACCTGAGCACTCAAAGTAAACAACGATTAAAACACCCAAACCATCATTATCCACAAAAAGGCGCCAAGTAGACCCGGGAGCAGCCTGCGGCCGGCCAAGCCCGCTCTCCGCTCGGGAGAGAGCTGCAGCGAGACCTGGGGGGCACAGCACTCACCTGCGGCACGGCGGGGCCTCAGCCAGGGACCCGCTCCCCTCAGCCTCTGCCGGCGCGGCCCCGAGCGGGGCCAGCCCGCTGCTCCGCTCCGGCTCCTCCTCCCCCGCTGCTAATGCTGCTGCTGGCGCAACAGGCCCTCCTCCACTGTCACAGCTCCGCCGGGGCAGCAGCTGCAGCTGGGGATGCCCCCAAGGGCCTCCCGCAGGCCTTGCTGAATGGGTCACCGCGGGAAAGGCGGCAGGAGACGCGCCGCGGTCCGAGCTGTCAGCTTGGTGAGAGCGATGGACCGGCCCTGAGCCCATCCAAGGCTCTGGATAGCCGTCAGGGCACCCAGGAGGAAGATTTTTGTCTCTTTTGTAGCCTGTCCCCCATGAGATTCACTGCATCTGCTACACACGAAAAAGGCTTTCTGTGCTGCCATGGCTGTGGGAGGATGCATAGGGAAGTTACACGCCATCCTTTAATCCAGGCTACAGCACTGGAGAGGTTGGAGATGAGGTGCAAGGAAAGGGTAAGGAGCTGTTGCTGATTCTGTTCTGGGTGCACACAGACAAAATGCACTGAGGCAGGCAGGAGATTTAAAAAAAAACAAACAAACACCCAACCAACCAATCCCCAAAACCACCCCAAACAAACACAACTTGTATATTTATGTTGTTCCCATCCTGGCATTCTGACTTCCTAAAGCAACTTCATCCACACCATTTGTAAGTGCACATTAGGTAACGAGATGTTTTCTCAGACCTTCTCTTTTTCTCAACCGTAAATTTGCAAGCTGCACTCAGTCCATGTGAAAGCAGAGTCAAATGCCACATGTTGCTGCTTTGCTCCTGGTATCATCACACAGAACTAAGCTGACTACAAATCCAAGAGAAAATGAAAGCATTTTTTGATCAGATTAAATTTTCCAGAAGGGCTTGGAATTGGGGAAGTCTATTCCTCCTTCCCCCACAAGAGAAAAGTTTGACCTAGAATCAGAAAAGTCAAAAAGCCTTTTTATATTATCACTGGGGTGGAAGGAAAACAAAGAGAATTACCCAGTTCCATTAAAAACAGACCAGGGAATTAGGTCACAAGAGCATTAAGAAGCATTTTCTTTAATAATTCCTGCAAGTTCGCTGAAAAACCTCATGACATTGGAACATTTCAGAGTTGCAACTGTTAACACTTCCATGAAAAGCACTGCTAATAGAGCAAGAGGCAGCAAGCTCTGCTGATTTTTACTTTTCTGGTCTACCAGATTTTTGACCTACCACTAAAAAAACCCTTTTGTGCCTTTTAGTGCAATTTAAAGGCAAGTGGTACTTATTTTCTTCCACAAGTACTTTGACAACAACGGCAGCAGCAGCCATGTTTGAGCGGCAACCCTACAATTCTAAGCGAGTTTAGAAACGTTAAGTAAGGATGGTCAATGTGCAATAAGTATAATGAATTTTCTCTCATATTCTTAATTATATTTTCAGAATACGCAGTACATGTTCCCTGTGTTACTGCAATGGGGAAATTCTCTTTTCAAGGTAAGCCTTATGCACCTACTACAAAAGGACTTAGGCCTTCATATTAAACTCTGAAATCATTGAAATTGTGTCCTGCCAGCCTCAATTTTTCATATTTTGCATTTATGTCAGTGAATGTTTTTGGAGCCATTTTGGATTTGTGCCCCAACTTGATCCTGCTTGGCTGCCAAGGTCACTTGATTGAAATACTAGATTCTCTGAAACCCCATAAACAAGCTACACAAGGTCAGAATGCTCCAACCATGATTAAAGGTAAACGTTAAGCCCATAATGAGCCCAATGAAGCCAACATTCACAATATTTTTCTCATTAGTAAAATCTAGATTTACATACAATAATTTTAAAATAAGAAGCCAGATTTTAACTAGATGTGTTCATTATCTTTGAAATCAAGTAATTTATATTAATGTTTCAGCTGATATTGAAAAGCTTAAGCAATAATTGTATAAACATGGCAGTTGTTGTTACAGAAACACAGACAACATTGTACATTTTTCCTGTGCTTTGATTACTGTTGAATCATATTAAGTAGCATTTAGTCCTTAATTGCTCCCTCACATATATATGTATATTATATATATGAAGATATGTATTAAATTACATAGAGTTTCATTTATGAACAAGATAAATGTTAAAGGTAACCATGACAGTCAGACCATGGAATTCATGTTGGTTTTAAGCAGTATGTTAGCAAAACAAATGCTTTGTGAATTCGGGTTATTCATTGCCTTAGATCTCTGGGTCAGGACCTATGTTTTTTCCCCAGAGTATGAAACTTGACAATAATAGGTTTATATTTCATGAATCAAAGCTACCATGTGCTATCACAATAAAAACATCAGCACATACTCTTGTAGAAACAGTCCTTTTCAGAGAAATTTTGCCTTGTGCTTTAGTGTGAGCTGTATTGGTACTTGAGAATAAGGCATAGAGCACCAAAGTGTGGCACCTAGCAACAGATTTTACAGAATTTGTCCAATATTAGTACATCATTTTGGAGACAAATATATTGGCTCTATCTAGGGTGGTAAAATCCACTCCTTTTGCTTTTGTGTTTCAAGTCAAGCATATTCATGAAAATCCACCCATATATTTGAGAATACTCCTCTTACATATACCCCCAACCATACCTGCTAGAGTATTGCCCTTCCATAGTTGTTCTTGTGAGTATTTAATTGTATTTAATTTCCAAATACCTCATAAGATGAGAATAAATATAATAGTTAATTCCTTTCACTCAGATTTTGCTTAAAACACAACTGAGATTTTGTAACTTGAATCATATTTTTGGCCTCCTGAAATCTTAAACATTAAACTGCTGTTTTTTCATGTTTTTGGAGTTGCCATAAATTGAAGCCACATGAAGTATGTTTTACTCCAGTGTTTCTCCATTTAAGGAAAAGTTAATCAGTACGATCAATCTAGAAATAGCAGATTTGTTTGGAAAGACATCACATGCATGATCTCAATCTTTGCAAAAAACACCATCCTCATTTTTTGCCCATCATAGTATGAATTTCCATTTGCAGGTAGAGTCAGTCACAAGCTCCATCCTCCATCGATGATTAGTTCATTACCAGTCACATACGCAGACTGAAATTACATAAAATAAACAATGATTTCAAGTAATTTTTCATGGCTATTAATTACAGGGAAACACTTTTTTTAAATTAAAAAATATGCTTTATTTTTATACACTTTTTTTGGTTTTACAAAAATACCTGAGTAAGTAATATAATATCTAAATAGAAACAAACATAGAAATTGAAGCCTTCTACTTAATTCAAGGAAGTGTGGCAAAAGTATTACTAGAGGCATTAGGATGAGAATGCATCGTGAGAGTACAAATTTAAAAAAGCTAGACTTTAGATATTTTACCTGCAGGAGTAAATACCTCACACTGTGATGTTATTAGGTCTGTTCAGCTGAGCAGAATCTGACCAGGTCAGCCAATAATTATAATGGGACCTAACTAAAAACTTATATTATATGGATAGTGGGGTAAGCAACTGAGCTGTTGACATTCTTATGTCACTGCTGAAACATGCTGAATACATTGAAAAAGTGGAATTCTGTTTACACACCACTGAAAACCCTGTGAGCAGACTGGAAAAATTATTAGCATTGTGGAAATACTAAACCCAAGATGAAATTGAGAAACAGACTACTGATAGATAGCAACGTTAATACTGAACTAAATCCACTGAAGTATTTTGACATGGACGTTAGGACTGCTGGACATGTCCGGACAAATCCAGTCCAGTTTCTAGTCTCAGTAAATTCATAGCAGCTCAAATAACATTGGTGTGTGCTCATTAGTGTTGGTGCTGTTTGCAGTGGTCATCTGGAGTCTGGTGTGTAATATCAACAGTGGGTCTGTTGTTTTCCTTGTGCTGGGATGGCAGATTCACCCTGACCATTAGCTAAAATCTCCAGCAGCTCTACTAATTCTACCTCCTTAAAACATGATCTAGCCACGGTGCAAGCTTGGTAAAGCTGACAAGCTGGGGTCAGCCAGTTTGCTCAGGTGACATGCACCCACCAGGCTGTGGCACCAAATACATAATGCCTTGCAATCACTGTCAACATTCTGAACACCTTTTGTATTGCAGGATGAACTCAGTAAAAGAACATAGTTTGGTTTTTATTTTTGTTATAATCCAGCTCAAAGAGAATGGAAATTGTCCTGAAACAAATACCCTCTTTACTGGCAAGTAACAAAGTAGTGTGGGATTCTATGACAGGACATTTCATTGTCTATACTTACTTCATCAGAGGCCAGGTACACAAAGAGATGGGCCACTTCTTCTGCAGTAGCCATCCTGCCAGTCTTCTGTCTGGCCAGAAAGTCCTTCAGTGCCTGGATATGCAAGAGCATTTGGTATATCAAAAATAAAAACCCAATTATTTTTACCTACTGACATCTACAAAGCAGTATTGGAAACAGGCTTCTAGTCATAACTTCCTTTAGGGCATTAAGTAAGGAATTAAAGCTGGAAAAACATAAAGTCAACAGGGATGTAAATTTCAGGTTGAAAAAAATAAGGAGAGTTTTAGAAAGCAGCTAAATCTCTTATTCTAGAATAAAGCCAACATAAAATCCTTCTTCCTTTGGTGGTAGATATTTCCATGCCCTTCAAATATGAACTTGCCATTATCTATTGTTGGATGATTAAGCATCCCAAATAATGTGGAAATGCATAGGCCAGAGTGCTCTGTCTGTGCTGTTTTTGCATTTCCTTGTGGCTGACACATGCCTCAATAGAAAACGTCCTCTGCTTTTGCACTGGATACTGTAACCAACACTTGGAGTTGCTTCCATGGATGAGAGCCCCTGTGCATTCGCTAACCAATATTATCCTTCTGAGGCTTCAGTTCTGGTCTGGCTGTAAGACTTCTGTCTCGAGTTCAAGCTGACCACACTTTCAAAGGAGACAGCAATATTAAGTTATCCTCAGTAGTCTGAAATTGAGGACATTCTTGAAAATGGGCAGAAGTGCAGCTATATACTATTTTTTAGAAGAGAGTTAAACATATATACATGTGACCAAGCTAATAAATTGCTTTCTCACCTGTTCTGGGTTAGGCCGGGCTTGGATTCTTTCCCGTAAAGATGGTGTGTCAACAGTTCCTATGCAAAATTTTAAATTCAGTGTTAAAAATCAACTGCATCAGCAATCACAACAAAAGTCTATTTGTTGTATTCGTATGTCTTAACACCTACGTGTAACTTTGCAATATAATTCAGGAGAAAGACTGTAAAGCCACCAAGAAAGCAGAGAATTTTAAATTTCCGTAGAAGGCAAGAGTTTTGAGAATTAGATTCAATACTTTTTATATGGTTAAACAATGGTCAGACTGTTAGTTAGCTCTTGCCTACTTCTAACTTCTGAGACTGCATCTTTGAAAAGAACCATTCAGTTACTGTGTAATGTATGTGTAAAGTGCAGATACTAGGTTAATCAGACTAAACATCCAGTTTAACCACAGAATAACAACTTTTCTATATTAAGCCTTTCAAGCATGCTCTGTTCTTGTAGACTGCTGGTAACTTCAGTTACCGTTTGCAAGTCTATTCTTTGTTAAAAAAGCCAGACTCAATCTGGCCTTGTAGCATCTGCTCCTAGATCACAGGATAATGTAAAAACACTTACCAGGGCATACGCAGTTGCATCTGATGCCTTGTTCAATGAAATCAGCAGCCACAGCCTTTGTTAGCCCAATAACTGCTGCCTTTGAGGAACTGTAGGCACACCTGTTCACAACTCCTAACAGAAGGTCCATGTCAAGGCAGCACAGAAACAGAGTTATAAAGGAAAAAAGGGCCAAGATTGTTCAATATACACCTGCTTCTGGACTCCAGCATTTCCTGTAGCAGCTGTAGCCTCTCCATAATGGCAGGCTAGCTGGAATGCCAACTGCCAGAATTCTACTCAGGTATACCTCAGAGGAAAGCACACAATCTTTCAATAGTGTAAGCCTGGGGACTTGTCTAGAAAACGTAACAAGCAGCAAAGATTTAGGAACAGCAGAAATCCATCTGTTAGTCATGATCAGGCTTCTTTTGAAAGCATAGTTACAGCACTTTTGTAGTTGTCATTTCTTCATTATATCTCTGAAGAACACATGTACCAAGTATCACTGGAAGTCATATCATTTTAGTAAATAAATACTGGTGAAAAGGATTCGTTCACTTTTTTCCCCTAACTGGTCCCTCCACAGGATTTAGAAATAGCTTTAAATTTAGAACGTCCTCCAAGTTCAAAGTTGCACAATATTTATATTGTATATCCATCACCTTAAAGATTTATATGAGGAACTCTAGCAAGCTACTGACCTTTGATGCTGGATGCCACAGAAGACATATTTATAATATTTCCAGATTTCTGTTTAAGCATCTGCAAAGAGAGTACTTATGTCACTCAAATGCAAACTGTTTTGTCATCTGCAGGTTCAGCAAAAAGCCCACAGCAACTCAGAGAACAGCCCTACATGCACTTGATACCCAGGGCAACAAAGGTCACTTGACGTGGGTAGGTGCCATTGACTGAAGCAGTAAAGCAGAGTAGGAAATTCTCACTCGTTCCCTGAGCCATGTCAGGATTGAAGATGCTGGAAAGGATTTTTTTCTTAGGTTGCCACCTATTAGTCATTGCCCTCTGTCATGACAGTAAGTTATACCACACAGACATCTGCCCATACCATCTACCAATGCAGCAACTCACTGATCCCACTCAAACTCTTCTTGTTTTGGAGAAGACTAAAGCACAA
This sequence comes from Camarhynchus parvulus, assembly GCF_901933205.1. Lineage (NCBI taxonomy): Eukaryota > Metazoa > Chordata > Aves > Passeriformes > Thraupidae > Camarhynchus > Camarhynchus parvulus. The sequence goes on from NC_044574.1 coordinate 45,229,141, forward strand.
CACTTTAGCATCTATGAATTGTAATTTTCTTCAAGTTACAACCTTTTTAGGCATCCTAAAATCTGATATGCCTGAAGTTCTTAAAAACCCTCAAATTTTGAAAATTAAGTTCAGCTAAGAAAAAAACCACCCCCAAACAAACAAAAAACCCAACCAACCAAGCAAAAAGAACTGGAACAATACTGAAAATAGTAGTTATCATCCAGTCATAGTCACAGCTTTCAAATCTAGCCTTTGCATTTATGGGAATGCAAACACCTTATTCGGTCCACAAGGTTTTGTAGACCCAAAACTAGTGATTATGGAAAAACCAAGAAGCATCTTGGAGCTGCTACATTCACTGAGCTGTTGTGCTCTAATCAGCATCCCTGAATTTTTTCACCAGATAGTCTCCAGAGCTGTACAAAATTCATATTAATATAGATGATTTATTAATACTTTGTAGCAGTGGTATTGTGCAGCTGTGTGCTGTAGTAGAATACATTAGCACTGTATTGCAATGACTCCATCACTACTCTGCATAAAGTCTGAAGTATTTTAACTAGTTTACATATGCAACTCCCCAGATAAATCTTCTCTACCATATCCTTTGGATAAATTGTCTACTTGAAATATTATGCAATGAAGAGAATGTTTAATAGTAGGATTACTGTACTCTAAGGGCCCCCCTATCCAAAGTGGCACGCTTGTATTTTGTACGCTGCCACAGTGGCAGCAACTCTGATCTGTCACACTTTAAACAAGGCAGCAGAGACTAAAAGTCATGGGCAGCCAAGCCTTGCCTTGGGGAGGAATGTCTTGATCATCAGGTACATGCTGCGAACATTGAGGTTCATCGTGAAGTCCCAGTCTTGCTCCTCACACTCCAGAATGGTTCCATGATGAACAAACCTAGAATGAGTGCATGAAGTGGATTACTGTCTGTGGCTTACATTTCTGTGACTCTTTTTCCACCGCTGTTTTGTAGCAATTCACTTTTCCAACCTTTAAAAGAGGGAGATAAGAGCTCCTTTGAAGAATGCAAGCAGCAGTGTATTTCTTCTGGTAAATATCAAGGATACAAAGCAGACTCAATACGTGCAACAAAATGATTGGCAACAGAAGAACCAAAAAAAAAGCAGGAGCAGACTGTTAGGCTTTGTTCACTGTTGTGCTAGAAGGGGCAAAGCCATCAGTACAGGGTACCCATAGAGTGAGGAAAACACAAGTTCCAGAGCTGTTTTATCTTGGCCTGGGTTATGTGGTTGTGCAAAAAAAGTTTCGTTTTGATGGAAACACATGGAGGTTTCTATTAAGAGTATAAAATCCATTAAAACATAACAAATAAAATGCATTAAAGTAATAGAAAGTAGTTCTGGAGGACAGGGAAAACTGGAAAAACAGTAGTAGCAAAGAGATTCTGGTTACCCTGCAATGTTACAGAGGACATCAGTCTTTTCAATCTCCTTGGCCAGATTTTCTATCTGCTCCTTTTTGGTGACATCCAGAACCCGTATTTGAATGCCTAGAAAAAACACAGCATTTGTTTCAATGTATTTAATTGAGGATTGGCTGAGTATTTTTCTGATGTGCTGAGGATAGCACTTACAATTCAATTCACTGAATGATTAAGTTAGTGCAGCAGTTAATCTGGGACAGCATATGATGCTATTTAAAATTTCAGGAGACAATTAAAATGATCAACTGTTTTAATTGTTATACAGCATGACAAGCAGATGAGCTAGCTTAATTTACTATAAAAACATTTCAAATAAGTTTGAATTCCACTATAGTCTCACACAGAAGAATTAGAGAACTTATATAATCATAATAAACTTTCACATTCGTTATCATAGAATAACACCTGGAACTAGTTACATGTGTCTTACAGTCCCACTACATGCCACATTCTCATGTGTAGTTGATAATATTATGAATGAGCTTTATATAATTTAATTAACAAAGAAAAATTATTTTGCATAAACTATTAAAATCATGAGGGCAGTCACACTGGAACAGGGTCCTGCAGATGAAATTCCATCCTTAGAGATGTTCAGAACTTAATTAAACATAGCCCTGAGCAACCTGCTCTAACCAGTGCCACTTCGAGCACTAGATAGAACTACATGGCCTCCCAAAGTCTAACCCAACAGATATGATTCCATGAAACAGTGTAAAGCTGTCTGTAAAGCATCTGAGTATTGTCAAAGGAGAACTTGATTTGAAATGGATAAAAACCTGGGTTTTTTTGAAACCAAAGCAACAAGCTTTGGTTTCCATGAAAAGGCTTTCTGTGCCTTAGTTAAATGTAGAGACACTTTTGAAGAGATTTGTGCATTCGATCAGACTACAGGCTGGTGATTAACATCACATTGGAATTACCTCTCCTGGATAAAATTCAAAGACCTCAAAGTGCCAAGTCTTGATGAATTATAGATTGACTAATCTTATGTCTAAAGGATGGAAATGGCTCTGAGTATATGGAAAATTATTTCTTTCCTTGTGAGCATACTAGCAGAGGAAAAAAATGTAACATTTTCCCAAATACCCTCAGAAGGAACCTGAAAAGCCCTCAAGTTCCCAAACAATTACAAAGGGATTTCTTGTTGTGAGCTCCAGTTGGCAGAGCCTGATAGTCATGCTAAAAGTTGTGCCAGCTGTGGTTTTGTGTATTTTACTGTCAGCCTTCAGTAGGAATTCTTTAAATCCACTTTCTTCTCTCAAATCAAGTTAGAAGCATTGTCAACTGTGAACTATATCCAAGTCTTATTTTTATTTCAATATTGAAAAAATACTTTTTAACCTAATATCCGACTTGTGATTAGAAACACACCTGTGCAAAACCTGCTCCTTGAAGCATGTTCCTGTGGTGGCAGTACAAAAACAACCTTCAGGCCTGAACATTTATACCAACAGGATAGGCATATCTAGTGTTGCTAGAATTACTTTTCTGAAGACGTATGGATTCTGCAGCACAGTAAGGAATGCATTAAAAGGACAAGACAAGTATGGACCATAGAAATGCAAGACACTAGGTCTACCTTTTTGTATACTGGGATGTTCTCTTGGTCAGAGAAAAAAACATCCCATGCCTTCCAGAGTGATGCACCTGATAATTAGCCTAGTGAAGGCAAAATGGGTGCTGATCTAAAAAACATCAACTTCTTCTGTGACACAAGAAAATCAGTCATTCCACATATCTGGAATAACACTCTGATACGCTGATGTTGCAATATTTTTACGTGGCAAATCTCTGTTCTTTCACACCACAGCATAAAGCAATGCAAACATCAGAAGAACTAGTCTGGATATTTTCTTTTTTTGCGTCTTTTTCAAGTTTTCCTATCCTCAAAATGTATCTCAGACAGCCTACACAAAACTTGTAAGAGCTGAACTAATGCCTGATGTAGGGCCATTTACCTGGATATTTCCCCAGTTCTTGCAGTTTAGACTCATTGATGTCTGTAGCAATGACTTTGGCTCCTTCTTTAGCAAAAGCCTGGAGAACACAGAAACAATTTATATTTAGATATTCCAGGTCATACCACAAATAAAATCTGTTTTCTTTTCAGGTCCTTTTTGGCTTGAAATAGGAGCCAAGCCAAGCTGAAGGCAGCTGATCTCTAAGTCTTCATTCTGGGCATATCAGGGAGTTGCAGACAACTATTTAACTTTGTGTGATAAGACAGATTTAAGGTGTTTTCCCTAAAGGAAGGAATCCATAAATAAAAGATAAGAACAGTAACCAGACTAAGATAATGGAAATTATTATTGCCCTTATTAGCTGCAGTAACAAGCAATAGGGCTAGACCTATCTGTATTGTTAGATTTAAATCTAATTTAAATCTATTGTTAGATTTAAATTAAAAGTTACAAAATTTGACAGGTAAAGGCAGAAGTCGTAAACCAGGATTTTTAAAACAAATTCCTTTGTATCCAAGTAATTGGAATAGAACAATATTAAAAGCAGCACGACTTTTGATATTTAACCAGAGACACTGCTTCATTCTTGACAGACTCCTCAGAAGCCTCTTTTTATTGTAATTCCTGATAAATCAACAGCTAAGGAAGTAAAGTCTGTCAAAAGTATTCTGACATCTTGGACTCTAGCCCCTTATCTTCAAAATAGGTGTCCCAAGTGCAGCTTAAGAGGATAGTGACATTAACCATAGCACCCTTCCATGGTTGGTTGGGTATTTATGAAGTGAAACCAGCAGGAGGATTACCTGCTCCTTGGACTGAGTAATTCATGTAAGAGCCAAGATCAGCAGTCTTCTGTGTTCTCAGCCAGGGTAATGAGAAAGTAACCAGCCTGGCAAAAATGCTACAGGAGCTTTTCCTGAGCTGTTAATTACATTACAGAGATAACAAGATAATTCTACTGGGTTTTTTATTTGCCATGGAAAGGGGAAGTAGCAGGAGAAGAACTGGTCAAAAGGAGTTATAAGCTAACTGGAAAGTTAATACATACCTTAAATTCTGTTTAACAGTAATCACACAAAATTTGTAAAGAGTTTCTTACAGTTGCTCATTGTGAACAATGTGCTAGTATCATGTGAACTTGGTTTTGTCAGTCATGAAAATAGGTAAAATGCCTTGGCTTTGCTGTAAGGGATCCTCACAGTATCCAGCCTTAGACCAGGAAATACTCCCTCTATCATCTCTATTTTCTCCCAGAACAAAGCAACAGAGATGCTGAATAAAAGGTACAGGCAGTACCAACCATATATTGTTAAAAAAAGCAGACGCAGCTGTCCTCAAATCTGGTTCTTATCCTTGTCTAACATCTCCACTCAGAGTTGAAGATTTTCATAAATTGAAACAGCGCGAAGCCTGCATGATACACCATACTGGCTACATTATTCCCTGATTTTTTCACTGTGTGCTTCTAGCATCATCTGTGGTTTATTAATTCAAGAACTGGTTTGGAGCAGGTGTCACTGGACAAGCTAGAATGAGAGACCTTGCACAGGCCCAGCAGAACAAACATTTTCCAACTTACAATAGCAGCTGCTCGGCCAATGCCCTGTGCTGCTGCAGACAACAGGATGACCTTCCCATCCAGCCGCCCCATGGTGCTGACCTGCACGGGATGGCACAGAAATTTAACAAACAAGCCAACACCATCCCCGCCCTCCAGGAATCAGATGCAAACACATTCTCAAAACTAGACACAATCCAGGGTGTACCTCTGCCATCACAATTGTCCTGTGACCCTCAGTTTTCCAGAGTTCTGAGAGGCAGGGCTGCCCCATCTTTTTCTTTTTTTTAGTTGTACATAAAGGGTCTCAAAAAGTCAAAAGGCATTTGAGCTCAGAAGTTAAGCTTCATTATAACAGAAATTGGATTTTATTTTTTCTTAAACAGGCAAAAAAAAAAAAAAAAAAAAAAAAAGCCTGGATGAAACAGCAGTACAATTATTCGTGATCTAGTGTTTCCACTATCCGTGGTATTCTCAGAAAGCAGGTCTGTCTTCTGTTTCTCTACAAACTTTTCCATGTCCTAGACTGCAATACATTCCACACAATGCCCTGGCCTTGGTATGTGCCCTCAGTTGTCTTAGGAATCCTCCAGCACAGCCGGCTCCCAATCCCAGTGAAGCAGGAAAGTGTGGGGAGAATGAAGCCCCCAGTCTTGCCTCTTGTTCCCTGTTCTCAGAGAACACTGAGTGTGCCTGGAGCAGTAGGGAACCTCTTGGAGCTGCTACCTTAGCCTAGGTGGAGCAGCCAAAAGGCAAAATACAGCCTTGTTCAAGTGCTGTGTTAGGTTTAACGAAATACCGCATACAAAAATGCAGGCAAACAAGTGAAAACAAATACCAAATCTCAAAGAACTTCCTAAAAAGTGAGGTCCCTATGTTCTAGCATCAGTGAAGTATCTGGAGTTTGTTAATTGGGTTCCTTATAAGCAAAACTGCTGCATCTCATACTCCTCCAAGCAACTTCATCTATGTAGATATGGGTGTTGAAAGGTGTCATAAGAACAAAGTCCTTAAATATACACATAAATCCAACACACCTAGTACTTCACTGGGAAATTAAAGGTACGATAATCTTCCCTATGTTAGTAGCCAGTGCTGTCCTCTAGGGATGTTCAAATCCATGCTGTGACTCAGATTACTGAGTCAAATTTAGTATCCTACTTTTTGAATAAATTATTCTTTTATTTTGATCAGAAATTCTGTTTTGTTAGATGTTTTTCCTAACAAAATTGCACCAAAACTGTTTCCTGAAGGTTACACATTTAACAAATGAGACTTCTGAAGCAACATAATGGAAGAATTTTTTTTCTTTCCAAAAGCCACCCAGACCAGTTCAAGTAATTCCCCAAAATGCCTTAACACATGGGAAGCAAAATGCATTATAAATACATTTTTCAATCTAACAGTCAGGTTTTATGAACATTTGCCATACTGATTCTATGAAGCCTTCACAAATAAATATTAATACAGTCACTCACCAAGAGATCTAGAACAGCTTTGCTATATTCACCGACCCTTGTACAAAAGGAAGTTCTGTGGTTTTTGTTTTCCCTGTGCTTGTTGGGATTTGTAGTCCAACTGCTAAGTTTCTCTAGACGAACGTAATTTCCTGTTGAAATATTGAGATGCTGCCATCTAGTGAAACTGAGGATTTTTTAAAAAAAGTGATTTTTCTCCTGCACATGAAAGGACACAAAAGTACCACCAGCATTAGCTGACTCTTACAATGGGAATTCAAGAGATCAGTAGGACTCCCACCAAAAGGCCACAAACCTGTTTTTCCAAGCAATGTCTTTCTACAATGTAAATTATCAAATTCCAAACCAGGACAAAACTTATGTGAATATTTTTTTATTGTTGTTAAACTGGAGATTTGCCAACTTAGCTTTTGTTTCTGGTGGTTTAACTTGCATATGTTAAAGCAGAATTAATGTCATTAGACTGAAAAATTCTAGAACAAACTAATTTAGCTATAAGCTTACACCAGACTTAAAACTACCTGATAGTATTATTAAGGAATTTGGTGTCCTGCCTAAACATCAGTTAGTTCTCACAAAAGCCAATTCTGTGGATAAAATGGCACACACATACACAAAAGTTCAGTTTATCCTGTCTTTCTGCTAGGGTTTTCTTTCTTTTTAAAGCTTTATAAATCAGCTCCCCAGTAAACAAAACCTGTAATAACTTAGTTTGCTGAAAGCATTTATCCTTCTGCCCCTAAGCTTTTGCTACCTGTTGCAATAAGTTTCTGCTTTTTTTAGTTCAATCACCAGAAAAATCACCAAACCTAGTTGTTCCAAGCAAGTAATAATTAACAAAAAAACCAATGGAAATTGTATATAGAAGAGGTAGATCTATATATACACCTTCTTTCCCAATTCTGGAAGAAAAAAAAAATCAGTCTAATTCATTTATTAGAACAACAAAATGCAGGTGGCCAAAGAAAATCTCGTTCATCATAGTGGGGAAAAAAAAAAGTAACAAACCAAACCAAACAAAAAAAAAACCAACCCAAAACAAACCCAGAAAACTTCCAACCCACCTCAAAAAAAAAAAAAAAAAAAAAGAAACCACCACAGACCTACCAGCACTTTGTATTTATCCTTATCCCTGTCAGAAAATAAATACCTGTGGCTGTAGTCAGAAAGAAGACATTGCAATGCCCAACTCTGTAATGGTATTTGGAACCTGTATATCATCATGCCTTTAAAAGCTTTCCAAAACACATTCCAGACCAGAGATTGAGATAAATCCTTGCAAATTACAGGTACAGTAGTTGGCAGTTTTCAGGTATTCAAAGTAAATAGAAAGTTGCATTCTTTACTAAAGTAGTACCTCCATCAGGTATATAATCCTTGTGTGACTCCCCCAGTTCCAGTAACTACTGAATGCTCAGGAATATGTCAGTGGAGCCATCTGCTTGTCAGTTTGGGTGACCCAAACAGGACCTAGCATCACAGAGATTTATTCCTATAAAATAAGGATGATGCTTTTGATGCAGGTATCTTCCTTAGCTATGACTTTCTCATGTCATGGTGATGATTTCATCCTTAATGGAGTTGATCACATGTTCTGAGTGCCCAACTCCTGTTTAGTTGGTAATGGCGGGCAGGAAAGAGAGGAGGATCTATATTTTAGCCTTCCACCATTTTCTGATAGACCCAAAGAATTAAATAAAACTCTGACAATAGTAAATTTCTGCACAAGTAATTACTGCAGAAGGTTATAGAGGATGGAGACAAGAAGAATAATAATGATGGAAGTGATGAAATCAGTATAAAAGACTAATTTGGTAACATTTAGACACAATGTTGCAGTCAGCATCCCTGGATCATAGCACAAGTGAACAGCAAAACCATTTTTACATATTTAACACAATAAACTTTATTGTCAAGTTAAAATTTCTTATATAAAACATACAAAATGTAGGTCTCACAATATAGATAAGTAGGTTAATAAGAGTCCATCTTGCCCCAATGATCTGGTTTGTTTTCCCTTCACTAGAGAAGCAGAAGAGTGTGAAATCCACTGCTTACTATTTAAAAAAAGTCCAATAGACAACTTCAGACAGGTATATTGAAAAATGATGGAAAATTCAAAGTTACTCACTGTACCATAATTGGCTGAGTTGCAGAAACTTTAAAGGAGTTTAAGAGGAGCCCTTGATTGTGTGCTCTACAAACACAAGATCAGTAACTTCGGTTGCAGTGACCAAAGAAGTCAAGATTGTGGTGAAAATGCAGTTTTTGTTGGCCTAAAGAAAGTATGGTATAAAAACCACATGCTAAGAAACAAAAATAGTATTTCTTGCCAAGTCAACAGCACTCTGAAGATAGAAATATCAACACCTCAGAAAAGGGCTGTTTTAGGAATGACAGAACGAAAAGTTTGAGACTGAGAAGTTTCACAGTAGATTAGTTTGTGATCCATTCCTTTTTCCCTTTTTTTCCCCAATACTTTAGCTTCTCTTTCCCATGAAAAAAATCCACACCAAAACACCAAAGTTGAATATCAGCAGCTTAGCAGGTTGTGGGGCAACATCTGTTTTTTCATCTTTGTCCTCATATTCCAGCTTTCCAAGTTGTGGGAAGTAGAAACTCCAAGACAGCAAAGATGGAAGCAGCTGTTGGTTTTTAACCTGAAGCAATTTTCTTTTGTATATGCAGATCCTGGCTGTAGGCACTGTAAGGGCAGCTTACAACAGAGCATCTTTACTGGGTGCTGCAGTCAGGGGCTTTATCTCTGTCCGAAGTCCCAAACAAGTGCCTAAGATGTTCTTCTGTGGACTCTGTGCCCTCAGGTCGTGTATCTGTACAGAAGACAAGAACATTAAAGCCTTTCTTAGTTAGACAAGCAGCAGGAATACAGTGATTTAATCTTGATTAGTGTTTTGTCTGTCAGCTATGAAAGCTTCCCTCTGGGGAACTTTGTGTTATGAGGAAAGCTGTGCTGTTACCAAGTTGGCCATCACAAAACCAAATAATGAGTCATGTTCTTTCTGGAAGACTGCTACTAATACCTCAAAAATGGCTACTCTTCAACATGTCTGCTGGAGCCTTCTAAAAGCTGCGAGAAGCATGAGGGCAGAAGGTCACTAAAAGTCATTAGGCCAGATATAAGAAATCTGAAGTGATGCTGAGGAACAGAAGTTCTCATCAAAATAGCTATTACTGCAGCTGGGACCAGGCAGAGTAGCAAATGCAACATCAAAGGCTAAAGTCTACCATCTTGAAAAACTTCAGAAAAAAGCTAACCAGTTAACTTTATGTAGTTTTACCAGAAATCTGTGCTTAAACAATGTAAAGTTTAACTTTTACAAAGCAAAACATTTTAGAGCAGCACAGTTATCTAATAATAATATTTTGCTGATTCACTTCTAAAAGTCATGCATCAATACTTCCACTGTAGAAAAGGAAAAAAAGGTTTGTATATTCTTCAGCAGGTGAAGGATTCATTTTGGTATTTTGATTCTGTAGAGCATACAGAAGCTTCACAGCTTAGATGGTCAGCTTTTCAACAGTCATTTGATAAACCATTCAGGAAAACTGTTATCATGCAAGTTTCAGATGTCAGGCCATCCCTTACATTTTGCATCAAATCTTATAGGACACTACCACTGTGTTACGTACCTGTTAGCACACCCAAGTTGGAATTATCAAAGAAATTTGTTGGACAAGTCAGAGGCAGAGGTTTTGGTAGGTCCTGAGTCACTGTTTCCTGAGAAACAGTTTCCTTGCAGGGTGAAGGCATTTGCTCTTTAAAGAAATATGACACTGCCTTCTTAGGAGACTTTGGTATTGTCTCTCGAGTAGTTTCTCTTGAGGATCGTTCTCTCCATTTTAGTGCTCTTTCTTTCCATTTCCTGAGTTCCTCTTTCAGTTGAAGTTCATCACTGCAAAGAAAAGAACCCCAGCATTCAATTAAGAAAAGTTTAAAGCAATTTCTTTAAGAAAAAATTCCTGAAGAACAGAGTGTTCCTGTATTTTCAGATGATGTGCAACAGACATGGCAGTACACTAGTTGTGTATCTTGGTTTCAGAGGATTTTTTTTAAACTGAAACTCCTTCCAATGTACAATTCAAGTGCAGTTTCCATCATTTAAAAGATTCTTAAGAAAGTAAGCAATTTAAAGTTCAAAAGGCCTTTATAAGCCATAAAACATTAGCTTTAAATAAAAGTTTATGATGTGAAATCTAAAATTAATGGCTACTCACTTCCATAGGTCTCCCAGAAACAAACACTAATGATGGACATAAATACATAAATGTACATAAATGATTTGACATGCTGCTAGTCAGCTGTCCACTTACCTCAATAGAAGGTCATTTTGTTTCTTCAGCTGCAAGTTCTCTTTCTGTAGCTTGGCTTGTTCAGATTTTAGAACAAGTATTTGTGTGCTCTGCACAATACCACTGCCACCACCACAAGTAAGGGGTATTTGGGATTGCTGAGGATCTGCTTCTTTCAGCACTAGAAAACAGATTTATACATATGTGTGTGCATAATTTGGAGAGTGCTTAAAAGCAAACCAATACATTTTTTAGCCTATTCCTTCTTGTGGTCTTATATGTGAAACTTCACGGGGTTACAAGTGCCATTCCAACAGTTACTCTTTTTTCTACAAAAAATACACCTCCCACTATTCACACTGCCAGGGAGATAATAAGCAACATGACAGATTCTTCACTGGGCCATTTAGAGGTAAACTAGTTATTGTTCCAGGTATGTCATAGCTTTGATTAGAACTAAGTATTCGTATGTTAAGGAGAAAGTGGCAACATGAGCTACCACCACTGCAGCTTATCCCTCCATAAGGGCAAATGTGGCTGGAGAAAAGCACAAGAGCTGCTGTGATTGTAATGCAGTTCATGTGCAGCTGATGGAATCTACTTTCCATCTCATCTTCCAATGCACCCAGTTCTCCTCATACCCTTTGAGTACAAGGCCTGCATCTCAATCTGATCTTCAAAGATTTAGTCTCAAAACTCAGAGTTTAACATGAAAGAGTCCCTTCCATTTATCTTGAATTTACCAGTAACATCTTGCTCTTGGTGTGCTCTCCTCAGTTCTTCTTTTAGCTTTGTTAACTGTTGCTCTCGGTGTTCTGCAAGGGCTTTATAATTAGCAAGTCTATATGAAGCAGAAAGGGAGGGAAAAAAATCCACAGAAAACCTCAGTTTAATAATTATTACAGTTTCAGCTGAATTGCAATGAGCTATCAAATACAAGACACACCCATGTTTTACAAGAAAAACTACATAAACCTGGTTGTCAGTTAGATTTTGGATAAAGTGCACCCAAAAGTTGGACTAATTATTTTTGGTGTATCCTTCTCTCTAGTGAAGTAGAGAGTGCTTTCAGTTACTGCTTTCCCCTTGCCTTCTTTTGTGAGAACAGTTATTTCATTTATGGCTGTACACAGTTAATTGAGAAATTTTGGTGTATAGGGAAGAAGTTTTGTAAGCAATCCAAGGTGTGTAGAGATTTTACTTTCTCTAACCGCTATAAAAACTTAAACACCTCAAGCTGAATGCTTACGACTTATAGGAAAAGAGCAAAGTAGAAGCTAAGAATGAAGTAGTTGAGAATGGTAAGATAAAATTTGAACTTACTTCACTTCAAAGGAGTTGGATTGTTTCATTCTTTCCAGATCACATTTTACCAGTTGTGTTTTGAGATGGTCAATTTCTTCTTTGTACAGCTCAGCACCTTTATCTAATTTTGCCTGGAAATAAAATATTTAGTACAAATAAGGGCTTTTTACTTAGCAATGAAATTAAGCGATGTTTACCTTGTATCTTCACTATGATCTGCTAGATTTTGCAGGACAAGACCAGGAAGTTATTTTCCACTAAGGTGGCTCACATTACCAACTAGCACTATAGTAGCAGTTGGCATCCTACACTGGTGTATTATATGCTACCATATTTTAGGAAGTTTTGCTGACTTCTGTGCAGATATAAATCCGGGAATTCTAAATTAGCACGCAAATGTTGAGTAAAAAGCTCATGCTTCAGTTTAAAAGTTTTAAGATATTTGAAGTGTTTCAGAAATGCATCACATACAAGTGACACATTTAGTTTCTAGTATTGTAATATGGATTCTAAATGTTGCCACTGATGGTTGCACTGGTAGAATGTGAAACTGGCTGCTAAACAAGCAAGTGGAATTTACTCTAGGAATGTCATACAGAACAAATACATTGACTGGAGATATGGAGAGCTATGTTTCACCTACAACTGTTGTCAAGCATGTTTTGTGTCTTTAATCAGAGGAGAAAGAGAAGAGTGAAGTATTTTGCTCATACCTGAAGGCTCTGTTTCTCTGTTAAGGCAGTCCTGAGGCAATTATCCACCTCATTCAGTTTGGCTTGCAGTTGGGTGAGCTCACTTGTCTCTGTTCTTATTGTTATCTGTGCTTGTAACTTGCTTATCCTGTCATCTCTCTCTTTGACACTTTCTCCCACTTCATTTATTACATTTTCTAACTTCTGAATTTTTACTTCCATAGCCTATTGAGATACATCAATCAATCAATCAGTTATGAGCAGTAACAGTAACAGCACATGGTCATATTCTTAGCAAGAACTAGCAAAAACCCAAACCACACAAAAAAAATCCAACACTACAGGCTCTATAGCAACTCTTCATGTCCAAGTCACTGTTTTATGTCACCTTTTAATAGTCTAGAACACTCAAGTCTAAGAAAAGAAAAAGTGTTTTGGAGAAGGGTAACTGTGGCATAAAAAAGAGAGAAAATTAATTCTCAATTCTTGTGATTAAATAGAGAATTCTTCTCCAGCTTCATGTATAGTGAATACCATATACTGACAGGAAGCATCAAGAGTATCACCCTATTAAAGTCAATACTTCAAAAGCAAATAAAAGCTTTCATATGAATTTCTAAACTCAACATGTATTTGTGTACAGAAATCAGGCCATTAAAATAATAATGTTACAGGCAAGAACTCAAAATTTCACTTTGGAAATAAAAGAGCTGCTGAAATAAAGTGTACTCTATTTCTATTGTGGTGGCATAGATTTACAGTTGCCATCAATCCTTATTTTCAGTTTGGAGTACTCTCCCTTAGAAAGCAAGCATTAAAGAAGCTTTCCTTAGAAGCAAGTATTGGTACCTTTTTATCTTGTTCTGCAGCCTTTAATTTATTATGAAGCCTATAATTTTCTTCTTCTAATGCCAGACTCGCAGAGCCACCAGGGGCCAGTTTTTCTTTTAGAATGTTTAGATCCTGAAGTAACTCTTCATTTTTCTCTTTTCTCTGTTTTAATTCAACATCAGCATTTTTACTATAATCAGCAGTTCTGGCATCCAGCTCTGAAGAAAGTTCAAGGAGTATCTGAAAATCAGAAGCATCACACAGAATAATTTTTTAATCTGCTAGAAATATGGCAAGTGAAGAAACAGGAAGTACCTTAGCCTGCACTATCATCACATTCTTGTTTCAGTGCCCCATTTGACAATGCTTGCTGTCAGAAAAAGTATCATTATCTCTCAAAGAACAGTTTCATTTACAGAAGAAAGGGAGGCAGGAAGGGGCACAAGACAAGATGATAGTGTATTGCAGGTTTACCAGTATTTCTGCATTAACTCAAACTCTAATATTAAAGAAACAAAATGAACTGTAATGGGAAGACTTCTTGAAAGTCAGCCTGAGAAAACCATAATTATTCACAGATTTTTCTTACTAGAATGTATTCACTGACTAAAGGAAATTAAACCTACACATTGGACTATTCTAGAAACCCACACGTTTAACATGTCAGATAAAGAAAACTTCACAATTGTCAGGAAATGACAATGTTTACTAGATTTTTGTTTGTTAAAAGCTTTGATCTACATAATATTAGGGTAGGGAATTCTTGTGAAAACCTTGCCAACACTGCAAAATCCCAAAAATGTCAAGACAGCCTATTGACTCTACAGAAGAAACTTTTAAAAATACGCTAAACTTAAGATTTAATCAGAAGGATGAAATCTTGTGAAATCCTGTTCATAGTGCACTAAATCCTGAAAAATGCTCTCCAGATTTCCAAAAGAGGCAAGCAGTAAGCATGAGAAAGAAAGGAGTGCAAATATAAATTTGACTGAGTCAAAAATGGCTATAGTAGTGTTGATAAAGTTTGGCAAGAAAAGCAACATTTTCCAGAATTCAGAGTAATAAAACCCCAAATAAACAACCCTATTCCCATTTATTACCTAGAAAGTCTTTTAGAAAGCAACTTTTCAAGTTTAAAAAAAATCTTTGAAAATCTTTTAAACATTCCTACATTTTACAGTTGAAGTATGACTAAATGCTGATAATAAATGAATGATGATTTAAGAGCCTTTTTTGTGTTTTGTTTTCAATCATAGGCATTTGCAGAGTGCTTACACAAAATACATCTCTGATTCTATAACATTTAATTTTACCTTCACTTTAGGAGTCCAGAATTTAAAGACTTGCAGGAGTCTTTCATTATCTTTCTTTAGTTCTTCTTTCAGTTCCTCTGTATCCCAGTGAGTTCCTGAACAAGCTTCCCAGAACTGTATTGTTTCTTTTCTAGCACTTGCTTCCTGCTCTAACTCTGCTTCTATGCAGAGAAGTTCATTTTCCATTTCTGACACATCTTTGAGAATGCTCTTAAAAAAAAGGGAATTAAAATTTAAGTACTCGATTATCACATGTCTAAATATACCTTCTCTCCTCTGACTTATCAGTATAGCAGGAAGTCTGTTTTAGCATCTAATTATCATATAAAAGGAGTTTTGCTGGACTTAAAATTACACCCTATTGGGAAAGCAAGAAGACAATCCATGTTCCTAGGGCAGGTGGAAAGGGGGGGAAAAAAAGTGCTTATTAGCAAAAGGTTATTCCATTGTTTTAGAACAAGTCATCTTGGTATTGAATAGTATGTATTGTAGAGGGCAAATAAGTAAATAACAGTCCCAACTATTTTCTAACCTTATAATTTTATTTTCAGCTGCTTTATGAAGCAAAACCTTCTTATTATAGAACTAGCAGCATAAAAAATATCTCTATTTTTTCACTCCCCCCTTAAAAGAAGTTTTAACAGATAAAGCCAATGCCATTAGATTCCCACCACCACATGACCCCATGCCTTGGAATGGGTTTTTATTGTCTATTATTTTCCCCAGATATTACCTCTGCATCCAAGTAGAAACTCTGCAGTCCTTCACAGCTGTTTAACTCTTGAGATGATACTTCATTCTGCTTCAAATTAATCTTCCTGAGACACTGAATCTGGGACTGTAGGTGATCTTGTTTTCTCTTTTCCTCCAGCAATTCCATTTCATACTTGTGAACAGTAGTGTGATATTCTCTTCTCTTTGTGCAAACAGAGCTGAACAAAAGCTGTTGCAGAAGCACAGAATCTTATCAGTGAGCCTGTTTTAAAATGGTACCCTGCATCCAGCTAAAATACAGTATTTTATAATTCAGTCTACTTACTCTGAGCCTCTAGATGTCCAGGATAACTAACACATGACTAAGAAAATCAGGTTCACATGTGCATTATAGTAATGGCATGTAAGCCTTTTAGCTGAGACAGCACTTTTCCAGTATGCTATTTGCTGTAGACTCCAAAAAAGCCAAGAAGTCTAAAAGGCCCTAGACAGTCTTACACAAATCTAAACTTTGAAAAACAAAGTGTTCTTTGTTATATTTATTTTCTCTTGGAGTTGTGAAAGGTGCAGATGATCTATAAGAATAATATCATTGTGCCGATTTAAAACTGTATTCTAGCAGAGCTCACTACTTGAATCTCAAACATCTTTAACCATGAAAGTTAAAAGCCAACTATGGAAAAAATTAAACCTAAAATGGCTGTGTTAAGTTAGAAAATGAGACCCTTTGGAATATTAGTTCAGCTTCCAAGTTAATGGTTATTTGTAGACATCACTGACTCTCAAGAACCTCAGCCCCTCTCTCTAGGCCTGTGCATGTTTCCATGCTCCAACCAAAAAAAACCCAGCTCTTAATATTTCATTGTAAATAAAAGAAACAGAAAAAACTGTCATTCACTGTACCTCTGCATATGTTAACTACCCTTAGCCTTTTTGCTAATAATTTTAGCCCAATGGAGAAACTGATTCCAAACTGGGGAAGGCTGTAAAATCAAACTACCTGGGCAGTTTTGCAGAGTAAGGATGCATCTCCAAGCCATCTTGCATGTCTCTTTCCCCCACACAGAAATAGTCATCTATTATTTGATTTATAGAGTACAGAAAGGAAATTCCATTTTCCAACTAAAATGGAATAATATTAATGAAATAATTCTGTGCAAAGCAGCTGAACTACAGTTAAAACTAAGTTTGATTTACATTTTCTAAGATTATAAAGCAATTACTCTCAGCTTGATTTCTCCAGTGTACGGATTCTCAAAACCCAAAGCTAGAGTATATAAAATCCTAGCTGTTACCATTGAGAGTTTATTTAAAAAAATCCCAAACCCAAATCCAAACAATATGAAGCATCCACATATTCAGCATTATAAGTTGGTACCTTCAATTTAGTCAATAATTTCTGGAGACGAGTGTTAATTTCCTCATTTTTAGTTTGAAGCGTTTTGACTTGTTTACTCTGCTCCAGTGTAAGCTGAGGCAGTATCACAGCTATCAGTGCTTTCTGACTGTTCAGTTCACTCTTTAGCTTAAGAGACACTGTAGAGAGACATTCATATCTCTTCCCCATACTTGGGAATTTCTCAAGAAGCTCCTAAATGCAAGAGAAACAAATTAATTTGTTCACAATGAGGAAAGGTGTGATTAGCTATAAACAAACATAAAATAAATTACCTGACTCCAGGACTAACCCCTACAGTATGTACTGGTTTTACAACAGGAAATGTTATTATGATTAAGACTTCAGTTTTGACTTGCCATGGGGATAGGACAAAACCACCAATCCAGGCACACACCCAGATAATTACCCAGGCAAAGTGCTTCTGTTTGAGGCTCAACAGCTGAACTGCCAGGTCACAACACACCCCATGCAGTGCTACAGGCTGGGGGAATAGTGTCTGGAAAGCTTCCTAGCAGGAAAGGAACTGGGAGTGCTGGTCAACAACTGGCAGAACATGAGCCAGGGTGTTCCCCAGTGGCCAAGAAGGCTAAGGGCATCCTGACTTGTGTCAGGAATAGTGTGGCCAGCAGGACTATGAAAGGGATCAGCACTAGCAAGGCCACACCTCAAATCTTCTGTTCAGCTCTGGGGCCCTCACTACAAAAAGAACATGGTGGTGCTGGGGAGTGTCCAGAGAAGGGCAATGGAGCTGGGGAAGGGTCTGGAGCACAAGTCCTGTGGAGTGGGTGAGGGAGCTGGGGGTGTTTCAGCCTGGAGAAAAGGAGACTGCAGGAAGACCATATCACTCTACAACTGCCTGAAAGGAGGGCTACACCCTCTTGGGGGGTCAGCCTCTTCTCTCCAGTAATATGTGATAAGTTGCACTAAGGGAGGTTTAGACTGGTTATTAGGAAAAATATCTGAATTGAAAAGGCTGCCAAGTACTGGAACAGGCTGCCCAGGGAAGTGGTGGAATCACCATCCCTGAAGCTGCTTCAAAGATGTGTACACCTGGCACTTAAGGACAAGGTTTAGCAGTGATCATGGCAGTGCTGGTTTAAGGGCTGAAATCTATAATCTAAGAGGTCTCTTCCAACCTAAATGATTCTATGAGCCTGTATGACTAGTTATTTTCATTGGGATGGCTGGACAGTAATGAAAGCAAGTGAGATATTCTGTGAGCATGAAGTTGATGTGCAACCACTGAACAACAACAGCAAATCAACTGATCCCATGATAGGCAGCATCTCAGCAAGATATTGAAACCACTTTATACATAATGCACAAAAGGCTTATGCTCCATGACAAGTGTCATTAAGTTTCTATGTGCATCCTTAAAACAAACAGAAAAATAAGCTTACCTTAATTTTCAATGTTATCTCTGTCAAGCTGTCATTGGCCGCCTGCTCTGCAATATCCACTGGGTTTACCTGAATGGACATATTGTTCAGGTTTCTCTGCTTCAGTTGCTCTAAAGCATCTTCCAGTTTGGCCTTTGTTTCAACACACTAAAATAAAAACATATATTTAAGTACCAGTTGAGATCAGAAGTTATGAATAACTCAGGTATGCAAATTGCAACACTCACCATCTCAGAATTTCTTTGCAATTCTGTCTTGAGCTGGTCCCGCTCAGACCTGGCATCCTGAAGAAATTTTTGTAGCTCATCTTTTTCTTGATTAAGTGATGAGATTTGTTCTTTAAGTTGTAAAGAGTGATTATTTCTTTCAGCTAGTAACTGGTCCTTCTCACATGAGACAATATTTAATGTCTCAGTTAACTGTTGAATCTACAATGAACAGTGGAGAAAAATGCAAATCACAGTTTGGTGGTTGTGGTCTTTATACACCCTATGAAGTAGTAAAATCAGTTGTGTCAAATACAAAAGTCACAATTCTTAATTACTAAAATTCACACTAGCAGAGAAAAAAAGTTGAAAAATAATTCAGGTGTTCTAATCACACAGAAAAAAAAATTTACAAGGAAGAGGAACAGCATGACACCCAAAAAGTTTACATCAGTCAACTTTGGTTTTCTGTAAAGCAAGCGGAATCAAAGGAAAAGGCAATCAACCTATGTCTATATCATAAGAAAATTAAAATAAATAGAAGATGAGCATAAAAGATGGACAAGATCTTTATATTTCCTCAACTGGAGAGCAATATTTGCTAAACTGAAGCAATCCTCAATTATACTCTTTGATCTACAATGGAAAAATTTGACAGGTGAAAAGCTGCAAAGTAAACACTATGAAAAGCATGACTAGGCTAGAACTAAGTGCAAGACTTTCAAACATTGTCTGGCATTCAGAAAGTGTGCAAAGCACCAACTACTCAAAACCCAGTTAAGTCCACACTGTCTACACAGTGCCTTTTAAAAAAGGTGGAAGACATGTTCAGTTACTGATAATTATATTAAAAATGCACACATATGATGAATTCACATTCATTCTAAAACTGGACCAATCCAACATGTTACAAGGCTGAGATCAGTAGACAATGTTATTCCTAAAAATCCATAAAGAAACAAAATCCTTTGCCCATGGTTCGTGTATGTTTACCAACCATAAAGCTGATGTGCTGAGAATAAAAATCAGAATTTGTGCAAATGTTTAGCATATGAGTAATAAAACATCAGAATACAAAATAGTGACTAAACACCAAAACTCCTCACCTTGTTTGTTAGGCTGTCCTTCAAAATCTCTGCCTGCCTCTGAACCTTTAACAAGTGTTCTTCCCTTTCTCTACAAGTCTCTACCATGTGCTGAAGCTCATCCTTCTCCTTGTTAAGTGAAGTGATTCTCTCAAGCTGCTCACTCATTGCCCTTTCAGTTTGCTGCTTTTCTGCCAGGAGGTCGCTATACTCAGCTGAGACACGAGTCAGGTTTTCAGTGACTTCAGTGAGCTGGAAAGAACAAATCCAAAGCAGGATTGGTATTTGTAATCACCTTTTGCATGGGCAAAAATAAATTGATGCTTTTGAGAAAATACAACCAGTAACATTATAGGTTCCTAAGGTTTCCTGTCCCAGCAATGAAATTTAGATGGAAGAATGTTGTTGGATCATCATTCAGAAGCACTGCCTGTACATATGGGTTGTCGTAAATGGATTGTTTTAAGGAAAATAATACCCCCAGTGGTTTCCTGCTGTAGTAAGCCAAAAAAGACAAAATTTTGCTTAAGAGCCAATCAAATGTCAGTGCTACTGACTCAGTGGAAGGCAAAAGTAAAAAGTGGGAAAACACGCAAGACATTCTAAATCCATAAAAATGCCTCAGTTGCTGTATGCATAGGAGACATCACAATACCCTAAAATCCACACTGGCTTCAGACATGAACAGAAAAAGTAGAGAACCAAATGATAATAGTGTAATAAATTCAAGCCTGACCTGAGCTGTCCTAAAGTTGCTCAAGGATCTTCAGAATGAGATAGCTAAATGACATTATTGGAATGTATAAAATTTAAGACTGGGAAAAGAGAGAGAAGTGCATTGTTGATTCCAAATAATATTCATTCATTTAGCATCAAGACATCTTTTGTTATAAATAATGGGTTTCTTTAGTACATCTACTAGAGCTCTACAAACTGAAGCGTGCAGTAGACATGGACAACCAAATTCAGAAGAACTTGTAATTTTCTTGACAAAACTGCTTCTGACCTTCTGCTGCAGGCTCATCAGTTTTTCCCTTCAATGCCTCTTGCACCTTCGAGAGCGTGCAAAGCACCAAGGATTCAAAACCCAGTTAAGTTCATGCTGTCTACACAGTGCCTTTTAAAAAGTTGGGAATATATGTTCAATGACTGATTATTGTATTGAATAGGCACTCATCAGATAAAATCACATTCATTCCGAAGAAGGACCAATCCAACCAAGGTTACAAAGCTGAGACAAGATAAGGATGTTATTGCTAAATAGCAGTGGCAAACAAACTTAGACAGAACCCTTTGCCCATGTTCACGTTTGCTTGCCAACACAAAAATGATGCTCTCAGAATTAAGAATTAAATAGGATTTAGGTAAAGCAAGAATTTGGCACATCAGTTACAAAACATCAGAATACATAATAGTGACTAAACACCAAAACTCCTCACCTTGTTTGTTAGGCCGTCCTTCAAAATCTCTGCCTGCCTCTGAACCTTTAACAAGTGTTCTTCCCTTTCTCTACAAGTCTCTACCATGTGCTGAAGCTCATCCTTCTCCTTGTTAAGTGAAGTGATTCTCTCAAGCTGCTCACTCATTGCCCTTTCAGTTTGCTGCTTTTCTGCCAGGAGGTCACTGTACTCAGCTGAGACACGAGTCAGGTTTTCAGTGACTTCAGTGAGCTGGAAAGAACAAATCCAAAGCAGGATTGGTATTTGTAATCACCTTTTGCATGGGCAAAAATAAATTGATGCTTTTGAGAAAATACAACCATTATAGTAACATTATAGGTTCCTAAGATTTCCTGTCCCAGCAATGAAGTGTAGATTGAAGAGTGTTGTTGGATCATCATTCAGAAGCACTGCCTGTACATATAGGCTGTTGTAAATGGATTGTTTTAGGATAAATAATAGTCCCAGTGATTTCCTGCTATAGAAGGCCAAAATTTTACTTAAGAGCCAGTCAAATGTCAGTGCTACTGTCTCAGTGGAAGACAAAAGTAAAATGTGGGAATACATGCAAGACATTCTGAATCCATTAAAACGCCTCAGTTGCTCTATCCATAGTAGATGAGACATTACTGAGAGTTAAAAATGAAGCCTACAATCCACAGTGGCTTCGGGCATGAAAACAAAAAGTAGAGAACAAATTTATAATAGAGTAATAGATTACAGAATGAGTAAGCTCTCCTAAAGTTACTCAAGGATCTTCAGAATGAGATAGCTGAATGACATTATTGGATTGCATAAAATTTAAGGCTGGGAAAAGAGAGAGAAGTTAAAGTGCATTGTTGATTCTAAATAATATTCACTCATTCTGTACCAAGACAGCTTTAGTTATAAATAATGGGTTTCTTTAGTACATCTACTGCAGCCCTACAAACTGGAGTTTGTAGTAGACACGGACCACCAAACTCAGCAGAACTTGTAATTTTCTTGACAAAACTGCTTCTGACCTTCTGCTGCAGCTCATCAGTTTTTCCCTTCAATGCCTCTTGCGCCTTCAAGAGCTGATTTTCTTTCTCTGAAATGCTTCCTTTCAGCTCCACAATCTTCTCCTGATGCTGTCCAAGAGATTCACGAGTACATCTCAACTCCTCCTGCATCTCTGAGTTCTTTGGACACAATTAAAGTACATTAACACACTGACACCTGAACTACACTTCCAAAAATTCAAGAAATCTACTAGAGTTGCTCTCCTATGGGAAGAGAGGTACTTTTATTACCTTGCTAATTGTCTCCTGTAGTGTTTCTCTTAGCTGGTCTCTCTCATTCTGGAGATTTTCCAGTTGCATTTTAAATTCATCATCATCTCTTTCTGTCTGGATGCTGATTTCCTGGGAGTCACGTGGTTTTGGAATAACCTCTGTTCTCTCTGTGTTTTCAGATTCCCCTTGATATTCACTGGCCTTTGCTTCCTCCATTTCACGCAATTTCTGTTGTGCCTGGCTCAGCTCTTCTCTCAGAAGCCATAACTCTTGCTCCATAGATTGTCCTTGAATCTGTGGTATCTATTTTGTATGAGATTCAAATAAACATATTCAGAATGCAGCTTTAGGAAAAACGTATCTGACACCTTTGACAGGTTGATTATGTACAACAGACAGCAACACTGCTTTAGACAGATTTGTACTTCTTTGCCAAAGTCCATATTCAATTTAAGTTTCTTGAAATAAGAGACATGTGAAAAAAAAACTTGAAGCAACAGTTTCTAAAAGAAGTTATCAGAAGTAGAGTTTCATGTCATACTTTAAGTATAGAGGGAATATCAGCAACAAAAAAGCCCAACAACAAACCTCTCCCATCTCAGAACTAGAGACCTTATCTCTATTTGTAGTCTCAAAAGTATAAAATGCTAGGTAGGCCCAGAAAATTATTTACTTGAAATTTGTCCATGGCCTCTTCAATATTAAAATAAATGCACATACAATACTTTTCTTTTGAAGTTTACATAATATATATATGTGTCTGTGTTTGTATATGTGTGTGTATATATATATACACATATATATATACACACACACACAATGGTACAATCAGCACATGCAGTTATAGAAAGTGTTGGTTGCTATGTCCCTTCCATTGAAAAAGGACAAAGTCAGTTCTAGCCATGCTTTAAAAAATCAGAATTACTCTACAGATGAGCAAATTTTAGCTCCACCATACTTGATTATAAGAACTATATCCATGTGCAGACCAATACAGAACACCTCCATCCTAAATCAAGTCAATATTTTACTAACAGAAAAACATTTGTCACATTCTGGTACCAGATGTCCATTCATAAATATATGGGGAGTTATACCTCAAGTAAACAATAAATTTGCTCTTTAATGCTCTGCAGCTTTTGCAAATTATTTCACTCAAGCAAAAGTTTAAATAAGCAAGCTTCCCATTACAGCTTTAGCATAATTACCAAAGTTCCTTCCCCAAACTCCTCTGTTTTCAAAAGTAAACTGTCCAGCTTCTCCTGCAATGAACGGTTCTCTTGGGTAAGAAAAATGATTTGTTCCTTTTGCACCTGAAGCTGAGCACTTTCTCTACAGCTATTACTTTCTGATTTTTCCTCAGCAAGCTGATCTCTCTCTGATGTGATGATTTTCATTTCTTCTGTCATTTCTGAGATCTGTTAAAAAATATGCAAAGACAGCATTCTCATCAATTCAATATAAAATTAAATGCCAAAGCTTTGTTTGATTCCCTCTCCTACAGTGTTCTTAATGTTAAACCAGTACAACCAAAGTAGAACATCTTCCAAACCAAACCTATTATTCAAAGAGCATGCAAAGCATGAAGGATTCAAAACCCAGTTAGGTTCATGCTGTCTACACAGTGCCTTTTAGAAAGTTGGGAATATATGTTCAATGACTGATTATTGTATTGAATAGGCACTAAGGCAAATTCACATTCATTCCAAAGAAGGACCAATGCAATGGGTTACAAGGCTGAGACAAGCTGAGCATGTTATTGCTAAATATCAGTAGCAAACAAACTTAGACAAAATCCTTTGCCCGTGTTCATGTTTGCTTGCCAATACAAAAATTATGCTCTCAGAATTAAGAATTAAATAGGATTTAGGTGAAGCAAGTGTTTGGCACATCAGTTACAAAACATCAGAATACATAATAGTGACTAAACACCAAAACTCCTCACCTTGTTTGTTAGGCTGTCCTTCAAAATCTCTGCCTGCCTCTGAACCTTTAACAAGTGTTCTTCCCTTTCTCTACAAGTCTCTACCATGTGCTGAAGCTCATCCTTCTCCTTGTTAAGTGAAGTGATTCTCTCAAGCTGCTCACTCATTGCCCTTTCAGTTTGCTGCTTTTCTGCCAGGAGGTCACCATATTCAGCTGAGACACGAGTCAGGTTTTCAGTGACTTCAGTGAGCTGGAAAGAACAAATCCAAAGCAGGATTGGTATTTGTAATCATCTTTTGCATGGGCAAAAATAAATTGATGCTTTTGAGAAAATACAACCAGTAACATTATAGGTTCCTAAGGTTTCTTGTCCCAGCAATGACATTTAGATGGAAGAGTGTTGTTGGATCATCATTCAGAAGCACTGTCTGTACATATGGGCTGTTGTAAATGGATTGTTTTAAGGAAGACATCCCCAGTGGTTTCCTGCTGTAGTAAGCCAAAAAACCAAAAAAACCAATTTTGCTTAAGAGCCAATCAAATGTCAGTGCTACTGTCTCAGTGGAAGGCAAGAGTAAAATGTGGGAATACATGCAAGACATTCTGAATCCATTAAAATGCCTCAGTTGCTCTATCCATAGTAGATAGGAGACATTCCTATATATTAATATGAAGCCTACCATCCACACTGGCTTCAGACATGAAAATAAAAACTACAGAACCAATTTATAATAGTGGAATAAATTAAAGCATGACCTAAGCTCTCCTAAAGTTGCTCAAGGATCTTCAGAATGAGATAGCTGAATGACATTATTGGATTGCATAAAATTTAAGGCTGGGAAAAGAGAGAGAAGTTAACGTGCATTGTTGATTCTAAATAATATTCACTCATTCTGTACCAAGACAGCTTTAGTTATAAATAATGGGTTTCTTTAGTACATCTACTGCAGCCCTACAAACTGGAGTTTGTAGTAGACACGGACCACCAAACTCAGCAGAACTTGTAATTTTCTTGACAAAACTGCTTCTGACCTTCTGCTGCAGCTCATCAGTTTTTCCCTTCAATGCCTCTTGCGCCTTCAAGAGCTGATTTTCTTTCTCTGAAATGCTTCCTTTCAGCTCCACAATCTTCTCCTGATGCTGTCCAAGAGATTCACGAGTACATCTCAACTCCTCCTGCATCTCTGAGTTCTTTGGACACAATTAAAGTACATTAACACACTGACACCTGAACTACACTTCCAAAAATTCAAGAAATCTACTAGAGTTGCTCTCCTATGGGAAGAGAGGTACTTTTATTACCTTGCTAATTGTCTCCTGTAGTGTTTCTCTTAGCTGGTCTCTCTCATTCTGGAGATTTTCCAGTTGCATTTTAAATTCATCATCATCTCTTTCTGTCTGGATGCTGATTTCCTGGGAGTCACGTGGTTTTGGAATAACCTCTGTTCTCTCTGTGTTTTCAGATTCCCCTTGATATTCACTGGCCTTTGCTTCCTCCATTTCACGCAATTTCTGTTGTGCCTGGCTCAGCTCTTCTCTCAGAAGCCATAACTCTTGCTCCATAGATTGTCCTTGAATCTGTGGTATCTATTTTGTAAGAGATTCAAGTAAACGCATCCAGGAAGTACTTTTAGGAAAAACGTATCTGACACCTTTGACAGGTTGATTATGTACAACAATCAGAGGCACTGCTATAAAAGCACACACAGATAGGTGTAATCAGCACATCCAATTACATTTACAACAAGTGATCTGTGCAATGTCCCTTTCAGTGCCAGTAAAAGAAGTTCTACCTTTGCTTTAAAAGAGCCAATCCCCCCTTTTTAGATGAGGTTTTAGGTTCATCTACTTAATTATAGAACATTCCTGTGCAGAGCAGTACATATCATTACTATCCTGTAATGAGCTAATGTTCTATTTATTGTCATTGTCCTACTGAATGTCCATATATGTATATATACACATTTATTTATGTAAACAATATGGGTGGCCTATATCTCAAGTAAACCATAATAAACTTGGAGTTTAATGAGGTGCACTCAAGTACCGTGACCCTTTTCTGCAGTGTGTTTTGCAATTATTTCACTCAAGCAAAAGTTTAAATAAGCAAGCTTCCCATTACAGCTTTAGCATAATTACCAAAGTTCCTTCCCCAAACTCCTCTGTTTTCAAAAGTAAACTGTCCAGCTTCTCCTGCAATGAACGGTTCTCTTGGGTAAGAAAAATGATTTGTTCCTTTTGCACCTGAAGCTGAGCACTTTCTCTACAGCTATTACTTTCTGATTTTTCCTCAGCAAGCTGATCTCTCTCTGATGTGACGATTTTCATTTCTTCTGTCATTTCTGAGATCTGTTAAAAAATATGCAAAGACAGCATTCTCATCAATTCAATATAAAATTAAATGCCAAAGCTTTGTTTGATTCCTTCTCTAACAGTATTTAGAACAGGCTTCTGTGATACATTGGGATCTGAGTTCCCATTGACTATCATGTCTTACAGTTCTCATTGGGACTGTTATAAATAATGAAATTTCTATTTTAAATATAAATCAGCCTCATTTCTACACTTAAGTAACCCCCATCTCCTCTTCCTTTTCCCATCCAATGCCACCACTCAAATCCACAACCATGGGACACACAAGTTAAGCAAAAGTTAATTTGACTGTACATTACCCCTTGAAGCTCTACAGAAACAGCAGCAGCTGGTCAAGACTTGGATTAGGCAGTAGTCTTTTCCTGCCCACTTGCTATCAAGAGCCCAGAAAGTTTTTAAGGGCATGCAGAAGAGACTAGAAGCAGATTAACTGGGCTTGTTTAAATTACTGCATAAAGTTTTACCTGTATTTGGAGTTCTTTAATGGTTTTCCCTAGTGCCTCTTCCACACTCAGAATCTGAGATTCTTTTTCAGAAATATCCTTTTCCAACTTCTTGACAGTTTTTTGGGATTCCTTCAGAGAATTTTGTGTATTTCTCAGATCTTCATGTGCCAGGATGTTCTTTAGAATACAAGAGAGAAAATCCACAAAGAAAATAATGTATTTTGTAATATTTGTAAGCATTCCTTGATTAATAACAACCACACAAACTCCCACTCCTATATTCTCCTAAATATTAATATAGTTTAAAAGTCCTCCTCCTACCATTGAAACAGTGTCCTTTATATCCTCTCTGAGTTGCTCTGTTTCAGCTTGGAGAAATTCCTCTTTTTGCTTCAGGTCATCTCTTTCCTGTGTTAGAGTTCTTATTTCTTCCTGACATTCTGTAAGCTGCTGCAAGACTGCCTGGATCTCCAAATCTTTGGCCTCCAGTCTTACTTCACTAATCCTTTCTTCCTCTTTTAATTGTTCCAATTCGTTTAACTTCTGCTGAGTCCGAACAAGATTTTCTCTTAGTTCAAGAAGTTGGCTTTGCTCTGCTTCTCTCTCTTCCAGTTCTTTTATTTTGCTAGAGAGCTTTAGTTTGCAAAGGAAAAGGACAGACACTTGCATTGTAATGCAGAACTCCGTTATATGTACATGTTCTCACAGATTATTTTTGAGCTTAGAAAGGAAGAAAGATGCTAGCTAGCAAGGTCATAATTTCTCTGTAAGTCACTGCTTATACTCTTGCCCACAATAAATAAGCATTTTTTTATGGAACCTTCCTGTGATGGCTCCTTAGTAGCAGAAGTCTTACTAGAACATACACATCAAACTGTAGCATAGCTTAGGAATTATCAAAACCGTAGTTGGAATATGACAGCCAGAGCAGTGCCCAAAGCTTTGTCAGAAATATGTATGCTTCACTTCCCTTTCTTTAAATTTTTTTTATATTTCTTTTTCCATTCTGGCCAAATGGTCAATTTCTGTTGCTATTCTCTCTGGTTTGAAAGAACTCATATTTTAAAAGGTCTCCAGTTCCCAATGAGGAAACTTTGTTTCAATACCTTTATATAGAGTAGGTGAGAGCAGCATTGATAGAAAAAAATTTACATAATAAAGGTATTACTTAAGAATGGAAAAAGAATTAAAAGGTCAATTACAGAAGAATCTAGAGCAATTATATTTCTTTTCCTACAAGAAGAGTCCACTGAGCTGACTAAACCTTCAATATAGTTCTGGCACAGAGTAAGTAATACCCACTCATGCCAGAGGAAGCCAGTGATCATGTCATCTATACCTTTCAGAGTATTCCTCCAAAAATGTTTTATACGGTTTTTTTAGCACTATGAATTAATTCCTCAAGTCTCATATGTAAAAAGGAGCAAGCTGACACTGACCTCTAATTTCACTTCATCCAAAATTGTTTTAGACTCTTGTGCTTCTTTAGATAGGCATTCTATTTGGAGCTTCATTTGTTCATTAGTTTCTGATGCAGCTATGTATTTTTGTTCTATTTCTTCATGGAGCTGTTTAAGTGCTACATATTCCTCATCAGACTTTGTATATTTCAGTTCTACATCTGTGAGATTGTCTTTTGATTTTTCAATTTCTTCAGACATATGTTTAAGTCTCATTGCATTATCAGCTACTTCAGAAAGCAGCTTTTCGTTTTCCAGTTTTAATAAGCGTAACTCCTCACATTTTTCGACAATCTGCCAACAGAAACAATATTAATATACAGTGGTTTCTAAATCAGTATTTGTCAGAACTACATAATAAAAACCAGGTACATGTGAAGATGCAGGAAATAAAGTACAGGCAAACATACACAATACATTGGGTTTTGCTGTTGGGAGGGAACTGTCTAGCAAAGAATCTTTAAAACAGAAGGATTCCCAAGTCCTGAAATCTCTCTTCTAACTCTTAAGATGTTCTTCAGTGCTTCCTATTTCCTATGTTTGAGCTAAGACTGGACTCCTAAATGGAATTTTTACATTTATCAATACTTTCTTCACAATACTGATCCCTTGGATTGGCTCCCTAGAACAGAAGCAAGAGAGAGTTAGAGAACAAAGTAGGTAGCCTGGCAGAGGCTACACCCAAGATGGACAACAGTCACAAGTTTTCTCAGATGGTAGAATTTGGGTCTGTTTGCATATCAGAGGTTAATTGTCCAACTATAGCTTCGGGTAAAAGTCACATTTCCCCCGTTTCCTTTTCCCCCTCTCTGATTCACTTTTATTTATACTTTCTAGGGCCTGAGGTAAATGATGTGACCTTGGTTCCCAGG
Organism: Camarhynchus parvulus; assembly: GCF_901933205.1. Taxonomy (NCBI): domain Eukaryota; kingdom Metazoa; phylum Chordata; class Aves; order Passeriformes; family Thraupidae; genus Camarhynchus; species Camarhynchus parvulus. The sequence continues at coordinate 45,258,607 of NC_044574.1, forward strand.
CCCAGAAGGATTGTTCAGTCCGACTAAAATGTGAAGAAAGCTAACTAGCGTTTCATATAGAGTTCAGAATTATACACTAATGCAGTACAGAATCTGAACAATATAAACAGTAAAACCTTAAGGCATCAATAGAGAGAAAGTTGTTAACATTTAATTACATTTTGTTGATTAGTGGAAGTAGACAAAGCATTAATGAGTTTGTAGATTACTTGCCCTGAATAATTTTCACTGTGCGAGTGGTTCTTAGAACAAAGAAAGCTAGAAACTGTTTGCCCACAAACCCTTTAAAATATTTACAGCATACTTAGTCTACTAATCCCTTACCTGCTAGGAAATAAAAAAGTTTCCTAACAAGTTTTCCAGAATTTGCAACGTAAACCTCTAACTTCTCAAGCAGAATTTCTGCTAAGAGATCTTCACATTTTCTCTTTGCTTAGTTACACCAAAAAAAAAAAAAATCATTTCTAAAATAGTGCCCAGGATCAAACACCATTATATTTATACATTCAGCTGTCAGTGGTGACCACAGCAAATAGACATGCAAAGGTTGGACTAGAAAATAACACATAATTATAGTAGTCAATGACTAAACATATTAAATTAAACAAACTTATTCCTCGGTACAAATATTAAATATCTGAGAAGCAACAATTTAAGAAACTTAACTGTAAAATCTCAGGTTGACTCATGACAACTTTTGGCTTTAAAGCTTCATATCCAATAGACCTCCATTAGTACATTACCAGTGAAGAACAATACAAAACCAAGAAAAAAGGTTAGATTTTTTTTTTTACCTCTTTCTTTTGCATCTCAACCGTACTTGGTAGAGACTGAAATTCTGATAGCTCATTTACTTGTTTCTGTAGAAGTGCATTCTCTTTCAAAGCATTTTCTAGTTCTCCTTTTAAGTCAGCTGCCTTTTTTTCCAGCTCCACATGAGAAAGCAAATCTAGAAAATGAAGTTTAAACTAATAAGCAAGTGCAAGAGAAAAAAGCGTATTTTAAGTTAAGCAGAAGATTTATAATGCATTCTGGATGTCATATTGTTGTAATTCCCAAAAAGTACATTTTACTGTTGCTAACAATTAAAAGACAAAGCTCCCGGTCATAAATCTGTCAGCACTTCTTAGGCTGATATCCAGTTTATTTTAGATTCTCTCTAACAATCTTCATTAACTTGACTGTGCAAAATATTTTGCAAGCTGCAATTTTCCAGAATGTTCAAGGAAGTGCTTAAGTAGTTACTCCATGCCAGCAATACCAGATACTTTGGTTGCTTTATACTGACCAGAGTCTCCCTATATTGAGGAAGACAAGAGCTAAAGCCTTGCCTATTCTCCCACCATTACAGGGCAAGGGGAGGAGAGAGGGAGCAGGGAAAAGGCAGCACACCTGGAACAGTACCTTTTGGAACTTTACCCTCCATAAGTGAAGTTAGTCTTGTGTTTTCTTGAAATAAAGATTGCAGCTCTCTCTGCAAGTCAGCTTGCATTTTTCGGTAACTGGCTTTTCCTGCTTCTATTTGGCTTTGATATAACTGGACATCCTTTTGCATTTGGTTGTGGTTATTTAAGAGTTCATTCTTCAGGAAAACAATACAACATATAAGTCACACAAAGTGAAAGTCTATGTACTTGACATTTAAATAATGCATCTGGTACATTTTCTATTGTCACTCTGACCAGCTTTGACCTTGATAAATATGGCAGACTAAGGCACAACTTAACTGCATTCCTGTCAGAGTCCTCTAACAAAACATGCCCTAGAGTTCAGGGCCATAACTTCTGCTACTATTTTGTCTTTACTCTTGGAAAGCTCAAAGTAAGCTCCATCCCACTACTGAGTCCATATCTCTTATTTTCCCTTCTTCTCTGGTAAAATTAGGTCTGAAGTCTTATGTCCTAATAATGCACTAAAGACTGCTTCTTTGATCTCTCTCTCCCCCTCCCAGTAAACTTAAAACTAACCACCCACTCCTATGGAAAAAGCCTTTACTTTCTTTTTATCTCTTTCCTGAAGACCCATTTTGCACAAATTGCATAATAAAAGTATTAGAGTATTTGGAGAAAGTTAATGAGGAGTGTTCCACAACACTGATGGCCTCCTTCACAAGCCTGGAAGCAGACAGGCCCTTAACAGCATTTAGTGCAGCTATTAATGCAGTTCAACAAGTACTTGCCATCTTCTCCTTCAACTCCAAATTTTCACTTCTGAGAAAAGCAGATTCCTTTTTGGCATCCAAGGCTATGGCTTCACTGTCTAAGAGGGATTTATTCAGCTGCTGAATTTCTTCAGTTAGTTTATCACAATCTCCCTGAAAAAGACAACACTCAAAGAAGCAAAAAACTATAGAGCCATAATAAACTTAATGTGCTCATTTTAATGTGGTTAAAATGTAAGTGCAGGCTTAGAAAACTCAGTAAGTTTACTTTAAGAGGAAGAGTAGCAGGTTGTTTGAGAGATGGGATAAACAGCAGCATTTCTCATAGCTTGACTTCTCCAGACTACTGGTGTATGATATGTAGTAATTAACATTTTAAACTTTGTAAAACAAAATTTCCCAAGACCTGTAGTGAAGCAAATGTTCATCATACCATGGCTATACCTAAATTTAATCCAACTCAGAAGAACAAAGTAGTCTCTCAACCCAGTAAAAAACTCAAGTTTACCAGTGCAAAAGATGTCTCCTTTTTTTCCACTTCTGCTTTTTGTAGTTCTTCCACACGATTCTGTAATATTTTTATTTTGTTCTCTTTCTCTTTCAGCTGTTCCAGTTTGGAATTTATTTCTGCCTAAAAGTTGGAGGGGAAGAAAGGAGGAGAGAAGATTGGAGTGTTTAGTTTGGATTTTCAGATCTGAATTTATCAAAACCTACACAGAAAGCATTCATGGTTCTCAGCCATATCCCCCTCATAGCTGGTAAGATTAAGCCAAGCACAATGATGTCTAGCTTGGCCTCAGCAGATACAGTATTTCAAGTTAAACAAACCAAGCACATTTCACACAAGTCTTACTATCTGTAAATTCATGGAGAGGCTCACCTCAAGTTCCTCATTGTACACTTCAGCATTTGAAATGAGATTCTTTAAGTTGGTAATTTCATGCATTAGTTGAATCTGTGAAGCAAATTAAAGCAAAATTGCAGAGGATGTTAGAAAGCACCCACACCAGTAGCTTTAGCTGCCAACACCATGAAAACAAGCCAGTCTATCTTGTGTTTTCTTTTTTATTAGTGTATACTCACACATCTACTTAAACAGCTACAAAGCAAGATGCTACATATTCTTTCAAAATGGGTATGTGCGATGCAAAGCTCTGTATTTTAGCTCCCCAGTAATTAGAAAGGATTCAAGTACAATTTAATCTACAATAGTTTGACAAGCAAGAGCAATGTGATCAAAGCAGTTAATGCAGAAATTGTACAGCTATGACATTTCAAATTCCAGTCATGTTAAGCAGCTTTTTATGACACAGTGCAGATATTTATGATTTAATCTATTCACTGACAGGAATGAGAAGGTGCCAAAATGGAACTAAAGCCATGAACACATTCAGTGGCATTCTCTGAAAGAAGCCACAAGTAGAAGACCAGTTAGGAGCCTTTTCCATTTCTTTCTTTTGGTCTTTGTTAGAAAGTTTTACAATAAGCACTCATCTATAAGTACTTATGTATAGTCACAAGCAAAGGTAAGAAAACGCAATCTGCAGATTTAATATTAGTGAAAAGCTTTAAAAGAAGCACCCTCCTGTGAGTATTACTATGTAGTTCACCTGTATAAACTGATATATTTAATCTAATGTATTTGGTGATGTATGTGACCTTTTAGTATTGCTATAAGTAATCTACTACATGGGTATCAATAAATGCTTACATTCACTGTAAGACTATCTTCAGATATCTGCAAAAAAATTTAAAAAGCAATTCTTGCAATGGAAGCTACTTTAGACACCCAAGAACTTTGGTTTTTGGTATCTATTAGATACCCAAAAACTTTTCAGGGAAAACTAACTTAGGATTTGTTAAACATTAGCTAAGGAAGATAGCACATTCAGTCCAGCATACAAAAGGTCTTCTAAATAGAGTCTTAAATACAAGCTAAATGGTAATATTTTATAGAGCCAATTTCTTTAAGATCTATAAATCACTGTACGGAACACAAGGCAAATAAGCAGTGACATTGTTAAATTGTAACCTGAAATGAAAATGCAAAAGGATGTAACAAACATCAACATTAGTGTCATGATCAGGAGATATTACACAGACTAATATGCACAAGTAATGTCCAGCAAAGGTATCAGGAAAGAAATGGAACAATACATCCATGTCTCAAGACCTCAAGTTAGTGGTTTTGTTTGGGGTTTTTTTTTGCCATAACTTATTTCACAGTCCAGCCATTAGGCAGGTAGAACCTAATACAAGTAGTAAGTATTTTAGACTACAGAATCAGAGCATAAACATTTGGACGAACAAGGAACATCTCCAGTAACCACACAAAGAGTGAAGAAAACTGAAAGTCAGCATTTCCTGTATTCTAAGTTATCCAGTAGATAACTTCACATTTTTTGTGACTTCCTGGCACAAAATACAATGTTTTGATTCTACTATTACTAACCTTACTATAATTTTAAAATAATTTAATGACTAAGCTAAATAATATATTAAAAGTTAATGCTCCTGTAGTTCATGGATTACCAAAATGAGCTATCTTGGAATTTCAGATAAGATGTTTCACAGAAGAAACATAGGAAATATGGTTTAGCAACTATACTTGAACTTCAAAACAGTTCTAAAATGTATTTAAGCAGCAAAACAACTGCCACACAGAAGTCTAGAGTGAAATTCAGATCACACATTTATAAAAATAACATATAGATACATATATATACACATAAATATGTGTTTAACCAGGCTTCAGTATGCAACTCCCCAAAAACTTGTCTGAATTTTACACTCCAAGTAAATCCAGTTTAAATCCTGGGCTCATTCATACTGTTGCTGAATGTAGCTTATAACACCATCTATTTGTGAATCAGCATTCAAGGCTATGTACATTGAATAAACTCCAGAAAGCATTTGGGCATAGAGGATTCATCTCTCTCTATTTCAATGCACCTTACCTCATGATCTTTTTGTGTTTGCTTTTCCAGTGCTTCAAATTCATCTATTTCTGTTTTTTCCTTCAGTCTCTCTTTCAGTTCCTTTATTTCTGACTTCAACTGCTCATTTTCCAGCACTAGATTATCAAAGTTAGCTTGCAGGACGTTGACCTCATTTACAGCAATATCCTGAAGAAGTGGCACAAGAAACTTGAGAGGCTGTTGCTGCAATATCAGCCTTATTTCTAGAAAATTCAGAACAGACCTACCTTTTCTAGTGCTAATGCTTCACAGAGTTGCACAGATTCTTCAAAGTCTTTCTGGGTCTAGAAAAAGAAACACCCTCAGTTAGCAGATCTACACGATCAAGCGAGTGGAGTATTATATGCCTTGTTGCTTATCTTTTCACACAGCTAATCCTGTTTAAAGGCCAAAGTTGACTGGATCATTTGCCACAAACCCACAGAAGCACAGAACCATACCACAGCTTCACAGAGATTCCAAGAGACTTTCTAGCCAGTTTCAATAATTCTGCAGACACAGAACACTGCTGTTGTACAGAAGAGTAAGGCTGATCTTACTGAGAAGCACGTTAGGCATATGTGCAGTATCAAAAAGTCAAAACAGATTATGATGTTACCCAATTCATGTTAGGACCAGCAATCCATTCTGCTTCTGAAATTTGATCAGGAACCATCAGGCAATGGCTGTCATACCCAGAATTCTCTAAGGTAGCTGAAAAGAAAGATGTATTAACAAAAGTACCAGTAGATTTTAAACTGAGCATCAAAAATTTTCTCATAAAATAATTTTACCACATTGGAAACAATCATTCAATGGCAAAACCACAGCACACTGAGTAAGATAAGACTTCTGACTCTGATGATTTTCTGTTATGAAAGGGAAGACCACTGAAGTCCAATACCTATACTTATGTTGACCATCTTATCATAAAGTCTAAATCAAATCCAGAATATATGCTTAAGTACAGACTAGGAGAAGTCAAGGAAAGAATCACTCAACAATACCCTGCAAGATATAAGAAAAAAAAGCACCCCACCCTCATACAGAAAAAAAAAAGCCCAGAACAATCCACTTACAAGCAAATACATGTTTGACAGGAGAGGTAATAAGGATGTAAGATGTAATTCAGCAACAATACTGCTAAATTGTCCTCTTGTCTTCTTAGACAATTTTCTTAGAAAATTTCTTTTCCAGTTTTCAGTTCACTCCTTATGAATCCTTGAATTTCTCTGTCTCAACCTGATTTTTGAGTCATGACTTCCTGTTCTTGTTTAGGATTTGGGGATTTTGCACAGATCTCTCCATTTTTGGGAAGAGAACATGGGTTGAAATGTATAGTCTGTGTTAAAGAACACTTTCCCAAAATACTGGGGGGTGTGGGAAGGCTGCATGGGAAGTGTTCATAGACCCTGGCATTCACCTCACAGCTCTCCCCTTTGGTTTAAAGAATTAAAAGCTCAATATCAAGTGAAGTTGGGGTAGTAGAAGCCCTTTTCATTGAAAAGTGTACATTAACCCTTGGAGTCTGGTTAATTTGTTTTTTAATTTGTGCTATCAAAGGATCAACTTATTCCCTTTGGGAAATGTAATGCAATGCTTGCAAAGTTATTTATTGGGAATTTCACAGAAAACGAAATAGAATGATCTGGGTTGGAAAGGACCTCAACGACCATGTAGTTACTTACAATCTTCCACATCTGGTACTGCTGGCAGAGACAACTTCATTTTTTTTGTTTCAGTTGGCATTGCATTTTCAAAGTCTTCAAAAAAGTTCGTGTTTGCCTGGTTTATTTTACCAGGAGCCCAAGTAACTCTTCTTCTTCTCTTGGCCTTTAAAAAATATTTACAGAAAAAAAGGATAAAACCAAACCACTAGGCAGAGTAAATGTTGCCTCAGGCTAGCTCTGTATCAGTACCTGTATCACCAGTTAACTAGACAGCATTTTGCCATATCCTCAAAATTAGTTGGAAAGCAAAAAAGTGCCTGCAGTCTATTCACAAGGCAACACTGAATTGACAGAATTTAAAAATTAGCTCTTTAAAAATATGAAAAAAGAGTGAAAATTACCCATCATACTTACTCTTCATCATCAGTATAAACCTAAGTATGTAATGTAACCTTTTGCAAAGTATTTCAGAGTTATCAGATTAAGATCTGAACAGGTGCTTACTTTAACATTCTCTTTTGAGGCAAACGAAGCAGAAGTCACCAGCATCTCAGTTAAGTTTCGTATTCTATCCTCCTGTACTTTTTGAAGAGAATTTTTTTCTTCCAACAGCTGGGCCAGTTGGTCCTTTTCCATTGCATGAATCTGAGTTTTTGAAGACACCTTCCAAAAAGAGAATAGTAATCACACTGACATCCTAAGAGCAGAAACCACTCCTAGAGAAGATACACAATTACTGATACTTAGAAACAACTACATACATATACTCCTTTAAGTCTAGAAGAGAAGTCTTTAATCCTTAAGAATGAAAATGACAGTTTAGTCTACATTTTGACTGCAGACTTAGTATTTAAAAGTGGTCAAAACTCCCAGAAACAACACAGCCTTAGATTTTTCTAGGTATAAAAAGAGCATTCTCCCAAATATAACTCACTACCTGCTATCACAGAAGATACAAAACATACACCCAAGTTCATGTTGCAAATTCATTATCATTAAGAATAAGAAATAATTGTTCTAAATTTTTTTTCTAATGATATTTATAAGTTGCAAGAAAAAACATGCATTCTTTGATTTAATGCACTAGAGCAGTACAGTCAGCACTGTCGTTTTCCTGTGCTTTATGTTTTATTATCTGTGGTCTAACAAGACTTGCAAGATTCTTTCGCAGCTCCATAGATTTTTAGAGAAGGAGAAACATCAAAGACTACATTGTTTGGTGAGAAGTTACTATTGTTCATTTTCTAAATGCAACTTCCACCTATACATGACCTAAATTTTGCCAGTGATATTCATGCAGTTGCAACTTCCTGCAACTCAAACTGAAGTTAGACATCAGTAAGGAAGGAAATAATATGAAGTTGGGATTTTAGAGAGACATTCAATCACTTCTTAGATTAATTAGTTATATTATTTGTTTTGATCATTAATTTTATGATTGTTATTTCTTTTGATCAGTTAAAGTGTGCTATAAAGCATCACAAATTTCTATTTTTTAATTATGTTAACCTACTAATTAGGTGTAACCAATTAACAATTCTGTCAGTTGATCTCATTCAGCCTTAGCCTGCACACAGATGTTGACTATCATTAGTCGTTCTAGACTATTCATCACCTATTCAATTTTTATTCTCTCAATAAAAATGGCAAATACCACTTCAAAGAGTTCACATACTCCTCCAAATTTAACTGGTTTTGGTTTAAAACAGCTGGTCTCCAAATAGCTATCAGTACTAAGGACTGATTTATTTATTACATACTTCCTCCAGCTGCTTTTTCAAATCCAGAATTTCTTTGCGGTATCTCTTCAGGAGAGCATCATCATCAAGAACTTCATTGACTTTTGGTGTATTCTTCATTCCTTTGGCTGTATTGGCAAACTGGAAGAACAGTCTTTCATGGATAATAGCTGAAGAACAAATATCTAAAGACTTATTTTGTCCCATATTTCCCAACAGAATTAAAGGGAGAGTTTATTAGATAAAGAGCAACATATAAGAGGACACAAATATTTCAATTAGCTTATTTTTAATGTCTTCTAAGCTTTGAAAAGGTGAAGTTTTCCTTTCTTGATATTAATACCTACAACGTGAGGCATAACATTTAAGTAAGAGTATCCCAAGTTATTTTTTATTTAATAAAAAGCTCAAAAGATCATCAAAAAGGGGAACAATCCTACCTAAAGAATATATACTGTTTATTAACAGTTCAATTCCTGTAGTGCCTAACATCTTGTGCTAGCAAAGGCTTCTATAACTAGGTTTAGAAAAGGCAAATGAGATAAGAGTGGTTATCTCTTGCCTGCAAAGTGAGAGAAGGAGCTTTGTTCCAAGTTGCAAAAAGCTCTAGGTAGACAACCTAGCACAAGATGATTGGGAAAAGATGCTGTGTACAAAAAAGTATTTCAAATTCTGAGTTTACAAAAGCCCTTCAGAAGATCCAAGTCATTAAAGATCCAGCAGATTATATTTCCACTCCTTAAACCTGTCTACAATAACTAGTGCTGGAGATGACGTGAGAAGCTTTACCTGAAGAGTGCTGAGTGTCTCATCAAAAGAAACAGGAGTAATTGTACAAATAATAACTGTTTTAGCGTTTCCTCCAAGGGAGTTCTGCAGAATTCGAGTCAGCTTGCTGTCTCTGTAATTTATGAAGCTAATAAAAAAGAGGCAACAACAACAAAAGTCAGATTTCTGCATAAACATGATAAATACATTTTCTAGAGGTAGTAGGTTATGTGAAACAGTTACTTACATAAGATTGTAAAGAAAGGATTTTAATTTCTTAGTTTAGCAGCACCTTATCTTATAACAGGTATACAAACAGTTACTTACCCAGAGGGGTCATCACAAAGTTTTTTGATAACTTGACCCAGAATGAACAAGCTCCGGTTTATATTGCAGCCTTCTTTTAGTCGAACACCTAGGTACCACACATTTTATTACTACTGTTTTAAATTTATAAAAATATAAAGATACATTTTCAACCTGTCAAGCTTTTGTGCTGTTATGCTCAGAGGGATTGATTGTCCAAGAGTTAAACTTTAAGTGCCACAATGCACTATTGACCCACAGCAGGCAGTACCCAATCCTTTATGATAGCCAAAATGCATTGAAATAAAACAGTAATCAAAAACATTCAGAACCTTTACATAGTAAGCATCTGAGGTGATAAGAACTACAATTTTGCTTCCTGTTTAAATTTTGCAAATGCCCACATTTACACATACAACAAACCTGACTTAGATACAAGTTTTAGGTTAGTCGCTCTGTAAGAGAGACTACTACTTGTGTCCCTCTCAGATCACTTTTTTCTGATAAAGGCACTTTTGTGCAGCTTCATGCTGTCACTGTTAACAGATGAGCTTCCTCTGAACTAAAGAGTGAGCCATTTATTCCCTCTTCACCTTGACACACAGGTCCCAAAAAAGCTTATTGTGATTTTGTTATTACAGCTGCATCTTCACTGAGTCATCCCCATTGTATTAGCTCAGTGCAGGACTGCTGCTGGGCCTGCGATTCTAGAAAAAGCATATTACTATTTAACTGTTTGCACTTTACAGCATTTACAGTAATTTCCTGAGTAGATCCTGTCCTACCAAGGGGAAAAGGCCTTATTTATAAACAGTAAATAACACAATAGCACATGGATCAAATAATTTCCTATCATAGTTTCTCATAGGGGTTAATTAACAGACTTTGTTGTCAGTGGAGCCTCATTTAACACTCACCTTCAGATCCTGTTTGACTAGCTCTTTCACTGCCTGCCAGATCTACCAAGTTCTGCAAATGCATTAAATATTTCACTGGTTAGTTCTGAGGCAATTCACTTTAAGTCCTTATAATTCTAAATCTCAGCTAAGAATTTCATAAACTAAAGTTAAGCTTAAAAAAAAAAAGTAAAGTGTCTGTCATTACTGGAATTAATGCATAGCTACTACAGACAACCAATACTTTCAAAGGTACATTATGGTGTGGAGTAAGTTTGTATGAACTCTATTATTCCACCCCAAATAGTGCTTCAGACTCACAGTGCAACAACCTCTATCCTTGGTCACAAAAAGATAAACAGTTTCTCAATACAGAAGTGTTAATACTAATCCAGCTGTAGGAATCTTTCATGGGAAAGAGCCTAGGTGAGATGATCTAGTGTCCTGTCCTGAGCTGGCTGTATGTCTCTCCTTGCCTATCATTGTGGAGATAAGGCAAACAAATGAACTACCAGAGGAAAAGCCTCACTCTGAACCTGGTTAAAAGCCAACTAGAACATTATGGCACCCCATAATGAGCAATTAGCCCTCACTTTAATTAATTTTTGCTTCAGAGAAGTAAAATCCTGTACTAACTCCACTAAGCAGCAGCAGACCAAGAGGGCCAAAATCCCTCTCCCATCACCCCTGTTACTCATGGTTACTGTAAAGTCAGCTGGAACTGAGATGGGGCAGAGGGGGCAGAGCAGGAAGAGTGGATACCCTAAGTTATGGTAAGCACAAAAAGTAGGTATTAATTTGTTGAGGTACTGCATGAGCAGTGTTTACACTCAGACCCCAGATCTTTTTCACATGAAGCCAGAACAGAAAGCTCTCTCCACAATGCATGTGATTAACTTAATGCTATTTCCAATTCTGAGTAAGAGTGCTCATCAGATTTTAGCAGGCTCAAATAGTTTCATATTGGTTCCATTCCTGTTGTTTCAGATAATTTTATGAGAATCAAGAAAAGGCTGTATAAAAGGCTTAACATTTCTCTAGAGATGTCCAGTGGTATTCCCCCAGTTTGTGGTATTTCATATACCAAAGAGATGCTAAGAGGGGTTACTTCTGAAAAAAATGAATCTTTTGGCCGTTGCAGATGTAGGCCATGTTCTTTTAACAAGAAACTAAATTTGAGGATAAGGGAAGTCTTAAGGTTACCCATTTTACAGGTTATTTCACTGGACTTGTCAGTGGTCAGAAACAATTGTAGTGAAGATTTATTTAACAAAATGCAAGAGCACTCTGACATAGTCCCTTATGCTCCAAGAAGGTCATAACACATAACACTACCCAATCCAGCATGAGTAATTCTCATGTAGAACTCCCTCTGGTGGGAACATCTGCTCTAGATAACGCCACAGGAGTCTCCCTCTATACTTAAGAAACATCTGTCAGAGTTAATGACAAAGAACTCTTGTAAGTCATTATGAAGTATCATTAGTCTCTCAAACAAGCAGTAACAGCAAATTCTCTAGTTAACCTGTACTCCAAGAAGGTATTAAATAGACATTTACCAAGTGGGAAACCATGACTGCTCCATCACAGTTTGCATTTGCAGGGTCGCTTCGTTCTCTGCTTTCAATGATCTAGAAATGCAATGAAGTTTTTGTTACTTTGAAAACAATAAAACCACTCCCAGTAGTGAAGCAGTTTTTACCATTCTGAAGATAGTGTGAGAACGGCTGCTGTGTTCATTCATTTTTGTTTCTCCATAATGGCGATTTCCTGCCAAAAAGCAACATTAGAATACTTCTGCTTATAATCTGATAGACAAAAAGCACAATTTTAAAACTCTCTGAAAAACTTTGGTTTATGAATATAAAGCCAAAGGGATACCCCATGGTTCTAAATATACCTGATTAACCAAAACTTTTTAATGCTATCAGCTGACATTGTCTAAATACTTACTTTCTCCTTTTCTAATCCATTCCATAACTTGTTCTGGGGCAACCACCACTTCTTCAATCAGATCTTCTACATATGTGTTCCTCTACAGAATAAACACAGTAATAAATTTCACTGAACTCCAAAACACACTTCAATACATAAAGTAAACATTACCAGCAATTATTATGGTATTCATTCGACAGCTGAATATCTTTTTACTCTAAACACAAGGGATGGATAAAGTTTAGACTTTGACCAAAATTGTCAAAGGCAATTGTTGCCTAAGGGCACAAGAATCAAACAACAGATTTAGAAAGTTTCCTAAAAACAGAAGGGCTGTGTGAAATGTCCTTCTTGTCATTTTTGAGGGAATTTAGGAGTATATTTCTCAGTAACTCTTATAAGGACATAGTTATACAACTGATAAATTTCCCTTCTTCTTATATTCCAAAACCATGACCATTTAAGGGAGCCAAAGGAAAAAAACACCCCAAAACCCAAACCAACAATTTTTATTTCCTACAAAATCTTACATTATAAAGAAACTGAAGATGGTGTTACTACAGGTTTCTTTTTCAAAAGTGATCATCTTACTGAATAGTTCTAGTCACATGGTAATTCTATGATCACAGCAGTATACCACTTGCTAGATGACACAAAGATGATATTAAAGTAACTCTGTATATCTGTCAGAAACTTGAAACTCATAGAGCTTAACTAAACAATTCTTGAGGTTTTACTGTCAAAGTTAAGTAAAATATATCATCCTAGAAACCTTGAGGATTAAGTCTACTTTTATAAAGATTTACAAAGATGAATTAGCAATAGCAAACCCAAAGTCACTGTTGTTATTCTAGCACATCAAGTGTCCTTCCGCCAATGCTGAAGATACAATTACACAGTTTGTCCCAGAAAAATTTTCCACTGGGTGCTTCTGAAGGCTTTTTTTCCCAACTTCTTTTACTCCGAGCAGATACAGTACTTATACATATAACATCCACTTACATTAACATCCTCACGAATTCCCAGAGGCTTCTTTTTCCTATTATCACAAAGCAAATCAGTAATTGTTTCATTGTAGATTTCCATGTATGAAACCCTTAGCAGGAATTCTCTGTCTGGAATCTAATGTTGAAAGGGGGAGGAAAAAAAAATCAAACAACAGACTAACTGATGGACATCTTTTAATACAAATATTCTTAAATTAGAGATAAAAGTTTGGATTGTTCCACAGATTTCTTTCCCTTCATCCTTGCTGTACATTAGCATAAAACAAGACAGAATAATTTTTCTTCTATCTCACCTCTTTCCAGCTGCATTAATACCAGCTGCTGTATACCACTTCTAAGGTTATTACATTAAGATAACTGCCCAACAGAAGCATGACAATAGTTCTCCTACTTAAATGCCATTTCCATAACCAGTTTCCTCCTGCTTAGGCTCTTTCCTGTCTGTATACCTTGTCTTCTCTCTTTGCTTGCGTGGATTTACTTTGTTGCTGCTGCTTCTTCCCCTGCCTCCTTGGTAGAGAATGTTGGAATGAGGAAAGGCTGCACAATGGACTCCAGAAAAATCTTCTTGCCGTTAGTTACTTCTGTAAACCCTCTAAGGATATTCTGCACTTCCTTAAAGGAGCAGTGACCATTTCACTTCACTGGTAACAACTACCTGAAACCCTCTAGGCAGAAGCAAACACCCTGCAAATCATGTTTTGGAAATCACTATTTTAATGTACACTTTCTCCTTCCTTTTATTAATATTGAGCAATTAGCAATTCTTTCGTAAGCCTGAAATAAGTAAATATAGTGTCATATTCTTCCCACTAAAAAAAAAGTCTTTAATTGTTAGTTTTTCAGACTTTTAAAACAGCAGAATAAACACAAAGCTTTACATTATCTACCACATTGATAAGCGAGTCCCTGTCGGGATCATTAGCTTGTCAGAGTGACCCCGAGAAAAGTTCCAAAGTCTCTTTCCCAGCCCGGCACTTGAAGAAGGAGTCAGAGCCCTTAATTTCTCAGTCTCGAGGTTGTTTATTTTATCTATAAAAAATTTTCTCCTGGCTTGCCAAGGTCAGCTCAGCAAGACAGTCTGAGGCATTCTGCCTGCCCCAGGGGCAGTGTTATGTCTTCATACTAAAAACTACGTATACAATGTTTACAATTACTTTCCAATACCTATCACCTATGTTAGACAGTGAGCTTCTACTCTAAACCAATCTGTAAGTGCCAACATCACAGCAGAAGATGGAGGCCCAGAAGAAGAAGGAGAAAGGCTGGACACACCCAGATTCCTCCATCTTGCCTCCTGAACCCCCATACCAAAAACCCTAAAATCTACTTTTCCACCCTGTGATAATTTCACTATTATTCTACCTAAATTGTTGTGGCTTGCTGGTCTTCATATAAGGTTGGTAATTTGCTCCACGGGTCATAATCAAAACCACAGGCATTTTGGGCTCTGTGCCAGGGTCTCCGAGACCCCTGGCAGAGGTCTTGGCTGCTCAGGACAGCCAGAGGGATGTCCTGGGTCCTGGATCCTGACAAGTCCCTGTTCGTATTTGTAATCAGTTTAACATATTTGGAAGATCAAAGTTCTACTCAAAGTTAATTTTTTGACTCCTTATGTCTCAGGACCCTCCTCAGTTTGTTCTGATTTGATTTTAACTAATAGAGTCCCATTAGCTTTTTGTTTGAAAACAAAAGATGAGCCTGGCTCATCTTTGCCTGGCTGGCAAAGTAACTGCAACATTTAGTCCAATATAAGTTAATTTCCTTCATAAGCCTCTTGATACTAAAATTAATTTTTATGTAACCATCACAAATATTACTAGTCCTTTCAGTCACTTCAATTTAATAGAATTGCTCACCTCACAAATAATTTTGAACACATGTTGAATTGCCTTAGGGATAATGCCCACAGAATCTTCATTCCCCATCATTGTGTAAGTCTTCCCTGAAGCAGTCTGTCCATAAGCAAAAATTGTGCCTAGAAAGATAGTTAAGTTTTACTAAGTATCTCTGAAATACATTCCAAAAGTTTTTTAAACACAGTTTTAAAACTTACCATTATAGCCTCGCACAGCTGACTGTATAATTGGAACAGCTACACCATCATACAACTGCTGAGTGTTGTCACTTGAGTGAAAGACACGATCTTAAAACAAAAACAAAAAAAAGGATGTGAATCCACTCTATTGCAAGTCAAAACAAGCTGTCATTCAGTATTGCTGACTTCAAATCCAGTACATTTGCATAATCATCTGCAAGTTAGCTCCAGTATAAATATCATTGTAGTAGCACTAATGCAAGCTTTTAAAATTTAGTTTTAAAATAAATATTAAACACAAAATCAAGAAAGACACAATGCACAGATGATAGACAAGTAAAAAAACCCAAAGAATGATGAACACAGTTAAACAGTCATCCCATTTAATCCTAAAAGGTTTTGGCTAATTTATCTACAAGGATGGTAAGCCTGACAAGACAGGTTAATTGTTAAACTCCTAGCCTGGTGCATGCTTTTACTGAATCTGTGTTTTGGGAAAAATATTTGTAGTAGCTATGTTCATATTAACAAGTAGAGTTGATCAGTAGGAAAAGACTCAAAGGGAGACAGCTAGTTATGAGGATCCCACATTCACACTAGTCACTTTTGGAACTGTGTTCTCCCATACCCTTCTCCCTAAATGCTCTGGACTAGCCCTTGTTTAGTCCATTTGTAACTGGATTTCAGATCAATAAAATGTGCTCCAAAGCCAATATGGCACGAACCAGAACAGAGAAAGTAAGGTCCATCAGGAAGCTGACCTCAAAAGCACATCCCAGTGCTGCCTGCACCAGAAATCCTGTGTGCCCCAATGACCCTACGAAGCTGGGAAGGTTGAGGGGCATTTCAAGAAGCTCAGGGCATTCACCACAGTCGACACGTTCAAGAGAACAGTAGCAAACTTCCGCGTAAGCATCTAAGTAAAGCAATTGCTTTCACATTCTTACCGTAAGTAAATGTTTTGGTACCACTCACGTCGGAAACAGTATTATTCTCACTTCTCCAGTGCAGGGACACTTTATCTGAGGCATTTTCTCTAAAAGAAGAGACACTGTGTTACCTTTATTGGGCGAGGACTCTGCCCCCAAAACGCGGGCCCCTTACCGCGACTCCCTCTCCCCGGATCCCTCCGTCCGCCGCCCTGCCCAGCCGCGGGGCACGGCGGCACCCAGGGCTGCGGAGGGAGCCTCCCCTGCCGGCTCACCTGGCGATGAGCGGCCGCACTCGCACGCACACCGTGACGGCGCCCTCGTCCGCCATGCCCGCCCGGGACGGGAGCAGCGGGGCCGGGACGGGAGCAGCGGAGCCGGGACAAGGGATGGAGCCGGGAGTGCCCGCCCCAACCGCCGCCGAAATTTGAACTGCGCCCGCAGCCGCTCCCTATTGGCCGCGAGGGACGCACGCCGTGCATGGAGCGCACCACTCGCACGAGCTGGCGGGGAGGCGTGGGGAGCCCGGATGGCAGCGGCCGGGGAAACGAACGCGATACTGACGGCCACAGCTGCCGGTCTTTAAACAGCCCCAGGCACGGTGACTGCGCCGCCTCCCTGGGCAGCCGTTCCAATGCTGAGAGCCCTTTCCATTAATGATTTTTTCCTAATATGCCATGTGAACCTCCCTTGGTGCAACCTGAGGCTGCTTCCTCTTGTCGCTTGTGACTGGGGGGAAGAGGCCAACCCCCACCCGGCTACACCCTGCCGTCAGGCACTTGTATACAGGGATGCGTTCTCCCCCGAGCCTCTTTTCCTCCAGGCTCAACACCCCCAGCTCCCCCAGCCGCTCCTCACAGGAGTCGTGCTCCAGACCCTTGCCCGGCTCCACTGCCCTTCTCTGGATGCGATCGAGCATCCCCATGTCTCTTGCAGCGAGGGGCCGAGAACTGAGCACAGGATTGGAGGTGCAGCCCCCAGTGCCAGTGATGAGCGGTTTCACTGCCGTGCACTGAGCCCCCAGTGCCTCAATAAGCTGCCCACTGACTCTGAACAGTACGCTTTTACACATAAGAGCGACACTGTCATGGGATTTTAAAAAAGATTTATTTAAGTAAAATGTATTGAAGTAAGGGCTAGAAAAACAGTGTGAGCATCTTGTGGGTGGTAGTTCATAGTTCAAAGCAACATCATTTTAGGAAGCAGACTATGTTTGCTTAGTCAAACAAACAGAAAAAGCCTTCATGACGGTGTGGACAGGTTTGAGGGGTGGGAAAGGAGAGAAAGATAGCTGCAAAGAAAAGCCTACAAAAATCAAAAAAGAAGGCACAATAAAAAAATAATTTGAGGTCAGCAAAAAAATTACTACATTACGAAAACGCTTTTTATGTTCAAACTTTTAAAACAATCTGTTTTCTTCCATATTTCAATCATCTTCCCCTTCCTCTTCTTCCTCTTCCTCAGCTTCAGCTAAGGCTTCTTCCTGCGCAGCCTTGAAAGCTAGCTCCTCTTCCACAGTGGGGTCTGCTGCCTCAGTGATTCCTGGCTCACTGGGGAATTCTGCTTCTGCTGGTGGGGGCAGTGCAGGACTGTGGCTTTCTGGACTGTATTTGTGACCCCACCCAAAGTAGATGTTCTCAAATTTCCTGAGAAAGAGAAGTGAAAGATCACATATTCACCCCCTGGCAAAATATTAGCAGAGAGACTGTCAGGCATCCTTACTGTGCTGTGCAAGAAGTCGCTGTGGTGCAGATATCTTACAGCAGAAGAATTTTAAACAAAGCACCTCTTTTTAACTGCCCTAATGGTTATTAACACATCTTCTGTTTAAAATTATGAAGTGTCACTGCACAGCACTGCAGTACAGTGTAGTGGAATGACTGTGTAGTGGAAATCTACATAACCACGTGTAGTGCAAACAAACATTAGAACCACAGAATGTAGCTGGTTTCGTAAAAAGTCCCACAAACACAAGAGTATGTGTTTTAAATCAAGGACGGTGCTCAAATACTAATTCAGCATTTACATCCATTAACTTTATGCCAGCCTTCCCAATGATTATTTGTTTTCAGTCTTAAATACCTATTTACTGTTGCTGTGCATATTTAAGTGGCCTTCTCCATCAGTCTCTGGAATAGCTGGAACTCAGTCAATGAATTAATAATAAAGTAACTCTGCCTGCATTAGAGAGGCACCTGTGTGTAGCACATACAGTCAGTGTTGTAACTATGTCAGGTGGACTCTCACCTGCCAGATGCAAAGGCATAAGCTCCAGGCCATCGGTTAGACTGCAGGATTGCAATTGAATATTCTGGGATCAGGTTTGTAGAAGCCTGAGCTGTCCAAGCAGGGATGTTTTTCATGCCTGGAGACAGCCAAACACACACTGTCTATGAATAAATGAACTTGATGAGCCTCTACAAAATACTTAAGACTGAGCTACAAGACTTGCACAGAATTCAAGCAAAGTTTATGTTAAGTTGCACGACAGAAAGAGGCAGAAGTCAGAAACACAAAGTGTAGGCACTATTTTCCAACAGGTGGTTTGCATGAGTGGGTAGGTAGCACAGGAATGCTGATAGACCCCCCCACATACAGAAAAAATTCAGTAGCACTCACCCCTGGGTCTTTTGTCAAGGACTTTTTATCACTTACAGATAAATTGTATAGCTATATTTCACCTTGATTAAAGAATGGAGAGTAGAAAAATAATTAAATATTGATGTAATCTAATATTGAGACTCCCTTATTCCCGTGATTTGCTGTAGTGATATGCTAAAAGATCTAAATTCTTATACAAGTAATGTATATCACTGTATGTGTGTACATATTAATTATTCTATTTACTTACACATAAACATACATTTTTCTTTTTTCCTAAAAAGATGAGATAAAAATAGCTGAGTGTATTTCATGTAGTAAGCTGTTTTGAACTTGCAATAACATGACAAGTCTAAATTATTTTTTCCTTTTAATTCCAACAAGATGGTTACCTAGTAAACCTGATTATTTCAGCTTTAATGTCAATACTATTAACCATTTTGCTTTTGATTGATTTTGTAAAAGAACAAGTTTACCCTACAGAGGCAAAGTATATTCCTCCAAGAAGTGTCAGAGTTTAACTTCAAATATTTACTGCTAAATGACAACATTCCTAGTGACTCTCTATCATAAACTTCATATTCCATGAAGAATACCTTCATCTTCAGAGATCAGAGTAAGAAGGGGTTGTCCTGTTTCTTCCTGGTGCTCTCCTTCCTCCTCCTCTTCCTCCTCTTCACCTTCTTCTTCATCTTCCTCTGATTTTTGAGCAGGATTAATCCAAACACAGCGACCCTATAATGGATGTGGAGAAGTAATAAATACATGTAACATTCATTGAGAGAATACAAGTTAAAACTAGTTAAAACAATTGGCTCAGACTCACACACAGTTAAGGGATAGGGAGAAGAAAAATATGTATTCCATAACTGGAATATTGTTAACAAAATATTGTATCCTCTTGGCAGAATGTTCCCCTCATTCATTCCTGCTTACTGTTTGAGAATAACCTTATACCTCTGTCATCAGCTTTTTGTCATTTTGTATTCTTCAGTTCCTGGCCAGTTTGGTTTATATCCTTGCTAGATTACTAGTTACTGCAAACTATGGACTTATTCCTTCTTTTTAAAATATGCCTTGTTATTTGGCTACCAGTCAGAGGAATGTAACAAAATGTTCTTAAGATTCTACTGTATACTAATTTTATTTTTTGTAACTAGTGTTTTGCTGGTAGTAAGTTTAAATCTTATTTCCTATAATTTGCTGTTATTTTACACTAGCATTCTTGAATTGGCAGACTGGCCATTAAATCATCCAGCAATAAAAACCAAATTAGTAATACCTCTTTCTAGCACAAGTCTGATAGAACATGTTTTAAAGTTTTTTTCATTAAAATGTTTCACAGCAGAAAGTATAAAACAAAAAATTAACCAGAGGAAAACACCATGTAAGTTTCATTTAGCATAAAACCATAAGCTGTCTGGGTTTTAGCATCCAAGAAAAGAGAATTTTAAACATTTTAATCAAATAAGGATCTCAAAGCAGAAAACCTAATACAGAAGATTGCAAGAAATGATTGTTATCTATCAGGGCCTAGCTCCATACTGTTATTTAAAGACAGGTTTCAATCTCAAGAACACATCACTGGAAAAAGTACTAAACCTAGAAGGTTCCTAAATATATATATATATACACATATACACACATAAAAAGAGATGGTATATGTAAATACATACAAGATATTTACGTATTATATAACATGTATATATGTTTTATATATATATGTGTTATATGTTATATAACATATAAAAGTACATGTTTTATGTGTAAGATATTTTGGTATTATATATGATATAAAATGCATTTTATATATAAAAATCTTTCAATCCAACACCACTTCTGGTGAATAGTTTGCATGTGCAGGTGAGGAGTGTCACTCACAATCTGTTACCCCACAAGCACTGCAGTGTGAGTGGCATCCAAGGCCCATGTGAGCTATGCTGGCACACACCTGCTTTAGAATGCCCTTGACATGGTGTGCCCACATGGCCAGGGACTCCACCATTTCAGCCACAGGAGGAGGCTCAAACTCAGGGTTTTCTTCATATGTATCTCCTCCTTCTTCTTCTTCTTCATCCTCTGGAAACTGGTAAAATCCAGTGGGAGAGACGTGGGTTCCTGCTGAGATCCGCGCTATCTGTGCGCGCAGGTAATTGGCCTCATTTCCAGGAAAAGGAGGGAAGCTCACAATAGGAGCATCCAAGCGACCAGTGAAGAACTTCTTGATTTGCCTGGCACAGACAATCTGGGCTGGTGTCACTGGAGGCAACTTCACCCAGGGTTTGCCCGGCTCATTACAGACAAAATAGACATATTTATTCGCCCCAGTCCCATTTGCTTCTTTTGGGATCTCAGGTGGGGGTTTATAGGTGGACTTTGGTGGTTCAGGTTCTTTTTCTTTCTGTTCCTCTTCTTCCTCACCCTCACCCATCTCTTTCTCTTCCTCTGCAACAGTTTCCTCTTCTTCCTCTTCTCTTTCCTCCTCCTCTTCCCCTTCCCGTAACTGTACTTCAGCTATAATATAGTTCATTTCCAGGCCCAAAATTTTGCCCCAGAAGCGACAGGTCTGGATTGGCTGAACACTAATTAGGTTTTTAAAGGCAAGGAATATATAATAGCATTCATCTTTGCTCAGGCCAATTCCAGCCTGTTCAAAATAAAAGGCTGTTTCCATCACATTTGGTAGAGCAGGCTCTCCCTAGGAAAGAAGATTCAGAGTTAGATAATTACATTTCAGTTTCCTGTAGTGCCACTCCTTATCTCAAAGTGCTTTGCAGACATTCATTCACTACTTTTTTTACTATCATTTAGAAAAATTAAAAGTCTTTTAGTGGTAAAGATGAGAAGATGAACAGCAGCTCTTAGAACATAGGATTTCAAAATTTAAACTCCTAATTACTGCAAAACAAGGAAAGTCAGCATTCTTACACAAGATTTACAAGGGATTCAGTGCTAGGGCATGTCAGCTAAGGGGCCTTTGATGCCTGCAAACAGTGACACTGTGTTGCCTTGTGTTGTAGATAATACAACACAAGATTTTATATATTTAGGCACCAGAGTAACAACATTTCTCTGGGGTGAATGTTGCTTGGCATACAGCTCCCTGCAGTTTTTAAACCATTGCCCCCTCTCTTATCAGTGTCTATTGTAAGACTCCATCTGGCTTCAATGGAAGCAGAACTAGGCCAATAATTAAGTATTTCCAGTTGCTCTACCACCCATCTCTCATTTTATGGGGGCAGGTGATCATATAACACAGAGTTATTAGAAGTTGGACATGACAGGGTAGGGAATTTTGAAGAATTAGTGCTAGTTTCATATGGAATTTCTTTGGATCTGACAGGTTTCTTATAACAAAGCAAGAATGATAGGATTATGAAAAATTCAGAATTCCTTTCTGAAATACCCTACCTTTTTCCCATTTCAGCATCTTATACTGTTAATGTAAGATACATACCAGGCTATGGAAAAGATGAAGGACTATCTCTTGTGTGGTTGATATTTGTACTCTGCAATGGTAATTCATTTGAATATATACTGGTTAATTTCATATGAAAATCAGTATTTTGTTGAATGATTTCCCTTGGCTATTATAATTCTTATTTATATTCTTTCATTTCTTATTATAAGATTTCTCATTTTTCCTTGGGACAAATGCTTCTGCATATAAGCAACTGAATAATCAAAAATCCTATTTTAAGAAGTGGCTTTTCAATTGTATTAGTTGTCCATTAAAAACCTATTTTGTTTTAGTTGGAGAAGGACAGACTGGAACCGCACCAGGAGCTGGAAGAATCACAAAATTCTGCATTCTGCTATTTTACAGCAGCAGCAGTGCACAATATTGTCAAAGAATATGTCAATAAGGATATACCTCAAAGAAGAATGTACGTCAAAGAATATATCAAGAATTATGGTCACTTTAGGTAAAGAAACCTTCCTTTTATAAAAAGAAATTAACTTGGATGCAATATTCTGTACTGAACTGGCATATGGGAGATGTTACAAACCTTACTTTCTGTTTATCACCTCTAGAACATCCCTGATAATAACAGTTCAGGATATTAGATTTACATCAGGAAAAAAATCTCAACTAAGCAACCAGATGGGTTTTTCTTCAGATCTAGACATGGGACGAGCTCAGCTGTGAAGAGGTTACATGGTGCTATGACTGCAATTATCTGTACGGTCAGGAGAGGCAGCACTACAGAAGAGGCCACAGCTTCCTCCCTTTCTCTTTCCCCTTCACACCACCCGCCCACCCCTTCCCTGGTATATTTGGTACCTGTTTCACTCCGATAATAACTCACCATCTCTTCATCTAGTTCTTCATGTTCTTCTTCTCCAGCTTCCTTGATGAACAAAGCTTTACACTTTTCTGCAGCTTCAAATGTTGGAGGGATCAGATGTTCGTCTCGAAGGGTGTCCATTTTTTTCCGAAACTGCGCCCACTTCACATCCTGGCTGATAGTCTCAATTATGTCTACTGTATTTGCGGGCTGTTCATCCAGGATCTTTGTTAGTATAGCAGCAAAATGATCATATCTGTCATATAAATGTAAATATTGTTGGCTTACTATGCAAAAGTCTTAGAATATTATACTTTTAGTAAAAAAAGTAAAGGCTAATCATCTGGATCTTTGGAAAATCATTGGAACAGTTAGAAGAAAGGGGATCATGGAGCCTTGAGGCAAATTAAGGTTAAAACTAGTCTGATTATACTTAAGAGCATTTCCATCCTCCATTTCTAGTATATACCCTTCCTGTCTATGAGCTGAATCTGAATTTAAACTTATTCTCAATCATATAAACTTGTTTTTGAACTCTCTATAAAATTCCAATAGGGATTTTGTTTCTGAAAGATGTTGGACACTAGCATGCAAGTATCACTAGTCATGAAATATTGCATGTATAACATTATCCCATTCTGTATGTACCTTCCTTTGTCCTTTTATGTTTCTTTCCACTCAATAGTTCCTACCCTATTTGATTGTAATCCTTTTTCAGACTTACAAGTTCAGGCCAGATTTTGTGCTGGTCTTCAGTAAATAGGCTTTTGCATTCTTGATTGCCAGCATCCGGGCTTGTGCATCGGGAATCTCATCCTCATACGGGCTGTATCCGGGCTGGTCAAGACCATAACCCGGTTCGTGTGGCTGGTAAGGGCCATGCCCACCTTCATAGGCATCTTCAGGGTAGGCACTATGTGGTTCGTGTGAAGGGTCTGACTCTGGCGACGGATCCATGCTGTGCCGTGCCCCCGGTACCCTGGGAGCCTTGTCCCGGCGCGTCTCTGGCTGATGGCTGGTGCTGGCACCTGCAGCTGCTCAGCGCCTTGCGCTGCTGGCCCTGGGGGGCCGAGGCGCACAACGGGGCTCTGGGGCCGACACCGAGCTTGTCCTGCTGCCCGGGGCGGCCGGCGCGTCCCCTGCGCTCCTGTGCTCGGTGCGGGTCCTGGTGCGGCTGGGAGACGCTTCTCCTCAGCCCTAGCCTTATCTCCCGCTATTCCCAGGGAGCCGGTCCCGGTTCCCACGTCTGGGGCTCAGGAGGGCGGCAGCCCGAGGCCGCGCTGGGCCGGGTGAGCAGTGTGGGAGCTGTGTCCGGAGCACAGGCGGGCTCGCTGCGGCCCTTCCCGCGGGCCGGCCTGGCCGGGGGCTCGCTGGGGGCCCGGGGTGCGGCCCGGCCCGGGGACTCCGCGCGGCCCCACAGCGGCAACGGCGGCGGCGGGCGGGGCGTCACCGGGGGAACGCGGCCGCGGGCAGGGAGGGCAGCCCAGTGGCCCGCCCCAGCTGCCGCGCCCCCTTCCAGAGGGCTTTTGAGCAGTTCTTCGCTACTTCCTCAGGGACCCAGGGGGTGATGGGGAAAGGAAGGTGCTTGAGCCTGGTCTGTACGGGGTTCTGAGCAATCTGGTGTAGTCAATGGCGTCCCTGCTTATGGCATCAGGTTAGAAGTAGGTGATGGCTAATGTACCTTCCAACCCAAACCAGTCCTGTTCTGTGAAAGCATGAAATGCTGTCAATACTTTCCCTTGAACGTTTGTGGTATGAGTCTTTCAGCTGTCTGCTGAGAGCAAAAGAGTGGTTCTTCAAAAGTTTAATCTTGTTTTGAAAGGTTGTTAATTTGCCTTCATTGCTTTCATGTGTGTTTTAGTGGTGATATGCTGTTCATAAAGTACAAAGGTTTTTCTTTTAAGAGAAAAGAAAATTCTATTCCTGGATCTAAGGGGAAAAAACCCCAAACAGTTATAAGTTAAGTTGGAATGAAGGTGCTTGGATAGAAAGCATAATCAGTGTTGGTAAGAGAATTATAGAATCTGCTGAGTTGGAAGTGCCCCATCACTTAGTCCAACTCCTGGCCCTGCACAGGACACCCTGAGAGTCACACCACGTGCCCCAGTGCATTGTCCAAATGCTTTGTGATCTCAGATTCAGTGCTGTTACCACTTCCCCAGGGAGCTTGTTCAAATGTCCAACCACCCTCTGGGTGGAAAACCTTTTCTTAGTATCTGACCTAAACCTCCCCTGACTCAGCTGCATGCTGTTTCCTCAAGTCCTGTCGCAGGTCAAGAAAATGAAGAATTAAGGCAACTGGTGACCATAATGTGAGTTAACTTTCATTTGTAACAGTATTCAAACACTAAATTGTTTAAAGAATTGGTGTTATTTCCCATTATCCTACTTTGATTTCATTGGTAAAGGATTCAATCTGTTTCTCCAAGCCAAGTCTGTTTTTCCAGTGACGGTAATAGGTGAATGATCTTTGTGCTCTTATCTTGACCTGTTGTGTTTCTTCTCCCCTCTCCAGTTCAAAAGAGGGAGTGATAGAAAATCAGCCTGGGGGGCACCTGGTATCCAGCCAGGGTGAAACCAATACAGTGCTGTAAAAATCTCGGTTGAATGCCCTTTGAATGTTATAAGTTGTGTCAAATAAAGTAGTGCACTTCTCTGTCATTGATGGATCAGCTAATGTAACTTTTAAAAAGTATGGTTTATTTTGGATTTAAATAATATTATTTCTAATATTATTTATTAGGAGCAACCAGAAAAAAAATGAAATAGCTAATAACTTCTGTCACATTCTAAGAGAGTAAAAGCTAGAAGTATCATTCAGGAATCTGACCCATTGTGAAGGAGCAGCAGGACATACTTTTCCACATCCCTAACGGGTGGAGCATTTATATCAAGAACTAAAAAGTTTCTGCATTTTGTTCCTATGATTCCAACAGGTAAGACATGATAAAAAAAAGTTAGGTCTGCTGGGTTTCTACTTGTAGAGGTTTTTTAATTGATCTTTGCAAGGAATGTGCCCAGGCTCACTTTGCAGAACTTGTCCATTGACTGCAGAGGGCGATACAGTACTTGCAAATTACTTGTGGATTCCTTTTTATTTGATTTCTGTATCTTATATTTGGAGGGAAAATTTCTTTAGTATTTAAATTCTATTAAAACTGTATGAACTAAGTTACCTTTCTGCTTGTGTGTTGAGTGAAGTAACTGCTCAAGAAAGGGCAAGTGCTTTGTCTTTTCAATTTTATTCAGCAAAGAAAGAAAACTGGGGGCACCTATATTGCAGTTGTTTAAGTTAGGACACATGTGAAATGTGCAAGGGCTCAGGAAAAGTAACTCGTCAGTGCAGAAGGATGTTTCACCAAGGTGCTATGATGGTCTTTTGTTGATAGAGAAAAGTAGGAAATGGATATGTGCAATACTGCAGCATAATCATACTCTGATCATTGTCAGTAGCATGGGTTAATTAGCAGAACAGTAACTAAAGTATTAATGTTTTCCCTTTCCAAAGGAGATTTGTATTGTGTCTGCTGTGGCCAGGTAGCCATTGTTTCTTGTCCAGTGGAATAAATTCTGCTTTTCAGTACCATTTTTTTTTTTTTTGAAACCGAACTCCTACCTGTTTAAACTGAACTCCTACCTGTTTCTGGCTTTGAAATGGAGATCCAAAAAATGTTGCACATAGAACTGGACAGCTGTTGCATTTCCATACCCGTTCATTTGTGAATTTTGAACATGTGAATTTTGCACTGGGAAGGGAATAACAGGCATGGTGAAGAAAGCTTCCCTTTTCAGCTGATAATCCTTCTCTGCTCTATTGATTTCTTTGCAAACAAGTATTGAATTGGAAAGCCCAGATTCAGGTCCCACGTATGTCTTCTTAGAAGAATGCCTTCATCTCCAGACCAGTAAGTAGCACCTGTAACTAATGAGGTGAAGCTGGTCTCTCTTGTGTAGCTGGCAAGGCAAATTTAACTTAATTCCAGCCTATATAATAGGAAGCAGCTGCTGCTGCTTTCTGCTCAGAGCTTGTTCCATCAAGTAGTTGCAGGTGTGCTGGCAGCTCTTTTAAAAGGATGGCATAATTAGTAGGTTCTTGTTGGATGTCCTATGGTATAGGTTTCAAATTGCATGCTGTGGTCAAGACTCCAGTTTCTGAGGGTCTGAAGATTATCTTCAGCTTTTCCTTTTCACTATGTTTATGGATTAAATTCTTATGCTTTTTCTGACTGCTTCCAAATTACTGCAAGAGGAAAGGTACTTGAAAAGTACAGAGTTTTTCTTGCTGCCTTTGTTAGTTCTTGTTAAAAGTCTATTAACTATATAACTACTTTTTAATCTCTTTTTCATAGTTTTCTATCAAGTCAAAGTTCTTCTTTGTATGTCACTTTT
Organism: Camarhynchus parvulus; assembly: GCF_901933205.1. Classification (NCBI taxonomy): domain Eukaryota; kingdom Metazoa; phylum Chordata; class Aves; order Passeriformes; family Thraupidae; genus Camarhynchus; species Camarhynchus parvulus. The sequence goes on from NC_044574.1 coordinate 45,286,292, forward strand.
GATAGTAATTTCCTGCTAAATATCCAAGGAAGTTCTTGTATATATAAAAGTAAATATTATTCCCTGAATCTTAACTGTTTGTGGTGCAGAGAGGAAGAGATACTCCTACAAGTTCTCCTTAAAATATGGCAGACCTTTTTCTGTTGGTTCCAAAGTTTTCACAGAGTCATTACTGCAGGTATGCATCTTTCTTCTCTCATAGGGAGAGTGATTCTTTCATTTTCTTTGGGCTGTGTGCTGAAGTCAAACTGTATTCCTCAGGTGGTCATAGACACTGGCAGTCTGAGATGCTTTTCTATATGAGAGCTTTTCAGTATTATTGGAAAGCTTAGAGACCATCATCCTTCTGCATGGGACTCGTAGGAAATGTATTTGGTGCTCTGAAGGAAATAATAATGATTTTTGGAGATCTAGTGCTGGCTTTTGCTCTTATTGAAGTCAGCAGGAGCTTTGCTGTTGACTTCTGTGAAAGTGAGATTAGGTCCTTTGTAATTTCATTTTCATGTTTCAACATAGGTGAGGATATATGCTGGGAAACAAACTGGGTTTAATTCTGACTTAGGGTGGAGAGTACCTGTGGTTAATGTGGAGTGTGACTTTGCATTCTGATGTGTGAATTCTATATTTTACATTCCCTGAGTTCAGAAAATCACAAGTTACAGGTGGTGGTGCAGTGGCAGCAGCATTGGCATGGACCAAGAAAGTTTCAAGGGGGAAATGTTTTTTTTGTCACCTGGTAATCTGAGTTCTAAAGCTTTGTTGTAAGGTAAGCTTTTGTTCAAACTATGTTATTACAGCAATATGGTGAGGATTTTTTTGTAGGAGAAGAGCAGGAAATTGAAGCTGATAGTTTTTTTAGACTCTGGAATGTCAAGTCTTTGGGTATGTGATTTCTATTGCTGAAGGTGATGGCATTTCTCTGGCTTTGGTCACTGTATAACTGGCTAAAAATTGCATGGGACAGCATGATTAGTGCCTCATGGAATGCTGTATGTCTAATTTATAATAATTTTCATTGATGTATCATTTCTTACCTGCTGGTACCATCAGAGCATGGTGGGTTTTGATACTTAAGAGAAGAAAGCTGAATTTTCTGGCAAAGAGGGTGTGGCAGTTGTGCATCAAACTTTTAAGTAAATGCTGAGTTTAACCGCTGCCAGCCCAGGTGCTTTGTGCTGGTGCTCAGAGCTGTCCATTTCCTACAAGTCTCTTAGATCACAATTGCACATTTTGGAGTTGTGTGACACTTTCTGGGGTGGGAAGAAAGGTGGAGTGATTCTTGCTAGCATGTTACAGATGTGATAGAGGGTTCAAATGGGCCTGTTTTGGATCCACATAGGGCCAGCTCAGCTTCTGCCGCATGTTTTTGTCAACTGGTGTGCAGAGAAATCTGAATGTCTTGGTAGGATGAGGTCTTCCCTCAGAAAATTCTGACTGTGCGTAATTGTATGTTGCACTACTATTCTCCTCAACTGAACCTGTGGTTCACTTTGAGGACACCCAGTTTGTTCCTCAGAGCAGTATAGATCCTAAAGATCACTGTGCTGCAACAGTGCAAAACTGGACTATGGGAGTTTAGGAGCTTTGCTGCAGCAGTAGTACCAGGCAGCAGTAGTGTGGTGGAATTTGCTTCAAATAACCTCCTCTGCTTGAAGGCTTGTGAAACCTTACCAGGCTTGTTTTCTCCTTGCTGTGCATGTGAATTTCTCCTTATTGGGGGCATGGGTTAGGGGAGGTTTTGTTCATTGTGGAAATTCTTGGAGATTTTGTTTCAGTGAAGAGTCAATTAAATAACAGTTAAAATGGAGAAATGACTTATTGTCATTACTGGAAGGGAGTTTCACTTTTTGCTTTGCAGATCTGGAACTTCTGCTGTATTTCTGAGAGTAATCTTTTATATTTATTAGATACTGTGTTCAATTTCACACTGATTATGTATAAAGGTTTTATTGTTACATGAAGGTGAGCAAGTGCAAGTACTTCAAGATGATTAAAAACTTCATTCCTTATTTTGGTTTTCCATAGCTGTGTGTGTCACAGCACTTTCATTGTAGAGAATGGATTCTTTCATTCCCCCCCCCCCACTATGGTAAGCCCTCTAGTCTGCAGCAGTGGTGTAGAACAGGGTATAATGATTCAGCAGTATTTTACCAAAACTATCTAAATCATGTGGAAATAGAGAACCAGTCCTGACACTTTAACCTTTCAAACAGTTTGGAGGAGGAGAGAAGCATATCCTTTGCTATTTATCAAATAATTATAAAATAAATATTCTAAAACCAAAATCCTTCAGAAGTGTAGATGGAATTGTTTCCATTGGAAACTGTAAATAAATGGCTACAGGGTTTTGTGGACGTTAGGGATGTATAGAAGAGGTTTAAGTATTACTACCATTAGTCATATATGTAGGTTCAACCTAATTCTTTACAGGAGGAGCTTGCCATGTTAGACTCCATGAATATGACATTCTACTCAAAAATCCATTTTCATATTGCAGTCCTGTCATGAAATTCATGCTACTGAATATGACTTTAAAAAAATTCAACTTTTAAGGCCATGTTGCTTTTCAACAACACCCAATCAAGTTGTCCTATATTATGGTGTTCTGACTGTGTGATGTGTAATAATGGACATGTTTGAGGATAGCACTGTACTCAAAATTGTGTGTTTAAATTGTATTCACTGAGTTAATTATGCAATTGCATTCTTAATTGGAAATAATAATCAAAGTGTAATGGGGAAGTAAGCCTATAAAGTTGACTTTGATTTCCATTAAAGAGAAATCCATCTTTATCCTTGAGCTTTCACAAAATGCCATTAGATCAGCCATTTTATCTGGAAATAATTTCTACAAATTCAGACACTCTTTGTAAATTTGATGTCTGTGATCAGTATCCATTGTTGCAGACAATTTTGTCCCATTTTCTTTTTTCCAGACTTGTAGAACTTCCTGTAAACAATCTTCTCCTAGTAACAAGCATGCTCTCTTCAAAACTGCTTTTGTTTTCTTCTTTGTTTTCCTTTTTATTATGTTGGATACAGCTTTTATTTTCAGTTAGTTGTTTAGTCACCATGTCCTTTTTCTCCTCTATGAAAAGCACAAGATAAACAAAGCAAAAATTTGCATCAGCATTTGAAGTACTATATTTAGGGGAAGTAAACAGGAGTACCTATGAAGTGTCTCAGAGATGTTTCTCCTTACTTTATATTAACAACTTTGCAATGTCTTGTCTTTCCATCCTGTTTTACATATAAATACATTTTCCATAGAAAATACAGTGTGAATTTAGATAGTACTGCAGATTCTATTAGTCTGTTTTTCTTGCAAAATATTTATAGAACCATTCTAAACAGTATCTTGCTCACCTGCATTTGAAACTTGTTTCCATCTATGCTTTGTTGATGAAAACAGCTTCTTTAGCTGCCAGTGTTAATAAGTGTTCAAAGCATTCATATTAAAACATAATTTTTTTTTTTCATTCCTTTGTCAAAATATGAAAAAAACCATTGTTTCCAGGTAATAAAATGTAAGAGCATCGGAAAATGTGCCCTTAAGTATGTAAAACTTTGGGGCTCTGACGTTTCACTTAGAGCTGTCTGGAGTGAGACTGAGAACTCTTTGATCCTTGGAGTTAACATGCATGGGGTAAAATGTTTGGGATTTAAAAAGACATTACAATCCATGCATTGAGCAAGGATTGCTGAAGTGAATGCCTGGGAAATTCCGTCATCATATACTATAAATTAGGCATCTCTTCAGGCTTTAGTCACCTTTCTTATAACAGAAAGGGGTCATGATTAACTGTTTCAGACTCCAAATTTATTGATGTTCTACTGAAGAAGGCAACTTTCTGCCTTTTCCTTTACTGTCCAAATAAATGAGTAGGGCTTGTTTTCCAAAGAGCAGGTGCTGGAGCACAAATCCTTTATGTTTGCTGGGTAGAGCTCACTAGGTTAGAAACCTGAATTCAGCTCCCTTCAGGCTGAGACTCAAACCATATTCCTCTCATCTACATAGGGGAACTGGATCTGTTGGAGGGGACTTGGGTACGTTCCAAAAGTCTGCTATCCTTTTCCTAGCTTAATATTCCAAGTTGTTCTTTTCATCTTTGATGAAGTGAAGCCATGATCTTGGACTACACATCTGAGTGATTTCTTAGGAGATTCCAGTACCATCAATGAAAAGATGAAAACAATGAGTGGTAATACTTGACAGCCAGCAGTGGTTTTCCAGGATACAGTAATAACTGAAAGTAGAAAACTTGGAGACCAAAAAGTCCAGGCAATAAAATAATTCACAATAGAGCTTATACTTCTCTGTAAGGACTTTAGGTCCAAGCACTGTCTGTTAGTCCTGCAGTGGTTTGCTTCCTGAAGTGACTATGATTTCATTCAGAGGGCCAAACTGCCTTGTAGAGTTCCTTAGTTATCTCAGAGAGACAGTTATGGCTCAAAAATCTTGTCTGAAAGGAATCCACATTACATTTTTTTCATTTACGATATTTCACAGAAGGACATACTAAGCTCATGCATTAAAAAAAAAAAACCACGTAACTTTTCGTACAGATATAAATGTGTGAAGCAGTAAGAATGATGCTTTGAGTTTAAAAAAAGAAAAACAAGCATATTACTTACAATGTGGTGTATTTACAGATGAAAATAAATCATAACAGGAAAACTTCCAGCAGTCTTAACGTGCCTGCTACCTTGCATTTCCACTCTTGTTGACAGCGTGTGGTAATTGGTGCTTTGGGTTGAGATAATTATTAATAAATGCAACTGTGTGTTGTGAGGTGCTGCTTTACCTGCTGCTTTGAGACAAGCATCAAAACCTTTGTGAATAGGTTTAGACACTTTGTTATTTGTATTCAAAAGAATATAATGGCTGTGGAATTCTGAGTTAACAGGTTTAATTATGCCCCATATGACACTGAATTAGCTTATCCAGCACTAGAAGACACATTGTATTAGTATTCTTCTTTCTGTGGGGATGAAAATAGTGTCTAGGTGGTTTCATTACCAGGTTTGTGAATGCTCGAGCTGTTTTTAAAAGGCACTTCTTCAGCCTGAGATCTTGGAGACTCAAAGCTTCTTTTAATATGCAATCCAGGGCTTGAAATTTATTTGAATGAGGTATAGATTTTGTATTGATCTCTGTATATTGAGCAATTCTTGCCATGTATTCTTAATTGACCTTTCAATCTGTGTATGAAATAATTTTGTGATCAGAAAGTTAACATTTTTTAACCAAGCAGTAATAAAACTGGATTATTTTGACATTGTACTTAAAAAAATAAGGTCCAGTTTTAAATTGTGTAGTTCATGTTGCCTTTCTCTTCATTTGCTTAATACTGAAGTACAACAAAAATGAGGGAAAAAAGAGTTTTGAATACAAGTGTTAGTACTTTGAATTTTACATCTCTTAATACTAACATTTTTACAGGTTTCTGTCTGAGTCATGAGAACACAGAAATCCAAATATAATAAGAATCAGGACACAGTAATGGCAAAGTTGCCATGTATCTTATTTTTGGGAAACAGTGTAGTTTCTGAAATTCTGGATCTTTTCTAGAAGTTGTATTTCTTCCCCAAGCATTACCTGCTCCCCTTTTCAATTGTGGTCCTAGGCATTTCTTGAAAGCTGCCTCTCTTGACCCAGGTGTATCTTCCACCTGCAGCCGATAGGCTGTTCATTTCCTCTAAGCATGTGCTATAAATTCATTTACCAACAACTATCTTCCATTCCATCTCCTCTTCCTGACTGTGGAACTTGCCCTTGAGTGAGTCTGAGAGCTCGTAACTTAGGGTCTATGAGCTCTATTCACCTGGGGTGAGGAATGGAAATTTAATTATTAATTTCCTGCTAGGGGGAGCTCAGTTACTCTATTATGGAGTTTGTCCTCTCTCATCTCTTCCTGCACATAAGGTCACAAATTACCTTTTGCCCTGATTTGAGATTTTTGGTCCAGTGTTAACCGAAAAGTCATTCAGAAAGCTTGCCTATTTTCATTCTAGTTTAATTATACAGAAGTTAGTACCTGAATTATGGGGAAAAGGGCATTTTTTAGCAAAAAACCACTAAATGTGTCACTGTTTGAAGATACTGTATTTAAATAAGCCCCGTTTATAACTGAAATTAATTTATACATTTTATTTTGGACAAAGGGAGAGGAAGAGAAATAGTCATAATAATTTCTGAATGGATACAATTGTACTTAGAAGGCTATCTTCAACAAGTTTGAATCAGAACAGCTCTATTGCAATCCATAAAACTGCATCCCTTTGGTAGATGAAAATCTGTGGTATTCTTGTCTTGCTATCTTTTTCCTTTCCAACTTTCTTGACCTATTTTAATTCTAAAGTGAAGGATCAAGAGTCTTTTGAGATGAGCAGATAAGATTAAAGTGGCAAAGTGATGGATGTTTTTACTAATCAACAAGTTGATTAAGTCTCAGGAAAGGCAAACAGATTTGACTAATAATATTCCAGAAGACATTGAAACACTATGCCTAAAAGTCAGCAGTAAAGGCAATAGTTATTTTACTCGTAGAGGGGACCTTGCTGAAAGAGGTTGGGATTGCAGTGCCAATAGCTGTGTTCCTAAAATGGATTTCCTGAATCAGAGCTTTCTGCATTAACAACAGTTACCAGAGAGGATGCTGAGACTTTTCTGGTAGGTTTCCCAGAGGGATCAAGGCAAAATCATGGTGAGTTTACAAAAATTGAAAAAGACCTGGTTTGACTCTCACTGAATGTTTGCAGTCTTTCAGTTTCAGCTGGCTAGATCCCTTCTGGTTCTGAGATTCAATGAAAGGACGATGAACACAGGATGCAAAAGTTATAGAAAACATTTCTCTAGCTAGGTGTAATGTATTTTCAGGAGCATAAGTTTTGTCTAGTAGTGCATCTGTTTCTGTAAACAGCCTGTAGTGTGAAGTAATAGGGTTTAGAAGCAGTCATTGCTTGATGAAGGAATATAATTTATTTCTTGTCAGAAACAATAAAGGGTCTACCATGTCTAGTTTATATTATTCAAACCTTGAAATCTGTTAAATCAGTAGGTACACAACAGTAAAAGATAAAAAGGAAACATTAGTTTCCTGGTTATTTGGTTATTTCCTGGTTATGGTTATTTCATGTGTTGCATCTGAACGTGTAAGATCTGATGTTCAAACAGTCCTTCAGTCTCTCTTTAAATGCTGCAAGTACTTTTTTCTCCATTATTTTAAATATATTTATGTGAACATCAGTTAAGCTCCCTTCTGCCTCAATTAAATGTGTTTAACAAGTAATCAGTCTGAATTAACAGCAGGAGATGTCATGCCATTCATATATTGATAACAGATGTGTTCAGATAATTCTGTGCATGTATCTGGCAGTGAAGGGAAACTGCTGTGATTCACCTGCTTCCTGGGAGAAGACTTGGGGCTCACATCATCTTAATTAAGCCTTTTTGCTTTAGGCTTCTGACACTTAGGATGAAGTTAAATAATAGCTCATTAGTTTCTGTGTATCAAATGCTTGTCCTAATGGAGCATTTACATCTCATCTATGAAGAAGGGCCTTTGAAAGGAAAATCTTGAAAGATTGTTTTGCTAATACCTTTAGGGAAAGAGTGGAAAATGTTTTAACAAATGAATAGTAAATAAATTATTTGATTCCCAAACCTCAAACCCCAGAAATCAGCTGCTTGGAAGTATTCAATCTTCATTTAACAGATACAGGAGTAAATATAACAGGGAATAGCTATGTGTGAAAATGTTTACTTGTTATGGATTTTGTCAGCCTTTATTTTAGTTTTTTGTTTAGTCTAGCTTTTTAGTCAATTAGAATGTTTGCCCTTACAGTTCCCTCCCTTGACTTCATTGTAATCACTGTTTTGTGTTTCTCTAAAATTGGACACTGCCCATTTGCTTAATGTGAAGGAGTAGCTGGGCTAGCAAATTGTATGCCTATTCTATTTGTATGGGAGATTTGAATCTCCAAAGAGAGTGAAGCCTTGTAGAGGATTAGCTCTAGTTCTAGATTTAAAAGTGTGGGCTGATTCTGCCGTGACTGAATGAGTTTTGGAAATTGAAAGCAAATCTGAAACTAAATAAATGTTTTCTGTCCTTCACCTTTTTGTAAATATCGCGCACCAGGGCAGCATTTGCTCACTGTCTGGTTTGATGTCACAAATGTTTATGCTGTAAAAACCTCACCAGTGGACAGTTCACTCAACCTCCTGGGAAAAGTGGAAGATTTCCTTATGTTACTTGGGATTTATATATTTATGGCATATAATCTAGATGCTGTCTGATGAGACACCGTGAGACAAAATAAGAAGCGAAAGATCTGACTGATGGTGCTGTTTGTGACTAAAGAATTCATTATTGAAATATTTTATTCTTTTCCAACAAGATGAATTGCAGAAATTAGAGACATTTCTTTAGAGATGTACTTCTGAACTTCATATAGAGGGCAATTAGGAAAACTCTGTAGCTTTTGGGAAGCTGCGAGAACAAACATTATTTCTGAGATGGCTCTGCATGCAAAATCAAGGAGCTCTTATCCTTTTGTCATTAAGTAGTTTTGTCTTGTGATTACAGGTGCATTTGCTTTATTTTTTGTGGTAATGTGCATACAGATGGGAACACCAGCCCACATCTTACCTGTAGAAGGTAGGAATTAATTTTTACAACAGGTGCTGGGCCAACTGGCACCTGTGTTAGCGTGTGGCATTTTCTTGCATTGAGATTGTGTAATTATGGCAGGAGCACTCTTTATATGACTTAGAGTACAGATACTCTAATATACTCAGCTCCTCTTGTAGAAGATATTTTATATTTGATGTATATAATTTCTGTTACTTGTCTGTTAGTTTCAGGTGAAATGGCTTTAATCTTGAGTGCAAGATTCTCAAAATGGTAGCAAGAATCGATTTATGGTTGATTGATGGTCAATGTTTCGAGCATCTTCAAGTCCAATTCTTGAGTCGTAAGTGAAGAGCAGATAGCATCAATATGCTGATATTAACATTAACCATCTGGAAGATTCAGCTGAACTGAACTCTTTTCTCTGCTAATTGTTTTTTCCCGTACCAAGTGAATTTGCTAAAATGAGTAAATGAAAAGACAAAATGTAACACTGCTTAGGGCAGGTGGGCCATGCAGTAATATAGTTTTACTGTTAAAATTATTAAACCAGTAAACTAGTTGTGGATATGATCCTTCTTTAAAGCACACACAAATCCACACACATATTGTGGATGGTAATTCATCAAATTGGTCTGCTTTTAAATAGAAATGGTTCTGTGCAGTTTGTGATGAACAGGATTATTTTGTTGATATTAATATGCTGGTATCTGACATAGTTGTTATAAGTAGTTCAGCTTAATTAAAATATAGTTATATATTATATTTTATTTTTATATTATTATATTTTTTTCCAAATTCAAAATGGAAAAGTTTTGAACCGATTTAAAATCAACAGTTAATGGAAATTGAATTAAATAATTTCGGATCTGTTTTATTCCTTAGCTTTTACTCAAGTTAACAGGCATCGGCTCCAGAGGATCTGCTTGTTTTCATGAAAAAGAAAAAAGCTAAGAGAATCCCAAAACACCTTTGTGTTTTCCTTCTTGAGGAAAAGCAGGGTTTAAAAAAAATTCCTTTCTTTCCATATGTTTGCTTCACTCTTGGAAAATACATTCTAATCCTTCATTCTGACAAGAGGGATAACATTATGTTCTTAAGATGACACCATGCTCTTTCTAAATAGTAAAAATAGTGAAAGTTTTTGAATATAGTTGTGCTGGGTCAATGCATTTTTTTTGTCAGTCTCGACAAGGTGGTGCTCTCAGTTGAATCTAAGTTACAAAAAAAAGGAATTGGACTAATATATAACTCCAAAATAAGGTGTACAATTGGCTCTATGAGTAGAAATTGTCCTTTTTGTACCATGGTTAATTTTGAAGTGTTCATTCATCTCCCTGAGGGAAGAGATGCCTGCTGTTTCATTTGGTGGGAAAGTTTCAGTTTATAGGAAAGGTTATTCCAGTTTGCTACAAGCAAATGTTTGAATAGATCTTCCTAACAGAGGCAGCTATTTAAATAAATCCTGTAAAATTTGAATCAGCTCCAAACAGTAGTGGAACTCACTTAGGTTCCCATATCAGTTCTGTTAAAAGATGTATATTAGCCACACAATCCAAACCCCAAATTTTATCCTAAACTGTTCTAAAATTAAAGGGGATTCTTGCAAAACTAAAATTTTACTAGAATGCTCTTTGGTATTGAAATACAGAATTGAGTTTAATGTGCTTAACTCCTGGGCTGATAGTGTTTGGGGTTTGCTTTTTTTTTTTTTTTTAAGATTAAATTTCTATTTCCTTCCTACTTTCCCCTGCCATTTTTAAGTGTAAGTACCCTTATTTTCTGCTGGTGTTTTAGTAGCTCTGCTTTGCTTGTGGTACTAATCCTGTCTCACAGGCTTGCAAGTCAAGTCTTGCTATGTTCGTCACACTGAATTTCCTTTTCTCAGCATCAGCTAAATTTAATCACTCCCCTGAGCAGAGATGGAAATTGAACTTGCCTCCAGCCCACATCAGCTTGGCAAATTCTGGTACGATAGGAGTGCGAAAATGAAAATGGTTGCAAAACCCGCTGCACGTAATCCCTTGATCCAATATTGAGGATCCTTGGTTTGTCTGTACAAATACTGAATGCTGTCAGAGAACATAAAAGAAGCATTAAAAGAGATATGAACACTATTCTTTTTGGGGAAAGTATTTGGAACGAAAACGTTTTTCTTCCACAAAAATCAGATGTGGGTGGCCAGATATTATTTATTTGTACCATCATGATGTGAGAATTCATTTGATGATTCTGTCCTAGTCTTCCTTTTTTCGATCCACAGCTGTCCTCTGGTTAGAGAATATCTGCCTTCTAATATTTTCAATTGGTTTGAGTTTGAATGATGTGATTATTTTTTTTCTTAGCTGTGTTGGTTATAGCCTCCCAGCATAATTTAGAGCCCTAATTCTGCTGGGTGGGAGAGGAGAGGAGAGGAGAGGAGGCTTTTGCTGTATCTTTCATGGATGCTTGGGGTAGAAGTTGAAGTCTAATCTTGTCCTGAAGCCTTTGCACTTGAATGCACGAAACTTCTGTTTTGCTTTTAAAATGTCAGGCCCCATCTGTGCCTACGAATCTCAGCAATGAATTTAATGTGTCTCCCTTGTAGTCAGCTCTGGCAGGGCTAAGAACTGATTCTGAATCGAAATTGGTGTAGAATAAAAGAACACTGGCAGAAGATCAATATAGAAGAAAGCATTCTCTCCCTATAATTAAAAAAATCTATTTTATGTATCTTCTTTTTTCTTTCATACTTTTCCCTGTGAGACTTCATGGAGGACTTCAGCGGCAGGAAAAAGCAGAGTTACTGCCTGGGCTTTGTACAAAAATTTTGAACTGCCTTGCTCAGTTCTCTGTATGTATGGGACATTAATCTGAATGTCACACTGAGAAATGACACTAGCAGCATCAGGTGACTACTGTGATTTTTTTTACACCTATAGTTTAAATTCTTTCTGTGCACACTCTAGTTCTGAGCCTTTTTTTTTTTTTTTAGATAATAGTATGGATCCTGACTTTCTTTATGACCACACTGAGTTTCTTAGAATACCAGCTGAAAGAAAACAATTCTTAAATTTTCATGAGCTTCACTAATGCAGTCTTTTAGGTCCTTAATTATCTTGATTGATTGTTGTATGATTTAAAAATTTTTGCTGAATTAAACCTCTTGATTTTTTTTTCCAATGCCAAAATTTTTGCTTGTGTGCATTATGTTGTCTCCTTAATTTAGAGAAATTGATGTAATAGATCCTTCCAAGTTCAAACTTGCCCTAAACTAAATTAGCAGTTTTTTGGTGGTGGTGGATCATGGTGATTGTTTAAAAAAAACAGGGACTCGTAAGCTTATCTGGCTGCTCTCCTTGAATTTGAGATACAAATGGTTTGTATCTCTCTCAGGGCTTCTTGCTGGTCGGAGAGACCCCGAGAAAAGTTAGAATATAGTTTTGAGCACCAGCCCGGTGCTCAAAGAAGGAGTCGGAGCTCTTCAGTTCTCGGTCTCAAGGTTGATTATTGTTCCTTATCTATGAAATATTTTCTTCTGTCCAACTGAGGTCCTCTCAGCAAGACAGCCTAAGGCACTCTGCCTGCCCCCGGGGCAGTGTTATGTCTTCATACTGAAAACTACGTATACAATGTTTACAATTACTTTCCAATACCTATCACCTATGTTAGACAGCGAGCTTCTACCCTAAACCAATCTGTAAGTGCCAACATCACAGCAGAAGATGGAGGCCCAGAAGGAGAAAGGCTGGACACACCCAGATTCCTCCATCTTGCCTCCTGAACCCCCATTCTAAAAACCCCCAAAAAATCTATTTTTCACCCGTGATAAATTCACTATCATTCTACTTAAACTTTTGTGGCTTGTAATTCTCCATATGAGGTTGGTAATTATTTTTTCCAAGGGCTAAATCAAAGGCACAGGGGTCTTGGGCTCTCTGCCAAGGTTTCTGAGCTGCCTGGTCAGGAGCTTGAGTCCTCCAGGGCAGCCAGAGGAATCTACTGGGTTCTGACAATCTTCTTCATAGGGTAGGGCTGCAATTCTGGTAGCACAGAGTAGCACTGAGCAGTAACTGATAGGTAGCAATTTAAAAATATATAATTTATAGTGATAGGATTGATTAGTATTTCCAGCAAGAAAGTTAGGACCATCATGAGTTTTGTCCTAGGAGTGACAGGTAATTTTCTAAGATTGTTTAGGAAGACTTTACATCTATAAACTCTAGATGTATGTACAGTTTTGTCTGTGGGACAAGATGTATGAAATCTACTTTATATCTGCCAAATCTGTGGTCTTAATCTAACATAATATTCTGTCCATGGTGTTATTTGCCTGGAGATAGTCTCACCCCATGTGCCCTTCAAGCTGTCCAAAACAATATCCTTCCATGAGGGTGGCTCTGAGCCTGAGCTAACAACCCTCATTCAGGGGTACACAGGCTATGGTTGAAAGCTGCACCCACACAGCTACACATAGCACAATTGGCTTAATGTGAGCAAAACTGTCCAGAGAGCACAGACAGAGTAGAGTGTCAGCTTGGGAGAGATCAGTCAGGCATCCCCTCACTCAAATTGAAGCATGGAAATAATTCCACTGAAGCAGTGTGCTGCAATGAACAGATATTGTGACACCATTAATATAGGTTTTGGGTGTTTCTCTAGTGTGGTCATAAAGAACACTAGACCCAATAAGGTCATTCTCCAGTGACTGCCTCATTTTGTTTGTGTAGCTTTTACTCATTCCTTCTGTTTTGGAAATAAACCAGCCTTTTACAGCTGAAACTGTATATTCTTCAAAAGGACAGATGAGGTAAAAATGTAATCAATACCTGGTTGCTATCTATCCAAATAAAGTCTATGATAACATATTTCCTATGTTACCAGGAGTCATGGTCAATCCTTGATTGTTGTTTTTGTTGTTTCTTGTGTTGAGATAGAAATGCTGTAGGGAAATTTTACTTGTTAGCCACTGAACACTATACATTGTATTTCATTTTTTTCCTGCGGAATAGGGAGGATAGGTCATCACACTGCTTTTGAGTTGCATAAAATTACTATGTGCAGTTTATTTGGCATGGCATAGCTATTCAGCTGAGGACTTGGAAGCTTGAAGAAAACTAACCACGTAGTGTCTTGGGGAGGAGGAAAGGGAAGGAAAACATATCCTAAATGTCCTAATTGCTAGCAAATTGGAACCTAGTTTTGACTAGATCTTAGGTAGGAATAAAAAACTTTACCACACCTATCATCCAGTTTCTTCTCTGCCCCACCACCAAAGTACTCTACTACTCTGAGAAAGAATGTTTTGATTCCCAGGAAGAGTCTCCCGAAGAGACTTCATGGGTTTCGGTAGTTTGAAAGCAAGGAAGATACAAACTGAGTTTTCTCAGAAGAGGAGTAAAATACAAAATAATGCTGATATTTTTTTATCTCCTGTCAGCTTTCAGGTGCTGTACTTGCCAAATCTTGTGTAAAGCTGGCAGGATATTTGATCAAATCTTCAAATTTAGAGATGCATTTTATCAAAAGAACACATACAGACACAACAGTTTTGTTGGTGGTTTTTTTTCTCTTTTTTTTGTCTGTAGACTAAAGCCTTTTTAATTTATTAGTGCTTTGTTCTCTATACGTGTAGCTTAGGAAAAAAAGTGTTGCTTTGCTGCTTTCTCATAGCTGGGTGATTTTGGACTCCACACAAAGTAAAAGTGTTACTAAGTCATATTAGTGGTGTCATCTTGCCTTGGAGTGTAGAAGTGTTGCAAGACACAGTACTGGTGATCACATAGATGTTGCTTTCTCATCCCTGCTATTAATGAATTCGTGTCCAATAGTGGTGTAAAGCAAATAGATCTCAATGAGACCTTCAACTCGACTTTGTAGCTGAGATGATTCTTTTTAATAATAGTGGACAAACTGAGAACTGTAGTATAAAAAGAGCCTGTGAGAAAGGGTGCCAAGAATTTGGGCTCAGTTGATAAGAAAAGTTGTGAAGATCTTCTGCCAAAATGTAATTGGTGTGACAGCATTTTGTCATTATCCTTGGTTCAGGTTCTGGTTCTTTAAAATGTTGCATGCTGCTGAAAGCAAAGAATAAGCGGTGTCAGTAGTTGTGCTAAAGTGGTGTTAAACTCAGGTATTTCTTCTCAACCACAGAGTCTGATTTACTGTTTTCTTTGTTTCTCCAGTGCTGTTGTGTTTGACTATCAGTGACTTGGGAAAATGGCTTTATTGGTGTTTCTTGGCTTTCTAAAGATATTGCTGTGGAGTTTGTAGCAAAAGATTGTGAAGTGAGCTTTGATCCAGACTCATGGAAAGTTAGTCTTTCCCTTCATGTTGTCTTTGTGAAGTCCATTGCAGTATGGAGGGAGAGGAGAACAGAACACTGTTTTCCAGCAACTAAAATGCCACATGAAGTTAAGTTGTTCAGAGTGGGCAGGTATTTAACACATTTTGAAAATCAATATAATAATGTATTTTTCTGTGCTCCCCTGGACACATTAAAAGTATGTCAGATAAGCACTGTCAGCTTCAGGTTGTGTTATGCTTTGAAGCATGAACATAAAACTAATACATAAATTTGACCTCTGATTTTTTCAATTTACTTGGTGTAAGAAATGGGAATTGCATCACCTATTTGCCAGATTT
The DNA here is from genome assembly GCF_901933205.1 of Camarhynchus parvulus. Classification (NCBI taxonomy): domain Eukaryota; kingdom Metazoa; phylum Chordata; class Aves; order Passeriformes; family Thraupidae; genus Camarhynchus; species Camarhynchus parvulus. The sequence goes on from NC_044574.1 coordinate 45,301,549, forward strand.
ATCAAGTTTTGAACTAAATAAAAGCAACCTGTATTCCTCAGCAAGATGCCTCCTAAGACAGGGACATGTCAAAGCAGAGTGCACCTACTCTGATGCTCAGGTTTTCTTGCATATTTCATTTCCATATGTGAATGACTACCTAACAAATCTTGACTTTAATAAATATGCAAAGAAAATGAAGTGTTTAAACACAAACAAGCTTTTCTCTCACATTTTTAAGTCTCAATTCAGCTTGATCAGCAGCAGTCAGGCTATGCCAAATACTTGGATGGAGTTTGCCATTGGTTGCTCCAGAGTATGTGTTGAATGTTGTGCGTTGTGATATATTATTGACTGTGGTGTACCAGTAGGCAGCTAAAATAGTGTCTATTTGGTGTGTTTGTTTGTATTTGTCCATGGATAAAAGAAGGTGGAAGTTTTATGTCTTACTGAAAAAGCTTGCTCTGAAAATTAGGGATTGCATCATTCTGGATGAGTATAAATAGAGCAGTAAAGACTCTTATTAATGGAACTCCTAGCCTCTTTTCTCATTATGAGATTCGTTTGACGTCTGTACATCAGTTATAGAGGATGAAGGTGTTATTGGTGTCAACACAGTGTAGAGGACAAGTCCCCATGCAGCATTGTGTCCTGAGGAGCAGAGCTTGTATGGGGATGAGCAGCTGGGGGTGCTGTAGTTCTCCTTTCATACTCATTGGTGTGCCACATGGCATCTTTCTTCCTTCATTGCTTCCTTCATTGTGCAGACAAGTTCCAGGGCAATACGAATTAATTAGAACTCTTTTTGACTAGCATAGCATAAAAGTCACAATTAGCAGTATTTTGGATAATTAGCTTCTATGCTAGAGAATTCCATGATTGCATTTGAGAGACTGCTAGTTAGTAGAATCCTGTTAAATCAAAACCTGGGTGCATAGATACTTTGTAGTCTCTCGGGAAATCAAAATGAAAATGTTTTAAAAGGGATTTTATTAATGTGCTTCAGCTGAGAAATGATTCAGAAATTATTTTTCCCTGTCTGGGTGGTAATCCACTTGTTGCCTGTCATCAAATAGTTTGGGTTTGATTGTGGAAACACTTGTTGGAGTCATAAATCAGTCAATGGACTACTTATATTCTTAGAGTTATGGCTGTGCATATATAATGGCAGGAGCAGCATCTGGCACTGGGAGTTCTTTAATAGAGAACCATATTGTGACTTGTCTGTTTACTGTGTTTCTTAGTAAGGCTCTAATTGCTATTTCCTCTACATTGGAACATGTATAAGATTCCAAATTACATGTAATGCCTGTTCCTATTATTGTACATAAAAATAATGTGTTCACAATGATATGAACACTTTTCACTCTCTGATATATTTATTCCCTCCCAGCACTGGTGAAATAGGAGAATGCTTAGATGACAGAGCACTGAAAAATGAGGCACTGAAGCTGAGATGCTTTTAAATGTCTTTATTCCATTAATTTGGATTTACTAAATAATTTTACGAATCTGTTTAGAGAGCCTCCGACTGAAGAGGGAATTATAACAAGATCTCCTGAGTCCTAAAGGCACACTTTAGTCTTTGGATGGCTATTCTTCCAAATAGCTGCAACAATCTTACATCTGTAACATTAATTAAAGAGGTCATTGCCTAAATTGATGCGTTCTGTTGAATGCTGTCATTTCCCAAATTGCATATATATGAATGTAGAATTTAGATCTTCGATGGGAAAACTTCATGATTTTATGTGTAGCACCTGTCACTTCTCTTCTTCCCTGAAATGCTTCCTTTGCCTTTTTTTCCTTAAGAAATCATTTCTTTTATAAAAATATACAGGGATATAGACATATATATTCCCTATAATAATTATGGATGAGGGTTTTTCTTAGTGCAGGTGGGCAACATGGAATAAGATTCAGAGTCTTTTACTTCTCACTCATTAGTTTCTCATACCTAACCAAAAGATCAGAGTAACAATACTCTAAACAGATTGCACCAAGCCATGTGGTACTGAAAAAGCCTTTAGGTTGACATTTGAATTACACAGTAGACAAATTCAGTCCTCTTCTCTTCACAGATAGCAGATAGATCCCTGTCATTTTGGACACTGGCTGGGAAGTGTCAGCTTTCTTTAGTCCTCTAAAGCATTTCAAGTTTCTGTTTGAATTCTTGCTTTTAAATATTGCAGTGAATCCTCGGTGAAATCTGAAATTACTTGTTCAAAGGCAAAAAAGTCATAAGAAGTTTAAAACTTGAACTTGTGTCCCACCTAGACAATGGATTCACTTTTCTTTCTCAAAGTCCCGTTAGCTTCCGGGTCCATCACAGCCTGCCTTGATATCTGTTGAGGAATAGTTACGTGACCAGAGTCACAGACATACTCCAGGTGCTGAAGAGCTGGGAAAATAACGAACTCAGCTAATGAGCTTTGGATGTAGCAAGGCCACTGTGTCCTTGGACACAGATAAGGTGGTTAAGAAAAGCATGAGAAAAAGAGAATGTAATTTTTCAAGAATGCAAAAACAAGGTGGAGCTGCCATGTACAGAATAACCAATAGATTGCTAAGTTACAGAATGTGCATTAGCTTATTATTTTACTGTATAAAAGTCTGATGCTCTGATGAATAAACGAAGCTTGCTGTTCTCATATTGAGAGCTCAAGTTTTTCCCCCATTGGACAAATGGCCCGAGGCAACAAATATCAATCCACTAAATCATTGAAAACTGAAGCTGTTTTTTTGTAATGCTCAGAACTTTTAAGGCTTTTTGTCTCTTCCTTTGGTTAGTTCTGAATGAAGTTATCTGATTTGTATTCACTTCATATGCGTTTAGTTTCTTTTAACCTGGAGCAGATCAAAGTTCTTCATAAAGAATATACAGAAGCTGGTCAGTAGACTGAAGGAGATTAAGTAAGCAAAAGAAGAATTAATCCTTTTTTTGCCACTTCCCTTTAATCTCTGATTATTTGTTGGCAAGATAAAAGAATAGATTATTTTCCACAAGCCCTATTTCTTGGAATGAAGCCCCGTTCATCCCTGCCTTTGTGTAGTAGGCTGATGGTCACTTTTCAAATCCTGTTGCTGAAGATCTTTCATATCATCCTACAGACAAAGCACATGGTCTGGCATCAGGCTTGCTGCTTCTTCAGCACTTAGTGTTGCAAACTCCCTCTGTTCCTCACAAAATACTAGGTGAAAAAGTGTTGAAAACCAACCATGATATGAAGCAGCAACTGAAGATGAGTAGTCAAGAGTCCTACTCCAAAGTATAGGAAAAATTTAAATTGCAGTTCAGGTTTTTCTTTAGTGGCCAGTGCACTTAATCCAATAAACTTAAATTTATATGAAGTGTTGTCAGTTGCTTGCCAGAGTGAAAAAATACCTGACAGATAGTAGATTCATTGCAGTGGTCTTAGCCTGCATTTCCTGGAATGGGTAGTTGATGTCAATACATGTAAAGCTGTATGTAAAGAGAAAGCACAAATGCATCAATTTCTGGATTGCCAACGTGTCCATCACAGTACCTCAAAGACTGTCCAAACGGTTACCAGAAAAGCTTCTGAAGCCTGGTTGGCTGCTGCTGCACACTAACTGGATAGCTGAATGCTGACAGGTGCTTTATGTGACTCTGTTTGAGGGAAGAGGAATATTTTCTTTTCTGTCTGTAGATTATGCTGTGTGGACAGGCCAATAGAAAAAGCAGATAGCAACTTAACCCTGTGGACTAGTAACTAAGGGTGAAGAGCCCTTCTCTTCTGCATTGCAGAATATTATTTTGTGGGAAATGTTGCAAGACAATTTTCTAATTCCTGTCTGAATCTATGGTAATAAACTTACTTGCTAGAAATTTTGTTCATGTAGTGTAAACTAATATTTCCTGTGGAAGTGTAGGGGTAAATGTTTTCTGAATTGTTATGAGCACAGAGGTGTAATGAGAAGGAACTTCTAGCCTGAAGCTATGGGGTCTGTGAACTAAACTAATGATTGAAGCAATCATTCTGTCAATGATATGTTCTAGCAGCTTGGCCTATGTTTATTTCTACATATTGAGATAAGTAAATACTGCAGTGGAAGTAATGTTTAATGAAATGCAATGTTCTAATGAAATGCAATGAAGCAATATCTTAGGTATATTACTACAACCTTTTAGCAGAGACATTGGCTGTGTTTGGGCTAATTGCATATTACTTACTGGAGAGGCTATTCTCTTCAATAGATTTTTTTTTCTTACAGAATAGTCAAAGCATAGTTTTGCATATAAAATTAGCATGAACATTGCTTTGGAAAAGAAAGTGGACAATAACTCCAGTGCAACTCACCACAGAAGCATAGAATATGCAGTGTTGGAAGGGACCCATGAGGATCATTGAGTCCAACCCTTGGCTCTGCACAGGACACCTCAAGAGTCACACCATGTGCTTGAGAACATTGTCCAAATGCATCTTGAACTTGGACAGGCTGTGCTGTGCCTACTTCCCTGGGGAGCCTGTTCCCGTGCCCAACCACTCTCTGGGCGAAGGACCTTTACCTGATATGTGACCTAAAACTCCTTAGACACAGCTTCAGGCCATTCCCTCAGGTCCTGTCACTGGTCACAAGACTGAAGAGATCAGTGTCTGCCCCTCAGTCTCCTCCAGGCTGAACAAGCCAAGTGACCTCAGCTGCTCCTCATATGGCTTCTCCTCCAGGCCCTTCACCCTCCTCGTGGCCCTTCTTTGTAGGCTCTCTAATAGTTTAGTATATTTTTTTTTATATTGTGGAGCCCAAAACTGCACACAGTGCTTAAGGTGAGGCTGCTCCAGTGCAGAGCAGAGAGAGACCATCCCCCACTCTCTTGCCCTGCTGTTGGTGCTGTGCCTGATCCATCCCAGACATACTTGGCACTCGTGGTTGGCAGGGCACAATGGCTCATGACAGGTCCCTTTCTGTGGCACTGCTCCCCAGCCTCTCATTCCTCAGCCTGTACACACCACCAGGGTTGCCCTGTCCCATGTGCAGAATCTGACATTTGCCCTTTTTAAGCTTCACACACTTGCTGATTGTCCATCTCTCTAATTTGTAAAGGTCTCTCTGCAAGGCCTCTCCTCCCTGGAGACAGTCAACAGTCCCTACCAATTTAGTGTCATCAGCAAACTTGAAATTCCTTTGAGATGTGTGTGTCTCTATGTGAACTTTAGTTTTGAGACACAAACAGCATGATATTGCTATCTGACAATTAATGCAGAAATTCATTAGTGTAGGAAAAGGGTAATAGTCTACAAAAGGAATCTGCACTAGAAGACTGAAAAGCATAATGTATAATGTCAGGTTTCATGGTTTGTGATGACAGCTGAGGCTTGCTTTCCTGCTGTTTACTTCCCTTGAACACTGCTGACCGTTTCCCTGCATGATGAGATAATTATCCATTTCAGTTTGGTATAAAGTGTAAAATTAAGTTGTGATAAAGTTCTAGACAACTCCTTTATATGGTAAGGCCTAATTGTGACTGTCATCCTCATTAGATTTTTTTTTTTTAATATCATAAGGTAATTAACAATGGAAAATAAGCAGCAGTCTCAGTGGGGGAGTGAGGAGTAATTTTTAATCCTGTAATGTTTATAAATGACAGTGGTATTACCAGTACTGATGATAGGGTGAAAAATTACAGTGATGTGAGGGTAAAGTAAGATGACAGAGGAAATGGCAAAATGGAAAAAAGTAATCCAGATAGAAGAGATTATTAAAAGGATTGATAGAATAGGGTGGTGAAAATGGAGCCTGGCTTTGTGGAATGCCTGGGGATTCAATGATTCAATTGACAGTACCAGAGTAATTAAAACTTTGGGCAAACTGTAACATTCTGCTGTTGAAAAGGTCCATCTGGGTAACGAGGCAACTAAAATCCTGGAAAATATGATCATGCAGGGAACTTTGCTGTTATATGCAAAGCTAGCAAAGTAATGGTTGTCACAAGTGAAGCTGTGAAACAGAGAGTTTATGAGAGTAAGGAGGAGTTTCTTTGAGCTAAGTAATGAACATTGGGAAAATTTATCAAATGAATGCATGAATGAAAATTGAAAAAAAATTGTTTTAGTCTAGACCTGTTGCTCCTATAACTCTAGATTTTTCATCCATATGAACTATAGTCATGTAAACTTTTCTCAAATGCTCTACATGTAACCTATGAAAAGTTACTTATCAAAAAGATTGACAAATTGTCACTACTCACTTGGAAAAACCCTTGTAAACTCAAGCTGAGTGGCGTTCCTTATGCTGCTGTGTAAAATGAACTGCTCAATCTCAATAGCAACAAGCTATGGTTGAAGTTATGTTGTATTGAGTTGCCATTTAAATATCTAAGATTCGGTAGTTAAAGTTTATATCAACGTAGAAATAATTGAGATTTGTCATTTTGATTTAGAGTTGAAATCTGTTTTTCTGGGTTTTGCATATATAAATTAATTCCTGGTTTATTTTTTTTCCCTTTAATTTATTCTGTTCTTACTCAGTTTCCACTTTTCTTCAGCTAAACAGTTTTGTGGTTTGTGCAATACACATTTTACATTATTTTTCTTATTATTTCTTAATAGACTTTTTTCTCATATGTGGGTAGTAATGTGAAACAGTCATGAGCTGATATATGAATGGATAAGTTAGATGATGATTAATTTGCTGGAAAAAAGAATCAATAATCAGAGAAGTCTGATCTGTTCTCACATAAGGGAAATGGATGTCATAAAATCCATTTTTCAGCCCTTCTTGACTTTCTGGAACTTCAAAGATAACAGGTCAGCAATAAGTCACTTTATTAGTGCTGTAATATGATGCTGACAATTAGAGGCAGAACATTTATAAAAGATAGGTGATTTAGAAGAACATAAAATTAAAATGAAATAAATGCTACAATTCCTCATAATGCCTTGATCTAAATCCTTGTCATCATGTGCAGGGACATAGATTATAGCTAGCTGGTTCTCTGTTGGCCTCTTCCTGAATCTGTTTGTCCATTATTTCGTCTTTACTCCTGAAGAAAAAGCCTGTATGTTCTCCCAGCATGAAAACTTGAAAGAATGCACTTGAACTATTTTGAAGAAAGCAAGGGAACTGTGCGGTTTTTTGTCATTAGGGTTAGAAGTCCCTGAACTTGGGTTTGGGGAGTACGATGAGGGCCGATGCTTGAGAAACTTTTTTTCTTTGTTTCTGCTGTCTCAAGAAAGGCTAAATTACCTTTCCTTCTTATGGTTATTGATATTCTGTGCATACATGTTTTCCTTTTAGCTAGGTTGAGCGACATTGTGTTCAGGAAAAGTTTTGTGCTTGTCTGTCAAGGTGCTTTTCTGTCAGGAAGGCTGGAGAGAGGTCTGACAGCTCAGCCATACATTTAAAATACCATAGTTCTTCTATTGTGCATGAAGAACAACTATCCATTCCAATTCAAGATGTGATGGAGTGTTTGAATGCAAATTTTTCTGGGGGGAGGAAGAAAGGACAAAATTATTATTGCTAAATGAATTTCTACATCTTATAGCAAATAAGTGGATATTTTATGATGAGTGTAGTCTTTATTTAAAGAACTGTATGATCCTTGTCATTAGGCGTAAATCTGCAGGATGTGAGTCACTGGTGTAATATTCTCTGCCTGAATCTGTAACTATTGAATAATGGCTTAGTGATAGCAGGCACTGAGTTACAGCCTCAGTGACATGTCAACCTCTAGTATCAGTGTAACTGCTTAATTACTGCTAATTTACAGGACAGTACAGGACTGGTCATACTGCAGATTTACAAAATGCCTAAGGAGGGTTTGCTTGCAGTACTCCAGATGAAGCCAAAGGGAATCCCATTTCTTATTTTCACCCTTTATGATGAAAAGGGGCTCGAGTTGAAGTTTAAATGAGAGATCTATGAACAGTCTACGTTTCTTCAAAACAGATGTACAATTGTAATTAAGTTTTAGTTTGGCAGTGCAGGTGATGATATCCAGGGTCATCATCTTCTAACTGACCCTTGTCCAACCTACTTGTGAAGGAGTAGACCCTTTGTCATCTGGTCTACAAAGGAGCAGGTGCTGGAACACAAAAGCTGATAATTGTTCCATTGTTTGCAGCCCTGTTAGTCAAATCCGTAGAAGCCAAGAATCTGGTCATTAGTACTGAAATTTGAAGGCCTGTTTAAAATAAACTTTGTGTCTTAAGGACTACTTGCTGGTTTATGTCAAATTTTACCCTGAGCTATTGTTTGTTCTTCTAGCTTTTTCACTGAGTAAGGACAAATCTTGGACTGATAGAAAGTACAGCAGCTTAGCTGAAACTCACAGAAGCACCAGATTTTACCTTTTCTATGAACTTTCCCTGCTAAAGCTTAGTAATTATGAGTAGAGTTGTGTTATGTGATTTCTTGTTGCTGCCTGACTGGGCAACAGGAGAGTTGCTAGTAGTACAGGCAGCATTGATTCCCAATGCAATAGCAAGAGATTTAATCTGTGAAAAGAATTCTTTTAACTGAGTGTAAATACAAAGAAAGGCTGGGAGATAAAGTGTCTTTATAAATAGAGGTTTGAATTAGTGCCTGTATGTGGATCCAAACAGAAGGCATGTGATCTATAGACTTTTAAAATAAATACAGAGCCTGCTCACATTTCAAATCCATTGAGTAAAATTGTATTACTATGTATTAATAATTATCAATATTTATAAATAACTAGCTTAATATGTAGGTAAACACAGTTTGTGGTAATTGGGGTGGGGCTGTGGCTGAGCCTCATCCCCAATGGGCTGCAGCTGTGAGAAGCAGGTGAGCAGCATTGACAGCAATGAGCCATGGAGGGCCCAGGGGCACTGACCCATCACCAAAGGGAACAGAGGGCACACAGGTGCAGTGCATGGACATGAGGGGTATAAAAGGTTGGGCTAAAGAACAAGAAGGGCAGATGCTTGAAGCCTTCTACAGTGGTCTGGTGTTACTCTGTATGGGTTTTACCTTTTGAAATGGTATGAGGATACTCTGTGTATTGTGGCTATCTCAGCAGTGACATATGCTATGACATTAATACAGAAAGCCTTTTCTTCTTTCTTTGATTTTTCTTGCACTTGTGTGGCTCTAATCCCCACCTCCCATTTTAATTTTAGTCTTCAGCTTACTTCACCAGCATAGAACGTGGTGTACTGGTTGAAACCTACGCTGGTAATGCTGTAACTTCCCAGCAGCCACTTATGAACATCAGCAAGGAGTCCTTCATAAGAAATTGTAGTGAGTTCATGTCTCATTTTCAGCTTTTTGTTCTATTTGCATCTGGAAGAACTAAGAAAGATTGAGCAAGTAAGAAAGTGGGAGTAGAGAAAGACTTCAGAAAGAGGCAGGCTATACATTTTGGGTAGTGTAGTAGCAACAGGTTTATTGTTGTTGCATTAGAAATTTTTTTCTGAACTGTTTTTGAATATAAATGCACCAATTCAGCCTTTTGACACTAATTTATCAAAGCTAGAAATTATATTTTTGAGTAATATAACTCAACTTGACAGTAAATGATTCATAAGGATTAAAGGTAAGATTTTTTAAAATGGTAAACTTTAAAATAATAGACTGGAGGTTAGGTTTAAATTGTTCATAGGCAACTGTGCTGAATGATTGTCAAAGGCAGTGTATGAAAAGAAAATTATGGCTGTTCAAACAAAGTAATTCAAATCTTACTAGAATTAATCAGGAAGAAGACAGAATGGTAATATCTTAATTCAAGTATCTCAGTTACCAATTGATCTAATTTAGTGGAAATCTTAAAAACTGCCTTGAGAAAGAAAGGTGCTCATATTACAGGAGACAGGGTAGTTTTATTCTTTATTTAGCAATGGTGTATTTAAGTCAAGTTTTCCTTGCCCACTTTAATGCAAACATAAAACTGTGTCTAAACAGAAGAGGCTTCCAGGGGTAAGAGAGTGAGATGGTAGTGTCTCTTTTCAAAGCATTTATTGATTTTAGACTATATTACATAATTGTTTTGGGAATAGTAAAATAGAACCCTTTTCATCTCTTTAGAATCAATGGAATAGAACTATCAGGAGTTATCAGAACTATAAAAATTTATATAGACACATAGAAAAGTTTAAGTTGGAGAAGTTCTGTAAGATGAAGTACATCCATTGCTGTGTGTGAGAAGAGAATTTTCATTGTAATGATTTGGTTATAAGTGGAAATTTGCTGGAGAATAGTGCATTATTCTCCAGTGTAAAAATAAGAATTTGCAGTATGTTTATTTTATTGTACCAAGCATCTTGTAAACTTTAGATATATGCATTTCTTGGTGGCCAGGATTCACAGAATCCTGAAGCAGCTGTGTCTACAGAGCTGCTTCTTTGTTATTTCTGAGGGTAAAGCAATGCTATTTTTATAATAAGGAGGAATATTTGTGTTAATTGAAGATGGCATCTATTTTGATGAGCATCACTTGCAGAAGGACTTTTTAATATTGCAGAATGCAGACAAGAACTAATCTCATTCTTTGGAGTATGCTACCATGGGGCACTTCACATAAGGTGCGTTTTTATTTTCAGCTCATTATTTTTGCTATATTCAATTATTCCATGTGAAATTTTATCATATTTGGATCTTTTCTGTAGTGCATTGAGAGGAGGAGGTTTATGCTGTTTTCACTTTTGCAATTACCCTCTGCTCCGTTGTCTGAAAGACTTGATGTAGCAACTGGTAAAAGCACAAAATAACTTTGTGAGTACAGTTTCTGTCTAAGCAGATTTTTTGACAACCCTTTAGCCCTTGTGCTGTGCTGAGCCTAAAGGCGGGCTTTGTTTTTGACTTCATGTTGACTTAAATATTTCGAGCTTTATCTCTTATACCAGCCTAGTGGAGGTTCTGATTTCTTCACCATTTAAATTGTAAAAGCATTGCAACTAAATTCTGCCTTTTTACTGCTGGAAGATGGTGTATCCTGGATATATTTCTGTCAAGGAAATGCATTTGTTCAATTTTTTGGTGCAAGGGAATTCTAGAACAAGGGCAAGACAGAACTTGATACTCTTTTTGTCAATGAAAATGTGTTTTTCCTGAAAAGTGACTTTAAAATTATGGAAATTATTTTCATGGAGATGCTTTATACCTTTTTTCCCCCTGTGCATTATTCAGGAGACGTATAAAGTAATTTCTTTGCTGTTTTTCTTTCTTACAATCTTTTTGCGGACAAATTGCTGAATATCTGCATCTGCTAGAAGTGTCTGTATTAATTCAGAACAGGAATATACCAATTGATTGTTTGAGCATGCATAATTCTGCAATGTAAATAGTTCTATCAGGTCATAGTAGGGAAGACAACTTTTGTTTAGCTCTCTAAGAAGCTAAGCTGTGAAGCAGACAAGAAAAGAGTAGACAGATTGTGCTATGACATGGACCAGACCTAGTGAAGTAGCTACTGAAATTTTGTAAAGAAAAATGTAGCCTGAGACAAGGGAACAGGCCAAATTCAGTGTTCAAACACATCAAAATAGGTTTCTTCAAAGGTGTGTCACCAGCTTACAAACTGTTTTGCAAGGAAATGTAAATAGGGTGGTATTTGTGAAGTCAAGTGGCGTGTGAGGATGTGTGCGTTGTGAAGGGATGTTAGGATGTTCTGTCTGCTGCTGCAATATCAGCACAGTGCTGACAGAGGCTGCAGTGCCCGAAGGGAGCCACCCCACCTGAGTTCCATGTGTGGTTCCTGGTGACACAAGCAGATTGACACAGTAACTCAAGGCACTGCAAAGCTCCGGTGCTTGGCAACACAAATGGCGTCTTGCGCTGATGAGCAAGAGCTTGAGGAACTTCTACCCTGCATGTCCTGGCAGTGCTCAACTACTCCAGCTGGTCAACTCCTCCTGTAGTTCCCTTATGTTGTTTGTGATGTACCTGTGCGCTCGTATGGTGCCATTCGCCAGCGATTTCCATTCCAGTCCCATTTCCTCTTGTCTTTTACCCCTTTCTGTCCTGCCAGCTCCGGTTTGGTAGTTCTTGATCTCACTGTAGACTTGCCTGTGCTCCAAACCTGGTATCTTTTCTTCATACTATGTTCTTGAGGGGTATAAGGCCTATGGGAGGCTACGTGCTGAACAGAGAGATCTGGGAACAAACTAGACAAGTTTATGTATAGGGCTGGCACAGCAGGGTTTTCTAGCAGACATTTAATTGTTTTTTAAAAATAGTCCTGCGTTTGGTTTTCAAAAGCAAGCAGGTTGTTGTGAAGAATAAATATGTAGCCAGTGAGTCTGAGAGTGACACAGCTCTGGTTACTACTTATGCAGTGAACTGACTTGCCGGAATTCTTTTCTACTTTGTAGTCTTCTTTTTCCGTGGTTAGTGCATAAAAGCATACCAAAGGGAACAAGAGGGAAGTAACCTCTGAAGTAGAAATCTATGTTTAAAGATGATACAAAAAATATACAGAGAGGAGATTTTTAATAACCATGCAGGAAAAAAGTGCACTCAATTGAATGACTATGGCAAACACCAGATTTAGGTATGAAAGATTACTTGTTCTGTCTCTCCTGTCTGAAAGATGTGCTTTTTACCTGGAGAAAAATCTGGAGAAAGAAAATCCTTGGGATTTAATTGGACTTTGAATATAACAATGAGAATATTCAGACAGTGGCTATCCCAGTTTGACAGGAACAGTGACTTGGGAACTATTACTTTGACCTTGGACAAGAGAGCTGTTTGAACTGTCTTAAGCCTGTGTTTGCTGCTCCATGGCTTTTATTCTTATCTGTGTTCCCTCACCTCCTCATTAATGGAACTAATCTTTCAGCAATGATTCAGTCTTCTCTTTGGAGAATAAACCCTGCTCAATTGATTATGATGGTTTTTTTTGTTTTGGTTTTTTTTTTTTTTCATTCTTTTCCATTCCAATCAGTTTTCTAGTACTGCTGTTTTGGAAGATACCTTCACAAATCTTCCTGCCAGCAACAATAATATCTAGAGACAGAACCCCGCCCCCTTTTTTTTTTTGGGCAATGTGGATGCTTAAGTGCAAGCTAAGCATATGGTGTGAATGACACAAGTTATGTCTTGGTTGGGAGTTACCAATTTTATTTCTTGTCCTGTAGCTACTACTGTTGTGGAGGTTGCTTGTAACTCTTCTCAAGTAGTTTTATTTGGTAGCAAAATTACTTTATAGAAAAGTTTGTCAGTCACTCCTGTGGCAGTATTTGAGAACTTCTCTTCCTATTTCTTTGGAAAAAATGTTATCTATATCTTCCAGGATATGTTGTACTGAGTCTTATTCATTTGGATCACCTTTAATCAGCATACAGGAGTATTCTGTGTCACAACTCTGGAAATGGGAACCAGGAATCATTACTGTCCACTGTGTGAAGATGTGGAGACTTGATTAGACACATGCCCACACATTCTCTGGAGTGACAGGGAAATACTTTTTCACAAAAACATGGTGAATTGTTTGCTGAAATTGTTCCTCAAGCTGAGAATTGAATAGAAATTCCTTTGTGTCTTCATAGCCTCTCTTATCTTGGATGCCATCCATTCAGTAGGTCTCAGCTTGTGCTTTTTTGTAAGTCAGGGTATTTTCTCCCTCTTCAACATACTTTTTCTCCCTCTTCAACAATTTCTGCTCTGTTGTGACTGCAGTTATTATTTATTCTGGGTCCTGTTTCATGCATCTGCTCTACTTTCAGAATCAAAACTGCCAAGATATTGCTCTCACATCAGCCTTACACCTTTTCCTACTATCACAGCGATACTTTGAACTTATCATTATTCTATCAGTCTACCACTAACAGAATGTTTGGATCAGCAAGAAGTTGAAACTGAGAGAAAATCTGATCTTTTAGAATAATGATGTAGAATCTCTGGCATATGGGGGGAAAATGCAGTAAAATTCTAAAAACATGAGAGATAGTACTTGAAATATGATAAACTTGTTTTGTAAAAGAATCATTATTGCTATTGAAAGTATCCTATAAATTATGCCAGTCAGCTGCCCTGTTTTTTTTTTTTTTTTTTAGGTAATGCCATCTAAGTCTTGATATAATTGGAATAGCAAAATAAACTTTACAAAATTAAACTTCCAAATATGTTTTGGTTGGTTAGTGGCTTTGACAGAAAGTCACTGGAGAAAGAATCATCTTCATTTTTGCTGGCTCAAGATCCACTTTAAATTTAAGCAAAAAAAAAGTGAATGCAGGGGGAGGAAAAATACAAAACATTTTCGTATTTTGCCTGTGTTTAGGGCTTTCTGGTGTTCAGATTTTTATGAACTTGCTAATGGTTCTTTTTCTCTGATTTTAGTAGTATAAGAAGTTGCCATTTTTAAATGAATGATTTCACAAATACTCTACATTTGTTCGAATAGCTAGATAAGAAAAGCATATGGAAGAGTAAATAGATTGTTAACAATCTGTTTGGGGAAAAAAAAATCTCCTTTTGCAAACTGGACTGTGTGTTCATCCAGGCAAGAGGAAGGTCATAAAATCTTTATAATAACCTTAAAAAACAAATTAAACAATCCTCTGTAGACTACGTTGAATTTGTTGCGGTTGCTAAAAAGATCATTTATATTCTCACTTCCCTCTCAGTAACCATGAGACATGAATAGCTTTCTTTTACAATTTTTATTGTAAACAAATTGCATTTCTATTACAGAGAGGCAGCCAATTAATTCATAGAAATCATGGACACCAGATCAGAAATTCTGACTTTCTTCTTTCATTCCTGCTCCAAAACTGCTTCTGATATTTTCTCAGTATTGGAATGTCTTCTGGGAATCCGCAGGTAGCTGATTTTTCTAGGATTTCTCTTATGTTTGTGTGTATTTGCCTTTTTTCAATGCAGTTGTTCAATGATTTTCATGTGGAAGGATATCCCAAGTGCATTTCTTGCATATATAACTAAGCACAAAGCTGTATATTAGCATAGGAAAGCCTGCAAGACTGGACATAAAGGACAGTTTCAGTTTGTGATTTGTAGCACTTCATTTTTTGTGTCCTTATTGGGTAACATTAAGGTGTGCTTTAACACCTGACTCAACAGATGTGTGTTTCAATAAGAATAGTTTTCCTGACTTCTAAAGGAGCAAATACAGACAGATCCTTGTTAGGGGTAACATTCCTTACCTGTGTAATTTCTTTCCCTATATAGCGTGTCTGACCAAAGCTGTCTTGAAGTCTTTATTACTGCTTATGAAGTCAGCTACTTGTTTTGCAGCGAAGATTTGGCTCAGCAGCAGAATTAGTAGCTAGAATTGGCTCCTGCATCTACTGGGGACAAGTCCTTCTGTCTTCTTTACAGTGTTATTGTGTCTTTAATTAATTGGTCTTTCTACTCAGACTCAATTCCTGTTCTCCTTGAATATACATACCTTGAATTCATATACATACCTTGAATATACACACCTTGAATTCACGTGAAAGGAAGAATTTTCTTGTTATACTCAAAGCACTTTTCTTGTCTGTTTGGCTCACATGAAACAAAAGTGCATAGTGACAAAAACATTAAAGAAACCCCACATTGTATTAGTGTCATTCTTTGACAGTCATAGTGCAGTTACCTAAATAAGTTAAAATAGGTACAACTTATATCATGAATGGAAAACAACAGAGTGATGCCCCTTAGAAAAAATTGCCTTCTGTACATGCCAATCCTTCCTGTCTCTCACACAGTTTTCTTTAGCATCTGTAACTATTCTTTTTCCTGACCATCTTTTTTTTCCTCATGGGTCTAGGTCAGCTTGATGAGTGACATACAAACCCTCTCAAAAATTGCAAGATTAGCAAACTTAAAGCATCTGCTCTTTCTCTCTGGGGTATGGAAAAAGCAAGAAACCTTAATTGTGTTTTCCCCATTTGGACTATTTTGGTTCCCACAGGAAGAAGTGGCATTCTTCCTATATGGATTTAAGGGGAGTTGCTGTACAGATACTGCTTTATACATAGCTCAGGTACTGTGTAAGCTTTCTGTCAGTGTCTTTTTATGATACTCAGGTGTGAGTATGGGGTAGACTTTAGTAGTGTAGATGGTGGAGGGTTTTCTAAAGTAGATTCACACCATTGAGGAGAGCCATATGTTGAGAACCATATGAGAGACCTGTTGAGATCGTCTGAATCAGCCTTTGGGCACCAAATGTCTTATTTTACTGTCTAGCATATAGGGAGGGTAAGTTCAGTCTCTTTTTAATCTACTGAGTCTCTGAAGACAGGCACTCTACTGGCTAGGTGAAAAACAAATACTGCTAGTAAAAATGAGAATACACTGATGAGAAAGAACTTTAGCTGAACTGTCCTTAGTCTCAAGGGTGTTCCCATTTTCTTTTAGAATCTTCATGATGTGCACACTTTTGCTTCATGCTCTGCTTGATACACTTGTGCTGCTGCATTGCTCAGTGTGGTCCAACAGTTTGCTTAGTCTAAGTTTCTTTATCACAATAGGATGACTGTCCTGGACACTGCTGGTTTTGTTACTGATTTTTACAATGGTGGTGTTAGCTGTAGCATTAGCCAGTGAATTAATGAGATTAGGGATTCAAGACAAGCTTTCTGTTGCTACAAGTTGTGTTGAGCTGATGTTAAGGTCAATACCTAAAGATGGGAAGTTTTCCAGTGGCAGTAACTGAGCAGCAGGCAGAACACACTTCTAAGTTCAATGCTGACTTCTGAATGATACTTTAGCAACAATTAATGAGAGTTTGAAATCTATCACATAAAAAATAAAAGACATCTCAGTGAGTAAACCTAACTACTGTTTCACCTGTTGCAAAATAATGAGAATAGCTTAATGACAAACTAATAATCTGTGACATGTTTGACTATAAAACTCCCTCATCAGTGTACATAGTTTATTTCTGAATTTGCAGAAGCATCATTCTTTACTTTTAGAAAACCACCAGTTACATGTGTGTAAGTTTTATATAGAAATTTAAATGAAACGTAGGGTTTTTCTAGAAATAAATAATCGGTATAATATGTTTGCAGGACATTCTGACTTGTGTTATATTCTGCAAAAGTTCTTAAACATTTAAGGGTAAGAGTTAGCTTCATTTCCCCCAAAAGATTCTGTACAACAACAGGTTTGTCTGTGAGAGTTTGTACTGAAAGCCCTGCAAAACTGGATGCACCACAAAGTGTAAGTGCTTGAGGATGAGGAGGGCATCAGGTCTCATTGTTTAGGGAGCGCTGCTCTATGGTACTGCAATGGTGTTTGTCACCCATTCCTGTGCATTTTAGAGACTCTGCTATGATTTGTGCCCTAGCAGAAAGTCAAGCCCTAGATCAGTGCACAAAATACTTCCCGCTCCATTATTTTCTACCTTTTTTTTACTTGGTACAGACAAGCAAACATAAACACAGTAATTTAGTATTGGACAAAGAAACTAGAGAGTGCGAGGATCTTTACAAACATATGAGGAAAAAAGTGGAATTAAAAACCAAGAAAACTAAAAGTTGTTCATGAATGAAGGAGAAAATAATACATTACTGAAAACTGAATTTCATTCTTTTAAGAAAGGGCTAATGCTGAAAACCCCTGTGAACGTCTATGTAAATATGAGGTGTAATGAAATAGACCAACTGCAAAAGCCAAGGAAATCTGTGCTTTTCTGAGAAATGTCATGACAGAAAAAAGTCTTTTTTGTTAATCCTAATTCTTTAAAGGATGGTAGGAAAAATATTGTAAAACAGTTTGTAAGAGGTAACTTTTTGTTTTCTAGAAAAGCTATCAGATGAAAAATTTAGACACTTTAAAAAAGTGTCTAAAGAAAACCCAGCAGTGGTCATCTTTAATGCATTGAAGATGACACTGCAGTACTTCATGTTCCTATGGAGCCTGACAATGTATTCTTTCCCACAGAGTAATAATTTTGCAGGGACTGATGAAGAGCAGAGGGTGAACAAGATGGTAACAAGAGTGGTTTGTAGCACTCCATCTCACCTACAACAGTTGTGGTGTCAGATTCCTTGGTCTGTGATCTTGCATGCTTAAACTTACAGATGTCTGTAAAAGTAATGCAGACCTACGAGGCCTGATGTTCCCTGTGCTACTTTAATCAAATACTATGAGAAACTACTTTACTTGCTAAAATGAAGTTTTGCTAAAACTTTTAATGGGTACTACTGAAGTTTCTGGTTGGAAGCCTATGCAACTTCTGCATATGCCTGAGGTGGGTCATTTTAATTAAAGGTTCATTAAGTTTTTCCAGTTCCTAAGGGGAAAGGGATTGGCTTTAAGAATTTGTTATTAAATTCTGTCCCAAATTTACCAAGATGAAAACATCTTGGTTGCAAGGGGAAGAAGGACAATGATACTCTAGTGAGCTACATGATTTTCTCAGGGAACCCAGCTATGTGCCCAAATACCTACACAACCACAAACATTTAACTAGTAGTTAAATTGAAGCTCTCTTAAAAACATGACAAAATCTAAGTCTCTGATTCCTTGGAGATATTTTCTTCTTCTCTGAGCTGGTTTGTGATTTGATCCCTGTGTTTTTTTTCCCATTCTTTCAGTTGCATTGGAATTCTAAGGTTTTCTGCTACATAATATTCTCTAACGATAACTTCTTTGGCTTTTGTTTAGTTGTGAAATGATGCCCCAGCCTCAATAGTGAACACTAGGCATAGAAAGGGAATAGCTAAGGCTGAATATGTGCTTTCTGTGATGCTTGTTAGAAAGAGTAGTATGTCCCAGACATATAAGGTGTCAACTAATAACGCTTGGTACACAAGGGAAGTGAGCGATTCCTGTACTTCTTGTTCTTGTAATGACAGCTTGTATGCATTATACCTGCCCAAGAATAATTTTCAGTGATATTTGTTAGCTTTTTTCCTTTGTACCTGTGATTTATCCATTTCAATCCCTGAATGTGCATCACACTGTTCAGCTTACAAGTTTCATGTTTATCTTAAGAGAACTTTCTGCCTTGTCTTGAGTGATTTAGTGGTTTCCATAATTTGTACCTACACACTGGTATGTTATCAACACCTTCCTATCCATGAATTCAAATCATAGCACTGTGAGGGCAGCTGTGGGCAAAAGTAGCTCCATTATATTCAGGCCCAATACAATCTCCACCTTTTATTCCCTATGGTTTGCATCAAGCTTATGTTCCACATAGTTTAATACACACATATATATACGTCAGTTTGTGGCGTTAAATTAGTTGTTTCACTTTGCTTCTTACTGTGTTGTTGGGGCTTTTATCACATGTTGTGGAGATTCGTTGTGGAAGCTTTTTTCTTCCCCTGGAACAAGATGTTCCACTTATGACAATCATTCAGGCAAGCTATTCCTTAGGCTTCAATACATATTTATAAAAACCTCTCAGTCAGGCCCATTTCTATTTAGATACTTCTGCAGAGTAACAATTGTGTGGATGAGAGTAAAGGACAACCAGTACCCCGAATTCCATTTTCTGACACATGCACCTGAAACCTGTTTCACAGAGGCTAAAGCAACTAAATTGTGACTTTTGAGTCTCTAGGTGTCATTGAGGTAAAAGCTTCTTTTCTGTGTATTTGCCTCATATTTGCAAAAAAGACATTGGTCTGAAATGTGCTCTTTTTCATCTCCATAATGTCACAACTTACAGCATTCTAAGATTTAGTATGTGCAGTGTGTCTTTGGCAAGATGTGGAACTACTTTGAAAGCATCTCCCTTGATCTTCTCAGGAATCAGAATTTCTCAGTACTTCAGGAAAAGATGCTTTTCTGTAGTCTGAAAAGATCTTGCTTGGTGTGAACTAATTGACTCAAATGCAGAAGAGAAACTGTGATGGTTTAGACCCTTTGTTTCAGCCTTTGGTTTCTCAGTTGAGGAGGAGCTAACGAGTTCCATCCAGTGGTGGGAAATTCTGTTTAGCTGTATTAAGTCCACATCACTCAACTCGCTGAAGTGCCCTCCCTTGTCAGGTGTGGTACCACAGGTACTTTAAGAAGCTCTGTATTTTCTTAATAATACAGAATACTGTAGACAAATTGTAGAATAACCCCTATTAATAGCTTTTAGAATACGTAGAAAAGCAGCTCTTGCTTTTTAATACATTCCATTTTTAAAATTATTTTGTCTTTTTAAGTGATTTTGCCTGTTACAAGTTCTTGCTTTTGTGCAGTTAGGAAGAAGGATTTGTGCTTTTGGAAGATTAGGACTATGGTTGTGTTGTTGTGCAGTCAAGATTTCCATGCATGGTGGATTAGTTAAGAACAGAAAGATAAATATTAGGTAGTTTGGTGGAAAAGTCACTTGAGACAGATCATAAACCCTGTGTCAATAAGGTAAACAAGATCATTAACAGCTAGTAGTTTCAAGAGACTTAGGATGAAAAAAAAGACAAAATTCTTCTAGCAGAAGCCAAAGACTGCTGTGCAACCTGCTGCCTCTGTTGGATGTGATCCATGTCCACAGGTAAGGATTTTAAGGATTTTATTTCGCCAACATGGTGCACCTTGCTTTCAAAAATCATGAGGTTCTGGGAACAGACCCTGGCTGTTACATTTCTTATAATTCTAAGACTTCTTTACAAGCACCCACTGTTGTACAGCAGGAAAGGCTTTTCATCTTACATTCAGGAAATTGAATAACTTGAATAGATTAGTGGAAATACCTAAGGTCTCTTTAATGTTTGGATACTATCAGTGCTTTTTTCTTTTCACTTCCATGAGGGTGAGTCCTGCCTGATGAGCACAGTGGCCCTCTATGACTGAGCGACTATGTCAGTGGACAAGGAGAGACTACAGATTTCATTTATCTAGACTTTCATAAACATGACATGGTTCCCCACAACATCTTCCCCCCCAAAATTGGAGAGGTGGATTTTATGAGTTGACTGTCAGATGAATCTGAAAGTGGTTGGATGGTCACATCCAGAGGGTAGTGGTCAATGGCTCTGAGTTCCAATGGACATCAGTGGCAAGTGATGTCCCTCAGGGGTCTGTATTGTGACCAGAGTTATTTCACATCTTCATTACTGAAATAGATGAAGGGGTTGAGTGCAGCTTTAGCAGATTTGCAGATGACACCAGGCTGAGTGGTGCTGTTACCACACCTGAAGGATGGGATGCTATCCAGAGGGACCTGGGCAAGCCTAAGAAGTGGGTCAATGGGAATCTCATGTGATTTAGCAACACCAAGTGTGAGGTGCTGCAGCTGGGTTTGTACAACCCTGGTACCAGCTCAGGCTGGGGATGAACAGCTCAGAGAAGCCCTGCTGAGAAGGACTTGGGGTGCTGGTGGGATGGATCAGCAATGTGAACTTGCAGCCCAGAAAGCCAAACTATTAGATATTAGGAAAAGGTTTTTCACCAGATAGTGGTTGCGCACCGGGCTCCCCAGGGAAGTGGTTCCAGCATCAAGCTTGACAGAGTTCAAGAAGTGTTTGGATAGTGCTCTCAGGCACCTGGTGTGATTCTTGGGGCTGTCCTGTGCAGGACTAGGAGCTGTGCTTTGGTAAACCTAGCAGGTCTCTTGCAACTCAGTGTATTCTATGATTTCAACAAATCTTGTCATTTATAGCTCTATAATTTTACACAAGTTCTCAATTTCTGTGTAAATGGATGTGTTAGGGGCAAAGCTAAGAAAAATAACGGTTTGGTTTTTTTCTTTCTACCTGAATGAATACAAATGAAACATTATAATGAAAATATCTGAGTCAATTTTTCTCAGTTATATCAGAGTGAACCTTGTGTGATTTAATTAGCTTTGTTGCATGCAGTTGAAAAGAAGACTGTATTTGGTCCCAAATACTCTCTCTCAGACCATCTTGTGAATTCAATGTTAACCTTGCCAGGAAAGCGAGACATTGTACTTTTCTATTGAGAGAACCAGGAGATGTTCTGAGAGCCTTTCCTAATCAAGTTGACTATTATTATTAGCAAACCTTTTTTCATCTGCCAGTCATTGTGTTACACGTTCTTTGTGTTACATTTTAATTCTAAGCACATTGAAGCAGTGGTTTTGTTTTCTGCTGAGATACACAGCACAGTGGGTTTTACTCCATAAGAACTTAGTCAGTATTATATTACTAATGTAAGAGAAGTACAGTGCTTATATATTAGGATTATAAAATAAGGATTAATTTTATTGTACTGATATCATGAGACATATCCATGCCCTGACATGGTTTGCAGTGCCATGTTTACCCAGTGTCTTCCTCAGGTACACAGTTTGATATATATATATATATATATACACACACAGAGAACTATTGCTTTTTCATGTTAGAATGGTACAGACATGTTGGTACTTTGATAGTTAAAGGCCATAGATTATCTGATGGTGGGAAATAAAGAAGTTTAAAAAAAGCTCTCTTAACATTTGTGGGAAAGCAAGTTGAAAGGAATTACCTTTGCCTTCCCCTCCTTCTCATTTCCAGTAAAAGCTTTTCTGGTGTGTTCATTGAGGAAAAGGCTGAGCTTTACAAATATACATTTAATGATTTCTATGGCTTAGAGACTGACTGCTTTCCCTCAGAGTAGACAAGATTAATCTACTTTTTCCTTCTTCTTTTCTATCTCTTTTCCCATTATCTCTTCCTCTTTTTTTCCCCCCTGAAATTCTTTGAAATAAAATGAACTATTAGCTATTTCTAAGGGTGTTATTTAAAAACATTCATATTAATTATTTAAGGGAACAATACATAACTATAATTTTGAGCTGACATTTGCTGCTTTGAATCTGTGTTACAGAGTAATGATTTTTTTTCTCTTGAGTGCCAAAGCATTTTCTGCAATTCTCATCTTTTGGGTTATGAACAAACCTAGTTATCCCCTTTCCATCTACAGAATTTGGAACAAGCCTCCTAACAAAACAGGAGGAAGAGCTGGAGGCTAGTGTTTCTCAGCTTTAGTGGCCTAGCTCTAACACACTTTTCTTATGGAGGTCACAGTAATTCAATGGGACCATTTCCAGGCTGCCTTACAAGCACTGGCTATACATAATACTCATAATAGCCTTGCTAGAGGAGCAAGAGAAAAGAAGTGGAATTTACAAATATGGGCAGAAGCTGATGATGAAACTGACAGATCTAACACTATTTAATCTACTGGAGAAATATGGCAAACTCTAAATATTTTCAAGGGATTGAATTTCATCAGTGTCTTACACTGCAGTAGTGTGATTTCGTAAAGCATTCAGCGAAGCCTGTGGTAGGAGAGAGCAAAATCCATTTTGAATAATCATATCATAGTCAAGTCTGACCCTGTGCATCAATAACTTGTGATAACAAGTTACTTACACATGCTAATTTAATATGTGTTCGCAGTTGTGGGTTTTTAAAAGCATCCAGCTGATGCTCAGTTGTTAACTCTCAGGATATTTATGCTGCTTCTTTGGAGGTTGACTGGCATATAATCTCAGCATAGACAACAGAATTCTGTGCCTCCATCTTCAGTCTGATTAAATATGCCCATGAAGAGAGAGCAGGTGAAGTTTCTTCTTAGTTTGAGGAGAAACTATATCACATAAAAAAAAAATCCAGAAAAGAGAAGTGAGAAAAGGCATTGTACAAAGTGGGAGAAGGGTTTGAGAACTGGTGGCACAAGTGCATTTAGAGTAATGCTGTCCCTGCCAGGTAGACACAAGTAGCTCCAGGTGAGGTCCCTGGCTCTTTGCCTCATCATTTGGTGCTCTGCCGAACATGTGTGCAGGCTCCTCCTTCTCTGGCCAAAGCTGTATGTTAGAATTGCTGCCTGTGGTGTTCCCCAACACCAGTGAACATCTCTCCAGAGAGAACGCTTTTCAAAATTCCAAATTGACATTGTCAGACAAATGATAGCTTCTTATTCTAATTTATCTTGTTCCCTTTTTCTCTATCCTTAGGTTCAGGCAGGAACTGTGGATCTTGCAGAGTTAACAGCCCTGGTAAGTACTCTACCTCTTAAGCAAAGTTAATTTAGTGTTTGACCTTCATTATTAAGAGCTTTTGCAGTGATTTGAAATACAGAATAATATTAGCAGGGCTTTTTCAATTAAAACATGGAGACCTGTTTTAGTATATCCAGAAACATATGGTGCCCTGTGTCAGAGGAGTTTTTTCTGTTTTCAATTACCTCTAAAGGCAACAGCTCTTAAGTATTTTGGTGCCTGAACTCCAAGTTCCTTTGTCACCTCCTCAGAAGGCTCAAAAGAGTTAAAGCCCTTATGCAATTATTAGTTCTCAGGCAAAAATTTTCAGTAGAACAGAAACATGTATTTCAGTCTGAATATCATATTAAATTGATTAGGCAAATGGTCATCCAGATCCCCTCAAAGCTGTATATCAAAATGATATGATTAGCACACTTTATCATATCAACCTCTGACACATCCACATGGATTTCTGTTGAAATACTCACCTGCCAATAGAAGAAGGTGGAAGATTATTAGCATTTAACTATTTGGTTGTCCCAATGTCTCATTTCTGAATTCCTGGAAATTCCCAGAACCAGTGCTAAGAGTTCAAGATGCACTGGGGACTTGCTTAATTCTTTTCTGTAGATGAAACTTGTGGATTTCATTCAGGGTTGTTTTCCTTCCCTGGAGCTTGTGTGTATGTGTGCATTATTTGTTCCAAGAATTTCTGTGAAACACCCACCCTGGTATTTCACAGTGGCAAGCAAGGCAAATGGAATGATTTGGTAAAAACAATTAGGATTATCACTCCTGGCTCTTTCAGGTATTTAGGTCTATGTTGAGATAAGGTATGGAGCTCTCTGTGTCAGATCTTGCAGCCATGCTGGGAAATCTGTCAGGTTACACCACAGCTCCTTCATGGCCTTAGGGTCAGGCTTCTCTTGGGTTGAAACAAGGAGGGGCTGCCAAAGATGTTGTTATGGCAATAAGATGGAAAGCGTGTAGAGTGTGTGAGGAGTTCTACCATTTCATTTTTTGAGAGCTTGGCAGATGGTTAGGCTGATTTTTTTTTTCCCCTTGGTACACGTTAGGATAATAATTGCTTTGGAATGTGGAGGTAGCTACATGTACTATGAGTGGGACATGTATCATTAGGGATAGTAGAAATGGTCCAGCCAAATGCCAGCATGGGCAAGTTTACCTGTGGTAGTTTGGTAATTTCAAGGTAAATTTTAGCCCCCACAGAGCTCTATGTTCATATATCTGTGCTATTTTTTGTACCTAAGCTTATCTGCTGCTAGCTCTGAAGTATATCTACATCCTATTAGTTGTAGGGTGATTCCATGTCTAGCAAGCTATGAAAAGGAGTTTGGGGACCAGGGACAAGCTGTTTGGCTGCTTTCTCCTTCCTCTATTAGCAGTGGTCCTGCTACCCCATACACATTAGCCTGGCTAGGTGACAGCAATCACATGACTCAGCAGCCATGAGGGTGCTGTGGTGTAGGGCATACATAGGATGAGAAGTGAAGATAATGATGCTTCTACGAGCACTTCTTGTCTGCCTTGTTGAAGTTGCGAATCCTCAGGAGAGCTGCTCCAGGTGGGCCACCTCACCTGGCCCATGTCTTCTTGGTGATGCATTTGTCTAAATGTTTTCAAGGTTCCAAACTCAACCAAATGAATGAAGGCTGTGGATATATTAGAACACACTTCTGAATAAAAGCTTACTTTGCCTAGTGTAATGTCCTACTGAGTAGAGCTTTGGGTCGAGGCAAAACTGTACCTTTGATATTGAAGGTGTTGCTGGCTGCCTTAAGTGTTTCAGTTCTCATACAAGATACAGATTTCAGTATTGCAAACAGGAAAGAGCTGCTGGCTGGACTGCTCAAAGGACTGCTCTGAAGTCCTTTGATGCTGGAACATATCCAGTCAGATATGTCCTTGGCCAGACCTCCTCTGGCAGAACCTCTGCAAATCTGGAGATGCTGTCCAGGAAGTTTTCCCTTGCATTCAAGAAGGAGCTTGCCTGAAGTTTTGATGTGTGTGGTATCTACAGACTTGATCTGTTATCTTCACTTTCATGTGAATTTGTGGGCAGTGTTGTAGAAGAGCTGCTGAACATTTCAGGTGTTGGCACATTTATAGGATTTAATTGGTCAGTGCCTACTGATTAAATTATTAGTTAGTTGGTTTTGGATTTTTTAAAATCTAAAGTGTGAAAATCCAAGCAAGCTGGGCAACATGAATTTCCATACCAAATGTGCTTGGGAAGTACAATTCATGTGAGTGTTCCTGGTGTCCCTTTTTCTGTTTGCATCACAAATATTGCAGTGAAAAACTCCTTGTGAAACTTCGGAATAGTGATTCCAGAGGCTGTTGCAGAGTACTCATAACAAACAGCTTTGGTGTTTGAAAGCTTAACCCTTTGCTTTGGGAAATCTGATGCCAGTTGTAATGCAATATGCATGTTTCAGTTTTATGGATGAGAGAGAAACAATTCAATTAGCCAGTAACTATATCCATGTGATATATGAACTCATCTAAATACAATTTGTATTTAAATACCCGCAGCAACTGCTCAGGGACTGAAAAAGAATTATTTTTGACTGATCTCAACA
Organism: Camarhynchus parvulus; assembly: GCF_901933205.1. Classification (NCBI taxonomy): domain Eukaryota; kingdom Metazoa; phylum Chordata; class Aves; order Passeriformes; family Thraupidae; genus Camarhynchus; species Camarhynchus parvulus. The sequence goes on from NC_044574.1 coordinate 45,327,937, forward strand.
GATCATTTTGATTTATGAACATAGAACCACTTGAATCTGCTCATGAACAGGAAGACACAAACTGAACGCATTATTTAATACAGGGAATTCACAAGATATCTGTAAAGAGTGGTATGCCCTTAGTAATATCTCTTGCAACTTTTGTAGCAATCTTTGGAGGTATTCTTTAACAAACAGCCCATAGTATTTAGGACACTAAATTTAAACTCATGTTGAATTAGAGGAAGAAGTTCAGCAGTAAATTTCCACTTGGAATAGGCATTTCAAAAGCCTTGAAATAAATGCAAAAGGAACAAGAGTTTTTCTGAATCCTGTATCCTGGTAGGCACAGCCTGAAAGGTTTTGGAATTTATATCGCTGAAATAGTCTTCTTCACTGGTGTGAAAAAAAATTCCCCAGTATTAAAGGAGGAGCATCCACTTCCAAAATACCTGTATGGTTTTATTTAGATAAGAAAGCACCAACTTCTAAAGCCTGTTTTGTTCTCCTTTTTTTCATCAGTTCCTTCTGTATGTTATTTTTGAAAATACATGTTGGTATTAATCAGAGACCTTCCTCAGTGACACCTTTAGTTACCAGATGTAAACATGCTGCAAATAGCTCACTCTGTGCAGGTCTGCCAATGCCCAACCTTGACAATGTGCTGTAAGTGAACTGGAAGGAGGGCTGTCAATGGATTCCTGCCAAAGAGATCCAGACTGCAATCTGCTGAAAGCATTCTGTCCAAGTACCCTGAGTGTGCTTGGAGTTCATTTTTCCTCTCAAGATCATGCTTTTATGTGGAAGACTGTTGCAAATCCTGATTTCTGCTGACTATGCCAATTTGTCACAATTGAGTGGTTTAGGTAGCTTAAAGAATCACTGTCACAGGTATTGAGAAAAGCAAGTTTTCATATAAATGTGTGAAAGTGCAACCAAGTTCAATGGCAATGTTCACTCTATTATTTACTATGTAAATGAAGCATACAAAGGAATATTGGCTTAAAATCACTAGAATGATTTGCATGGAGACCAGGGATGCAAGTGATAAGGGTGAAAGTGTAAGGAAGACCTTCCCATAGAGTCACAAGGTTCAGAGTGGACCCCACTGAAAAAACTTAGCCTTAGACCTGATCAATGTTTCGTGTTTAAAGGATTTAAGTAGTACTTAATCAATTAACTAATTCAGCATTTATAAAGTAATTCAATAAAATTGACTAAAATTGCAGTAGTTAATTATCCTTCTGAGATGTCAGTGTTTATGCTATACTTGCTACAGGGTATTTAAATCAATTCCCACACATGCATGCACACAGACACAATGAAGTGTGTACAGAAGTACCTGTGAAAAATTCCCCCTGATTTCAGTCAAATACGCTGTCGAGTGCTTTGGCTTTTCTCAGCGGTTGAGGCTCAAGGAGTGAGACTTTATCTGCCTATGCCTTGTCTTCAGCTTTCTCACAAACATGAGAGTTTGCAAGCTCTGAGAGCCATGTCCCACTCAAAGGGAGATTCTGGTGCATTCCACTGAAGTCCAGGGAAGCTCAAGGGGCCTCACTTAGGACCTCTATTTATAGGGTAGCGAGATGTAATCTGTAAGATTTCCATCCTCAGATCAGTAATGATTGGAGTTTCCAAAACAATTCCAAATTGCTTCCAATACAATTTCAAATTGTTTTCAAAACTCCAGCCACAGTGGTGTTACTCCCCTTGGGTTATGGTTCAGGGAAAGTCCCAAGGCTGTAAGTGGGGGACTGACTGTGCTCTTGTCCTTCATCTCAGGGATGTTCCCAGCTCAACCACTCTAGAGTTGCCATATGATCAAGGGAAGCTTGACCACCCAACTCATCACACAAAGGCCAATGCCCAGTGGGGATTCCTGAGGTTGTAGAGTGGTTCAAGGAAAAGTGTGGGGAGGAGAATGCACCACCATTAAGACTTGAGACAAGAAATGAGGGTTTTTTAAAATTATTATTTAAATAGTCATGTTTTGCTTTTTAAGTTGGTTTGATTGCATTGGTTTTTGGGTTTTTTTTGTTTTGGTGTTTTTTTTGTTTAGCCAATGTCAAGCGAATGACAGAGTAAACTGATGCTGATTTTTTTTGTCTTTGGTGATGTGAAAGTTAAACCTGTTCTCTACCAAGGGAATGTTCTTGCAAAATGGCTGTTCAGGGAGCAGTGATCTCTTCATCACACATACATTTGAGGCAGACTCCAGCAGGAGCCTGGGCTGAAGTACTATGAACTGTTATAGTGAGAAGGACGAACATGTTTCAGAAGATTTCAGGATCAGAAAACCTTTTCTGATGCTGTTTAATTGCAGCTGTTTTGGAGAATTATTGTGCCCTTCTTGGTAAGAAGCTAGCTCTGTATTGGTCTGTTTTCCTTAACTCACTCCTAGCAAAACTGAAGAGTGTGGATTGAAGGTTGCAGACATGAGACAGCCACAGTGCTGCACCAGAAATCATGCAAGAGCATGTGCTCTGTATGCCCTCTACTACTTTGTGCAGTCTTACTGACACAAACTGAGGATGATCCGATTTCCTCTACACTTAGTGAGGGGTGTCAGGAGGCCTGTAAGGAATTTTATAGTGACCAGGCCACTTGCTGAAAATGCTTGTTCAGAAATAGTAATTCGTATGAAAGCTGCTGTCAGTCACAGCTTTTGCTGTGCTACTTGTTTAACTGTGTAACCCTGCATGTTCTTGGGGGCTGAGACACAGATTGATTTGCACCACATTATTGCTGTCATGTTTTGTTAAAACAATGCTGTGATTACAGGCAGAGATTTCTTAATTTATTATACAGGAATATCCTGTAACTTCAGAAGAACTACAGGAATGGTGAGGGTGTTTTGATACCTCCAGCCCACCAAAATATAGCGATATTATCAATGGATTAGTTGTCCAGGAGGTCATATCATAAACACTTAAAGTGAAATTGTTTCACTAGAGGTACAAGTGTGAGGAGGCCACCATTGCTTTCTTGATATTTGTCAATGAAAAATACTAAATGTTACATGAAGATGATATTTTATACATTTATGCAGCTGTACTTTTATATACAGCTTTTTAAAATGTATACATTTAAAAACAATAAATTTATCTACACTGATTTTGTAATAGCCATTGTTAGAGAAGACTGTTTATTTAACAAGTATACATTTTCTCTATGTATGTTTCTCAGAAGCTGTACGTGAGCAGACAGAGGACTTCACAGCATGTGTTTGTAGTACATCACCATCAGGTTAATATACTTAGCATAATTTTTTGTTTGTGTGTGACTATCCTGGATCTTCTTAACAGAGTTGTTAAAAACCTGGGAAGATTTAAAGTTCTTAAAACAGAGTATTTAAAGGGAAAAAATTCACAAGTATTTTATAGGCATTGCATGACACTTGCTGGATTACTACACACTAAAAAAAGACAAGCAGAAGTGAGAGCATGACAATTACAATGTTGGAAAATACCTGGTTTTTTAGAGAAATAGACTGTTGAAAAGCATGGACCAACATTTAAAAGGGAAGTCATTAATGAATGGATTGTTTCAGTGGATTTAATATCAGGCCATAGATAGAAAAAGTGTGAGTCTGGGCTTGTGATTCATTTTTGTAAGAGTACAATATTCTATGATCAGGTTCTTCGGTTATTCTGTACATGGAGAATTTAATGTATCAGGTTTATGTATTTGAGGATATTTTACCTTAGGATTTTGATTTAGTAAGTGATACCACAGTGCACTGCAATCACTATACAAGTACAAGTTAACACTTAGCAGAACGTAACAATTGACTATATACATGAATCACAATACAAATATGATTCTTGTTTTACTGATCTTGTTTGATATGCTCACTGTCACAATGCTGATCATCCCCAGCTGCTGGGAAGGAATGTGGACTAAAGCTGGCTCAAGCCTTTCTCTCCTCAAATGTCTCTTTATTAATTGCTCAGCTTTGGTACTGTGTTGGGTTCAACCAGATATACACTGTCCTGTGCTGGTTTGGCTAACTCGGGAAGACGTTCACACTCTTTTTGGTATTTTTATTAACTGTTTGACAACAAACATTTATGTAACCAGTCTATCTATGCAACTGACACAGTCATTTAACTAAAACTAAGGCTGCTCTCTGGTCCCTTTGTTACATTCAGCTTCATCTGCAACAGTGATGGTAAGTGGATTTTGTCTGAATTCGGTGGGAACATGTCTGTGTAAGAATGCCTAGAATATTTTCAGAGGCAGGCACAGAGTATTTTGACATGCATCAAGCTATGGAAAATTTGCAAAAAGAGCCCAAATAGGTTTTTTTTTTCCAGTGGAAGTTTTTCATCATGAGTCTTGTTACTTTATCTTCTGCAGAAAAGAGTCTGTTGCCACAGTGTTATTTTTTCATATATGAATCTCCAGTTTAAAATCTTTTGGCCTTTCCAAAGTCAGTCAGAAAGGTTCTGTTAAGGTCGCTGAGACAGACCTTACCCCTAGAACTAAGATACAAAGCTATGAGATTCATCAAAGCAATATATTCCCCTGGAAGTAAAATCCCATTAGAGTCTAATGTTTACTAATATGCAAACTTTGGTAGAATTAACTTAGTCTCTTAGTCATGTTCTCCGGTTCTTACATATATTTGCAAAATTACTGTTGCAGACAGAGCTGAACTGCATTCACGTGAACTTAATTTTATCTGTTTGTCTGGGAATGGAGCTAAATTGTGAAACAGCTTAATAGACTTGGGGCTCATTAGGTGTTCATTATAAATACATCTTTATAATCAAATATCATGTAATTTTGTTACTGTAGAATTAATACACTCGTAATGGAAAACACAGTACATTTCTGCTTCGATAAGTAAAGGAGCCTGTTACATTTTGGTAAGTCAAACATTAATGCCACAGGTTAGAGACAACTGAAACAAAGTTTTTAATGCCATTGGTTTATTCTGGATAATCCCTACAAACATTGTTGCAGCTAAGGTGTAACTGTGCTTTTGGACTGAGACGTACATATGTCTTCAAATTCCTCTTCCTCTCCAAAGCAAAAAAAAGGAAGAGATTTCCCAAAAGTCTCACAATATTTATAGCTAGGGTTTATTAGTGGAATCTGGTTTGCTTTCCTGTGGTACGGATACTGAGTTCCAAAGTAGGAGAACACTGTCCCGTGTTGCCCTTCTAGCAAAGTGAAATGTTTAGGAATAAACATCTGCTGATGTGTGCAGTGAACTGATGAGGCTTGAGGCTGTGGAGACAGTCTTGGAATTCCTCTGTGAGCAACCATTGAAGTTCAGGTCCTTTGGAGCTGCTCTTTTCTTATGGCTGGCGTGCATGCTGTCTCCATCATTAGTGTCCAACACCACGGTCATGCTGGAGTCCATCCTGGACACAGTGTAGAGGCTGCTCTGCCGCGTGGGGTGGAACCTGGCTGCCTTCAGCTCCAGCTCCTCATAGCTGGACACCTCAATGAAGGGGCACCAGCGCAGAGCTCGCTTGAAGCCAGCTCGGAACCTAGGAGGAAAGAAGCCTGGTGAATGCCTGGGCTCGCAAGGCCCCAGGCCTTCATCTGAAAACACACAGTGCTGCCAGGATACTGACTTGGCCAGTTATCCTGCCCCTAGGCCTGGTTGGGCTCAAGTCAGTGGGGGTTTCCTTGACTGAGGTCAGAGTAGGACAAAAAAGATAATGGTAACAACTCATTTTGGTTTGATTTTCTATATGCTGTCCCTGCGTTTTAACAGTGGTATTTTCCTTATAATGAATTTCCTGTCTTTTGCCTCTGCAAAGTAAACAAATACCGACTTTCACAGAACTGTCTTCACAGAAATTGTTTTGGTTTGACCTCTAATGAGATCTGCATCTGTATTTTCATCTTCTTTCAGCAAGAAACTTTGTAACTTTTCTCTAAAGTGCCATCCCAGTTTCCAAATTTCAATATCCCTTCTGTGTTTCTCTCTAACAGGGATGCTTATATGGGAATGAGTTAATGACTAATAATTGTTCATGTGAAATATTTGGAAAATAATTTTTAATAATTAAGAGGATCCTAGAAAGTTGAAATCTGAACGTGAGCAATCTACAAACAGGCATTTTGAGGTTTTAGAGCATCAGTGTTTGCAATACTCATACAGAGGCAGGGATTTACTGTAAAGACCATTGTTGCATTTTGTGTGTATGCGCTTCCAGAATAAAAGCTTAATATATTAGAAAAGCAATTCTCTATGTATCTGTGTATAACTGGAAAAAGAACACCTTTTCACCTAGACCTAAAGCTTATCTGACTTTCTCACTTGTCTTGATTCTCTTGTTTTGTTTAAACAATCAGCTCCATTGTTTATCCTGCCTGTAAGTTTTTTGGAGCAGTGGTTAAACTACCACAGTGATGACTGCAGGTAAAAATTCAGATCTAGTGTTCAGTTAAAGTTAACAGATCTCACAGAAGCGACTTTTCCTTCCTCAAATTTTTAAGTTTGCCATGGAGTTCTCACGTGATGACAACCACACACGTAGGTTGCTATTCAGCATTCTCAGTTTACATGCGGTCCATATTTTGGAAAAATACTGAAAGAGCCTCTGATGGAAATGGATTTTGTGACAGGAATTGTAAAACCAAAACATCTTTTAACTGTATTACTTTTCTTGGCACCTTCCATCCTCTTTCTGATTCAGGGCATGTTTTTTCTTCATCTTGAAATAATGCTCTCTTTATCTAGATACGTAATATCCTAATTAGCTTGGAAGATGATGCTAGGGATAGATGTTCTGACTCTGTCTGGTACTAGATGCAGCAGACGCATGAATTGATCTGAATCCCAGCAACAAGCTCTATTTTCCTATTTAATGAAAAGGAAGCAGATATTCTGGTATCTTCATTTCAATACGGAACTTAATTATAACAGGACTGTCACCAGGACTTCATTCTTGCATCAAATTCTGAATAAGGTGACCTTTAGTATGTTTCAAAATATTAATTTTTCTTTGACTGTATTCTTTAATCCAGACATTTAATTTTGCAGTTTGCAAGTGTCAACATAAGCCACATCAGAGATACTATTTTTTAATAAATACTTCTGTAATTGTGCCATAAAAAGTTTTTGAAGAAAATGGGATTGGTTTAGAAGTTTTATGGTAGTAACTGAAAAAAATGAGGCCTCATTTTTCTTTGCCTTTGATTTTGCAGACACTGGACACTTAGTGAAATCTGGTTTCTGTTGAAACAAATGGAAAATTTGCCATTTGAGTTAGTTTTGTTCTGGCATGCTAAAACTTTACCTTGTCTTTAAACAGTTGTAAGTGATGAAAAGCTCATCAGAAGGCAGAAGGCACTATGAATTTAGTCATTACCTTGTCTTTTTAAAAGATCATGAATGGAATTGTCACAAGTTATCCTCATCAAGAAGGATGACGCCAGTGTTTTTGCGCCAATAAAAACTTGTTAGGATTTGTTCACTTCATTTTTGATTAGATTCCTTTTGACAAGTACTACATGATCTTCAGTTGGGGTTTAGAAATACCTTGCAATATTGCTATAAAATTTGACAGTAACTAAACTTTGCACTGGCTGCTAAGTCAAAAGAGATTTAAAATAATATTTAAGATTACTTAATCAATACTGATTCGTACTGACTGAGTTTGTGAAATAATTAATTGTTCCTGGTGTTCTTTATCCAATAATGCTAGAAGAAATACCGGTGAATAGGATGGCCAGGATGATGTTTGTGTAGATCCTGGTCCTATAAATTGAAATGAAATATTTGAGTCTGTTTTGGAATGCTGTAGTCTCAGGCTAGCAAGTATCTGTAAAATGTCATGCAACTCAATAGGTACAGTGCCTTTGAAATTCAGAGCATAATACAGTATCAAACAATACTGTAATTTAGTATTAAGTAATGAGAATATAAACATTTGTATAATATTTATCAGCCTATTGCAGATCTTGGAGCGCAGTAGGAATCTAATGCTGAGATCTACAGAACACAGTAAATCACATTTTGTATTGCATTCTTCCAGCAAAACAAAATCTGGGATACAATTGGTGAACATACTGCTTGCACTCTATATCACTAATTACCATCTTCTTTATTTTTATATTTTGCAAACCAAAACCATTAAAATGCTATAGGTTTTTAAAAAAAATTTTGGAGGTGCACATGGAAAGGATTGGTTTCTGAAAACTGCATTTTGCTCTCAAATTTTAAGTAGACCAGAATATTTACTGGAAGTCTGCCTCTGGGTTTTTGAGGCTTCTTGTCAAGTACAAATCTTAAGAAATGTTGGGTTTTATTTTTTTCATTTTGTTATTTCCCCACTAACTGGAATCTATTTAAGTGAAAATTCTGTGTCTCTTTTTTTCTGTTTAAGCAGTTTATGTTCTTGCTGAAGTTATGCACCTCATTTCATAACCAGCTCTTACCTCTTATTAAGACAGCAGTAGATAATGGGATTGTACATTGTAGAGCTCATGGCAAGCCAAAAGCTGGCTAAATAGATTTGCTGAATGTATTTCCACCGGTTTAATTGTTGATAGATCCCAGTGACTATGAAGTAAATGTGGTAGGGCAGCCAGCAGACAGCAAATGTCAGCACAACCACAATCATCATTTTTACCACCTGAAAGAAGTAATAATGGTATTAAGCCTTTTTAGTTTGGACTAGCATTTCAACATCCATTAATAATTTTCTTGTAATTAGTTTTTAAAGTCAAAGGAAAGCTGAATATGCTTTTATATAGTTTTTCCTTTTAATCTGACTAAATTTTTTTTTTTTGACTGGAGATCCTCTTTTTCCTAAGAAAAATAGCAAGAAAACCTCTTTTTCCTAAGAAAAATAGCAAGAAAACCTTTCCTGACTTTATTTGTATTGATTTTTTGCAAGTAATGTATTTGGCTATCTAAAATATCACTTCTTTTCTGTACATCTAACCATGGCATAAGGTTACAGAGTGTTTTATTTAGACACCTCATTTTGGCCTTTATTGACCTTGCTGTCTATTTTTATTGTGGTCTGCAAGTCTATTTCTGGTCCCCAATTTTTTGTAGGAAACGAGCAACTTGCAGCATCCTGTGTAATTTCAGAGCCTAACAATTCCCTTGGCTGGTGATCCTTGTTTGTTGTTTTCTGCAGGCATCACAACATCTGTTAGCTACCATAGTTTTTAGTAAGCACAAATGAAGAGGGGCTCTGCTTTGTGCTCCAAACACGTGAGGAAAGCTTGCAACTTGTAAAATTTTCACTCCCATCTTTCTCTTTTCAGCTATGTAAAATACTAGTTCAGCTACCATTTTCAGCACAATATGTCACATGTTTACACCACAGGTTTTCTTTTTGTAGCTGAAATGGAACTAGACATGATAGATCCATGCTGGGAAGTCTCTTGTTTATTTGTACTTTTGAATACTGAGGAATAACAGGGATGTCTACGAACAGTTCCTGTATTTTCTCTGTACAAAGTGCCATTTCATACTTTTTCTAGTTTTACCAAGGGAAAAATCCAAAGAACTGAGATTTGCTATACTTACATGTCTTTGGTTAATGTTTTTATAAAATGCCAACTAACATAATTAAATAATTTTACATATAAATGTTATGGTATCCTCCTTAACTCGCATTGCATCTTCCTATGGGAAGCATAAAGCAATTTTTCATTTTTCATTTAATAGCTGGCACCAATTAACAGTCTTTCTTGCTGGATGGGACTGTAATGTGCAAGATTTTGCTTATAAGAATGCTTATTGTTATATATATGCACTGATCATCATTTAAAGGCAAAAAAGAGGCATCTGGCCAAATATAAAACATTTACAATAGTTCGTTCTTCTGAAGCACTTTTCATCAGTTAACTATAAATCATCCTGTGATCAGGAAGATCATTGTTATAAAGGAAGGCAACACACCAAAACATGCTATCACTTTTACCTTTCACAGGTATGTCTGTGTATCTACATCTAGGCATATATAGAAGTTTATGGGACTATATATGTGATTTTTGGCGTGGGGAGAAAAGGTTATGATTTTATGTGGACAGAAATTTCTGGACTAAACCATGTATGTGAAATGATGCATAAAAATATGTTGTCAAATGAGTCTATCGTTAAATGGCATTGCTATTTCATTGCTTTTGACATAACTTCTACTGTTCTGCTGGGGACTTACACCTCTGCCTTGCACACATTGTATAGATAGAAGTCTTAATTCTGTAGTTTTACCATGGTACTTAAACTCCCTGTCATTGATTTACCGGTGCCCTTTGCTTGTTGTTGTGTTTTTATAGATCAGTCAGGAATGATAAGTGTTACTTCAGCACCTTTCAGGACTTCTGTAATTTCAGAACACTGAGAGTCTTAAATATTTACCTTGATATTTAATTAGCAGCCCTTGCAGTTCCAGCTGTGCATATGAAATTGTTCCTAGAATTAGTCATCACTGGAATATCATAGGTACTGAATGAAAGGATTTTGTGCCCAAATTTTCAGAGTGTAAACAGGTCAATCTGTATTTATGGTTTACAGTTCATCTGTTCAGTGCTTGAGAACCAAAACAGTAGAGCTTCCCAGCAACAAATGTAGCTTAATCTGGTTAAGCACTGTGTCACTCATGCCCCAGAGATGCTAGAAATCACAGAAAGAGTCCATGTTGCCTATTTGGCATACTCAGTTGTGTCAATTTTTTTCCCAAAGAAACTTGTTTGTCTTTTTTCTGACATCCAAGTGCTCATTGTCTAGTTTTCTGTGAGATATTGAAGGGCAAGGCAAGCAGTGCTTCTAAAGTCTACTTAAAGGTCTCCTAAAGCTTATAAACCTTCACAAGCTGTACAAAAACCAGCTTTTAGATTTCAGCTGCTGCACAAATTAACCTTGAAGGAATGACGTTCCAGTTTAAATTACTATTAAATACAACATTTCAGGTTTTCTTCAAGGGACCAGATATTCCAAACTAACTTTTACCCTGGAAAGAAAATCCAAAATTTTTCTTGTCACAATTTCAGGCAATTCAGTTCTAATTTTGAAAGTTTTAACTTTGAGTTTTGAAATGAAAAATGCCAAATCACCCTCAGAGAATTGCATCTTTCCCTGTAAGGTTACTCTTTTGTTTAAAACAAAATACTCATAGTTTAAGAGAGTGAGATTCATATAGGGCTTTCTTGTTGCTGTTTCTCTCTGGAAATCCATGACTAAATATTAAGTCATCATCCTCCTGAAAGCAGAAATTTCTGAAGCATGTAATCAAGCTGGATAACAAGCTACAGATGATTTTAGATGGACATTAGTGTTTGATTTAATTTGTGAAGTAATGAGTTGCTTGAATGACAGACAGTGAAGCACATTACATTCTTAATCATTCAGGTTTGCATGTCATTTTAAGTATTTATATAGTACAGTGTACTTATTGACATATTTCCTAGGAGAAGATAAGTGAGATGTTGTAAGTCTGTGTGGTGTGAAGTTGTTGGAAACAGAAGGCAGTTAAGGTTAAATTTGAAGTCAAATGCAAAAATTGAGAGTAATCAAAAAGACCTAGTCTGTTCTCATTTCATCATCTAAGAATGACTGTGTGTTGGCAAAAATTGAGGGGAAAAAAAAGAATCAGGAGAAGGAGGGAAATTATTCCCGATGTCCTTTTCCCTTTCAGAGAGAGGCACGCACTGCAAGGCCGTACCTTGCACTTTATAGCTGCCGTGCTTGTCTGTAATGTTGGTCTTTCCAGTATAAAGTTTTATTTTTTGGTTATATCAATAACTATGAACAGAAAGTGACTTCAAGATCTTTAAACCCTAGAGCACCTTGAGTTTACTTGAATAAATTCTGATGAACAAGTGCCTGTAAACCAACAGAGAAAGTAAATTAAACAGGCGCAGTATGAATTTACCACAAAAACTTGATCGTCTTTTCCCAGTACACTGTGATGTTTCATTAAGAAACCCCAGTGACACTTTACAGGTCCAACTGCAGAATATAAAAGACCTTCAGTTGTTTTTTGACTACTTAAACCTGTGACTGAAAAAAAAGCTCTTTTTAATAGGTCTGTTCTGTTTCACTTTTTGAGGTATTAAGATTTTTCAGTTGCTTTTCCTTCTGTTCTGAGTTGCATAGAATTCATTGGAAAGATTTTCTCTTGTGCATTAGGAAACCTTTCTAAAGCAAGAAAATGGCTGAATTCAGTCACTTAGCTTAAAATCTAGCTCTGTTCCTGCCACTATTTCACCGTGGAGCTTTCCAAAATGTGAATTGCAAAATCTTTTATCCCAGTGGCACCATTTTCTCCTGGTGTTCTGTTCAGTCTCCCTCTGTGTATATTGTGGACAGCATGACTGGAGGAAAGAGGATTTTTTCTGTTCTAGGCAATACTTTTGTTAAATGAGTTGTGCTGAGGTCTCCCAGTTGTGCAACCTTCATGCAAGTCTTGAGGCTTGATTTGTAAATGTAAAATCAAAGTATTTATTTTTATACATTGGTTTTCATTAACCAGTTTTGCTGATGCTGGTGCACTGCTGCCTATGTCTAAGAAAAACTCTGTCTAGAAGAAGTTAATTTATGTGCTTTCTGGTCTTTATCCATTCCTTAAATCCTTTCTGAGTAAGAAGCATTCTTTCATTAATGAATGTAATGAGAAAAAATGTATATAAAAGAGCAAAACCGATGTAAGTTCATTGGAACTGGAGTTTGCAAGTGTGCCTTTGCTGTGAAAAATTTGGAACAGTAAAAGTGAAAAGGAACTAATAGATTCTGCTGCACTTAGAAAAACCAGCAAGTACATTTATTTTTTCATACTGTTTTTATTTTGCATGAAGAATAGCTAGAAGAGTAGTCTGGTTTAAGATGTAGCATTGAGAGCAGCTCTTGAAAGATTGGGAATAACATATACTGTTCTGAGAGATTCAGTTGCTGCTGGAGGAATATAGCAATTCACATTGCAAGGCAATGAATTGACAGCAAAACCTAAGACTTGGACCCTGCAATCATTTCCTTTTCAATCTTCTCTGCAGCTCGTTATTGCCTTTCTAAATCATCTTTGATACTGCTGCTTGTACAAGTACAGGAATTTGGCTTTTGATTTCATTTCCGCTTATGTCACACAGAACAATTACTTTCAGAACTTTTACTCCTGGGTGTTATGCAGATATGAACAAGAAGCAAATGATTTAAGAACCCATGGAGTGTAAGAATGTCTTTGTTTACCCTCTCCTGGATGTTATTTATTCATGAACACAGCTTAAACGCAGTTCACAGATAATCCCTGGAATCATAACTTTGGCCCTGTACTCTTGGGAGAAGTAAAATACCAAATACCACACTAACATTTCACAAAGTGTTTCTCCCAGCATGTTAGGATGCAGCCAGTAAATCCACTTCCCAGTCCTGGGGACATACATGGCACTTATGCATGAGGCACCAGAGAGAAAGGAACACCAATATGCCTTTGTTTCTCCGTGATGCTTATTTGGAGTAAACTATCTGTCTTCTGCAAGCAAGTTAGGATTCAAGGGTAATTCTGCTGGCAATAGTGCAGAGATGGAGCTGACTTCTGAGGTACCAAGTGCTTTGACTCAGGGATTTTCTGTATTCTTTCAGCCCATGGGAAAGGATGGATTATCAATAGTTGAAGGACGAGAAAGTATGAGAACGCTTGGAAGTCTTTCAGCCAGATAACGTATTTGCCAATTCCAGTGCTCCAGATACTTTTAGTCTTCTGACTTATGTTTTCCATCTGTTTTTCTCAGTTACTTGAAATAAAGAAACTGTTTTTAATTTCAATTTGCACAATCCCTTGTTGCAAACAGAATTCATAACCCTTTACTTCTTAGTTAAGCTCAAAAGTTTGAAAATATATTCTTGTCTAGAGTGAAGTAGTTTTTAATTAGTTTGCTTTCTTCCAAATTCCCCAATGTGGGACTCCCCTCAAACCAAAGCAATTCTGACATTTTTTATGAATGGTCTTAGCTACTGCTGGTTTAAATTATTTTCCCCCAAAGCTTCATAGAACACAGGTTTGACAGTTATTTTGGGTTTCTCTCAGCACGTCAAGAAATATTTGTTTCATTGCAAAGAAGAGGTAAATATTTTGCTCAGAGTTTTATTTTCCTTGAGAATGTGTGATTTTACATGCATCTGACTGGGGGCAAGGAGGAAAAGTTTCCACAAGTTTTGTTACTTTATCTAAGAATAAAGATATCTCACAAGAGATTGTTGGGTGTTAGGCAATATGCTAATGTCTACTACTCAACCTAAGAGAGTTTTCTGTAAGCTAGACAGCAAGTAAAGGTAGGTGGCCTTGTATCGTCTTGGTCTTGAGCATTGAGTGGCCTAAGAAGTTTATGTTCTTTAGAAAATGACTCTGAGTGGTTGTTGTGGGATTGGCATTATTTGGCATGATTATCCACCTGAGATCTAGTTCGTGGAAAAGCTGATCGAGTGCTTTTGTGCTTAAGATTCATACCACCACTTATTTTACAATACTTTCCTTCTTTACTGGGAGTGAATGATGGGGCAGAATTAATTTCCATGCCTCCAACCAAATATGCGATTTGGTGTGGGGGGAAATAAAACAATCTTTTTTTTTTTTTTTTTTTTGCTAATAGGGGTAGTTAATTCTGAAGTCCACTTTGACACAATTCTGAAAGTGTTCTGGAACCCTTAATCCTCATTGTAGGCTCAATGTTTAAATTAATTTTCCATGAAAGACTTCTGAAGGAATGGCACTAGTGAATGTTCTCTTTTGAAAATTATTCTTATGTATTGGACACTGCAATAACCAACTAATGCTATGATGAATTATGCCAATGAATTATGCAAAAGTTGCATACCATCCTACTTGTGTTTTACTTTATGTGACCTCCTTGTAATGAAACCTGTCCTCCTGAACCTAAAATGAAATGTTATCTTTTGTTATCTTCAGAATAGGAGCACAGACTCTTATTTAATATGGAAAGACTACTGTTTGAATTGTTTTATTTCCACCTTATTCACCTAGGGGAATTAAATAAGTAATTTATATAATTAGAAGCCATTTGAATGTTTACCATATTTCTCTAGAATTTTGGCACAAGAAAATAATGAGAAATAATGCAGATTGTTTCCTACATAGTTTGAAAAACCTCTTTTCTGTTGATAAGAAAATAACTGTGAATTATTCCTGGACTGTACTTATTTAAATTGCATGGCAAAATTCTGTTAGAGAAAAACACAGTTAAAGCTATTTTTTAGTTGCCATCCTAATTATGCATTGGCAGTGGTAATAGTATCTTCTCTTTCAAAGTCTGAAGAAAAAACTTTTATTACCACCTGAGAAAAAAAAAAAGGGCAAAAAAATTTAATGTTGTTCCCCAGTCCATTTTCATTTAAATTGACTTCAAATGAAACTGGTATTGTCAGTGATGTTGAGGTTTATGTTTTGAATTTCATGCACCTAGTTTATTTTTGTCATTCTTCAAATGACTGTACAAGGTTGTGAATTTATTAGGAGAAGTAGACTTGTAACTCCCATACAGAATATTTTGGAAATACTTGGTCAATAAAAAGTGGTTCGTGCTCTGGTCAATTATTGATGAAAAGTATCAGGAGTGTCATTATCTTGACAAGCATTTATTTTTGTACAGGCAAGCATTCCTTCAAGTATTAAAGTATCCAGATGGCTTGGCCATAGTGGTCAACACATTGGTCATAATTGCACTGGTTTGATAATCCTGTGGTATCCCAATTTGTGGAATAAAGTATAAGCTGACCCATGCCAGGGTGGCTGAAACTGTTTCCTAGGAAACCTGCTTTAAAACCTGGGGAAATAAATTACTTCTATCCACCCCAGAAAATGAGTAATGAAATAAAGGTGCTTTGAATAGGTTGCACTACAGAATTATTAATTCTAAAGAATGATATTCTTCAGTTGAAGGATTAGATTTGTTAGGAGAAGGCATTAATAGACGTAACATAGACACCCCTCTGTGTGGAGGTGTGTAGATTTCTGCTTTAACTCAGAAAAACCTGTGCTGAAGTTACGTTTTGTTTTGACATGAAGAGCATCCCGTAATGAATGCCAAAGTGTGTGGGTGTAATACTGGAACTGCAGTTCTGTTCTGCTGAATATACAGGTCTTGCCTCTGTAGTCCTCCAAAATGAATGATCTGCATCAGATTTCCTGGGCTTTCCACCACACAGATGCTTGGCAGTGTTCTGGAAAGCTCAGCTGACTGAAAACTCATGCTAAAATTAATTTGTTCATGACTTCCCTATAGGGATTTGATGAGGAAGTGGCTTCTTATGCACTCTCTGTGTGTGTGTGTGTGTGTATATATATATATATAGACAAATGTGTTTTTATGCACCCATGGACACACAGGAATATTCATGTGATCATAATTTAGCATATGTAATGGATAACTTTGCAGATTAGCTGATACAACAAAAGACCTTTTGAAGTTTCCAAGGTTTGTTTATATGCTGGTGAAAAATTTACATATAACTTGAAGAACACACTTTGTCCTGAATGTGGGATTTTAAGGTTATTGGTCTGGAGGATCAGGTCCCAAACTTGAACTTGGGGAGAACTGCACAGAAGAAGTTAAGTCTATCTTAAAAAACCCAATTCCATTATTTCAAACATGAAGATCATAATCTCCATGTTGAAAATCTGAATGTTGAAAAAGAGATACTTGGCTTTCATTTCTCTTTCTCATAGGTATCTTGGTTTTATTATTAACAAACATGTATAGTTGAATTCAGCAATGCATTTGAAACACACTGAGCTCACTGACATTGGAGTGAAGCATTGTTGAAATTTTTTTGTCTGTTAACCTAGTGTTACTTCCATTCTTAAATATATGAGGCACTAGTAAGCAGAAATTTTTGCCCTAGGACTGTGCCTAGACTTTACAGTTTACGTAAATTTTCTGCCAATAGTGATGGAAAATATAAAAAAAAATAAGGAGAAACATCACAGCAACTGTAAGTGCACAGTTCTGAGCCTAATCATTGACCATGCAGAACTAGTCTCTTAAATCTGCCCCTGACCTGGAGATGTTGCCAGCTGTTCTATAAAAAAGTATTGACCAGAAAACTTTGTCAGTAAATATGTAAACTGGCAAGGCTTATGCACAGTATAAAGCCATTTTTAGTATTTACGCTGCTTTTACTTCTCTGTGATTGCTGCTTGAAGCATGGACGATGGGTGTGGAAAGATGTGTTTGTTCACAGGTGATAGCTGAGTTTTAGGACCTTGAGTCAATGAATGGAAGCTGGTACTGCTGCTGAGTGTTCTGTAGCTATTTGGAGATAGAGAGCAGAGAAGAGCAATAATTCCAATAATTTGTTATATTTCACTGTGTCAGTCACGTTCAGAGAATAATCAGGAGGGCGTCTGACTTTATTTCTACCTCAGTAGGAAATCTTGTTCAAAGTTATGGGCAGATCATTAAAAAGAGAACAAATTGCTAGGAAAAAAAATCTTGAAAAGGAGAACAGGTGAATCCTTTCTTCTGAAGTTCTAAGACCATCAAATAGCACTGTAAAAAATATTTTGTGTTTAACATGCAATGACAGTAATTCCCCTGTACCTCATGCCCCAATTTTTCCCTAGGCAATTTCTAAGCATTTGAAGAGTGAGACTGTGAAATAGAAATTGTGATTCACAACATTAATAATTACTTTGCTCATTCCCTACATTTTCAGTGGGTTTTCAGTCCACATACTTGGTAATAGAAAGAGTTTACAGAACTTTTTAAAACTTAAAACCAAAGATTATTGGTTGTTCTGCCTCATCCTAATGGAAAAAAAAAGGTGCCTCTTTGTGTGTATATGTTTAGGGAGGGGGTCATACATTGTAATTAATGTGATGACTGTGCAAGAACTTAATTGTAAATGAAAAGCCTAAATCAGACTTTCATGTTAGTATTCTGTATTCTTGTGGAGATTTTTGATAGCTATGGGAATATATTACTGATCAAAATAGTAACAGCTATCTTATTCTGCTAGTATTTTCACCAGAAGGATACTCATGTGATATTCTGACTTTCATTACCCTTTTCAAGTTTTTCTTAAACTTAGAGAAAATAAGCTTAAAAAAAAAGTCCTATTCTGCAAACTTTTGACTGCAATAGCAATTACTTGCAAATAGAGACTTTGACTTTAGTGTTAATAGCAATCTGGTGAGTCCGCCAGGGTATTTATCTTTACGATTATGGAACAACTGCTCAAAATGTTAATGGAACACTAACATCTGCAGTCGGGTCCAATAACCTTCTTAATGGCCAGTCCTGGCTCACACCTGCAGAACCATGGAGAAGGGCAGCAGGCAGGGTAAGCATCTGTGGTCTGTAGGAAGCATGTCATATCTCCTTGCATAACTTAGTCCATCTACATGGTTACAAACCCAATTTTAGGCATATGTAGCACTTTGTGAAGTCAGACTTAGCTTCATTATCTTAATTACCATATTAAGAAGGCTATTTCATACTTCCTGTGAATAGTCAAGAGTTAAGGATATATCATAGTGAGAGGTGCCCTGAAGCAGAATGAGAGGAAACCTATCTTTAGTTATTAATGTTTGTAAGTAATTCTACCTGTTACATTTCACTACTGAGCATGATTTGGGAAATATTTTCCGCTGTAAAGGTAGTTGAGAGAAAAAAAATAATTATTGAAAGTATTTCATACTACTCTCTCTCTAATCCAGGATATATTCTCTAAGTATCAATCTTGAGATCTACCTAATTTAATATATTAGGAGTTTTGTGCAGCAAAATAAAGGCATGCCAGGTAAGTTTGATGACAAGACACTTCTGAGCAACTGTGCTGCTGCAGAAGTGAGAAGGAACTGGGATGTGGAAGAGCTGTGGGAGCAGAAGTCACGGTGCTGGTCATATACTTTGTATTGTACCAATAGTGATTGTGTCCCTAGGTGGGGTGGTGGCAGTGACAGATATCACAGAGCAGCTAGGAACTGCTGGACTGGTACTGTGCTAGTTTTGATGGGTTGTTTTACATTGTACTTCCACAGGTATGATCATACTCAGCAAAATTCTGGGATTTGCTCAATTAAGGACTAATAAAATTATCTGCTGTGAATTTGTTTGCCTGTTGTGAACAAAAGAGGAGGAGACAGATGTTATTGACTCATTATAGCAAGACCAGGTCATCCATTTCATGAAAGGAAAAAAATGAAATATTGGGATGTTCCAGATGAGGCATTCTCAATAGAGAACAGGGAGTTACCCCTGTGCACGACCATGGTGACACTACATTGCTGGCATTCCTTGTCTGGTTGTGGTCACTTGTTGCATAAAGATGTTATATAAAAGAAGCACTAGTTTCATTTATGTAACGAATGTAAACAAAGACTGAGAGAAGAAATTGACATAAAAACATCTGTAAACATGACACCAGTGAGGGATGTTAAGTAATTAATTAAGCTAACTGAAAATAATGGCATAGACCTGTCTATAAAGAAATTTAGCCTGGAAAACTTAACTCTATGGTTCATGAGATTTTTACAAGATGGAGGTTTAAGATGATATCAAAGGAATTCTCAAAGAGTTGTTTGTGGTGACAGGTCTGAGGGCTGGTTCCTGTTCTGTTTTCATTAAATTTTTTACTGTTGAAAGACACAAACTGACACTCAGTGAATAAGTGGAGAAAGCACTGGACAGCACAGTTCGACATCTTCCAGTGTCTGGCAAACAAGGGATGAGTTTGTTTTCTGAAGAGCCTTTAAAACCATCTGAGGATTCCTTCTTCCTGTTTTCTTTTTCCTTATGTTAAGTAAGAAATGTGCCATTGTCAAACACAAAACTTTCTATGACTCATTGATATGAAAATCTTCAAAAATATTTAATTTTGAGAGTAGCTTCACAAAATCTGAGATATATGACTGCGTGATTATAACCTCAGAGGAAACTAACTTAAAAGTAGGAAATCATAAACTCAGACTAATCACTTCAGAAACTTTTTGGTCACTTTGTATTTTGCTTAGGGGAAACACAGTGTATGAGCATAAGCTGCCGCTTTGGTATTTTTGTTACACCTTCAGTTGCCTGAGGAATTAATCAGGGACATTTCTATGTAAGGACTGCAGTCTTTAAAAAGCATCTCTGTTTCTATTGATTGTTGGCTGATAACAGAGCAGTGGAGTGCCCAGAAGTGGTGCTAGCTGGGGCAAGTCTTTCTTCAACCTCATATTACTAAGCCTTTTTTCTTTTTGCATGTGCTGAACAATGATTGCTAAATTTGTCAATGTGGCTGCACTCAAGTACACCTGTGACTTTCAGTCATGATAGAGCTTTGGCCAGCAAGGTGCTCACAGTGCATCAGCTTTTTGGATAAATGATAATTTAACTGTAGCTGTATGAAATTTCAGCTAGTCAAGCCATACAGCCACCCACACGTTACAATATAAGCCATAGTGCTATGACTGTTAGATCAGTGAGATCACCTCTTCTTAAAATAGTGTTTATTTCTCCAGCTTAATCTTCTATGTTAGCTCTCTTCTAGTATTTATTTAGTCTGTTTTGTACTTTGTTTTCATTGCCACTCTCTGCAAAGTCAAAGAGAAGATGCATTTACAGAAGATGTGTATCGATGTACCAAAAAATTATACAGACCCCTATTTTTGGCAGGAGATGCACAGTATTCCTAGCAAACTGAGCATCTGCACCTCATTACCCCACAACAGGATGGGTAGGTTGTTTGATGTATCACTTCCAGTAATGTAAGATCAGCTAAAGGGAAGACGTGTGTCTGACACCACCATGGCAGTCATTCCTGCCTGGGTGCACAAGCACAAACGAATCTTCTAGGTGGAAACACTCATGTCCCATGAATAAATAAATGATGAGGAAGGCACCAAGTTCTCTTCAGCAGACTGCTGTTGCATGGCAAGTTTGGGTGATCTGTAGTCCTAGACTGTATGTAGGGTGAAGATGCCTTCACTGTACATGCAGGGTGTTCTAGGATTTGCTTCTCTTTGCACACCTAAACATGTCTAGTGAATATTTTGACATATGTGCAGCCTTGGTAAACCATTACCTGAAAAAAGACCATAAAATTGTGTTTCTTACTATCTGATTTTTAAAAACTAGTCACAGGTGATGTTTCAGTGTATATAAGGGTATCAGCTGTCAAGACTGGGCTTTCCCTTGAAATCTGTAGTACAAATTTGTGTAGAGTAGTTGACTGCAGAGGGAGATTTAATTGAATTTAGGATAATCAAGTTATATTTACTTTCTGCTGCATTAAACTTCTATTCCCTATGTCATTTTGAAAATGGCGTATAAGTATAAGGTAGTGGAGATTGCAGTGCTGGGATAAGCCAGAAGATGGGTTGCTTAAATAACTAGTTTTAAATGACTGACTGAAGATTTTAAACATGTCTTTATGCAGTCCCATGAGGAAGCAATTACTTTCCAACCTTGAAGAAGTCTGAACAAATATGTAGGATAAAAGTGAGGTTTCAAGATGGTGTAGGAAGTCACATGCAAGACAAACCCTTAGACCCAGAGTATGAAAACATTTTGTTTCACAGGGCTAGATGCAAACTTTCATGAAAGGTTTTAAGAATGGAACAATATCTAACCCTAGTCTGTCTGTCTAGGCTTAGTGGTTGCTTGTTAACTAAAAGGATCTCTGATTTTAGAGTTAATTAATGGCTATCATCTGATCTGTGAGTTCATAGTGTAATATTTCATCACCTATTTATTTTGAATAAGCTTTATATTATGAGTAGAGTCTTGTTTTTTCAAATCTGTCAGTCCATAATTAATTCAGTATTTCAAGAGTTTTGATGCCGTACTGCGATGTTTTAGGCTTTGACTTCTTGGTTTTTCTTCCTTTTCTCTTTTTTCCTGCCTTTTCTCCACAATAAATTACTCCATAGAGAAACAATTAATCTTCTTTTTTTCTGGTCTGACCTGTTTGGCTACCTTTTAATGCCAGCAAAAGTATCATTATTTCTAACTAGTGCTTTTCTTTGTAAAGTGTGGTATAAAATACATATTAATGTGTTTTCATGTAATTTATTCATACGTGATGAAGGAAAAAGAAAAGGAAAACCTGCATTTTTAGGGGCACTGAAAGCGAGTGAGAAGTCACGAGTATTTTTATGGCTACACTGCTATGTAAAAACAGGAGCATAAAGACATAGCACAGTTCCTTCTGAATCAGACAGCTGCCCATCTATCCTATGGTTCTGTCTCAGAGGCAGTAGAAGGTGCTGTTTACCCCATGAACCTGGCAATTTTCCATCTTCTATTTTCCTGATACTGTCCCAGCACCCAGGATTGTATTAAAGAGGAGTGCATCTCTGATTCATCCTTTCAGTATCTATTTGGACATTAGGCTGAAATTTTGGACATCAGAAAGGATTTCTTCATTGAAAGGGTTGTCAGTCATTGGAAAAGGCTGCCCAGGGATATGGTGGAGTCACTACATCTGAAAGTGTTCAAGAAATGAATGGACATGGCACTTAGTGTTGTGGTCTGGTTGACAGTGGAGACCGGTCAGAGGTTGGACTCATTGATCTTGGATGTCTTTTCCAACCTTTTCCAACTCTATGATTTATGAATTTATTGCTGGTTAATTTTTCTAAAACCTTTATGAAATCTGTGAGATCATAAGCATCTGGCAGGAGAACCTCTCAGATGCCCTTTACTGACTTTTAAGTTACTCTTTCTTAAAGTGCTCTCTCTTCTACCAGCCTTGTGCTCCTCTCCTATTAGTTCTTGCATTTCAGGATTTGGTGACCAACAGTTCTTCAGTCACTTTATCCACTACCTTTATGTTTCTCTAAATGCTGACATCTTGTCCCTTGGCCTCCTCATCTCCAAACTAAAAAGTGCAGGCCATTTTAATCACTTCATAAGTCCTTTGATCATTTTTAGCTGCCCTTCCTTGGACTTTCTGTAAATCTATGAAAAGGAGGGGAAAGAAAAAAAGAACAAATCAGAGAAATATGTGTGAAGTGTTCATACAGGAGTCCTCACAGAGGCTGTGAGAAGCAAACATATGGGACTTTTTTTCTCATTTTATATTCAAAGTTGAGAAAAAGAAATATATTGAAACAATGAGTCTTTTAATCAATGTTCATTGCTAAAATAAATTGAGATGACACCTCAAGCTGTGTTAGGAGAAGCAGAAAATACAGAAGTATAAGTGTGGGAATGAAAATTACTGAAAAATATGCCTGGTGACATACTATCACAAAGTAACAGTCATAAGTAAAAGGAACAGTAAAGGAAATACAAAAGTTAAGGAGAGCATTTTCTGCTGCTCTGTATTCTTCCCATTGTGGCCAGGCAATAGCATCTTCTGATGAGATAAACGTTCTTTGTTCAGCAAACTGTTGTATCAGAATTGTACCTCTTGATAAAAACAATACTAACTGATTTTACTTGCAGTACATAATTATTCCCTCTTATGGTTTAAGTAAAGCTGAAAGAATGATTGGAACTTTTTAGATAGCAAAAGCAGGATGTGGAGACAACATCTGAGAGCAAGGATTTGCAGTGCATATAAAGAACATTTTGGCCTGGCAAATCTTATAGTAATATTATGAGACACTTGTACAAACTTGTTATGTGTGACACCATTGAGACTATAATTCCATATTATGAAAATCGGAATTTCAGGAGAATAGATGATGTTCAGCTGGACATTAGTCAGTCTCATGCCAGGAGCTTTAAGAAGAAGGGATAATGGCTGCAAAGTCCCCGCCTGGAGCAAATGTTCAGAAGTTCAAAAGACTGATACCAGGCAGATTTAAGTGGGACAGTCCCTGAGATATTTGAGCTGTGTGTCAAGAAAAAAAAAGGGTTTTGTAGTTTCATCCAGTCTGGAATTTCTAAATATTTGGTCTTTGATATTACCAATAGTAAGCACGACTTTGTGTTGTCCAGCCTACAGTGTGCAGTGTGAAATTCTTTGAATCCTTCATCCCTTAATGATGCTTTCAGGAGGATTCAGGAGTGTATTGCCCAATCATATATATGGAGGGATGAGACTATCTGTTGAACTACTAACAACTTTGTCAAGCTTCAAATGTTTTGCTGGCAAACATTGTTTCTTTTAAAGGTCTTGCATGAACTGTTCACTACCTTCTTAATATTAAATACCATTTCAAACAACCCTAATCAGACACCTTTGTGCTGTAACATTGCCTGATATGAAACATAGTCAGCTATTTTATATTTCTCCTTCATTATAAGTGCATAGATTTTCCATATGTCTTGATATCTATATACTAAATAGCAAGAGAAACAGATTATTTCTTTGCCTGGAAAAGGCAAAGCACTAGCTCTGTTATGAGAGGCAGGCCATTTATGAGAGGCAGGCTGAGTTATGGCTTTATTTGGATTCCAGTCTGTTAGTTCCTCTCCATGAATAACCAATTATGATTCATCTTTCCAAATACCAGTTATTTCATAAATCCTGTTGGAGAGCACAGCAGTGTAGCTAAAGTGCTGTCATGGAGCTCTAGCCATAAAGTCACTGATGCAGTTATAATATATCTGCACATAATTTAATTCCCTTGTTGCATGTCCTGAAGGTATGCATCTCTGTACTCTCACATTTAAAATCCTTTAATTAGGGATGCTTTTCCTTGTCTCTTGTATATATTTAGAATTCTAAACAGGTGCTGTTTTTAAAGTATTCAAGGGATTTAATTGGGCTCTCTGTTTCATATAGTAAAAGCCAGATTTGGTCTTCAGAGACCTCTAGTTTCTATGTCACAAGATGATTATTTTACTTAGTCATTATGATAACAGGTCCTGAAGTTCTGGCATGTCCTGGTTCTGCAATAATTTAATAACTTCCCTTCCACATTTGCTTTTGCAAGATGTGTCTGTTACAGAAAGTGATTTCTGCAGTGTCCTGAAAGAAATGAAAGTGTTCTCCAGAATTTGCAGGAGATCTCGTGTTCTCTGAGGACTCAATATGTCCCACTCTGCTGTTGCTGCAGCTCAGTAGCGTATGCCACTGTTCAAACATACTCACAGCATCAGGAAGCAAACTGAGCAACTGAAAATGTGTTCATCATTGTGAATTAGAAGTTTGTATTAGGGTACCATTTTTTCAAGTCTGAAAGGTTAAATACATTTTAGCATAAAAAATTGTGTCAGAAATAAAAATGTAGAAGGCTGCCTTACTACATAAGAAAAGTTAGGTTAAGAAAAAGAATGTTGTAGGAAAGAAACCTTCATTGTACAGCAACATTAGGAAAACTGAACTGGAGATAGTAAAATACTCAGTTCATAAGCAATCTCAAGTCTAGTTAGTTTAAGCAATACCTACAGTGAAAGGGATTGAAAGAAAATATCTGGGAAAACTTGTCTGCATTTCTCACAAAAAATTTGTTTAAAAATCTAATTTATTTATTGCAAGCTGATCGGTGCTTATCTCAAATATGCATAGACCTTAATCCCCTGAGAGCTACAGCAAGATTCACTTTTGTTTCAGTAGGATGAGAATCTTGCCTAACAAGAGCTAATGGTTTGCTAGCCCAGTGTTCAAAAGTCAGTATCTTAACTCTCTGAAGGCTAAACTTTTTTGCCTTAGCTTCCACATAGTAGACACAGTGTGTGCTGCTACATGTGGAGTAAGAAGTTTAAACCCAAATGTTTCCTTTATTTAATGACAAACATTAATGTTATGAAAAGAACAGCCAGTGAACAGAGAAGACAACTTGTCAAACTTAATCAAGTTTTGTATTGAAGCTGATCTCTTATTACTGCTATTTCAAGTGATTTGGTGTTTCTGAAAGAATTTACTGTGATATGTTGCAACACAATTGCAGATGATTTTAGAAGTATTCGCTTAGTGGGGTTTACTGGAACAGTACCTTTCTCTTAGCTTTGAGCTGCTCATGATATTTGTTGGATGTGTCGCCTGGTATTTCTCCTCCCCAGAGGGTAATTCCCACCATGGAATAAGTGATGCCCATGACAAGCAGTGGGAAGCAGTAGACCAGCACAATCACAATAACATGATACCTGCAATGAAAAGATATTAAGGTAGTAAGTGCCTTCAGAGGAGCTATACCAATGGAATGGGCTGCTACAAGTCAAGACTTCTATTTTAGCACAAAGCATGTTTTATATTAACTGGCTAGTCCTTGGTGTTTTCACTGTCTTTTTGAAAGTTGAATTGCACTGCAAATTTATGTACATTTTAATGCATGTGCTTTGTGGGGTGTCTAATGCTGAGCCTGCACTAGTATATTATAAGTGACTCTATAGTTATTGTGATTAGTGACTGCAGAATAAGGTGGGTTTGTCCATAACTGGCTGAGTTGATTTAATTGCACAGCCAAGTATCATGAGGGAAAGCTAGGCATTTGGAGCTCTAGTCTGGACCATAAATTAAAGAGGAAAATAAGTATTTTAGTGATATATTGATGCAAAAACCCTGATAAGAGTCCCTGATAAGATCACACACCGTTCTTCATATGGCAGATCTGTTGCACACAGACAACACAAATCTGCAGCCTGTGTGCAATGTAGTCACCACTGCTGATGTCAGCACTGGGAAAACAAGGATCATTTCTTTTGCCTCCTGCTAGTTCCTGGTTAAATGTCAACTTCAGATGAAATCCTAGTGAATGGTAAATGAAGGATCCCCAACTGTCACTGAGAGTGACCTTCCTGCCCTAAAGAGAAATGTCTGTGAATGGCTTCTAAAGTGGTAAAAATTATATGTGACTAGGACGTCTTTCACCTGCCTCAAAAAGAGCAAAAGGTCAAAATTGATTCCAGATAGTTACACAGACTTTCAGCCTTGAACACAATGTTTTTCTTAAATGTCAGTGTTGACATGAAAGAACAGATGCCTAAGTAGCCACTTATTCCTAATTCTACCAGAGGGACAAATAGGATATATTTAATTTAATTGACTGATATTATCACTTTCAGAAAGTGGAACCAGTTACAGGTTATCCAGTTTTCTCTTCTGGACTAATATATGACATAAGTAACAGAATGAAGTGGCAAAATCCAGCCCTCCCATGAAGAAATCTAGAGAAAAAAAACTGGTTAGGACCTTCTCATTCTCTACAATTACCTGAAAGGAGATTGTAGTGAAGTGGATGTTTGTCTCTTCTCCCTAGTTACAGGAGAAGAAATAGCTTCAGGCTGTACCAGGGAAGGTTTAGACTGAATATTAGGAAAATTTTATTCATGAGAAGGGTTCTCAAGCATTGGTACAGGCTGCCCAGAGAATCAATTGATTCACCATCCCTGGGTTTATTGAAAACCTGTAAATGTGGCACTCAGGAACATGGTCTAGTGGACTTGGTAGTATAGGGTCAGTGGTTGGACTTGATGACCTTAGAAGTCTTTTCCAACCTAAATGATTCTAAGGAAAGACTAGAAAGCCTTTTTTTCCTGGTTAGGATAAAGAGGAAGCTTGCTTTGAATTGCACGTTATGTTCCCAGTTCTGACCATCTCTGTCTGTATAGAAGTAGCAATCTTATGTGCAGCAATGACAGTAAAAGCGCAGCCCAGGAGGAAGCACACTCAGATGTGGAAGAGAATAAATTTGTTCTGTTTATCACACATAATGCTTTATCATCCTTAGGAAACTGGCTCTGCATGTCTCAGTGATCAAAGCTGTTAGTTATTCTGCATGTAGAGTATCTGCACAATGCCAGAGATTTTGCCAAGTCCATTGCAAGTCTCAACATCACCATGCACAAGTTTAAAAGAACAAAAGCTTACGTAAAATGCTGTTTTGGACCACCTGGCCATGCTACATAGCAGAGAGTTCTCCCAGGCATCACCTTGGTTATGGAGTATAGGCACTGGGGAAAGGCCAACAGGAATGCCAAAATCCATATGCTCCCAATGACCACCTTGGTAGCAGTTGCAGAGAGCCTAGGTTTCAAGGGATCAATAATGGCCATATATCTGTAAAAGAAAGCAAAAACCTCTGTGTAAGAACTCTTCAGAGATTCACATGTATCTAGAATCAGCCAAAGCTTAGGGTAAAAAAATGGAGATATTTGTCTTCCTGCAGTTTTGATGTCACTGTGCTCTTTGTGTGGTTCCGCTCCAATGAAGGCAGTGCTGAAAGGAGAAGCAGGTTTGTTGCATATTATTTTGCAGCCATGGGACACCCAGTTAATCATATGTATTATCAGTAGAGAAACTATTTTGAAAAAAGTTAGACCATTCTGTTACTGTACAGCCTGATGGAAAAGCAGAATGCAGCTGGATCCTCTGTTACTCTGCTAGGTCATATAACATTTATTTCTTATACAAAATTTTACAGCCAAGCTGTCAGGATTGTTAGTCATCTGTCCCAAAGCTACAGGAACCTGATAAGGCCACATGCATTTATTTCAGTAGAGAGACTGTCAGATTGTCTGCCAAAGATCACCAGAGCAACTGATTCATACCGAGAACTGAGAGAAGAGCCAGTTTAGAAACTGGTAAAAGCACTAAGGGAAATAGATGGATAAAGCAAGAAAACATCTCATTTGCCTTCAGAGTTCCCATGCTCCCAGGAAGGATAGCATTCTTTGTCCTGGCCCATAATTGTATTGGCAATTCAGGTATGCTGGTAACCTTAGAAGAACTTGCAAAAAAAGAATCAAAATGTTTAATTAATTACAATGTCAAAGTTTAGAAAAAAAAGTAATGAGAAAAAGCATCTAGACCGACAGTAATAGAAAAACAAGTCTTGTTTTCTGTTTTTAGTTCTCTGTTACAGATGCAAGGAATAAGTGAGACATAAAATTTGTATCAATCATTTTTTGATGAATATCTTGTGTTTGCTGCAATTGAAAGACATACTCATTTCAAGTAAATGGAGTCATATTTTAATTGTTACTGTACAGATCTAGGTTCTTGGCAGACTTGTCCAAGGTTTTTACGTATAGACATTAGCCATGAGACAATAACAATAATATTTATAAGATAATGTTCCTGATAAGAATTTGTGCAAGAATCTTTTGCATCCATATTTATGCGCTGTGGTACACAAATTTCACTCAAGATAGTCTTATTTTTTTGGAAATTTTATCTTTGACAGATGAGTAATTACAGAACAGATATTTGTTTTAGCAAAGCTAACTCTGTTTATAGTTAATTATAAAATATGTGATAAATCCAACATTGGTCATAATAGTGCTATGCCTTTTCTAGTAGACATAACTGCCCTAGTATCTTAAAACATCTAAGTGCTGTCAGAAACAGGGAGTGATCTAAAACAGCTTCAGTTCTGAATCATCTATTTCCATATCTGGAATTTCAAGCTTGTTAATTTTTTGTTTTTACTGCACTTTGATATTTTTTCTCTGTAGGGTAACAGTTAGTTCCCCTCTCTTTCACATGCCTTTTGGCTTTCTATTTCAGCTAAACTGGTGCATTTGGTATTACATAGTATGAAATAGTTTTGAGTCCTGGGTGTCTTCAGTTTCTTGAGAACAGCAGTTGTATTGTTGCCCTCTTCTACCTAGTTCCTTTCTCCTGTGAAGAGTAAGTACCACTTGGTAAAGTCAGGTTTGTAGTCATGAGCCCTGTCTTTCAAATTGAGCTGGCTTTTGTGTGGACTGCCAAGCACTGTCCAAATATTTCCAGGTCTTTACTTGTAGTAAGTGATAAGCTGTAAGCAAATAATAATTTTCACATGCTTCTGAGACTCTTAAGGCATCTCCTTCTAGCCTGGAATCATTCCTTCAAATTGCTACTTTTCTTCAGATTGCACATTGCTATTATTTAATGTGCTATTTCTATTACATTCCCATTATTCTTATTCCCAGTTATATTAATCTTACTCCCAATAGATACCAACAGCAGTTCTTGTTGCCTAAGATAAAATTGGGTTGTTTTATCTCCCTGTCTGCCCTTTAAAGACATGGATTGTTTGGGTGAAGTGACTCATACAGCTGTACTGATAGAACTTTTAACAACTGGCTGTCTGAGTAAAAGAAGTCAAAGGCCAAGGATCAAATGAAAAGCATGCTGTTTATCTTTAGAGTTCAAATTTGAATGATAAGACAACAGCCTAGCTATTGCACAAGATTGATTACAAATATGTAGCAGGTAGTCATTCTAACAAGCAAAACGGAAAGGAAATAGGGGAACTTTGACTATTCCCTCAATAGTAGCTTTGTGGTGGATAAATTTAGTGGAGAGTATTGACAACTATGTTACAGAGCCTTTGATAACAAATCTAAGTTATTCTACTTTGCCGGTACACTAACAATTACAGTGTGTTCTCTAAGTGTAAGTTCTCTAAATGGCTTTTCTTAGAAACAAAATTGCTTCATTAACATAGTGAGATATTGCTTTATAACTGCAATTATTACATTCACTCAGATTTGTCATATGTGTTTGGTAGCATTTTCTTAGGGAAACCATCATTGCCACAAGTAATTAAAGTAGAAAATGTGAAATGAACCTTCATTGAAAGTCAAGAACTACCTCCACATTTGAACAGAATCTGGATGTTATCTCTGTAGCCAAAAGAAGCCTTGAAAAGAACAGAGTTCTTCCTGCACTGTTAGCTGTAATTTGCAAAGGAGGCACACATGCTCCTGCTTAACATTTACAGCAAACAAAATCATATCTTGCCATTACAGGTATCTAAGGGTAGTTTGTCTGTCCCTTAAGACTCAATCTGAAGTAGCGGTCACTAAATTTTCGGTTTGCTCTCGCTTTTGATCTCTCTCCATTCATCAAGGGTGTTTCCCGCAGGAATGAAAGCTCCTGCTAGCACAGGCTAGAGGTTCCATGCTTAGGTGTTGCTCAGAAAATCAGTGAGGTAAGTAGGCTAAGATAACGGGTATGTATGATGAGCATATTGCCCCTGAACATTACAATTCCCCATGGCTGACTACTGTCATATTTCATGGTGTAGCTCTGTCATTATGGCTAATTTTTTTGCTCTGTATGATATCCTTACATATATTAAGGATGGAAAAATGCCAGTTACAAGGGGGAAGAGTAGACATACTGTCTGAATTGTGCAGTGAATGGTGCTGAACATGGTGTAGAAATAAATGTTTGAATAGGCCAAAAGTGAAAGGGAGAATGATGAGATATATAGGATCTAGCAAAAGAACTGAGACTACGGAGCAGTTTGTGGCATGAAAAAAATAGAAATGAAAAGAGAAAAATGAGAAACTAGTAGGAGAAGCCAAGAAAGGAGAATTGTAGAATAACAGCATATAGAAATTGTGTTGAGAGAGGAGAGAATAAGAAAGGAAACTGGGGGTCATGTAAGAGCAAAAGACATGACAGAAATCAGCCGTAGCATAGCAGAGATTCCAAGGTAAGTACATGTGGTATAAACCCAGAACATTTTGGCAGTGTGGCTTGGTGGCAAGCCCTTCTGCCTCTGCAGGTGTATGGGAGAGAGCTCCCAGAGAGTTTTTCTCTCTGTAATCAGCCAACCATAAACAACATGTGAGGGGAACAGCAGAACTTCTTGGGTGCTCCAATGTCATCTGTCTTACAGATGTTCTGCTACTCCACAGTTCCTTCCAGTGGTCTGAGCTTCTTCATTGAGTTACAGAATAAGCTGAGTTGGAAGCGACTCATGAGAGTCATTGAGTCCAACTCCTGACCCTGCACAGGACCTGTGCCTGAGAGCATTATCCAGCTGAGACGGCCTGTGCTGTGCCCACTTCCCTGGGGAGCCTGTTCCAGTGCCCAAGCGCCCTCACAGTGAAGAACCTTTTCCTGATACCTGACCTAAACCTCCCCTGACTCAGCTTCATGTTGTTCCTCCAGGTCCTGTCACTGGTCAGGAGTGTGAAGAAATCACTGCCTGTCCTTCTGCTTTCCCTTGTGAGGATGCTAAAGACTGCAGTGAGGTCTTTCCTCAGTTTCCTCCTCTCTAGGCTGAGCAATCCAAGTGACCTCAGCCACTCCTCATAAGGCTTCCCCTCCAGACTCTTCACCAGCCTTGTGGTCCTCCTCTAGATGCTCTCTAGATAGATTAATGCCTTTATGTTATAGTGCCCAAAATTATGCAGTTGTTCTGAAGCCAGTGACAAATGGGCTTGCCCTCATAGGTTCACCATGTTCTGTGACATTCATACACAGACCTTGTACCTCTCTACACCTCCTCTCCAGGGACAGTAAAAGATGGTAGGCATTTGAGCTGAAGAAGGATTTCTAATGGCTACAAGCAGCTGAAGCCTTGTTACACCACTGAAAAGCATTCTGGAGCCACACAGACATTTTTTCAGTGGGGTGCTGTGACAATTTGCTTTGCAGTCTTTGGACAGTTACTATTCAGTCTGTCACCAGGCTTGAAAAGTGATTCCCTGCTGAATAAAGGACTCTGAACTCCCACTGAGGTGGTTTGTTTTAAAGATGGGCCTTGTAATGATTTCTCACTCCAGTGGGAGCTGCTGATAGTGCCACAGATAGCTTATTCTACCCAACAAAGCAGGGATGTAAAATATACATCGCTGAAAGGAATGAACTCATTGTACTCATTTATCACAACAAGCAAAAATTATTGTTACCCCACCCAACAAAACATTCATGCTTGGAAAATAATTATAAGATGGAATATGCAAATTTAGAAATGCAGGGATGGAAATATGTGCAGGTAGAGTTCAAGCCAGCACTTCCAAGAATGTGGATTGCTCAGCAACTGCACCATGTTCTTCTGCGTATGATTCCAAAGCATTTTAGGTAGCACTTTAGTTTCATATCAACATCATTAGCACATGATTTTTTTTTTGTGGCGATATGACATCCCACTATCACTTTTCTTACAGCTTTATCTTGTCTTAATCTTTGTCCCTAATTGATTACTACTGAAGTCAGCAAGAGTCTTTCCACTGAGCTTAATGAGAAATTATTCAGGCTGTATGATAAAATGGCTGGTGCATCATGGTGTACTTGCTGCTGCACTCTTTTCGTAGCTGCTGGGGTCAGAACAGATCCAGTTCCCTTCTGAACTGCCCTGTTTGTCTACAGTCTACAATTTAGACTCTTCTTTTCTTGTGTCTTGGGTTCACCAAATCAAGAAAATCTGTTTTCTCTGAAACAAAAATAGAGACAGACTTCTTTTGAATAATGTTGATAAACTCTTTAAGCCAGTAGTTTTAATGGCAGCATAATCATGTATCTCTCTTACAGTTTTCAAGTAACATGTGCCAAATAGCTGCTAAATACTATAAAAGCTTGAGAAGTTTGTGTATTATGGTCCCAACAATAGAAAGGATAAAAAAATAAACCTAATTTGTCTTTTTGTAAAATAGCACAGACTGGCCAATACAGCCAGGAAGACCTTTCGTCTTTAACACATCATTTAGACAATTGTGGCAAAAATACACAAGATGTTATTAAAACAAAATGATGTTCAAAATTGGATCCTACAAATGCCCATTTGGAGACCCAGCTGGAAGTCTTTAATCATCTTAACTGATTTGTTTCACCTGTTTACAATGTGTTTATAAATTCACATAGAGCAAAGTGTAATCATCCCAGATTGTAACAGGAAATAGGAACTTGACAAAGGAAGAGACTGAGAGAAAAATCATAATGCTTGCATGTAAGTGACTTGTCAACAGGAGACAGCAAGCATGCTTCTTTCATGAATACACAGAGCCTGTTACTCCCTCAAGACAGAAGCTGATCTTGGGACTTTCTATTTAGAATCAATTGGTATTTAAAAAAATTTAAGGAAATTGCTGTGATTCCCTGCCCTTGTTTAGATCATTGCTGTGGAAAATCTTCCAAAATATAAGCTATATAGAGTAGACTAAAGGTGATGGAATGAACTGAGATTTTATAGGCATTTTTGTATGATGAAAACCAAATCTTTTACTTTTGTATTTTTTAATCTCTATATGCTACCTACTAGAGCAAGGCTCCTTCTTTTTTGTGTGTGACTGGTTTGTATTCATTTATTTAGTCTGACTTTCTCTGCAGGAAGAGTGGCTGTGGGCATTTCTGTAGGACTATAACTGACTGTTGAGAAAGACTGGTTTTGGTGCCCTGAAGGGTCTGTTGTGCAGTGTTCACTTTAAAGCTAATGCCATAAAGGAGGTGGGTTGACAACATGACAGATAAACACATGGTACATTTGAGATATCAGTGGGCAATATCCCAGGAGTATAATTTGGCCTTGATTTACCCAGAGGAATGGGTGTTGCTCTGGGTGAATGACTATTTGTGCTTTGAGCAGGAGGAAGCACTGAAGTTTTTCTGAAATCAGGAGTAGCTTCCAATGCCTTGCTTACAAGCACCTCTTAACTAAAACCTAAAACCAGTATTATTGTGAAAGTTTTCAGGATGGTTGAGCTCTCATAAACAGTACATTCTACTTGAGGAGGATCTGGTAACTGACAATGGGCTAGATTTTTATGAGTATGTAATTGATTTTATGCAATGTATTCTATACCTATGAATATTGGTAGAAAAGCCTGTCTCATAAAATGATAGACTAACTTCCCCTGACAGAAATGTTTCTGTTTCTCTTTTTCTTTTAATATCATCTATGTAGGCTATTGAGGACCAGTATCAGTGCAAGGTCTGTAGAAACAGCTCCAACTGCATAACCACTGTTAGTGTCTACATTTCTGCCACTGTCATCTAGATGGCTTCCTTCTTGTTTCTGCAGTTATCTTGAAATAATTTTATTTTAGGGAAACACAGGCGTGTGAATGATACAGCTTTATTTCCTGGTTGGTAAATTAGTCAGAAAAACATGCATTTAGGCAATAATATTTAAGAAAATCAACAAATAAAACAAACTACTCTCCCCCAAAAATTCATCACCCCAACCCTTGACTAACTTTTAAAAGTACCACAGACTACATTGCATGGTAAACCACAGAGCATATTTTAATAGTTTTCATTAAATTATAAATAAGAGTATGTATTTAAGGCTAAGACTCTGTCTAAAATGAACTTCTCGTTTGAGCATAAGGTTAAAACTTAACTGGATATTTCCTCTCTGGAACAAGAATTCTGAGGGCTTGTTCCTGTTGTAAATGTTGCTTTTATTTCTCAAGATATTGGTGTATCAACCTCTTTTTTTACAGCACCTTTTGAAAGCAGCTTGTTAAATAGCATATTTACTCAGTACAAAACAAAAAGTGTTATGCCTGTATTTTTTTCCAGACTGCCCCAGTATGTTTTTAATAATGTAACTCTGACATGAATTTTGACCAAAACTGCAAAAAAGTCCTGTCTTTTTGCCCAATCACTATGAAATTGTACCATTGCAAGAAAAGGTTTGTTTTTCCTAGACCTCTGCATGCTGAATCCTGTTGCCATTGCTTCAAAGTGTTCTGCAGAAACTATCTCACCTCTTTACTAAGAGATAAAGAGAATTGTCAAGTCCAAAAAAATATTTTTAGACCCCCGGGTGATAGAGAGTCCTTTGTGTTTAATCTCTTGATATTTGAACCCTTAATGCCCTCCTATTGAACTTTCTCTCCAGTTCTGAGAATTTGTAGTTTTCAGAGGGCAGCCTAGATACTGGAACCCACAAATAAGATGTGCTTCATTTTCAAATACTCTTTGAGGAAGACAGAGAAATGGGGAAGGGATTTCCTCTTTGACTTCTATAGTTTGACTGGCAAAGTAAGAATAAAAATAATAGTGATAATTTCTAAAGCATATCTTGTATTTTTTGCCCTTTGTAATGTGCGGTGACCAAGGCTAATTCCTGAAGTTGTGATTTTGAAGTCATCCATCAGTTTGAAAAAACATTGTGTTGCACTTTAGTATGATAGTAGGGATATGGCAGATAGTTTTTTCTGTAGTTATGTGGCACCAGAGGCTTTAGGAAAAGCCAGCTAACCGTAAAGTGGCATCTTATGGAAAACGATAGAAGCACTATCAATTTCTTATGGTGAAAATATTCTCAGGTATGAGTGGGAGGTCTCTAGCCTGTGAAGCACAAGACACCTGAAAAAACCTCCATCTCATTTTTTGTTGTTCTGATGCTCATCTCTCTCTCTCACAAGTCTTCAGTGCAAATTCTCACTTCTTTTTAAATTACAACCATTTATTTTGAGACATCTAAATCTGAGGGATCAGGAATGAGAGAGGGGCCAAAGGTTGCAGTTCTGTTTGAGCAGAGCTCTGTGCCAGGTTTCCTTCTGTCACTGCTTCAGCCTCCTCCATTCATCAGTGAGCCAAGCACAAAACATTTGGTGCCAAGCTCATGTTGAAGGATGCAAATACCAACAGATCTTCTTGATGTGCATCTCCTGCTGACACTGCTGCCATATAATCACAACACAGGGTCATGCCCTGTGCACTCTGTGTCTTAAACTGCCAGAAATGTTTGAGATCATTTTTATACATACACATTTCCCGTACTTTATTATTTCTGAGCACACAAGGCAGGTAACATATTTAATAACAGTCAGATAACAGATGGTTTGGAAGGAATATCAGTTTAAAATGCTTATGGTGCATGAAGGCCTTGAGCAATTTGTCCCAGGAATGGGAAATCAGGCAGAGTGTGATACCAAAATGTATTCTACTGGAAAGATAAGACATTTTTGTGCCAACTGCCTACTTCAGAATTTCAGTAACATTATTATGGGGCATGTGGTACTATTTTGTGACAATAATAACTGCTCTTACAGAATATATCTGGAGAGATTGAAAAGCCTAAGTGATATTTTGAGGATGTGAGTGTGTATATATGATGAGTTTGGGTTTTATTTTATGAGGTGAATCCTGTGTTTGTCTCATGTCCATCTTCTGTTACAAGCTTGTATCATTACTTTTGCTGAAGTCTGAGTATATAGAGGGATTATTAACAGCCATCAGTAACTGAAAAATGTCACAGGAAAAAAAAGAAAACTGACACAGTATATGTGTGCTTCTGTAGATATATTAAAAGTGAGAAAATAAAATGGGAAAGTAGAATGACAGGTATTGAATAAGGACATACATATGCTTGCTAGAAACTGGGTAATACTAAGGTTCATAAAAAAGAGAGAAGACTGTGCACGAGGAGAAATAAAATTGAATATTAAATATAAAGTTAAATAAAATGAAACAAATGTTTTTTGCCTTCAAAGACCAAAAACTTCAGGCATACTAGAAAGAAAATAAATGGTAAGATATGAATAGGATCAGCAACTACTCACCATTGCTATTAGAATACTTTTAAGTCATGAGGAGTTGCTTTTACAAAGAGTTAAATTAATTGACATCTGAAAATCATTATGGAATTGCAGAGAGAAAAGTAACTGAGAAAGTAATACAGTAAACGTGCTAAAACCAGGGGGAAATGCATAGTACTAAGTGCTCTGCTGAAGACATGTTATTTTGTGCTATATTGCTGCATCCCCAAACTTCCACTGTAATCATCAAGCATCTGCAGAGAATTTTTAGGCCTACACACAAAGCAGGTTGTATAACAAAGCAATCTCGGGACTCAAAAGTAATTGCTGGCATACCTGAGCCACCTTCTTTGCATGCTAAGATCTCGTAGGAAAGGACAGCAGATCTTCAGAACTAGGTGGCCTAAATTCTGCATAATTTACTGTCATTAGTATGTCCAAAAACTGTACTGCAGTCACACACTGTATTGCCATGATCACAGATGGAGTTTAGGATCATGGACGGACCCTTTAGGATCCTGCACTGGTGAGTGACAAGGGCATATTGCCTCCAGAATTATCTCCTATTCAGTTTATCTTGGACTATTTACCGGTTTATCCCCATAACATAGCTAAAGGAACTGTTGCACTGGAAGCAATGGAACTGTGCAGTGTGAGCTACAGAAGAATGCAGGAATGAATGCCCATGAAGCAGCACAGCGTAAAATCCCTGCTGCTTCTGGTGCCTGAAACAACTTGGTTTGAGCTACCTGTGCCATCTCTGCAGTAGACTGCAAACAGCCTGCTGGAAAAGAAGGAGAAAGCAGGGGAAAAAACCCTCTAGGAAGGGATGGTCAGAAGCATGAATAAAGCCACATGAATTTGAGTTTGTGTTCAAGGACCAGGATATTCAGTCTTGAGTCTTGGATACTTGAATCCTCAGCTCCAAATGCAGCTCACCCCCACTGCAGGAAGTGCATAGTTCACAAAACTCTGTGTCAGCCCAGTAATCTCACAATTCACAGATCTTAGAATGTCCTACAGAAGCAGATGTGAAAGGAAACATGTACTGCCCATGATCTCTGCTCAGTGATGTCCAGGTTCACAGTCACACATTTACACTCTGTGAACATTTGGATGCTCTAAAGCAACCAGTGGAGCACATCACACCATACATTTTAGTGAGTTACAACCCATGACCTTTAGTATTTTGGGATGGTAACAATTTCTAAAGGAAAATCATCTGATCCCATAATTTCAGTTCCCTTAGCAGCTTTATCCTGATTTGCCACTTTTGTTGTTTTAATTTTTTTAAATTAAAAGAATGTGTAAGGTTGAGTTTACTGGGTTAAAATGGCTGAACTTTTATGAAAGGCAAATGGGAACCAAAGTTTTAAAAGGCATCCACCCAGCAGATCTTTGCCCTGGAATAGGGCAGTCTGTACATCCAAGGACTTTCCTTGGAATCTGTTTTGACCCTTAGGTTTCCTCAGCTTGGCAGAATTGCTTTGCAGAGGTAGCCAGGGAATGTTTAAAGGCACTGAATGCATCAGGTGTGATTTGGTATAAAAGGAAAAGGAATAGCAGTGAGAATAGAGAAGGAGGGATAGACTGCTCTTCTGTTTGTTTTATATGATGCTGCTTGGTACTACAGAGGGTTCACCTAAACACAGCCATGCCATTGTTCATTGGCAAGATTTTCATTTGCCTTTGGAGGCAGGTGAACTTGGAGGATGTGATGGGATGCAAATAGTGATTTCTTCAGGGGATTTTTTGATAAGAACTAGATCAGAGTGAATAACAGTAGCTATTTACTCACCTCTGAGCACCAACATTTTGCACTGCTATCCCAAGGAAAACATTTCCAATAGATCTATCTGTCCATTGCACTTCAGTCAGCGTGGAGCAGAGCTATTTTCTCTCACTCTGGAAATGCATTTGGATTCCTAAGGAACTGTATTAATTTTTGTTCCAAATTTCCTAGCATAAATTTAGGAACTGCCAAAGTAGTAAGTACTACATCTCTGTGGATAATTTTGTTAGGAATAATTAAATAAAACATTACTCAGAGCATTCCTGTAACTGCTCAACTAATGACTTGATGAGCTGCAGCAGTAACTATTCAATATGCAGCTCTAACTGGTAAATACTTCAACTAAAGCCCTTTTATGATTCTGAAAACCTCACACTAGATGAGAATCTTAAGCAAAACTCAAAAAGGCGATGAAAGAAATCTTTGCCTGGTCAAAGGCAGTAGCACTGGTGTTACACAATCTTCTCAATTTTTAATAGGTATTAACATTTGAGAAGATACATCACTAGCAGGAGGAAAGTGTACTGATTTCCTCATGTCTTCTCCCATCCTCAGAGCAGAAAAGTACAAGAGTTGTCAAGAATCTAATTTGCTCTTTCCTTTCTAGCTTTACAGAACCGAAATGCATTTAGCTGAGAATGCCCCTGAAAATTTTCTATTAGTATGGCAAACAAAAAAGTATTATTATGAACTTGTCCACAAGCACAAAAGGCACAACAATGTTTCCCAATCTTTGTGCCTGGAAATGAGAAATAACATTTCAGAAAGTGGGTTGAACCTTATAAAACCTTAACTACCATCACTTGGAAATACTGCGGTTCTGATAAGTTAATTCAGAAAATATATATAATGTGATTGGAATATGTAGGAGTTTAGTGGATAATCTCAGTGGATTGCTAAGAGGAGTAAAAGACGTGAAATACAAATCAATCTGTTTTTCCAAAAGAAACCCAAAAAACAAAAAACCCAGTAAGTTATCTCTCCACCACAGGAAATGTGAAAACAATAATAAAGAAAGAAACATTTCCCAGGGGAAACTCAGAGCACTCTCTGAGAAACAGAGTCCATCAATGCATCTGTGTAGGAAACTGGCAACTACATTTTCCTTTTGCTGTATGGACATTACAACTGTCTTATTCCATTATTGTCAGGACTACAAAGGTAAAGTTTTTCCCTGACATTTTTTCTTTGAGAGTCACAAAGCTTTCTTCTGCTTCAAGAAATCAGAAAAAACCAGAGCACTTTGAAACTCTGTTCTTACCAGACCTCTAGATACGCACAGATGGCAATGTAAATAGTCTCATTAGTTAAAATCAGCAGGAACAAAGCATCTCAGAGCTGACTGTGAGAAAAGCTATTAAAAACGGGATCTGAAGTGATTTCTGAAGAGGAGGCAAATGCCTCTGCCATCTGCAGAAATACAGAAAAGAGGGAAATTTGAAATCCTCTCCCTTTACACACAGACACTCTGCAACTCCTTATCAGTATATATTAGATGCCTGGCTGAGAGACAGACTGTTTTCACAGTGGGAAGCAAAACCCTGAGTTGCTGTTACAGAATAAGTATTGAAAGATGGAGCACAGCTGAAGTCAAACAGAGAGAGGAAATTTTGGTATAAAAGAAAGCAGAAAAATAAAAACAATGGAAGACTGAAGGAAAAACACCAGGAGAAAAAGTGTGTTAGGGAGAGATCCTAAAGAAGCAGAGAGGAGCACAATGAATGAACTATTGAAGTCTTTGCCTCCCATCACCGTGATTGTTATCTCTGCATTTTTATTTTGGCAGAGAATCTGATCTCAGTCTCTCACCCCTAAACTTTTCTCTTGTCTCACCTGTCCACAGCGATGGCTGTCATGGAGTAGATGCTGGCGAAGACAGCTGTGATTGGGAAGAAGTTGTGGAAGCGGCAGTAAGCCTCTCCAAAGTACCACTCGCTGTGCAGCGCGTAGATGAAGTTGATGAGAGTATTGAAAGCAGCCATGGAGGCATCAGAGAAAGCCAGATTCACCAGGAAGTAATTTGTCACCGTCCTCATGCGCTTGTGAGCCAGGATAATCCAGATGACAATAAGATTCCCAAAAACGGCCACTGCTACCACGCCACCGTAAGCCAGAGACCACAGGGCAATGCGCCAGGAAGGTTGCACGAACTGATTGGAGAAGTTGCCTGCTGAGGAGGCTACAGGGGCAGAAGCATTTGCAGCTGGTGCTTCCAGAGCCTGTCCCCAGGGATCACCTGCTTCAGCAAGGCTCACATTCCACCTGCTGCTCGTGCTCGTGTTCCACTTGGCTGTGGGGACTGAAGTCATCTTGGGTGTTTCTCTCCTCTCTTCCAGGAATGATGTTGCTCTCCTGCCTCCCTCTCCCAACCCCCCAAAATCCCCACCAACAGATAAGAAGAGGGAAGGAAGAGAAGGAGAAGTAAGGCAGCACAGCAGGTACTGGAAAGGAGAGCTCTGTCAGAAAAAATCTTTGGCCATGCTGTTCAAACTGTTAGAAATGCTCTAACAGACAGGTCAGGAGAGCTGCCTCGGAGTAGAACAGCATCCTGTTTCTCCTCTGTACAGCCTCTTGCTTTTGATTTTGCTTAAGGAGAAGGGGACTGGGAGCCAAGGCACATTTTATAGGCTTGTGAGTTCCCAGCGTCATGAAGGGAGTGGAGCGATAAGCTCCATCGGCTGGTAAGCTAACAGCTTCTTCCCTCTGCTCTCCCTCCCCTTGTATGTCATTCATTGCCAGCAGCAGGCACTTTCAGGAGCTGTGGAAAGCATCATAGGGAAAATGAATTCTCATCTCGTTTATGTTGAGAGATTTGTTTTATATTGTCTTTCTTTAAATTTCATTATTGTGCATGCCTTTTAAAATAGTCTATTTGCCCTGTGTTTGCAGGGCTAATCAGCTGGCTTAGTTGAAATTTCCAGGACTGAGGCTGCCTGTTTTATTAAAGCTCTTTCCAGATGAATTTATTCCAGATCAATTCAGACCTCCTTTTTTTCTGCTGTCTTTTTATTTAGTACACACTTTCCTTGAAACCCTTCTGTAACTTACACATTTAGAATAGTGACTCTTTCAGACAAACAAATACATTCTGCTGCTCTCTAATTTCACTTTTCATTCTGTAATATGTAATTGATGTAAAGAAATATTTATAAGCTATCTGCATGTTCAGCATTTACTGATTTTTATTGAAACAGTATGCAACCCTAA
Source organism: Camarhynchus parvulus (assembly GCF_901933205.1). Classification (NCBI taxonomy): domain Eukaryota; kingdom Metazoa; phylum Chordata; class Aves; order Passeriformes; family Thraupidae; genus Camarhynchus; species Camarhynchus parvulus. The sequence goes on from NC_044574.1 coordinate 45,369,935, forward strand.
ATATAGATCTCCCTAGTTATGGGCAAAATATTAGTGATTTGTTTTCTTTGTGTCTTTGGAAAAAAAAGTTCTTTTCCCTGATTTGCATGTATTTCATGCTTAGTACTATTATTATTTTAAGCAACCAATATTTTGATATGCAGTGGTTTCTGTAACAGTATAAAAGGGTAAATGAGGAAATTTAACATCCAATGTTTTCAAATCCAAAATCAGTTTTCTTGTTAATATGTTAACAACAGCTGGCATTAGGAATGCATCTTTTATGCAAGGATTGATTGCAAGGGACTTCAACTAACAAACCTTTGTTATTCAATAGGCTGCAGCCTTAAGGGAGAAAATGTGTTTTAGTGCCAATCTTTCATGTTTCAACAATTTAGAGCTACTACTTGTCATCAGCAGAGGTTTCAATTGTATCACAGCAGTGGGAGCTATTCAATGTCCCTATCAGCAATGACACATTCAGTACTTTTTTAAACAAAAGCTTCAAACAAAAATCAAATACTCCTGTGTACCACTTCCTCCCAGATGTATTTACCCAGTGGAAGCAGTGCCTGCATTTTAATTGTCAGGTTTTCACTGCAGTTTTAATTTGAATGAATGTAATTGTGGCTGTTTCTGTATGAGTTTTTACCAACTTATCCCAGCCCGAGCAGCTGCCCACATCAGGCTTAGAAGCTTTGCAGAAAACCACAGAAGCTCTGCTGTAAATCACCTGGTGCTACAGCTTGTCTAGAACCCACCCATGCACTGCAGATGCTTGTAACAGGAAAGTCACTTCAGTTAATCCCACAGTTCTATTTTGAATTCTAAATCTTCCAGCTGCCTCTTCTTTCTTCATCTCCCTGGAGGCGAGCCTGAAGAGTGAGTTCCTCTGTGAGTTTGAGAGATGAAAATATTCAATTGCTGGTTCCAAAGAGTGAGGAACAATGGATTGACTAGTTACAGCAGAGTTGGACACTCAGCTCTTAATTCCAGCAGTTTCACTCAAGATTTTCACATGGCTGTAAGCCAGAGAGTACAAACCCAGCCCTGTGCCCAGTACCATTCCACCTTTATGCCCAAACTAGGAACTCCATACTTTATCCTTTTACTAAGCTGATGTGTTTTTCACATTTGTACACCAGTTGCACAAGTGCCCCACATTCTTCTGTTGATTCCATCCATCTCTCCCAACCTCAGCTCTATTACTCCTTTCCCTTCATTTTAGCAGAGACAGGCATCTTATTTCTAGCACACAGTACTGACAAGTGTGCAGTAGAGTGTAAACTTACAGGAGCAAAATCCTGTGGGGCACTGTGGTACGTTCCTCTGTATGGGAGATAAAGGATCTGTGTTAGCACCACTTGCTGTAGTTCATGGAATCCCATTCTGGTCATGTTTGTAAATTCTGTCTCAGGTTTCCATGAAAAATGTGCAATATCCAGTAGAGCTGCAAACTAGGGACTGGATTTTGACTTTGAAAGCAGAAGTCTAATTTCTTGTCCTGGAATGAAGCTTGTTCTAGCTTTGCTGTGAAAAAAAAATGCTGGTCATTGCACTCCCAAGTGTTCAGGAGAGACCATTCCCGTGTGCTTTCCCTAATCATCTATGGTGCCCCCAAGGGAATTTGTTGTCAATGCATTCCCAGTCACAATGTGAGAAGACAGTACAAGGTAACATCTCCTTATTCTAGCAGAACTATAGGTAAACCAAGTCTTTGAGACTTACTTTAAACACAAATCAGGAAGCTTTTTGTAGTCTGTGTTTGTGAATGTCAGTCAGGCCCCCAACACAGGAGTGTCAGCCTTGCAGTGTAGAAATCAAAGTCTCATTGATTCTGTCTTCCTCTTCAGAGGTATGCTGAGAAAATAGTCTTCCCTGTAGGGAAATTTTTATACATTATGCTCCTCCCCATCCCCTGTCCCCCATAAATGAGAAGAAAAACTATGGGGTACCATTAGCATAAAAGGACAACCTAGATTTTTTAATTAGTCATTTGCTCAGTAAGATGGATGTGATCAGCCTGCAGCATGTATCTGAAACTGGCAGAAGAGGTGGCTGAATATCTGGATTTGTTTTGTTTTGAGAAGTGGAAAACTGAACAGCACAGGACAAATGTTGGGCAGCTGGATCAGTCTCCCATGGGGAGTATTTATGACTCCTTTTGGAGATGACTAAATATTTGCTAGAATAAATTCCTGTGTTCTGGTTTTCATTCTTACTGAAACCACAGAGAAGTAATTGGAGCAAAACCAGATTTTCCTACATCCAAAAGGCTACAGCAAAAAATAGGGTGATCTGCCTTGCTAACATTTTACTAAACTAAATAAGAAAAGATGTTGGGCAGCCAGTCATTAATTGGATCTTATCTATAGAGGAAATTCACATATATAGTGATGTCAGCTGTGCTTCTCCATCAAAATTTGTATTGGTTACACATGTACTGATTGAAGTTTAGTCAGCTGGAGGCCATCAGCATTGAGTTTCTCAAAAAAGTTCCACAGCAACTTTGGCGAAAACATTTGTGTTAATAACTTCTGAGTAGCGTAATCTACCTGACTGGGATGCACCTTATGCAAAGGAGTAGTACAAAAGACAAGGATCTGTGTTTTTTCTCAGTCTCTCATAGACAATAGAGGGTAACTGTGCTGGTGTTTTCTTCCAGAACAGTTACAGGTATTTGATATCTTATGTTAACTTTTGGCTATTCCAGTTTATGCCTATTTGCAGTTGGAATGTTTAATTTTCCACTCTGTAAGGCAGCTCAATTTTAGAGTGACTTTCTTCTGGCCATCTGCTATCTGCTATTTCCTGATGGTCATTTGCTCCTTTGCTTTTCCACTGATTGCTACTTTGTGCCTGTGTCAAAGCATGTTGTACTTTTAAACTGTGGTTAAACTTGTCACTATTAGCAGCTCCCCATTCCCAGCTTCACAGAAACACTGGGAAATCTGTAAGAAATATCCAGTGTGTGAACAGAAAAGTAGCTGTGATTGTCTCTACCTCTTCCTTTGTGTTATATAGTTTGAAGCTGTTTTTTCAGCTTAGCTGTTCCAGCTTAGCTGGCTCCTACTTAGCCAGAGCAGAAGCTTAGCTCTTGACTTACATCTTGACTGGAAGGTAGATTTAGAAGTTATTCTTAGTTGTTTATTAGATTATGATTTAATTTTCTACAGGTCTTCTGATGTGCTTGAAGTTTTGTTTGAAATTTTTCTTCCGCTAAGTTTTTCTGTGTGCTATGAGAATGAGAGACAGAGAATATCATCATCATTGCGCAAGTAGGGATTTGTGGTAAAACAGCAGCCTGCACTGTATCTCTGTTTAGCAGAAGTGATAATGGCATCATTAAGATGTTTTACAAGGCCTGTCCTGTGTCCTTTCTTTTGAATATAGTAGAGAAGGCATTGTGAAGTTTGCTTTTGGTTTTGGATTTTCTTGCTTGATTAGGCTTAGCCTAATAACCTCTTTCCCTGCCTCCTTCCTCCAGTGCCTGGCTGGAAGAAATGATCCTTCAGCAGGAGCAGTTTTTATTGTTCAGATTTGATAGCTCCTGTTCATCAGTCAGTCATGAAAAGGTTTAGCTGGGGCAGCAGAATTTATGCAATTTAAGGATGCTCAGCACTGCCCTATTTATCATGGCTGTGTGTTTGCATTGTGCCGCTCTCATGACAGTGCCAAACCACCTAGATCTTGAACAATTTGCTTTTATTTCTGTAGCTTAAAACACAAGTGGAAAACTTAATAATTCTTTGATAAAACTTGAAAACTTCTGATAATTGTTTATGAGTGCAAAAGTCTTACTCCTGTCACCAACTGCAAGTGACTCACCAGGATATTTAGCAGCTTCACAAGCATGCAAGTAAGGATGTTGCAGCAAAGGGGAAAGACCAAAACCAGAAATATAGTGTGTGGCTCTTCATCATGGCTAGAGGGGGGCAAAGGGTGAGGAAAATCAGAGCCAAAGAAATGATTAGAGACAAGTTTTATTCTGGAATATGATGCTGAGATGCAACTTTGCTGAACTATTTTTAGAATAAAGTAAAACTCAATATGTCTAGAGATGAGTTATGAGAAACAAAAAGTAAATGGAAATGAAGACTATTATGAATTTCAGATAATACTCACAAATTATTTTGTATGAGAGAAGTTTTTTCTTCCTCATTGAAAGATTTCTTCAGCCATTGAGAGTTTGATCTTCTGATCCTCCTGAAAGGCTAAATATATGTGTTTTCCATTGTCTTCAGCAAAGCTTATCTTTCTGTTCTTTAGCTGCTACACATAGGACATGACTGAAGGTGCTAAATTGCTGGCATGGTGAGGTGCCCATGCCAAAATGTAATTTATAGGGCACAGTGTTTCTGGGAAAAGTAATTCTTATTCATTTGCTTTCCTGGTCAGGTAGGACTTTGAGATGAAAATACATTGTACGAAGTGTAATACTAAGCAATTTTTTGGAAGAAACAAAGTGGATTGATTCAAGTGGTTCTTCTACCTGACAGCAGTATATCTGGAGAGGAGGTAAAGGCAAAGTGAAATGGACCATGGTGTAATTAACATTTTCTTAGGTTATTGTGATTAGTCTTCCTTCCTGCTATTATTTTCCTCTTTACATTCTTTGTGACAGTTCTTGACACAAATTAATGGGCAACCTTCACCCTTTTTTTTCCCCCTAGCTGCTGTACATTCTCTATTTTCTCTAGTGGGAGACAATTTATTTGCAATTGTAAATCCATGCACCTCTTCTTCTTTCTCCAACCTCTCAAGTGCCTATCTAATGTCATAGGTGAGATGAACTGACTTCTGTGTGGGCACTGAATACATATTTGCCCATATTCTTGTCTTCTTTTAAATTGCTTTAATAACTTTTTTAAAAGTTACATTTAATGACAGAATTATATATTGTATCTTGTAGGTTCAGAACCTACAGCCTTGAAATTAATGGGTAGCTGCTGTAGCCACCTGAAATTGCAAGGCCACTGACGTGAATTGAAAAGACACCTACTGGCAAAAAAACCCATTTCCTCTGTCTCCTACAGGGCTCTTTCCAGCAATTTGTTTCCTTACAAACATCCAAATTAAGGGGGACTTTATTTGTGACTTTTCTGACTCTTGAAGCTACTTACTCAGTTACATAAATATATTGCATGTAATAAACACACATATTATGTATAATTTACACACAAACTCTTACACAATAAAATGCATATTTTAAGGTCTGGAGCAAATTGAAAAGGCATAAATGGAACTGCAGTAATGCAGTGCTGAGTAAAATAGAAAATAAGATTTTCTGATAGCTTTACCCATGTTATTTATAAAGCATCAGTGACACATCTGTGTTTCACTGTTACCTGAAAAGTGAAGCAGATAGGCTTTTTGACTTGTTTTTTTAATAACAGGAGATATCATCTTACCATTGTGGTATCAAGAGAATATTCTGTATTTTTTTTCCTTAACTAAAATAAATTTTTTATGGATTGATCTTTATATAAAGCATTACAGGAAATCCACAAATTTAAAATTCTATGTGAACAGTATTTCTAAAAAACAAAATATCTACTCATCTACTTTAGAAAATGAATTGGAATGTTTGTATGAAACTGTGTTCTGTCAGCATAGAAATATTTGGTTGCTCTTTGTCATAGAAGAAAAAAAAAGGAAAAACAGTACAAATTTACACATGATGTTACTATGTTTTTATGACTTTTGACCAAAAATTATTTTACATTCTAAGTGCAAGAGCAGGATCAGAGTAAAGGGAATTTCATAATTGCTTGTGTAGTGGGCGCATGATAATTTAGAAAAGCTGTGTCTGCCAATGTGTAATAAATGCAGGAGAGAATCTTTGGCAACATAAGAAACTTTTGTAAGGGATAAAATGAAAATATTCTCAGCTATTCTCTCAAATGTGCAGTACCACTTATGTTCTGTTCTACGTTTTGTAATTGGATTTGTGCCCTGCCTTTTTTAGAATCCAGGTTTTTCATCTGAAATAAAAGTGGAAAGGAGATCTGAACTTGGCTTTTCAACATTTTAAACCATTGTTGTGGCCTAAATGGTGACAATGTCTTGTCATATCTTGTGCATTTGCCTGTGTGACTGACTGTCAGTGGAAAAGAAATTACTGTCAAAACTGATGCACGAGGATTATGTTATTCTTATGACATTTTATCACACACCTTCTATCTAAACTTAGAGTTTCTTAAGCCAAAAGTTCTGCTAGTTAGTTGATGTTCAGTGATATAATTCATTTATTTGTTCAAGATCCCATATGAATCACCTATGTAAACTTTTATGGAGCCTATTACTGAAATTGTTGTGTCTTAAGAACTAGTATTTTTTACTGGAAGTTTATTTGTTGCCAAATGTATTTTTTTTCTTCTCCCTGACATTAAGGTTGTTTCTCTGTTATGTGACCTTTCTTCTTCCTTTGGAATTGGAATGAAAGGAAAAGCAACTACTTCCATATCAGTGAAATTCAATTTGTGGCTTCAAGAAGTCAGTCTCTTGCACCTTTTCTGCAAACCACTGTGCTATCCTATTTCTGCTATGACATATTTTTACAAAGGAGTTCCTATTAATTTGATTTTCTATATTCATGTTGAAAGAGATTATTTAAGTGAGAACAAGAGTTCAAGTGACCTAACCTTTCTCAATAATTCAGCAAGTTCCAGATGTATTGTAAGGCAACAGAAAGGAAGGCAATTAATTTTCTGAGGTGAAATGACTTAGGCTAATTTATTTTTTGTGGATGACGTATATCACTAGATGAGTTTTGAAGAGGCAGTAGCAAAGAGGGAGGGACAGACATGAAAGCAAAATGTAGTAACTAAATATAATTGGTAAAGAATGCATCTTATTAATTTGGCTCTAAGAATTAGCATTCAGATTTGGTGACTAATAACTTTTGAACATCATAGAAGATACTTAAATATTTGTCATCATGTTCTTTTAAGATTATTTTTATTAATCTTCAAGTAACAGGCCCCTTCTGATCCTCATTGCTGGTTTTAGAACAAACCCACAACTTTCATGTGGAAATGATAAAAAAGCCAGTAGATAGCCTTGCTGCTGCTTTCCTGATGCCAGATTCAAGGCAGGTGGGTTGACAGTGTGTCATTGTGTTAACAGTGATAGTATTTGATCCTCTGGCATTTTAATTAACCATATTAATCTGGCAACAACAATGTTCTCCTTAAAGAATACCATTCCTTGAGGGTTGGCAACAGGTAGCAGTATCTTGCTAAAAATGCTTTCTAGCTTTACTGGATTTCTTTTAAAATAAAGATGAACATCTTTTCCTGTCTAAGTGAACAGCAGAGGAGGAGCCTGAATTCACAGCCTGAATTTTTCACACATTTGCACACCCCTGTTCACATAAACAAATACAGACAAGGATGTTTTGAAGATAATTTCTGTGTCTTATGGTTGAATAAGATGTTTGACTCCAACAAGTGACAAATGAAAATGAGTTCCGTGGAATTATAAACTTACAAACTAAGCCTCACTGTAGAAAAACACAGGCAACTACCCTTGCTTGATGCAATGGCTCTTACAAGAGAGTAGGTGATTAAAAGACTATAAAAGGAGGTCAGGGAACTGGAAGTGTAAAAATTAAAATGTAAGTGTTCCTTACCTTTCCTGAGGCAGACAGAAAAAAAAATTCTTTTGATTAAATCCCTTACATTCCCTTCAGGCTATTGTCTGAAAAATAATTTGTTCTCATGTAGCAAGCACTGGGGATTGAAGCTATTTTATAAATCTTTTGCTCTTTTAAAACCAGATGGTGGGTGTTGATAAAATGTTTGTTGTCTCCCTAAATCGTTCATATAATCTAATTTTATTGAGTAGAATTTGTAGTGGTAGGAATTATGTGTAGAGGTAGCATTTGTAGGCTGGAGAAACTAATTTCTTGTGTCTGACTTCATGTATTCAGGGTTTTATCTAATGGATTTATTTCCAGATTTATCTGGTGGAGAAAGGCCCCTCCATCTATCCTGCTGTAGAGCACACATTTTCTTTTATGGATGATAAAGATAGGGAAATCTCAGGCTGGCATACAAATTCCAGCATTGCCCTAATGAAATACTGCTGTCTTAGAAAGATGAACTAATGTTCCCTGCTGCAAAGCAGTGTTTTTCCTTAGTGTTCTTCTTCCTTACTGAGTGAGTGTGTGGGGTACCCAAGAAGGAAAAGCAAGGGGCAATTGAAGTCTGAACCTGTGGAAGCAGACAATGACAGCTACTAAAACCAATTTACATTCACTACAAAAAGAGAAAACTGGAGAGAGAGAATCCAAAGAAACGACTAAATGGTAAAAGAAAAATCACTGAATAGCAGATTGGAATAGGTGATTGGAAAGAAAGCATTGAAGATAATTGGAAACTGAACCAAATTGTTTGGGGGATGAGGGAGAGGAGGAAAGACTGAAACACTGCTTTTGTTTGTTATATTAAAGCTTGTATAATGATGAATTTCAACAGGCTTCCATAATGATGGATGCAGTTTTGTCTGTCAACACAGAGCAGCCTTGTTCAGCAGGCCCCTGTCTTTCAGCAGCAGAATTTTATCCATCCTCCATTACCACAGAGTCCAGATGCTTCTCATGTCTCCGGACTTCAAATGAAAGCATTTGACTTGCAGACAGTAGAAATTGTTTCTTTTGTGAAATACTGCAAAACATTCTGCATGGGGGTGGGTTTTTTTATTGTTTGGTTTTTATTTTTTATTTAAACCTAAACTTTTGAGACTTTCCACTTGGGAAAAAAAATCTCCAGTTCTGTATTGATATTTTTATTTTTATTCAGGCCAAAATACATATTGGAATTTCTCATGCTTGTGCATTGGAGGCTGGTTTTTTTTGCATAGTATCCAGCTTGTGGCATCTCTTTACCAGCAGCCCAAACTCATAATGTCAGGACATTGTATTTTGATAATATGGGCATTAAAAAAGGATTTTCTTTATCCAGTTGCAACTCCCTCATCACAACTGCCATTAATCTGCAGCAATCAACTGTGTTTTTCACTGCTGTCACCTCTTGTTTGAAAAGAACAAACTGTTCTTTTTGTAAAGCAAAGTGCAACCTGGCATTGCAGGTTTATATGACTGACAAATTCACATTGATATGCTAATCAATGTATGTTGTCACCTTTGTGCCAAGCTCTTTCCTGTCACAATGGCTCTTTGTCCCACAGGCTTTGTTTTCTTGCAAGATGCTTTGCTAATGCAATTAATCATCTAATCCAGGAAATCGTCTCATGGCATGGAAAACTGACATAATCTTTTCTGCTGTATATACTCTGCATCTTTTGTCTATGGTGGAATCTTAGATATATCCATAACGTATTTTATCATTATAAATTGTTACCAGCCCCAGCTCCAAATCCCAATATATAAATATATATATATAAACATATATATATATGCTTTTCTATCTTTACCATTGGCTTCACTAAGCAATTGGTCCAGTGGAAATCTCTCCTTCAATCCTATGATGTAAAGTCTTGAAAAGCACGTGTTTAGGTAATTCTAAAATCTATACATAGTATTTCCTGGTTGGCACAGAATGTATGATACTAGATTTAGAGATAAAAACCTTCAATTTTTAAAAGAAAGGAAGCTCAGTGAAGTAAATTACTCTCCTGGATTTCTGCTGCAATGAAAATGTTATTCAATAGTAGCCATAGAGGGTTTCACATAGAGTGATGATGCTGCTGTTTTCTTTTTATCCAATAAAAGAGGCCTCAATAGTTCCATATAAGTAGAGATAAGACTCTTGAAAGGTGGGCTTTTGGGTGAAGAGCTGGCCACCAGGTCTTTTCCAGTACAAAGATGGATAAAGCTGAACCCTCTACATGACAGTGGTCAGCTGTAGCTTTCTGTGTCAGAGATATTAAGAACTGAAGAAGTGTATTACGGCCTTTCCCCAGTTTGCCATTCTAATTTTGTTCTGTGGTGTCCTGGGAACTTACTGAGGAGATCAGATTTGGGGTACCATTCTTAATAGTCATGATGAGACCTAGCAAAAGTGGTTTTATTTGTACTTTTGGTAGATCCAAAAGTAAATAATATCCAGCCCCAAAAAGGTATTGCATCTTGTCTCTTAAATTTGTGGCCTGATAATTTCTTTGGAATCTCTCTAATGCTGTCGTTTATAAAACTCAAGAAATAAGCATTCTGTATATTCTCCAAACCCTGTTAAGATGTATTAGATGTGTTTCTCTTGCAGAGGATTTATAATGTTTTTAAACCTTCCCAGTTGTAAACTACACCATAAATCTCATTCCTGTTAAATATTGTTGCCTTTCTCTGCAAATCTTGTCCTTACCTGTATCTTTTTTTTGAATGTTTATAGTTGTATATAGCTGCATCTATATATTAATAGAGCAGTGTAATAGTGCTTTGTTTTTGTTCTTTATACCCTTTCTGGTAGTTAATATGAAGAGATAATATGTGAATTAAAATTAATAGTTAATATGTGAATTTTGGTTGCTACAAGCCAATACTTTCTAAGAGTCAAGCAGCCATTTAAAGCCTACATGGTGGGCCCATAGCCACAGGGAAAAACTCTTTATTCCGTGAAAGTGTTTATTGACTCTTTTGGTAGTGAAGGTTCGCTCTGTACATGCTGTGTTGTTATTTACAGGATTTAAAATTTCTTCCATTAAAATAATATTTTAAAAAGTCTTGCAAAAGGGAATTTGAAGAACTGCAAATATACCTTGAGAAGCCAGAAGCCAAATCAGAAGGATTTTCACTGGATCACCTTTGCCTTCCAAGATCAGAATCCTAACTTCTGGATTCTTGGTATGATTGCTCTTGTGTTAGGGAATTGCAAAGGATGGGTGGCCAGAGAAACAGAGAGAGCATAGGAGTCTGGCTGTAGAAATCTTTGAGGCAGCCATCCCTTGGGAGAATTCATAGATTAGGATAAATGAGACACAGGAATTGCCCTGGTAGAAGAAGGCTGGGGTGCCTGTCAATTAGTTTCTTTTAGAATTATCTATGTATCGGCTAATGAGATAGGAAAGGGCAGGTTTTTTGTATGAGGAGTTGGTCATTTATAACTGAGGCAGTAACATGACTTCACCTGTTTGTATTTTCTTGGATTATGAAGAGAAAATATAGGCATTCGTGTAAGACTGAAAAAAAAGGAAGATCAATAGATTGTCAAAACCTGTAAATATATCACTCCCTAGTACAGGCCACTGTGTTTTTACAATAATTTTTTATAAAAATAAGATGATTTCTTCTATATCCTGTAAGACTTTTCTAGTTGGGATGAATTTTTAAATTAGATTCTCAGTAGGCTTTAGCTGGTGATTTTAGCAGAACCTTTCAGAATTATAGAAAGCACAAAATATAGAAGAAAACTGCTGAATAATCATAGAATGGCTTGGGTTGGAAGGGATCTTAAAGGTCATCTAGTACTAACCTCTCACCATAGGCAGGGACATCTTTTGCTTGACCAGGTTGCTCAAAGCCCCATCCAGCCTGGCCTTGAATACAGGCATGGGTGGGGTATATGTAGCTTTTTTGGGCAACCTTTTTTTTTTGTTCCAGTTCATCACCCTCACATTAAAAGATTTCTTCCTAATATCCAATCTAAACCTACCCTCTTAGTTTGAAGGCATTCCCTCTTATGCTATCACTACATGCTCTTGTTAGAAGTCTCTCTCAAGCTTTCCTGTAAACCCCTTTTAAGTACTTGAAGGCTGCTATAAGGTATCCCTGGAGCCTTCTCCAGGCTGAACAGCCCCAACTCTCAGCCTTTTATTGGTAGTTTAAGGTTTCTGGAGGATGATCATCGTGAGTAAAATGCATAATTCCTCTATAAGGAATATGCATTATGGTAGATGAAAAGCAAGCAACAACTTTAAGTGATAAGTCTCCAAACTGGTAGAACTATGGATTAAAATGGATGAATGTACCGTTTATTTGGCAAAATTAACACAGGAAAAAAAAGAGGCAGAATGCACAGTTAGTCCCTCATTAATTATGACACAGGAAGTCAGAAGCGGTGTTTCCCATCAGGGCTCAGTATTTGGGCCAGTCTTGTTTAATATCTTTGTTGCAAAACTGGATGAGGGGGTTGAGCATACCCCAACCGAGTTTGTAGACAGTTCTAGGTTGGGTAGGAATGTTGATCTGCTGGAGGGTAGCAAGGTCTGTGAAGGAATCTGGACAGGCTGGATCAGTGGGCCAAGGCCAGTTGTATGAGGTTCAACAAAGCCAAGTGCTGAGTCCTGCCCTTGGGTCACAGCACCCCCAGGCAGTGCCACAGGCAGGGACAGAGTGGCTGGGAAGCTGCCCAGTGGAAAAGGACCCGGGGCTGCTCGTGACAGCGGCTGAACATGAGCCAGGGTGTGCCCAGGAGGCCGGAAGGCCAAGGGCATCCTGGCCTGTGTCTGTGGCCAGAAGGATGAGGAGGCCACATTTCAAATTCTGTGTTCAGTTCTGAGCACCTCACTACGAGAAGGACATTGAGATGCTGGAGTGTGTCCAGCAGGCATGCTGCAGGGCAACAGAGCTGGGGAGGGTCTGGAGCACAAGTTCTATGAGGAGCAGCTGAGGGAGCTGGAGGTGTGTTTAGCCTGCAGAAAAGGAGGCTTAGGCAGAGGGAACATTCTTACCACTCTGCAACTGCCTGAAAGAGTTTGTAGATAGGTGGGGGTCATTATCTTCCCCCAAGTAACAAACAGTTTGACAAGAGGACAGGCCTCAACTTGAACAATGGGAGGTTTAGGTTTGATATTAAGAAAAATTTTTTCAAGCATTAGAACAGGTTGCCCAGGGAAGTGGTGGAATCGCCAACTGCTAACTCTGGAGGTATTTGCAAGACGGGTAGATATGGCATTTGGTGACATGGCTTAGTGGTGGCTTAGTGGTACTTGGTAAACAGTTGGACTTAATATTAGAGGTATTTTCCAACTTTATGATTCTATGATAATCAGGCTGATTGATTAATTTCATCTTTTAATCTGCCTTTTAATCTGAAAAACAAAGTCTGTGCCAGAAACACATTGACTGTGTAACTGTTATTCTCTTGGGATAAGAATCTAAGAATTACACTGACAAGAGAAAACTGAAGAGAGACTAAATGACAAGGGGAAAAAATAGCATTTGCTTCAGAAGGGCAGGAGGCTGTTTACATTTATGTCTGTCATACCTAATTCTTAAAGGTCAATACAGTTTCTTTTTCAGAAAACAATCAATTAAGTAATACAGCAATAAGACATCAAACACTGTAAAAAATATAAGCTGTCATTGAAGAAGAATGCTGACATTTTGCAAGAGATGTTGGGGGAGTCAATGGAAAACACTGAAGAGGGGAAATTATGTATTTTCAAACATTAATAAGAGTTAGTGATATTTTCAGGAGAGTGACAGTATTTGCAGTTCAGTAATGGCATTCATTTCAGGCCTTTGGATCTGAATTTTGATTTAGAGCAGCTGAAGTGAGCCCTTTATCAGCCCAGCTAGTCCAGTGGAAGCTATCAAAACTCCGTAAGAAGCTGCTCAGGAGTTCTTGTTTGTGTATGATCCTGGAATTAACAAAGTCATTAGCAGTTATTCAGATAATCTCAAAAGCATCTAAATTTGAGGTACAGGATCTTCTTGGAAGAGAGTACTGCATTTTTGGCAGTTCATGAAATGTTCTCGTTTTGTTAGTCTGTTTTTACACCTTGGGAAAACACACCCTAATAATTCCTTTCAAAATCTCTGATGTGGACATCTGTGGATAAATTGTGCAGCCTGGGAGGGTTCCCCATTGCTCTTACAGTGACTTATGTGTGGCACTTCCTTGCTGAAGGCAGCACTTCCAGCTCCTTCCAGACACCTCTAAGATTGGTGCTAATGAGAGAGAAGGAGAGCTGAGGAAATGCAATGATGCTAGGCTTGAGGAAGAAGCAGCTGATGGATGTATAGAAGCACAAAGGACAGAGCTCACTGTGTAGCTGCTGTCCACTAAAGCAAGCCTCTGGAAAAGTAGCAGAATTAACTTCAAAGAAGGACCTTCCACCACCAAGCTCTTATTAATAATGGTCAAACTTTTATTAAATGTTAGTCAAGCTACTTATTCTCTTTTGTAAAACTGGCAGTATTTTTTTTCTCTAAATATGAGTATTTTGAAAATAGCTGCCTGAGAGCACTGGGAAACATAGAGCAGAAACATCCTGTTTTGTTGTTAATGAAGTTTACCGTGGTGTCTAAATGGCTGTGCTTGGACATGTATAGGCCATTTAGGACAGCAACAGCATTCTGAATGAAGCCACCTTTCACAAAGTCACCCATTGCTTGTCCTTTGATGCTGCTTAAATGCAACACCTCTGGTTCATAGGAAGATTTTTTGAAAAGGGGTAAGACAGTCTGTCTTTTAAATGGTTTACTTTGCCAGCTGAAGTAGAAAAATAAACTTGTAAACAGTGATTCACAGTAATTATCTGAATGGTTTTCCAGCAGAGATTTATGTTAGAAATATGTGAAAGTCAAAGCATGAAAAAAGGTTTAAGAAAATACCTCTAGGTTGTGTTCTTCAGGCATTTATCTAATAATCACTTCCTTTGAATGCTTGTTTTGTGATGTAAATTACTAATGTTTATAAAGCTTTTTGGAAAATATGAATGTAAACAGTGTGCAAGTGCTCACTGTTGTTATTATTACACATGAATCATTGCATTAACAAAAGTAATGACTTGTCTCAGGCATGGAGCCAATCCCTCTCACACTGGGTTTGATAGGATGCATCTTACAATTTCAATGAGGATCAATTTGGCAAGGTTCAGTCCATTTCGCTGCTCCTCATTTCATCTCAATCCATTTCATTTTAGTCACTTTATTTCAGAATTTTTATCACCCCACATTTAATGTTTACTTAAAAAACCACTGCTTTAAACAAGCTTTTCAAGATGTTGCATTCTGGCTGCACTGACATCCCTTGTGTTTGTTCTACCAAAGCTAGCAGAGTGCCTCTCTGACTTTACCAGTCTGTTATGTGTAGTAACTTTTTATGGAGGCTAGATATCACTGTGCTGTGTAAATTCCTTCTTCCTCTGTAATTTTCTTAGCAGACATTATTTTTTCTGTGTAGATATGCTATCAGTCAGCTGTCTCTTAGTCCCAACATTTTTATCATTCATATACAGAAAAGTTTATTTTTAAAAAAGCGTTAATTCAGCCCTTTGTCAAAACCACGCCAAAGGGTTGTGCGCTAGACATGTGCTTCAATAGCATGAAGTGTCTTTTGCCCTCATGGTGTTACCTTACAAAAGTATGAAGAATACTCAGCTGCCTGTTTTACTCAAGTACAACAATATCAGTGAGCACCCAGAGCCTTTTTGTGAAACTTGTGGGACTGAGCAGGAGATTCAGGTGTATGGCACAGAGAGTTGTGAGCTGAGCAAAGAATCTTTGTGTGCACGTGGGAACATTTGCCTTGCTTGTCTGAAGTTACTTACCTGACATGTTTGTCATGTAGAGTGTTGAAGTCTGTCCCTTCCTCACAGTTCTTGTACCATTGTTGCCTAGAACAGCCCCATGTTAGAAAACAATGGGGACACTATACAGAAACATCTGCTTGGAAAACTGAGACCCAGGCTGGTGGCAATGGTGATAGAAATTTTATTTTAATTTTTGTTGTACAATTCACTTCTCTCTCCTTAGGCCTCTCTCCCCATCTCTGTGCATGACATGAAAGGCATAAAATTCCAATTATGAGATCCATACGGTATCTGAATCCACTTCTATTTCTATTGTTTGTGAGGCCTAGTTTTTACTTCAGTTTGCTCTGAACAAAGATCATAGAAGAACACTAAACCCCCTTAACTTCTGGACCATAAAAAGCCTGACACTGAATATGTAGGGCTTTGCATTTTCTTAAATGAAAATGTCAGGAAATTAAAGTAAAACCTCTTTTAAATGTGAATTTTTTAAAGTTATAATAATTTCTTATAGACTAAAAAAAAATTGCATTTAAAGAATTTTTACAATTTTTTAGAATACAGAATCTTTCAACATTTTTGGGAAGAAGTATCTTTTCAGGAATAGCACTTCTCCATGTATGTGCCCCTTCAAGATAACAGGACCTTAGTCTTTTAGCAGTCATTGATTGCTTGGGCAGTGGTTTGCTCCCTTTCATGTTCAAGATAAAAAATTTCAGAAGATTAAAAAAGAAAAGAGCTTGTGTCTTGCATTTGAAGTCACACATTACAGACCAAACACAGGATATCACAGGATCAAATGGGAGCTGCATTTCTGTCTCCACAGATACATAATTAGGGAGGAATAGAGGGCAGTGCAGAAAAGCAATGATTTAAACTACTGGACAGAAAAAAAAATATTTAATATTTGGTAACCAGTGCAAATGAAGTCATGCTGAACTACCAACTATGGCAACCATACATAGCTGTATAAATTATTAATAAAGTTTACTGGTTTGACGATAGGAGTTAAAGAATAATTTATGAAGCTCTTTTTCTTCAAGGGGATGAACTGATGGTAGCTGTTCACCTTGTTTCTGCCATGCTATGGTTATAAGTTATCAAATACATTGTTAGAATTGACCCTTAATTCAGCACCAAAGATGATCACTTCTGTTTAGTTTGTTGGGTGGGGATCTCTGCAAACAGCTTACTCAACTACTTGCAGAAATTCTTGTAAGACTCGAAACACAGCTAACAACAAATATCGAGGCAGGATTTGGAAACTTGGAATGAAAGTGGAACTGACAATAAGATACCTCTTTATAATTTAAGAAATAAACAGAATTTAAATTGATTTCCATCCCTGTCATTGTTGGCCAATGGAAACAACACAGTGGGCTAAAGTGAGAGGCTTTTCACAGCTTTCATTCCTTGAGTTGATTGGCTGAGAAGTTCCCAGTAAATACGAACTTGAAAAAGAGATGGGAACTTGAACCACAGCACAAGACAGCTGTCAGTGCTGCTAAGGAGTTAAAGAATCACAGCTGGAGATAATTCAGAGGTACTACCTTATGTGTTCTGCTTAACCCTTGGCACCAATCCACACTCTACACCACAGCTTTCTGAACAGCTATAAGGATGGATAGAAGATAGTTGTGAGGAATAAGTGAAAAGAAAAATAGCTGCAATCAGTGGTCTTCTGATTCCTGAGTGCCCTAAGCTCTTGAGAGTACACCATTATTATAAGACCTAGTTTCTTTTCCTAGTTTTCTTTTCTGTTCAATACCATTTTTCATGTAGTTCCTTTGGAATAAACTACAGCAGAATAACTGTCTGTAATTTGCATCCAGCTCTTATTCTGGCAAACATCAGGATGAGTTTTACTGCTTTGGCAGCGGAAGCCTTGATACGTCCTTAGCTCTGCTCTGGAGGTAAGAAATGGTAATATCTCCAGTGGAAAAGGGTGAGCAATGTAAGAGCTGTCAGGGAGGTAAATGAGTATCAGCTGAGCAACTGGTGTTCAAGAAGAGGGGCAAGAGTATAAACAATCCACATTAAGCAAGTATGTAAGAATAGAGTGGCCCCAAATTTGTTGACTAGGCAGAGCTGGGAGCCCAGTGTAGTAATGAAAACTTCACCACTTACTTCTCTTTTCTTTGTCTATGCTCAGTATCAAAGCCAAGCTACTAAAAAAAAAAAACCTAAACCAAAAAAACACGATTCCTGATGTGTTCTGTTAAAACAGCTACATCAGCACCATCTCTTTATGCGTCTTGGTTTCCTTCCAAGGGAGAGCATGGAGTATCTATTGTAGCAGTTCCTAGAATAGAGTGTGATGTGCACTGTATTGCCAAGCCTGCTGCAGACAAAAGTCATTCTCTGCATGAACTGAATGCTCACATGCACTAGCTGGTTTTGTCTGATGGGTACACAGTGCTCGCATTTTTGTCTCTTAAAGGGAAAAACTAAGTGAAATTTAAATATAATTTATTAACTGAATCCTTTCTTATTCTACAGATTTTTCTGCAAAAATTGCACCAGAAGTGTCTCCTTTCTGGTGCTGAGACCTTTCTGTTCAGTTTACTTTATAACATCTTGTTATTCTATTTATGATGATTAGTTATGGGTTTTATTCTTAAAAAAATATTGAATGTAGATATTCCCTGAATGGGAACATTTTTATTTTCCATTCAAAGGGTATCTGAATTCAATTTATCTCTTCTCACCTTTTAGGTGCTGTAAAAATTTAATTGGTCTCTTAATTTATATCTGCATCTGTGTCTCAGTTTTATTTACTCATTTTTGAAGGGTCAGAGGCAATAGACGATGAGCTTTTTAAAGTGAGTGTATCTGGTAATTTCTACAATGCTTCAATATTGGATTGACTAGATTTAGAAGTAGTTTCAGTAACAAAAGGTACTGCATTTGTAATGCTCTTTACACTAGTATAGATAAGGTGGTTATTTCTTCTGCTTCTCCAGGTGAGAAGACTAGGAGACTCCTGCTGTCACTAATCCAAAATTACTGCCGGTGTGATTTTAAAGATTTCTTGTGCATTTCCATGACATTATTATAAGGGTCAACAAAAGCAGCTACATGATGCACATATCATTCGCATCAAATGCAAATGTGATTTGTGGTTAAAAATACAAATAGGTCTAGAAAGTTGTTGATAAGAGCAGGGAAGGCATAAAATTAATTCTAAGAGCTGTCAGTAGGGAGTGTGTGGAATTATGTCTCTATAGGAATTTCTGCTTTATAACATCAGAAGAATAACCTTTTCTACTTGATCTACAACCCAGAATATTATCCTAAGAGCTAGTGCATGATAAACAATGTTTCTGATTTCTAATTCTGTAACAGAATTTATGCCTTTCAGTCGGTCTCATTGCCGTTAATCCTGATCATGTACTAGCCAGCTGGCTATGAGTCCTAATCTACACAGTGTGCAATACGGTATCATGCTGGGAGCTGTAGTGAGTTGAGCCTATCTCCAGTTTCCTAAGGGCCTGGATCATGATGCTGCTCTGGACTTCCACTCTTCTGTTGAAACTGGGCCAGTGTCCACTAAAGGACTGAAGAAAAAGCAAAGCTGGAACAGGATGGGCTTGTGGCCCAGAGATAAGAGCACTTGTTTGAATGATCTGTGTCAGACACCTCAGTGTTCATCTCTGTATTTCATTAAATGCTCAATTTAATATGTATCACAGAAGCAAGTGTTGCTTGGGATGGAAGAGGTTGCAATGGAACAGGTTAGGGGCTTAGTATATGTTGAGGTCATGGAAGAGAATGGTCAGCCCTGGATGTATTGAGTAGATATTTTGGTAGTTGGAGAATACATCTTTTGAGGTGTTTGCTCCCTAGACTAGAACGTGACTGAGAAGGAAGGAAAACATGTGATAAGATTTGGTAAAACACCTAGTTACATACATAATTCTATGCAAAACTGAGGACTGGTGTTCTAGAAAGTGATGTGGATGCACAGAAAGCTATGCAAAGTTCATGAAAGATGCACCTTGTTTCTTCTGACACCTTCTTGTTCTTGTGCCTAATCTGTGTTCTCAACAAATTACTGTGCATGATCACTATCTTGAAGACAAAAAGGGTTTTGAAGAATTTGTATATTCCCATTCATAAGTGACACTGCTCACCTTGTATTTGCCATGCTGCCTACATGTGAGAACTTGTTTATTGTTAGAACTGACTTTCTTTCAAATCAAGAAAGTTAGCTTAGTTAGCTGTCTTGTTTTATTCTGTGTAATCCCAACTGCAGACAGTAATTTTGTACCTATCCATTGAGAGGAGTAAGTCTTTACCACCCTTGACAATCCCTCAAAGACTAACAGCAATTTGTAACGTTTCATGCATTTACAGGTATTTAGGTTTGATAACAGATTTTAAACAAACAAACATTTTTTTTTTAAAGAAATGAGTTTATGTTAGAATAGGAAGGAAAAAATGAGTGCTGTTACTCAGTAATCCGTTTTTTTCCCCTGCTTCAGGCCTAGTCTGTAGCAGCACTAGGGATTTTTCTTTCTTTTAAGTAAGCATACAACTGAACCCTTGCAAGTGTCAAGACTGAAACATTTCATACACAGAATAGTTCCTCTAAAGATGTCACTTGCTGAAAAACTCAAAACATATTTACATGGTGGTTCTTGGAGTAAACGTCACCTTCAACAAAGTGAAAAAAAGGTTTTTAACAAAATAATTTTTGGCCTCATCTAGAGTTCAAATAAACTACAATTTCAATTCTATCATCAGTCCATGACACTAATGCTAACTACATATTTGTGCCTTTAAGACTTCAAGAACCAAAACAATCTTTGGATCTAAAACTGACCTGATATAAGGGAGAAAATTGACAGTGGTTGACAGGTGGCCTAGAGAGACTGTGAAAGAATGAAATTTTGGTGTTTTGGTGTTGTGGTAGTTTTTTGAGTCTTCTCCCACACTTTCTGTCTTTAGCACTCCATGGCTGCGTGCATTGCTGTTCTGAGATTTAACGACAAGTGTAGTTAGGATGATATGGTGTTAATTTGTGGGAAGAAAGAACAATTTGAAATTGGACAAAGAAAAGGATAAATTAATTAAGATGCTGACACTTACTGCTGTCTGAAGCAAATGAAATTAAGTAAAAGATGTTTGATGTTTTAGCTGGGAGGAAGTAGTGCTAATAGTCTTTACTTGAGTAATTATGGCAATAGAAAATTCCTGCTGTGATCAGTATTTATTAGATGGTAATATTTCGGTAATACTCCATATTGCTGTTAAAATCTAATTGGTGGTGCTTTTATGAATAAAGCCAAAAGCATGTTTAGTGGGTGGTGTTAACTGATGTTCCCAATGAGCCATTTAGAAGACTTTTTTTCTTTCTAAGTATGCTTCAGCCTTTTGCTATTCTTGTAATGCTTTGGAAAAAAAAGCCTAAATTCTTGCTGGCACTGTTCATTCAGTTTTTTTCTTCCTAATAACCAGTAGGCCAGATGGAAGAGTTGTGATTAACTGATCTGTTCTTTTTCAGAATATCTCAAATGACTGGGTTCTACCCATGAATTCACTCAAGAAAGGAGATGAGCTCCCTCCAAGACAGGACCACATGTTTTTGAAAAATATTCAGTTTCACTCCAATAACTCCAAGTCCATCTGCATTCTCAGGTAACCTACTACAAATATTTGTATCCTTGACTACTCCTATTGGTGGTCTCATTACCTAGGTATACCTTCTCAAAAAAGTCTGTTCCTATCTTCCAGTCAGGATTGCAATTCGTAGTATCCTCTACCAACAGTCATCTGTGACATTAAATACACAACATCCCTCTTAATGTCCCTCATTTTGTCCTTGGTATGTTCCCTGCCTGATCAAACTGTTCCCTCTTTTATTACCATTCTCAAAGCCTATGCACAATTTTTCAAATATTTTAGTGACTTTAGTCCTTTCAGACTGAAGTCTTTGATTCTTCTCTGACTTGTAGCCTGATTTCCATCTGTCCGCTTGCCTCTTCTAATTGTATGGCTCATTTGCATTTGCATTATGTTGTTTCCTGTATGAGAGATGAGAGCTTTCCTCTCATTTATTGTATCATTAATCTCAAGTATTTGATGCAGCCAGGAGTAACACCTGAGAAGTTCTGGGACAATATTTGGATATATCTGTTGTCAAATTCAGTCAAGTGTTTAAGGAGCATGTGGGACCTGTGACCCTGAGGAGCTATAGCAAGCCACAAATGCTGCTGAATTTCACAGCATTGTTCTGTGTCATGACATGCTAGAGATTTTTAGTAAACAGCTTAGACAAAATGCCATATTTTCCAAATCCATCTTCTGCAGAATATCTGAAAATTTCCCCTGTGAGCCCTGCAACTCTTAAAATCAATATGAAAGCTACTATGAAAATAATCTAACTTTGCTAGTGAGAACATAGAATTGTTTAAGTTGGAAAATACCTGTAAGATCATTGAATGTAACCCTTTAACCAGACCTTCCAGTTTCACCACTAAACCATGTCCCTAAGTACCATATCTCCTACAGCCCCTTCAGATTTTTCTTGTCTTTTAAAGCTGTAGCCACTGAAAGAACATACACTTAGAGTTGCAGGACCAGTATTATAAATTCTGCTTGGATTAATGATCCAGTGGATTAAAAAAAAATAAAAAAAAAAAGAAGAAAAAATTTGCTTATTACTTTTAATAACAAGAATGTCAAATTTCTATGAGGACTCTTGACCTACTCTCTTGACAGATCTCCCATGACTGGGCTATTTCTTGACTTAGGTAGCTTACTGTGTTAAGACCATTGTCAATTAACTTAGTTATATTTTGAAATTATGCTTTGAAGTTCAAATCCCTTAGAAGGGGAAAAGAATATTTTTTGACATTGAAGTAGATGCAGAGGTGTGGAAAAAACAACTATTTCTTTCTAATAATTTCACATCACAAGTCAGACCATATATAGGTGTAAAAAATTTAAAAAGCTATATGAATTTAATATATAACATTAGAGATCACTTCATCCATGTCTGTGTTAATCACTGACTGCAAGCTGAGTGTATTATAGAGGGATTAGCAGCTATTTCCCAAACATATTGCTTTTTCTGTAACACTGAGCTCAGCCTTCTTTTCCATCAACAGTGAATAAGCAAAGATAGTATAGTCCCATGTGACAGACTGAAAGCTAAGGGATCTGGAAACATTCACTTCAGTTTGAGAAATTACGCGCTGGGATCCCACTTTTTCTGCAATGTAGGAAAAGTGGCCTGAACCCTACATCACACATCCGAAGAGAATAAGGCCATTTTGTGTAAAGATTAATTAGGCAGCAGGGATTTCCCCATGACCTGAAAATCCCTGCACATCTTCTGCCTCCCAATGGCCAAACAGGCTGGAGTTAGTGTTACTGGGTCAGAATTGGGTCAGAACTAGGAGGTTAGTGCATGGGAATATGGTTTAGGAGTTCCAAGATGTAGGAGCCTTGCTTCAGGGATTAGTGAAAGAATTGGATTGAGGGACTAGTGTGGAGTGTAGGGTTAGAGATGAGGGTTGATACCTAACTGGTCTGCAATCACCATCTCATTCTACTGCCCTGATGACTCAAATCCCCATGATTTTTTTTCATATACTTAGTCATCAGTTTGATGCTCTGAAGGGTCCTGAGAACTTCTGAGCTATCAACAGTGAGTGGAAACTTTTTACGCAAAATTCCCTGTAGATAATTCTGGTTTGTGTGAACATCCACTCTGAAGGTAGAAAGAGGTATTATATGACTATGTACAAATGAGGAAACCAGGTATTGGAAGACAGTGGAATCTGGTATATGGGATCAAAACTGAAAAGAAAATTAGATGATTTATGAGTGGTAGTGGGTTCCCTTCCACTAAACAGGTTGACTGAACCAGTCTGCTGGGAAAGAAGAGAATTCAGATAAAAGGACATCAGGCAGCTGGTGTGTGTCTGATCCAAGAGTGCACGAATCAGATGGTTGATCCTAGGAGAGGAAGGGAAGGACCAGGTATCTATGTACCAGAGATGAGAAAGGAGAAAGAGTAACTGGTAACATTTTTACAATTACAACACAATTTTAAACTACTGCCATGAAATGGGTTCAAAGCCACACAGGTCACCTACTATGGTTCAATTCTGTTCTGTATCAGTTTATTTGTTGGGAGATAAATGTGAAATTGCAATTAATTTGCAATTGATGCCTAAGGCTGTTTGTCAATAGTATATATTCCTTCAACTAAGTTAGCTTTAAGCCTGATTTATGTTTAGTTGATCTAACATTTAGGCTCAGGCAAGATATTCCAAGATCTAGACAGGAATGATACCTTACCTTCCAATAAATTTTCTGTGGTACTGATTTTCAGTGTATTTCAGCATGTGAAAAAATATCAGAAGATATGTCTAATAGTTCTTCTGTAAACTAGAAATAACCATTGTTTTGCATATTTTCATAAATATAATTGTACCTTGCCAATAGAAATTCTATTACTTACTGATAAAAAATATAAAAGATGGAGAGAAGGTAGGGATAAAAAAAATCACTGCTTCGTATTTTATTGAAATTCCTATAAAATTCTAGCTGAATCTGAGTATGAACTAGCTTGAATAGGGCTACAGTAATAACCTAGCCAGAACAGTTAATGTAACAGGCAACAAGTAACATCAGTCTGTCTGGAAATTAGTATTAGAAACAGTTTTATTAAATGTCTCTCTATGTAAGCACTCAGAGAGGGTATTGATAATAGTTTAATGAAATCTGAAGGTAGTACTGAAATGATGAAAGAGGTGCTCACAGTAGCTGAAGCAGATAATAAAATGTTAATTTTAGGAAAATGCACATTTATAATATAAGAAAATAAAAGAGGTGAATGTTGGCAAAAAACAAAAGAGAAGGTAATTTATATAGCTGAGGTGGATCTCATCAATGCCTTACAAAAACTCACATACATGAGTCAGAAGAGACTACGTGAAAAGCAGTTCAACAAAGGAGATCTTGGGTGACAGAAGTGTGGTAGAAAATGTGATGGCTTAAGGTGATGCTGCAAAGACAATCCATTCAAAGCTGACTTGCCATTCAACAGCATCTAAGGTAGGGGACTCTTTGTATGGTACTGATGTGACAACTCAGAACAATATATTATCAGAGAAATAACAAAACATGGGCATTTCAAAGACTCTGGAAACCATCCTGTGCTGCTGCATTCTGTGCTGGTAAATTCAAGAATGCATAAAATAGAAGTAAATTTTGGCAAAAAAAAAAGAAAAAAAAATAAGCTGTCATGACTGTTCCCCATAGCTACTCTAAAACTGATGTACATGTGTTGAAATTGCTTATGGCAGGTTGAAAATAAACAGAGAAAAAAACCAAAAACATACACAGAGCTAAGCTATGTAATTCCTTGCCACAGGCTATTGCAGATATTAAAAGATTTCTGGTGTTCAGAACTGATTGGCTACATTAATAGAAGAAAAAATTATCTCGGATATTAAAAGAAAGATTTCAACTGTGGTCAGGAAATTTTAGAATAAAAAACCTAAAAGCTAGGTGTCAATTCGGGAAATATATTTCTCATTTTCTTTCTACTTTTTCTTAGGAATCCTCTACTGGTGTTACTGAATACAGTATACTGACCCAGACAGACCGTTCATCTGACATTTTGTGGTTGGTTCCATTTTCTTACTAAATCTTCTTAAATCTAAAGCTGTACTTTATCTAAACTCAGCAAGTGATCCTCACCATTGCAAATCTTCCTTTTTACCTCTTAGGGCTCACAGAAGTGGTTACTGAATCCATGTGGTCCATAAAACAATGAGACACCAGTTTTTCCCTAAATGGTCTCATTTAAAAGGAGGACATTTTCTGGAAAGAATGAGATTATAAATAATCAAAAATAGCCTTAATTTAATATGCATTTTTTTGCAACAATTGGGAAAAAATTTATTATTCTAATGTGTCACAGATCCCTTTCTTGCAAGTTTCTGTTTTCCTATGTTCCTGATCTCTTAAACATTGACATAAGTGATGTACTGGACCTAGCTCTGGGAACTGCAGATGAGGTGAAGGTGCAAGTGCTTAACACCTTCTTTGCCTCAGTCTTTAGTGGGAAGATGGCTTGTCCTCAGGACAGCTGTCCTCCTGGGCTGGCAGATGGTGTCAGGGAGCAGAATGGTGCCCCTGTTATCCAGGAGGAGGCAGTCAGAACTGCGGAGTCACTTGGATGTTCATAAATCCATGGGATCAGATGGGAACCATCCCGGGGTGATGAGGGAGCTGGCAGATGAGGAAGCTGCTCCCCATCATTTACCTGCAGTCCTGGCTCACAGGGGAGGTTCCAGAGGACTGGAAGCTGGACAATGTGATGCCCATTCACAAAAAGGGTGGGAAGGAGGATCCTGGTAATCATAGGCCAGTTAGCCTGACCTCAGTACCTGGCAAGGTTATGGAGCAGTTTATGTTCAGTGTCATCACACAGCACTTACAGGCTGCCCAGGGTGTCAGACCCAGCCAGCAGGGATTTAGGAGGTGTAGGTTGTGTTTGACCAGCCTGATCTCCTCGTATGACCAGGTGACCCTCCTGGTGGATGCAGGAAAGGCTGTGGATGTTGTGTACCTGGACTTCAGCAGGGCCTTTGGCACTGTCTCCCAGAGCACACTCCTGGAAAAGCTGCAGCCCCTGGCTTGGACAGGAGCACTCTTTGCTGGGTTCAGAACTGGCTGGATGGTTGGGCCAGAGAGTGGTGGTGAACAACGCTGCATCCAGCTGGGACCAATCACCAGTGGTGTCCCTCAGGGGTCTGTGCTGGGGCCAGCTCTGTTCAAGATCTTTACTGATGATATGGATGAGGGGATTGAGTCTTTCATTAGTAAATTTGGGGCTGACACTAAGCTGGGAGTGTGTGTCAATCTGTTGGACGGTAGGAAGGCTCTGCAGAGAGACCTGGAATGGTTGGATGGATGGGTGGAATCCAATGGGATGAAGTCCAAGTGCTGAGTCCTGCATTTTGGCCACAACAACCCCCTGCAGCATTATAGGCTGGGGGTGGTGTGGCTGGACAGTGCCCAGGCAGAAAGGGACCTGGGTGTGCTGGTTGGCAGCCAGCTGGACATGAGCCAGCAGAGTGCCCTGGTGGCCAAGGAGGCCAAGGGCATCCTGGGCTGTGTCAGGGATGGTGTGGCCAGCAGGAGCAGGGAGGTCACTCTTCCCCTGTACTGGGCACTGGTGAGGCCACACCTTGAGTGCTGTGTCCAGTTCTGGGCCCTCAGTTTGGGAAGGACATTGAGATGCTGGAGTGTGTCCAGAGGAGGCAACGAGGCTGGAGAGGGGCTTGGAGCACAAACCCTGTGAGGAATGACTGAGGGAGCTGGGGGTGTTTAGCCTGGAGAAAAGGAGACTCAGGGGTGACCTTATCACTCTCTGCAACTCCCTGAAAGGTGGCTGTAGTCAGGTGGGGTTGGTCTCTTTCTCCCGGCAGCACTGACAGAACAAGGACACAGCCTTAAGCTGTGCCAATGGAAATATAGGTTGGATATTAGGAAAAAGTTTTTACAGAAAGAGTGATAAAGTACTGGAGTGGTCTGCCCGAGGAAGTGGTGGAGTCACCATCCCTGGATGTGTTTAACAAGAGACTGGATGTGGCATTCAGTGCCATGGTTTAGTTGAGGTGTTGGGGCATGGGTTGGACTCCATGATCTTGAAGCTATCTTCCAACCTAGAGATTCTGTGATTCTGTGTGATTCTGTGATTCTATGAATTATTAAACTTAGAGAAAATGCTCTAGGTTTATAGGCCCTTAATATTCCTTGAGGAATATTATGCTTTATTTGGAATAAAACAGCATAGCTGTGATGAATGCCTATGAATTCTTGTCATGCAAAGAACGTTCTGCTTTTCTGGACAAATTTAAGCATCTGATGTAGACAATATCCCAGGAACACTAATTTCTTTTTAGTCCTGTGGTACACCACAAATATCCTTTGATCTCTGGCAGAAATATTGCATAGACTGTACTTTGTTGCAGTTCATAAGCTTAGTTTTTGCTAATTCCATCTGTATTGCTACATTGTGGCATTATGTCCCCAGGATTTTCAAAACAAAAAATAAAGCTTGTAAACTTCAGGTTGACTCTGGTAGTCCTTCCTGAAATGATGCCAAATATTATTGTATATGATCTTTACCAGTGACCTGCCTTCCTGGTTTCTTAATATAATGTGATCTTCGTTTACAAAAATTAACTGTACTAAAGTGAGCTGAACTGAACACAGTCCATTTCTGAGTCACTTTGTGGTGACTCATCTGATAGAAATGGCACACTCAGTGGTGCAAATGATAGACTGTAAATTCTATGTTAAAATTTCATGTCCTTTTGTGTGTGTTTTTTTTCTCAAATTTCTTAGCCTAAACTGTTGTGTATTTCCAGAGCTTCTGTTTCTTTCTAAAATGGAAAGAATGAAAAGGCTTTATTGGGGTGGATAAAAAGGGCTGTGATCTGTTATATTTCCATTGATAATCAGATTGAATTTCCTGAAAAGAAATATGTTGCTGAAACAGTGATTGCCTCCGTATACTTTTGGTTTAAGATAGAAATTTTTTACCATTTTCTATTATGAGGTTAACTTTTATCTGAATAGGAGATTCACTAATTTTTACTAGCTTAGTGGTAGGATTACTTCCAGAATCATCAGGGAAAAAAAGTATTTTCCTTTTATATGATATTCTGCAATTAAATTTAAGTGAAATCTAGAATGAAGTATGTGTACGGAAAATTAATGAATACTAGCATCAAATATAAAAGAATATATATTTAAAAATCAGTCCAGTAGTGAGAGGGTTGAAAGAGTTGAGGGTGAAAATATTTTTTGTTTGCTGTAGGCAGCAATTGATTAGCGTATACCTCACTTACCAGTTAGTGGATAAAAAAACCCATAGAAATCCAGGTAGGGAAGTTTTCACACAGACAAACAAAAATCTGATGTTAATCAGAGAAAGGGCAGAGGTTTAGAGAGATCAATATTCTGATCTGGCATTCCACACTCCCACCTCCTTATTGCTGGGTACTGGAGCAGGGTTTGTGACAATCCAATGCTTTGAAACACTGCAAAAATAAGTCTTTACACTCAGGTGTTTCAAACAAAGATTGGGTGTAGGGAAAAGGGGGGAGAAATGTTTCTCTAATGGAGTCTGAATCCCTAAAGGTATCTCAAGTGTCCATTAAAGATCCATGGGGAGATTGGAATAAAATCCCTAAAGACCCAACTGATTTTCAAGGACAGTCCACTCCAGTGTGACAACCAAGAGATCCACCTGAATGTGGTGGGTGGGTGCATTCTGTCTGTAGCTTTTCAATCTAGTCAGTACAGAATATGCACCGTGAGATTTATATTTAGTAGAAAATTGCCAGTGATAAGAAAACACACTTAGGCTGTCCGAAGCTGAGCTGTTAGAGGAAATGATTCTTTCCATTTTTTGTCAGAATGTTTCCTCTGTCCCTTGCCAAGGTAACTGCTTATGAATGCCTGCTGTGAGTGACCCTGGAGGTAGGTCCTGCTGAGCACAGAGGAGTGCATTCCTCCGTGTGGAGTGGACTGTGCTCTGATTTGCCAAAGGATGGAGCACAGGGAAGAGCTGAATATGTAAGAGGGAAAATGAAGACTGCCTAGTTCCTGTGTGCTTAGGAATAAACATCATCCCAAGCATTTTCTTCACCACTGGTCTCAGGATGATAACTCCATGAAATGAAAAATCATGGAAAGTTAACAAGCAACACTGTTACTGGATGGTCACCTGCCACTCATGTTTGTTCTGTCTGTGCTGAAAAGTTAAAATTTACCCTGCATAGCAGGTAAAGACACTGTCCAGCCCTGAAGGTACTGCAGGCCCAGCGTTTGCTTAATTAGAAAACTTTTATTTGAGCAAACCCTCAATGGTTACACCCTAGGGATACTTCCAACAAAAGGATATGGGGTGCTAGTGAAATTGTGCCTAATTTCCTCTGAGCTTACCATCTTAACTAAGAATCCTGTGCTACAATACAGATAGGACCTCCTTACTCCATGTGTCAGGGACACAAAAGACCATTTAAGTACCATGGGAATGAAAGGAAGAGCAAAAGGCCAGGAATTTTCTGTCTGGAAAAGGGAGGACAGAAGGGAAGGGTGATAAGAATGCATGGAAAAGATGAAGAGGAAAAATTCCTTTAGGATTTGTCATTCAAGTATTAGTTTTTCTTCCAAGAAATCAGGGTTATAAAACAGAGCTACAAAGAGATAGATTAAAAAAAGCAGAGAAATTTCTTTGTGCCTTATGTATTGAAACTGGGGAGCTCTGCTGCAATGTGTTGTAAAGACCAGTGTTTACCTGGATGCAGAAAAGCAACTAGAAAGCTTTGTAGATGAAAAAGAGCTGTTGACCTGTTGTAAAAGAGCTGATAAATGATAAAGATATTACCTCAAACCCCAGAATTTATGAATGAAGATCGCTAGATGACCTTTCAGGTCCTTTCCAACCCAAGTCTTTCTGTGACTGTATGAATTTCTTGCAAGTGATTTGTGTGACCAAATGACTATATGGGGAAGGATAAATACCTTTGTTTTCCTACAATCTTTCTCAGGCATTTGCTGTTGCCTGCTGTCAGAACGGTTGGATGTTGGGTGAGGCTGTCACTGTGCAAGCTAAGCCCTTCTCTGATACAGATTTCTTATGGTGAACTCAGATCTCTTAACAGTAACAAATGCAATGAGAGTATTCACTGTAGCTTCCATGACAGCTGTAGGTCTGTCCTGGCATGTCTGTGACTGCAGCCCCTTAGGTCATGCACGTGTGATCTTGGGAGGGCATTAAGAGGAGTGTGAACTTTGGCAAGAAGGGAGTGAAGACAAAATTATGGGACTACTAGTGCATGAAGTAATCTCTGCACTTACTGACATTTTGCAAGGTCAGTAAGCTTGCTGCTGCTTAAACAGAAAGTTCAGCTGTTGCTTTTTTCCTCTGGTTTGACTTCATTCACTTGTGTCAAGATTCTAGAAAGCTGCCAGTAAAATTTCTGTCTAAAGCCTCCAAGGCTGGCATCTTCTGTTTTAAGATAGACAAATATTTTGATGAACTTTTAATTCAGTATATTTATTAGACATACAGTGTCCCAGGTGACAAAGTTATAAACCACATACAGACACCTACCAGCTTTCCAGCTAATTATTGCAGAAATCTGATTTTGATTTCTGCTGTACTGATTGCTACTTTTCTTCCTATTAGAAAAATTGCTCACCACCTGTGCCTTAGCAGTTCTGTTGATACTGTCGGTGTTACATTTCTTCTAAACTTGGCTATGTTGCAATGCTGAGAGCACTTGCTAGCTTTGAATTAGGAAGTTTTTCCTCCTGTTTTCATTTCTATGCAAAGGTACATGAAATTGTTTAATTTCAAACTCCCTTGCATATGTTTATATTGAGTAAAGATGCATTTCTTGAACCAACATGGTGGAGTGAATTAGATAACTCAGATGAACACTTGTCACACAAATTTTGTCATGCCTATGATCTCTAAATAGCTTATCTTACCCCTCTTCTTTTCTGTTACCTGCTGTAAAATGTACTTCACAATCCATTTCTGACAGTTATGTGCAATCATGCCTGCAGTATGAAACCCATCTGCAGGGCTGGCTTGCAACAAAAGTAGATGGTACAGTGAAAAACCCCTCTTTTTTCATTTATATTGTAGATACAAATTTTGTAATTTCCTCAAGAAATCAATGTTAAAATCAAGATTAAATTATTTCCTTTTTTTTCCTCCTTTAATATACTACAGTGTTGTTAAGCAGATTTCAGTGATCCACCGCTATTCATCTCAATTAGAAAATGAAAGTGCTCAGGGAGAGAAAGTTGTCTAACTAAAGTCACATTTATATTTTGTCCCAGGAGAATATTCTGGCTATCTTGGACCTACAGATGTAAACAGTTACTAAAATGCTGCACACATTTCAATAATACAATTAACCTTGGTATTAGGCATGAAGAAGAACATACTGTAATATGAATAAGTAGTAATAAAATCACTTAGCCGTTCTCTTTTCTGCACACACCTTTTATTTGTTTCTGAAGGTTGAAGCTGCTGTTGCAAATATACTCTATTTACCTGCTCATGTAAATTCATGTATGAATAACTGTGCAGTTATTGCTAAAAGTAAGAGAACTCCTTTTAATTGCTTTTCCCTACTGTGCTGGCAGTCTCTAGCATCTGCATGTCAGAAAACAAAGTTTAAGTGTGAATTGGAAAAAGTTTCACATGGTCTAATCAAAATTGTGCTCTCTTTTCTTGCCAGCTTAGAAGAGTAGTTTGCAGTGATTTCTAACAATGCCTGTGTACCTTCCAAACATTACAGATAAATGGAATTGTAATATTATTTCAGTATACTGGTCTCCAGTAGGTATCTCAGCTTAAAATTGGGTCCACTGCAGAGTTATTGGAAGGAGCAAACATCCTGTCTGCTTGATATTCTGAACTGTTTTTCTAAAATAATTTTTATATTGATGAAGATCTTGAGAACTGGAATTTGGCAGGTGTTCAGATTGAGTCCATTCTGCTCTTGTGTTCAAATCTCACATTCCTAAAATAATCAGAGAAGATTTGAGTGAAATTCTGAATGCTATAAATGTTTTCGACTTGACACAGTGACAAGTTTACAAGACTCCCTGCAGGGTCTGAGCTAATTTTAGATGTAATTACAAAGATGTATTTAACTGATTGTGTCTAATTAACACCAGAAGATTTGGCTGGAGCTTCTATAACACTGAATTCATGTAAGGTACTTTATTATTTTGGTATAAATCTAAACCAGCTTAATCCATTTGCAATATCTCTAGATCAACTGGATACTAAAAAGAAGTAATCTTTTACTTGCTATACTATTATATGAGCCATTGTTCAATACAGCATGAAATGAGCACAGTTGTGCTACAATATACTCAAAAGTGACTTTTATTTTAAAACTTACAGGATGATGTCCTGTATTCTGCATCCAGTGAGGGGAATTAATTTCAAATGTTTATAACATTTTAATTTCCTAAAAGGAAAAAATGAAAATACTGTGAAGTATTTCTGCTGCTGAAACACTTCATAGTCACAGAATGGTTTGGGTTGGAAGGGACGTCAAAGATTGTCCAGTTCCAACCTTGCCTTTATCCAATTCAAACAGAAATAATATATGTCTAGCTCCTAAACAAAAGTAAAATTTTTGTCATGAACTTAGTTACTAAAACTGAATTTCATAATAAGGTCATTAATTATTTCTGTGCATTGCCTGCTAATGATCTTGTAAAATACACAATTGAAAATAAGCATGGAAACACAACTGTGCTTGGGCTGGAGAGGGGCTCACCTTCTTCTACTTTTGAGAGGTAAAATGTTTATGCAAACATTGTTACACACACTGAGATGAAAGTACTTTACCAGTCTTGCATAAACACTCTGGTCAATCCTTTCTAACTCCTTGAAAACTGTAGGGACAAACTGTACAGAATGCCATATTAAGACTTTTTGTTCTCATCAGCTCTGCAGTGCAATTCACCCACGCAACAGCAAATAGATAACCTAGGGAGGGGCATTAAGGGAGTTTAGCAGGAAAGCAAAATTGGAGACATGTGATACTGGCTTGGTTTTTTTTTCCTGGTGGTTTCTTCATGCTTTTCCTTTATGTCTGGCTGGAAAATGGAGGCACAGTACAGAATGACTGATAAGTTTCTGCGTGGTGGGAGTAAAAGAATTTATATGATCAGGGCCTTAAGCTGCACTTAGCTGGTTCTTAACACTTCAACAGAGTGATATCTTGAGTGCTGTCAGTGATTCAGGTGCTAAACTTTAGTGCTTTCCTTATGTTTTCTCTGTGATTTATTAGGCATAAGTCATGTGGTGCCAGGTGTCAATACCAATAGCCAATTTTCAATCAAAAATAAAACCATCACAGAGCTAGCTGGTGGCAGAAATGTCTCTCAGGAATGCTTGCTTAATGCAGATCTTGTAGCACAGGAGAAATACAAGTCAGAAATACAATTTATTAGGAAAAGGGGAAAAAAACCAAAATACATGCAATAATACAAAAGAAAAGAACCACTGACAAAGTCAGAATACAACCTGACACTGTTGGTCAGGGTGTTGGTAGCAGTCCAATTGCAATTGTGGCTGCAGTCCTCCTGGAATGACAGATGTGGTTCTGTTGGAGCAGTGATCCTGTAGAAGGCTGTAGTCTTCTGAAGATCCAGTGGAAAAGGCAGCTGTTCCTCTGGGAATCTAGTGGAAAGGCTGTTCTGGTGTCCCAAAAACTCAGATTATATGCAGTTAGGAATGCTTGGCTCCTCCCTCTGGGCGGAGCATCCCACAATGGGGTGCTGTAATTTTTATCAGTCATGCAGTGACATTCAATAGCCTGTTAACAGCAGATGTCTTCCCAGAGGGAGGATTAGTTGTGCAAGAGATAAAGAAAACTGCCCGATTAGCAGAAGATAACTGCCCACCTCTAACAGATGGCAAATAGAATACATATTGCCTTGCAATCTAGGACAGGTGTAAACAGATACCCTGCTCATTTATGTACCTGCAGTCAGCAAACACAATCTCATTTGATTTTGAATTCCTGAAAGGTGGATTTCTATATCCAAGGTGGTTGTCTAAGCTTGCTGTGCAGCCAAATCAGAGTTAGCGCTTTCAGGCTGTGGTTCTTCAGTGAAGCTGAATCATCCTCAAGAGGATCCTGTTGCTCCAGTCTGATTCGAGAGAGTTTCAATGAGCATCTTTGGAAATAGCTACAGTCAGGTGGGGACTTAATGAACTGAACTCAAATACATGGTGCTGTTGGTATTCCTCTGACAGAAGGGAATCTTCTACTTCATTGCTCAAGTTTGTGGTATAGTCCTAGTCTTGCAATAACTCAGCCATGTGTACAATACTTATTTAGATAATACTAAGGGGTGGGGTTTTTTACTGTGGAACTTTAAATGAATTGAGAGATGTATGGTAGCAAGACCTATTAGCAAGATTATGCATTCTGGGCAATATGGGAAAGTCTAAAATGTGAGAACAATTCTTTATTGGAAAAGTATAATACCTTCCCATTTTTTTTACTAATAACTCAAGTGATTTGTATACCATGTACATGATTTAATTTTGAAAATAATAAAAACCATACCTCATTCAGAGATAATTTAGACTATATTCTCATTCAGACTATATTCTTGCATTATTTCTTGAAAGCAATATAATTTAAATTGTTTTAATGATGAAAGTAACTGAGAGGACCAAAACTCCAGGTGATTTTTAAAAAAAGTTGATTGTGCTCTTAGTCATTCTTATTTCTTGCTTTGCCATTTTCATGTATTATTTATGTAAACATTCATAAATATGTGTGGGCTGTTTTCATGTTGGCTATTTAATTTGCTAGAAAGGGTTTGCTTTAGTATTATCTTCTTTCATTTTGCATCTGTAGCTGTAAATATGAAAGCTGCTTATAAGTAAAAGGAAGATTAATTTTATGTGTGACATAGCTTTAATTTGTGGCTACTTCTTTCTTTCCTCCTTCCCCTGCATTGATCCATTCTGCCTCATATAATGTAATCCATCTACTCTTCTTTACCCTGAGAGGAATGGGTTTTTTTACATGTCATACAATTTCTAAACTAGATTTTGTTGCTTATGCTGATTTTTTTTTAACACCTGTAGCTACAAAAGTAATAAATCTTTACTGTGGTTTACATGAGGGACTAAAGCATGGCCACGTCCTTAGTCAAGAGTATCTGTTACTCCCATGAAAGCTTGCTTACACCTAGGCAGCAGGATTTATCAATGTCCAATGAAGGGAGAAGTTCAGTTTCACTGTTAAATGGTTATAGGAAATAATAAATTTCAGTGTAGGGCTGCCTAGAAAGGAGGGCTTTTCAGCTGACATTATCTCAGAGAGAGCCCATTCTAAAAATGTTCTATGGAAAGATCCAAAAAACACTGTAACTGACTTATTTGCAAATGCCTTATTTGTGTTCTCTACTGGTTTGTTTTGTTTTACTTTAAAATATTCAGAACTGGTAGAAATTATTTTTCTTGCCTGTAGTTCTTACATCTTCTTTGTGACTTTTGTAATAATAATAATTGTGAATTAGAAAAGACAGAGAGAAAAATACTGAAATGTGCTGTTTCATGTTTCCTCAGGTCTGTATTTTTGTTAATCTGCAAAGAAAAACACTGGATTTAATCCAAATAGTTATGTAAAGACGAAACTAATTAATCCTGTGTAGTTTTTGCCACACTTATCTTTGCTCTGCTTTTAAAATGGTATGGATTTGTTTCCAAATATAAAAGTTTTTCTTTGCATTTATAATTTAATTTAACTTGTCAGTCTCTGGGATAGGACTGAGAAATTGTGTGTGTGGGTGTACATGTAAGAAACACTCAGTTATTTTTCAGAATGTAAAAATTAATATTTAGCACTAGGACATACTTTGGTAGATTAGAACTTTTTAAGCATCTAGTCTAACCCCCTGTGCAATCCAGGGCAAACTTTAAATTACAAGGGAAGTGCCCAAGGCTTTGGTTGAGTTTTGAATGCAGTTTCTCTGGGCTCTAGTCCAGAGCCTGGATTTCCCTTGCTTAAACTTTTGGATATTTTTCCTTGTCCTTTTCTTGTGAAGATATGTAATGTGCCAATCTTATCTATTATCAATAATGGTGTCTCAGAACATAAATACAGTTGTCAAATCTTGCTTCATTTCTCACCACATGTGGTAAATCACTTTGAGAAGTAGTGCTTACAAAACAGTGGGTAAGATAATACCTAATGACTCCAGTATTTTTATTTATATGTGGAGTGCTGTATTTTAAATGCCTATTTAATTGAAATTGAGTTAACATTACCAGTCAGCTTTTTCAATCAATATGTTATACATTCCCCACTATATTTTCTTCCTTTAATGGTTAAAGTGTCCTTTTAAAATATATGCTCTATTAGATTTCTGATATATAATGATTAAGGTGTTGTAAGGTAGTTTTTCCCACTCTCACATGCTTTTATTTAGGGCTTATATTAAATTGTCCATTGCAAACACAAGAGGGGGGCAAACAGAAATTCTTGTGGGTTTTTCTGTGTGTGTGTATGAAAGCAGACCCCCAACTACACAACTGTTTGACCTGTTCTGAAAAAAAGTAAGGTTACATTCAGCTCAGGATTTTCCTGTTTATTTTTTGGTACAAGTTCTCTGAGGTCCAATCCTGTCCTGCAGTATTTTCTGGAGGAATTTAATTTGCAAGTAGCAAGAGAAGAGGCTCCTCTGCAGCTTTTCTCTGCACTACCCCCCGTTCAATTAAAAAAATCCCAAATATACCCTGTCTCAGACAGACAAGTCCAAACTGATATCCAAGTTTCCTAACTAGTCAGAATCAGCTGTAATCTTTTCAGTCCTTGTCACAGTCTAGCCACATAAGTGCATTTTACCACAGTGTGGCTGCGTTAGTTTAAATTGCTTTCACTTTTTCTCCTTGAGCTGAAAATTACTTATTCAACAAGTATGTTAGTGAAAGCAAGATGTACCATTCCTAAAGAAAAAAAGACTTTTACCATACTTGCAAGGTATAGAAGTAGCTTTACAGCTCCTCCTTGAGAGGCAACTTGGTTTTTTACATAAAGTAAAATTGCATAAAGACATAGAAGTGTAAAAATAGAATGTTGCTTAACATCTTTGACCTCAGAAATACTGACAACACCAGTGAACCAGTTGCTCCCCCAAGTACAAGAATGAGAGCTTAAAGTGCTGGGGAATGGTAATGTTTTTCTATAAAGTTGCTGAATGTAAATGGGAATATAGTGGTGATAAAACAGTTTTCTATCTCAAATATTGCCAATTAGTAATAATAGCCATTGTCACATTTTGATGATGAAAAAATAAGATTGTGTACTTTTTAGTTACTCTTTGACATGCACCAAAACACCTTAATTTTAACCTCTTCCATAGGGAGAAAAATTAAAATATAAAAAGGTTTTTACTTGATTGCATGGGATTAAATCACTATGGTTTATGTAACTATGAAGGAAAATGGACCACTGACTCACAGGAGTTTTGAAAAGCTGTCCTTGTTGCTGACTGATGTCCCAGTTAAAAATGTATTGTGTTCTTTGGTAGTTGCTTAAGTTTCTTTTATGTCTTGGCCCCCCATTATGGATAACAATGTATTCACCCATTTTTTCAGTGTGTTTTCCAATAGTAGCTGCAGGTTCCAAGCACAAGACACTGTAAAAAAGGGTCACCTGTTCAGGGAAGCTGAAATGGATTCTACTCCCACTAGACTTGGTAAATTAAAAACCAAAGAACTTGATTGAAAATTTACCGGTCTAAATAAAGAGCACAAGAGGGGAGGCAGCTTATCCAAGGGTCTGGAGTTTTTTCCTTGTTTTGCTGTAACCTATAGTGGAACACTTCTGTTTCTTGCTTCATTTGCAGTCACCCTGAGCCTTTACTTCAAAAAGAAGCTAAACCTCATGCTTTGATTTTATTATTTCAGTTCATATATTTTATCAAATGATCATAATAATCAGTATTGATAGAACCTATGGAATTTGTAACATTGTTAGGGTTATTACAATATTAATAGAAGAGCTCCCAAAACAAACTCTTGAAATTTCTCAATTGCTGAATTCCCAATTCTAGTAAAATTCTAGTATTTGTTAATTAAGAAGATATCAGTAATAGTACAATAATAATAAAGTCAGTGTATATGCAAATAAATTAAGTACTTATCAGCTAGGCAAGGCCTGTCACCTGAATGGCCTTCTCTGCCATCCCTTCTATTTGCAATTCCATTGACTAATGAGGTGTTGCACCTTTTTATTTCCTGGAGACAACCTCTGCCTGTCTTTCTCAGGAAAAGTTTCTCCCTCCTGTCCAGTGAAGTTACGAGGTGCTCCCCAGCTTCTGGGCAGTGGAAGGAGGAGGAGGTGGCCAGAGGGACAGGAGCAGAGTGGAGTGAGATGCTGCAGGAGGCAAAGGGGACTGATCCTGCAGGCTACAGCTCACCCCGAGCCCTGTTTCATATGGACTGTGCACAGAGGTGGGAGCAGCTGCTGTGGAACAGATCTGATGGCAGGAACAGAATTTCCTGCTTCCTAGGGTGGATGCTGGGACAGATTAATGCATGAGCCTAGACACTCATTTCCTCCACAGCCAAAACATGTTCAAACTAACTGCCCCTTCTCCTGCCACTGAGAGTGGATCTAGAAGAAGGCTATAGATGCTGAGCAGGTCTGTCCTCCCAGATGGAAAGCTATTCCTGAGAACAAGCAGTTACAGAAGTTGAATAAATCCTTCTTTACCTTCCTGTGACCATAAATCAGGTGCAAACTGCTTCACCACGTAGTTAGACCTATTGCTGTACTGATATTTGTGAGAAAAATGGGACAAAGTATGCGTAGATTTGACTTCCTCTTTACAGAAAATAAATATGTAATATTTCCATTTCTTTGGATAAAGATTTATGCAGGCATTGCAGGTCATTATCACCATTCTTTTAATATAGTTGAGATTAAAATCTTTGAAGGCAATATTTCCCCTGTGTGACAGTTACTGCATGATCTGATGGAAAAGCTCCCTAAGTCAACACTAAAGTGACAAAAAAGAACAAAAGCATTTGGCTTTCTATTAGACTGTCCCAAAGCAGTAAAATATTTAAAGGTTTTGCTGTCTATTTATAGTGCCGTTTATATTCACTAGTTCAGTAAGAAATGTAGCTGTCTCCAAGCAGTGCACAAGATAAATGACAATGGACTTTCTGCCTGCAACATCTCTTAGTGCCACCATCAGTACATAATAACAAGTCAAAAACAATAAGAAGAGTAACAGACTTTGAAAACTGCAGAATGGTGATTAGTTGAAGGGAAGTTATTTTTAATTTCAGAAAAGAGCAAAATGAATTTTTACTGGTTTCTATATGAGGAGTGATAATTGATCTTATGGCATTTAATTCACATTTATTCAAACCTGAATCATACATAATACATAGAATAGTTTTGCAATAATACATAGAATATGTATTTTGCATAATATATAGAATAATTTTGCAATGATAAGTGATCAGTTAGGATTTCCATTATGTGTGAGGAAAAAAAAGTTGCCAAAGATTTGAATGATTGGAATACACTCAGGTGTTTTATGTTGGTCTGCAGTCTGAACACGGCCTTCTGACATCTAGAGCTTTTCTTGTCATGTGGCCAGAGCATCTGGAAGCACAGAGCTGTCATTGAAAAATGATGATGTTAACTAATAAATTAATATTTTATGTGAAATTTAAAATCCTTGGAAACCATTAAAAATTCATGGGAATATTTGGAAGCAAATGCAGAGTAATAGTAGGTGGGAGGTAACTTTTACACACTGTTTTCAGTGCAGTACTAGAGCACCCCTAGGCTGTTATTTTTCTCCCCTGTGTGTACCTGGTGTGGCTGTCCATCACTGTGGAAATCTGCAATAAATATAAAGCAGACACTGTGTCATTGTTGTGTATCTGTCAGCTACCGGGATGAAATGTGTGAATGTGGAAGGGTAAACTGGCATTAGAGGTAGAGAAATAGGGAATTTTGCTCTCATTTTGTTCTCTATATCTAACATCATGTAAATGTCTTTCTTTTTCTTTGCTAAGGGAAATACATGACTAAAAATTGAGCATATCAAATTGCTGTATCTAGAGGAAGGTTAGGCTGCTCTGCTGAGGAAGTAGCTCAAACACAAAGCGCCTCTTCCTCAGTGCTGAGACCTGGTTTGTCCCAACCCAGAGTTAATTTGCTGTCCGAGAGACAGGCAGCCATACAGAGCTCTTGTCAGCTCATTTATCTCAGCATTTCTCCCAGTAATGGTGACTCTTCAACTGCCAAAGTGTCCCTAGTCCTTCAAAACCAAATCAGAATATTTCCTGAGGATGCTGGAGCTGTGGGAGTACAAACTGAAGTGGGACAGAGCACTGGAGTTCTTGCTGTAGGGTAATGCGTTGATAAATTTTGAAGTGCCAAATGGTTGTATGAGATTAATAAAAGTCAGGATATCTTCATCAATTAGCACAGGAACTCCCTGCGAGCTATTTCCATGGTGACCCTCTATAATAATGGCACACTGGGGGTGTGAGAGGATGGAGGATATGATATGGAAGTCACAGTTAAACCTGGGGAGCAAGCAAACAGTACTTGAAAAGGATATCAGTAAAGGAGAAAGATCTGCCTTGCTTTTGAAAGTGACCCAAAACTTGGTGACTTTGATTCAGTGGCAGTGTGGAGAAGGGCAGAGGGGCACAATTCAAAATACAAGCTGCTCTTTTGCTGGAAGTTTCTCTTTAACCAAGGCCCTCTTATATCATGTGAAACAGAAGCGCAGAAAATTTAGACACATCTGGATAGGAACGTGCTGGAGAAGAGAGAAGGCTGAGAGAGAAAGAGCATGAAAAGGAGAGCACTTCTAGGCTTTTCTATTTACATTACAAGTATGTAATCGAAAGAGAAAAAAACGGGGAAAACTGTTTAAGTCCAGGAAATTTACCTGTTCCAGTATTATGCTCTACTAAAGCAGCTTTTTTTTTAAAGCTTGCCTTTTCCTGGCTAAACCACTTTGGTTTGATACTAATCAACTGTTGGTGGTAATTAGAGAGTTTAAGAAAGTTCTTTGCTGAAAGGTCTTTGTAGCTCAGAATGTGGTTGTGGTCACATCTAGAAATGCACAAGTTAAACCACCTGCAGCTGAATTCTGCTGCTCCGCTGAATAATGCCAGTGCTGCAGTGGTGTCCCAGTGGACTGATGACTTACAAATGATGCTGTGGAATCTTGATTGCAGAGGTTTGGTGCCCAACTATGCTGTCTTCTACATGTTAAAACTTTTAAGTTTTCCTACTGTTGCTATGGAGTTTTGTGTCCCATGCAAACACCATCTATCCACCTGCCATAGCTTCTCGCCAGCCAACAGAAATTGTTTTCCAGTACTGAGGGTGATTTGGCTCTGAAGCAGTCACTGTATGACTAGAAAATAGCAGGGTTTAAGACTTTTCTTTTTTCCTTTTTCTGGCTAACTCCAATTCTAAAGATGGTAACAATAGCTATCAATTGGTTTACTCTTCAGTTGTACTAATTATTACTGTAGCTATAGGCTTATGTGATGATTAAGTTCACAAGCTTCATTTGTTTTGTTTTTGGTTTTGTTCTTTTTATTTATCCAGGGGTTGTGTAGTAATTAACAGAAATTCTTACACATAATTTATCAATGACAAGTTGCCTTTGTATACCTAGATGAAATTCTGCTCACAGGAAATCATATATGGGAGGT
Organism: Camarhynchus parvulus; assembly: GCF_901933205.1. Taxonomy (NCBI): domain Eukaryota; kingdom Metazoa; phylum Chordata; class Aves; order Passeriformes; family Thraupidae; genus Camarhynchus; species Camarhynchus parvulus. The sequence continues at coordinate 45,411,657 of NC_044574.1, forward strand.
CTCAGAGCTGTGTGATAGCCTTCTTCAGGCTCAAAGTATATTTGATCATGCAAAGGATGCCACAAAAAGTGTGGGGAAAAAAGTGTTAAAGTGTTTTTTAAACTTCACTGCATACTTGTTTTTCTTCTTTCATAACCCGTGGAGTGTTCTTAGAGGTGTTACCTTGTAGTGGTACATTTTGGTCAGTGCTTCTGCTGGTAACTTACTGAGAACAAACTGCAGGGAGTGTTTTTACAAAGTATCTGTTGTCTGAGCATGGAACAAGAAAAGTTGGGAAGGTACAAACTGCATAAGGTCTCTGTTCCAATGCAAAAGCAAAGAGAGATGGGGGAGGAGAGTCGTACATATCTGAATTTGTGTTGCTCATTAGTACCAACTGATGCAAGTTTCTGGGATTCTTGGCACAAGATACCAGTCATTACCTCATGCTGCACTTCCAGGTTTTATTCACAGTGTTCCACAGGGTGTTGGGGTATCACGGTTCCTTGTGGTATTCAGCTCTTAGTGCCTTCTCAGCAGCCCAAAATACAAACGTGAAAAGTGTGACGCATTGCTCCTGCCAAGCTGTTAACTGCTGCTTCCTCTCTGTACTGTAAACAAACATAAATACAGACGACAAAGAGCTACTAAGCAATGATCACTGGCCAGTCCTGTGCCTGGCTGGTATGTACACTGTTGACTCACTGTGGGCATTGCATTGTTTCTGATCAGGCTGCTTGACACTTAAAATGCACGATAAAGCCTCTTTACGACATAAATCTTGTTTTTCTTTGTATTGGTTTTAACTTTCTAATCATGCAGCTATGATTACATTAACTGTGATTAGTGCAAGTACCTCCTTGCTGGCTCTTGACTGAGATCAGACCAGATGGCAATTAATTAAACTGAGAGAAACATAGGTGAGCTGAGGAGCATCCACCTTCAGCCCTGCCTTTGGGGTCAGCTGCAGCAGTGCTGTTGTGTAGTTTCTAGCAAGCTAAATGAGCATGCCACATGAAAGATGCTGCTGCTAATGGATTTTTCTCTGAGAACTTGCCTTTGGAGCACTTCACAAATACTAATTAAAGAACCACTGGAAAAGGATTTGCCTACCCATGGATCTATGTGTGTGCTTGTTGTGGATGAGAAAATCATTGGAGAAGAAATGTCTTCCTACAGGGGAAATCAGCAGAGAACTGAGATTATTGATCAGGACTTTGTTCCCAGGGCTGTGCTCAGCTGTGTTGTTATACAGGGATGATCCAGTGAAAATGCAGCTATGAATACCAAGACACTGAGCAATTCTTTTAAAAATAAGTAAATAAAAAGCACTATCTATTTCCAGAAGCAACTTTCCTAAGTGAGAATGCTTGCTTAACTCCCCAATTTTATTCTCATTTCAAGTCCCTGCAAATAGTGGGGGAAAAAAAAGAGGCAAATTGAGACTAGTCCTTTGCTGTTGATCTCCCCCGAGTCTTTTTGCTCACTAGCTATTTTTAAAGTCTGAACTCAAACATGTGTCAAATGATTTATGATTTTACTAAATGCAAGTATCATGTTGCCTCTCTATTTCATAAACTCTTTCTGAATCTTATAATGGACTAGGTTTTGGGAGTGAACGTGGTTGTTTGGGGTGGGGTTTTTTTTGTTTATTTGGTTTGGTTTTTTTAAA